>NC_047034.1:86056857-86690607 GCF_011762595.2 Tursiops truncatus
CATCTGCTTTCCTCATATTGCTCAACCCACACTTGGAGAGGATTGTGTTTGCATAAATACTAGCAGATGAATTTTTTAAATATCCCTTTTTCTCTCCTGGCACTCTGTGAGAGAAATGAGCAAATATAAACAGAAGAGTATCAGACTAGAAATATAGCAGATGGGTTCCTACTGGGGATCTGGACTTTCCTGGAGTTTACACATTTGGGAGATACAGGATTATGACAAAAACCACTTGTAATGCTCTTGCTTTTTGTTTCTTGAACACAATATTAATTGCTTAATATTAATGCACACTTAATTAACTGGACTTAATGTACACTTTCCCCCTGACTTTTCCCTTTGGGGAACAAGCCGGATGCTGTAAGCACTCTCTGTAGGAGGGATTCTCTTTGTAAGCCTAGCATAAATCCAACTTGATTGAGGAATCAAGGAGACAAGGAAAAAAGTTTATCTTCAGTCCACGATGGAAGGCCAGGGGAAAAAAGGAAACACTTCATTTCCCATGTCAAATGGCCTCATGCTTGTGACCAAGAGTTTACCACGGACATTAAAAAATGGAAACAGAAAAAAAAAAAAAAAAAAAATGGAAACAGATTGCACAGGCTTCCTGACCAATCCCGATTTGGGCCACCTCAGTTTAGACTACACATCCTGAGAAACACATCTATATCCGGGGAGTTGATCATTTGCCATCCTTAACTCCAGCCTACACCTTTGGCCCACACTTGATTAGATATTATTTTCATTCATTCATTCAACAAATTTTATTGAGCATCTATTATTGACTAAGCACTGCATTAAGGGTGGGAATATAGCAATGAAGAAAATAAGTATAGTTCCCTACTTCACAAAATTCAAGTCTAGCGGGAACACAGACACTTTTCTTATGATAAAGTCATTCTATTACACAGGTATTAAAGAGCACAGTAAATCAATAGTTTCTATTCCGTAATATGTCCCAAGGACTGGCCTTGGAGAAAATGGGAGGTGGAAGCTCCCTGGGGCCTTCTGTTGTCAGAACCTCCATGGGGTCTCTAAGACCACCCCATGAAAGAGCTCCTTATACACTGTTGGACCCCTAGTCTTAGGGTCTCTCAAGAGAATGCTGTGAATGACTTCTGGATCTCAGAGAAAGCCCCACCTTTAATCAATAATTATCAGCTCATTTTTAATTACAAGCATGTTTATCAATAGATAAGCAAGGCTGGGCTTCCCTGGTGGCCCAGTGGTTAAGAACCTGCCTGCCAAGGCAGGGGACACGGGTTCAAGCCTTGGTCTGGGAGGATCCCACATGCCGGGAGCAACTACGCCTGTGTGCCACAACTTCTGAGCCTGTGCTCTACAGCCCACGTGCCACAACTGCTGAGCCCGCGAGCCACAACCACTGAAGCCCACGTGCCTAGAGCCCGTGCTCTGCAACAAGAGAAGCCACCGCAATGAGAAACCCACGCAACGAAGAGTGGCCCCCGCTTGCCACAACTGGAGAAAGCCTGCACACAGCAACGAAGACCCAACGCAGCCAAAAATAAATAAATAAATAAATATATTTTAAAAAAATAGATAAGCCAGGCTAAACAAGGGAGGCAGCATGAGGTAGGGCAAAGACCACAGGCTTTGAAATCAGCCCTGGGTTCTAATCCTGACTCAAACATTTATTAGCCATGTCCCCTTAGGTGACTTATTTTTCTTTTCTATGGTCTAATGACCTCATATACGAAATAAGGAAAAGAGCACTTGACTCTGGATTGTTGAGTTTCTTAAATGAAATAATCACTAAAAAGTACCTGGCATGAAGCACATTCTCCTCCATTATGCTCAGGAACGGTGTTCTATATGATGCAGGACTTGCCTTTGAAAGAAAACAGCATTTTCATGCAATGTTTAAAGGCAACCATGCAACTGTGAGCTATTTGGTAAATGATAAATTATACCCGTAGCTGACTCTACCTGTCCTGACTAGTGCCAGCTCTTTCTGCTTCCGCTGCCCTAGTTCTGCAGCTCAAAACATCTCTCTCCAGCAAGAGACCCAACCAGGGAAGCCCACAAGAAATCAAAATGCTCCGCTAGGAAATCAGAAGAAGAAGAAGATGCTTTATAAATGTTTTCAAAGGAGAGCCTCAGCCTTGTCACACTGAGTGTAGCCCCTGTCCTTCATTTTACTGTTCTTTTCACTCACTGAAAATATTATCTGTTGTCTTCAGGATGCTTGAAAAAGTGGGGCTGGAGATGGAAATGTGGGCCACATGTGGCAGGAAATACACAGCTAGATGCCGGTGACATTGCCTTAAGCAATTTCTATGTCCTTCAGGACTCCTGTACCAGAAATCCATGATCTTACAGCTGAAGAGGGGCTGGATCCCTGAAGAAGACTGACTGGCAGCTCCCTCCGATTAGCTGTCCTATAGATTCCTCCCAAAGCCCTCGGGTTACCAACTGGGATATTATTATGATTTACCACATGGCTAAGTGATGGGGCTAATGTGAAAATCTCCAAATTTTGTACATTAATTAAATACAGGCATAGTTTTAAAAAACTGGAAGCACAAATAATGTCCAAAACATAATCTATGGATTATATCAACCATTAATAATTATGGTTACAGATTTTCCATGTGATACCAGAAAAAGATATGTTTAGCGAAAAGTAGTGTACAAAATTCTATATACAGAATGAGAACAACTGTGTGAAAGAATAGACCAATGCCTATGAAAGGACTGGAAGGAAACACACTAAAAGGTTAACATTCTGAGAGTGGGAACTATGGCTGGCTTGTTTGTTTCTACTTTTATTTTTATAACAAGCTTACTTGCTTATGTCATCTTAAGAAAATGATATTGTTCATTTTGAAGTGAAGACTTCTGAGGCTAAGAATATGGACTTCCCTGAGATGATTGTCACAAATCATTTCCAAAGAAGATTTTCAGTAATTCACCTGTTGGCACAGCTGAGGGTGAGTTGAACTGAGCAGAGGCAGCCCTTCTCAGGAACTTCATAGGGATCAGAAAGTTTGCCTTGATCAGGCCTTGGGTTCTGGTCTTTCTTCACAGGGGCTGGAATTGTTCTCTTTCTAGCTGTCCAGCCTGGTTAGCGTTAAGATCAATCTCAAGATCAATCTTTGCTTTTCCCAAGTCATGGCATCTGCTTGTGCTCTTCTGCAGGGTGGGGTGGGGGCGGGGTCTGCGGGAGATGAAACCAAAGGCTGAGTCCAGCCCCCAGTGCAGGGTCAAGTGGAGCGGAAAGTGGCTGCAGACTTAAAAACCCAAAGCAGCTTACGTTGTTTTCCTCTCTTTCTAAGGTAGTCCCCAAACTTCCAAACAGCTTGTGAGCAAACCCCGTCATCCTCATGATCTGAGACAGCCTATCTCAAGGAACATTTTATATATTTTTTTTCTTCAAAAGATTCTCCTGGCAGCCGTGACACATTAACAGTCCTAGCTGCATCCTAGCCCTTGTCCCTTGCACATGTGGCTTTTCCTTCTGGCTCCTTGTGATAGTTTAAAAGTCTTTGGGAAGGACTGTGGGCTGGCCAGGCAGATCCCCATGAAATCAGACCACTAGACATGTTCCAAGGGCTCAGCCTACTCCATTCCCATTTTTACTTAGAAAAGTAGAAAAAGTGGGAGTCATGTCCTAAGCTTCCAGGACACATGCCCTGTGGATTCTAAGCCAAGCTGATCCTGATGGGGCAATGTCCCCGGATCTCTCAGCAGAGTCACAGCCTTAGCTGCCCATAGTGTTCACGCCCAGTGCAGCCTGGAGCCTTGGCCTTGAGCTGGCCATCCAGCTCTACTATTATGCTTCGAGATAAGATTTTGGGAAAATGATGCATTCTAAAACAAACCCAACAAACAGAAAAGTACAAAGAAGCAATTTAAATTATGTCTTGACTCTTGTCACCCAGATAACGTATGCCCAGAAAGGGAATGGCCCTGGAGCAATATCACTGGGTCCCTGATTAAGCAGACTTATAGCAACCTGGACAAAGAGTTGCAAGCCCTAGGACTCAGAACTTGTAAACCAGAGAGGACAGCAGTCAGATGACTTGTCCAGCCAGGTTTTACTAGACAGTCCAGTGTTAACAGGTCCAGAGGGGGCTGCACTTAGCTTGAGTCAGCCAGGGTGTGACAAGCCACGTGCCGATCTCACCTTTACAAGCCAACCAAGTTCCCTGCCCCCTCCACCCACTCAGCTGCTGTCAGCCACCTCAGCCAACTTGTTCATTTTGTTTCTGTTTTTCTCCGTCTCCCTCTCTCTCTGGGCAGCCACCTCTTCTGCTATTTAGCTCCCAACACACCCGCTGATCTTCAGAACTCTGCTGTTGAGTGTGGTGACTCATTTGTTGCTTAGGTATTTTGGGTTCATTACTCTTCAGCCACGTTACCGAGAAGAACCACACAGAGCCAAAACAGAGAAGAGAGGAAATGGGGGTGTGCAGATGGGAGGAGATGGGGCAAAAATCCAAGAGCTGCTATGGAAAAATTTAGCGAGGTGCTGTTGTCAAAACTCGGACTCAGAGAACAAGGCCATTCCAAAAGCAACAACGGGGAGGAAGCAGTGCTTTGATTAAAACTTCATTGAGAGTCCTGGCCACACACCCCAGAGCACAGGGAGATGGCGTGTTCAGGAATCCAAAAGAATCGTCATTGCTCTTTGGGAATATTTACGAGCAACCACACCCAAGCTGTGTTGACTGGGCCAGAGCAAGGTGGAAGGGTGCAGTTACAGGACAGCCAAGCACCACCTACAAAATACAATGCCCTAAACTTCGTCTCCCACTCCCCAATAACCGTGTGCCTTCGGCTCAACTGTCTAGATTGGCTTTGTGGACAATATTTGGTGTGGAGTTGCTGCTGTCCTTAATAGACAGACACTGCTTACGTTGTGAACAATGGGAAAATTATATGTGATAGGTCAGCCAGAAAATTCATGAATATATATATTTCAGAGGCTCCCAGAAAGTTGTTGCTTCAAGATTAATTTTCCTGAAATTGTTCCCCCAAGACTGTGCAGTCCATGATGCTTCTTCTTGTACTGTAAGCCTGCCTTGTTCTAGTTCCAATCTCTTTAGTAAGTGTATCGAATTACTGTTTGTGACATTTGCCATCCATTCCTAGCTTGGGACTTGCAAGATTAACAAGCTGGGAGATATTCATTCCTTTCTAATTATGTATTCTTTAATTTGACAAATATTTCTAAATGCCTAACGTTGGAGGCAGCTCTTCAGGTCCAGAGCCGGGGAATGAGATGGAGCAATTCCAGAACAGGATTCTGAACTCTGTCTGAGAGAAAGAAGCTGATGAGGATAGAAGGAGGACTGACTCATGACAAATCTCCTGATTATTGAGTTTGGGCTGTTAATTCCTTCTAATGCTGCATGGTATGTTAAATGAGATCATTGTACCTAACAGCTGCTATATGAAAACCATTTTCCTGGGAACAGTAAGAAATTTTAAAAAGGTATATTATGGAAGTCACGTATTGGGATGATGGAGCAGAAAGACAGAAGGATCTAGGTCTCTGATGGCACCATGCCACCATCTTAGCCCAGACAACAACAAATCAGTAATCACATAGACCACATTCTCTGATCTATAAAACAAAACAAAACTTAACTTTAAAACTTTTAAAAAAATTTTACTTATTTCCATGAATTAGGAAATCTAAAGATTCTTCTAAAAAACATGGGGAATAAATCATAACTGAATAGGCCAAAGGAAAAAAATCATAACTAAAATCAAATAGTATAGAGAGCTAAATAATAAAATATATTTCAAGACTTATGTGATACAGTAAGAACTGCAGAGAAATTCACAAAAGCTTTAAAATACTTATTTAGAAAAGAAGAAAAAGTAGAAGTTAATGAGCCATGTGTCCAACTCAGAACACTGGAAAAAGGGACAACAGAATACACACAGAGAATAAAGATGAAAAGAACTACTGTAGAGGAGAAATTAATTAAATAGAAAACAAAGTTTCAGTAGAAATGATCAAGAAAACAAAAAGCCGGTGGTTTGAAAAGACCAATAAATTCACAGATTAGAAAAGAAAATCACTACATATATAGAGAAAATCACTACATATATATAGAATTTTTTAAAAATAAGAGAATTTTATAAACTTTATGCAACGAAATTTGAAAACATATGAAATGGCCAGTTCCCTAGAAAAAGGAAATTACAAAAACTGACTCAAGAAGAAAAAGAAAATCTAATAAACAGCTATAGCTATTTTTTAAAAGTTGAATTGGTAGTTTACAAATGAAAATGAAAACACAACTATCCAAAACCCATGGGACACAACAAAAGCAGTTCTGAGACGCAAGTTTATAGTGATACAAGCTTACCTCAGGAAACAAGACAAATCTCAAATAAATAACCTAACCTTACACCTAAAGGAACTAGAGAAAGAAGAAAAAAGAAACCCAAAAGTTAGTAGAAGGAAAGAAATCATAAAGATGAGAGCAGAAATAAATGAAATAGTGATGAAGAAAACAATAGAAAAGATCAATGAAACTAAAAGCTGGTTCTTTGAAAAAATAAACAAAATTGATAAACCTTTAGCCAAATTCAACAAGAAAAAAAAGGGAGAGGGCCCAAATCACTAAAATCAGAAATGAAGGAGGCAAAGTTACAACCGACACCACAGAAATACAAAGGATCATAAGAGACTACTACAAGCAACTAAATAAAATGGACAACCTAGAGGAAATGGACAAATTCTTAGAAAGGTGCAATCTCCCAATACTGAACCAGGAATAAATAGAAAATATGAACAGACCAATTACCAGTAATGAAACTGAATCAATAATCTAAAAGTTTCCAACAAACAAAAATTCAGGACCAGATAGATTCACAGATGAATTCTATCAAACATTTGGAGAAGAGTTAATACCTATCTTTCTGCAACTATTCCAAAAAATTGCAGAGGAAGGAACACTTCTGAATTCCTTCTATGAGGCCACCATCACCCTAATAGCAAAATCAGACAAAGATATCACAAAAAAAGAAAATTATAGGTCAATATCACTGAAGAACATAGATGCAAAAATCTTTGACAAAATACTAGCAAACTGAATCCAAAAATACATTTAAAGGATCATAGAACATGATCAAGTGGGATTTTTTCAATATCCACAAATCAGTCAATGTGATACACCACATTAACAAACTGAAGAATAAAAACCATACAATTATCTCAATAGATGTAGGAAAAGCTTTTGACAAAATTCAACATTCATTTTTGATAAAAACTCTCCAGAAAGTAGGTATAAGGGAACATGCCTCAAGATCATAAAGGCCATATATGACAAACCCACAGCTAACATCATACTCAACAATGAAAAGCTGAAAGCATTTCCTCTAAGATCAGGGACAAGACAAGGATGCCCACTCTTGCCACTTTTATTCAACATAGTATTGGAAATCCTAGCCACAGCAATGAGAGAAGAAAAAGAAATAAAGGAATCCAAATTGGAAAGGAAGAAATAAATCTGTAACTGCAGATGCCATGATACTACACACAGAAAAATCCTAAAGACACCACCAGAAAACTACTAAAGCTCATCAATGAATTCGGTAAAGTTGCAGGATACAAAATTAATATATAGAAATCTCTTGCATTTTAGAGATGAAGTATCAGAATGAGAAATTAGGAAGCAATCCCATTTACCATGACATCAAAAAGAATAAAATACCTAGAAATAAACCTACCTAAGGAGGTAAAATACCTGTACTCAGAAAACTATGAGACACTGATGAAGGAAACTGAAGACGACACAAAGAGATGGAAAGATATACATTGTTCTTGGATTGGAAGAATTAATATTGTTAAAATGACCATACTACCCAAGGCCATCTACAGATTCAATGCAATCCCTATAAAAATACCAATGCCATTTTTCACAGAACTAGAACAAATATTTTAAAATTTGTATGGAAACACAAAAGACTCTGACTAGCCAAAACAGTTTTGAGAAAGAAGATCAGAGCTGGAGGACTCACGCTCCCTGACTTCAGACTATACTACAAAGCTACAGTAATCAAAACAGTATGGTACTGGCACAAAAATGGACACATAGATCAATGCAACAGAACAGAGAGCCCAGATATAAACCCATAAACTTATAGTCAATTAATCTATAACAAAGGGGGCAAGAATATGCAGTGGAGAAAAGACAGTCTCTTCAATAAGTGGTGTTGGGAAAACTGCACAGCTACATGTAAAAGAATGAAATTAGAACATTCTTTAACATCATACACGAAAATAAACTCAAAATGGATTAAAGATCTAAATGTAAGACCAGAAACCATAAACTTTCTAGAGGAAAACAGAGGCAGAACACTTTCTGGCATAAATTGCAGCAATATTTTTTTGGATATGTCTCCTAAAGCAAAGGAAATAAAAGCAAAAATAAACAAATGGGACCTAATTAAATTTAAAAGCTTTTGCACAGCAGCAGAAACCATTGACAAGACAAAAAAACAACCTACTGAATGGTAGAAAATATTTGCAAATGATATGAATGTTAAGGGATTAATATCCAACATATATAAAGAGCTCATACAACTCAACATCATAAAAACAAACAACCTAATTTAAAAAATGGGCAGAAGAACTGAATAGACATTTTTCCAAAGAGGAAATGCAGATGCCCAACAGGCACATGAAAAGATGCTCAGCATCACTAATCTTCAGGGAAATGCAAATCAGAATCACAATGAGATATCACCATACACCTATCAGAAGAGCTCTCATCATAAAGAACACATAAGGGCTTCCCTGGTGGTGCAGTGGTTAAGAACCTGCCTGCCAATGCAGGTGACGTGGGTTCGAGCCCTGGTCCGGGAAGATCCCACATGCCGCGGAGCAACTAGGCCCGTGCGCCACAACTGCTGAGCCTGCACTCTAGAGTCCGCATGCCACAACTACTGAAGCCCACGTGCCTACAGCCCATGCTCCACAACAAGAGAAGCCCCCACAATAAGGAGCCCACACACTGCAACCAAGAGTAGCCCCCTTTCGTCAAAACTAGAGAAAGCCTGCATGTAGCAATGAAGACCCAATGCAGCCAAAAATAAAAAACAAAACAAAACAAAAACACAAATAACAAATGTTGGTGAGGATATGGAGAAAAGGGAACCCTTTTATACCGTTGGTCAGAGTGTAAATTGGTACAGGAGGTTTGGAGGTTTCTCAAAAAACTAAAAAACTAAAAATAGAACTTCCATATGACCCAGAAATTCCACTCCTGGGTATATATATCTGGAAAAAACAAAAACACTAATTCGAAAACTACGTGCACCCCAATGTTCATAGAAGCATTATTTACAGTTGCCAAGGTATGAAAGCAATCTAAGTGTCCATCAACAGATGCATGGATAAAGAAGATGCAGTATATATATATATATATATAGACAATGGAACACTACTCAGCCATAAAAGAAATGAAAATTTGCCATTTGCAGAAACATGGGTAGACTTAGAGGGTATTATGGTAAGTGAACTAAGACAGATAGAGAAAGAAAAATACTATGATGTCACTTATATGTGGAATTTAAAAAATACAAAAAACTAGTGAATATAACAAAAAAGAAGCAGCCTCACAGGTATAGAGAACAAGCTAGTGGTTACCAGTTGGGGGAGGGAAGCTAGTGGTTACCAGTTGGGGGATGGTAGGGAATTAAGAGGTACAAACTATTATATATAAAGTAAGGGACTTCCCTGGTGGCACAGTGGTTAAGACTCCACACTCCTAAGGTAGGGGGCCGGGTTCAATCCCTGGTCAGGGAGCTGGATCATACATGCATGCCACAACTAAGAGTTTGCATGCCACAACTAAGGAGCCAGCAAGCCGCAGCTAAAGAGTCCACCTACCACAACTAAGGAGCCCGCCTGTTGCAACTAAGACCCAGAGCAACTAAATAAATAAGTAAATAAATAAAATAAAATAAGCTACAAGGATATATTGTACAACACGAGGAATATAGCCAATATTTTATAATAATTATAAGTGGAGTATAACCTTTAAAAATTGTGAATCGCTATATTGTACACCTGTAACTATAAAATATTGTACGTCAACTATACTTCATTTAAAAATTAATTTAAAAAAGTTGAACTGGTAGTTTAAAATCCACCTACAGAAAAAAAAACAAAATACACAAGGGCCAGAGGAGTCTGCAGGCAAATTCTGACAAACAGTTAAGAAAAAGAGAACCATAATCTTGCACAATCTATTTCAGAGAACAACAGCAAAAGGAAAGAATGACTACAAATCATTTTCTGAAGCTGACAGAATTTTGATATCAAAACCAGACAAGGATAGATAGGACAAGAAATTATAGATCAATCCCTCATAAATACAGAAGTAAAAATCCTAAACAAAATAGTAAAAAATTAAATCCAGCAATGCATTAGAATTAAGATTCATGATCTGTTAGGGTTTATCCCAGAATTCAATACTAGAACATTAGAAAATTTATCAATATAATTCACTATATTTATATATTACTACATTACTATATGAAAGACGAAAAAGTAATTATCCCAATGTCTGCAGAGAAAATATCTGATAAAATTTAATTCATGGTAAAAATTCTTAGCAAATGCATTATAAAAGGACCTTCCTTAACTTGATAAAGGGTGTCCACCCAAAATTTACAGCAAATAACACATTTAATATACTTAATGATTAATTTTCTAGAAGCATTTCTTTTAAAGTCAAGAATAAGACAATGATGCTTATCATCACTACTTCTATTAAACTGAGTACTGAAGGGTCCAGCAAGCAACCATGAGATCAAAAGAATGGATAAGGATTTGAAAGGAAGAAACAAACTGTTATTCACAATTAATGTGATTATATAAAAAATTCAAGACAATCTACAAACTATTAAAATAAAAGAGTTTGGCAAAACCCTTAGATACAAAATCAAAATGCAAAAATCAGCTGTATTCTTATATAAGAGAAACAAATAATTAGAAACCATAATAATAAAAACAACGATGATGTTTCCTAGCAGCAAAAAAAAAAGAATATAACCAAAGATGTGTAACACAGTTGTGGAAATAGTTATATAACCATATTGGAACACATAAAATAATACCTAAACAACTACTGAGAGGTACTGTATTTTGTGAAAGGAAGACTCAATAAAGATGTCAATTCTTCACAAGGTAATTTAAGTTCAGTGCAATTCCAATCAAAATCTCCAAGTGTTCTGTTGTTTTGCTTTATTTATTTATTTATTTATTGCGTGGCAGTTGATAAGCTCAACCTAAATTCAAAAGGTAGAGCATTCAGGAGACCATACATAGACAACATATTTTCAAAGAAAAACAAGATTGGGAGAATTTGTGCTGCTATATATCAAGTCAATTTAAATCAATAACAATGAAGATAGTGTAATAACAATAACAATAACAATAAAGATAGGCATTTTCAGGAAATGTTTGGAAGTTCACTTTGACTGGAATATAAGATGAGTACAGAAGAATGGTGAAAGATGGATGGGTATAAAATCTTGGAGAAATTTAAATGCCAAGTGAAAGTGTTGGTTGAGAAAACCCAAACCTCCTAAGGTATACTGTGGTGCCTGGATCTGAGTTTCAAGTACTTAGGCTCCACTTGAATTTCCCTTGGGAGTTCAGCTTAAGATATATTCCTAATGAATTGGGGTTGGTTTTTTTTCAATTAAAAATTAGAATATCAGCAAGACACCAAAATATTAATAATAACTGTATTAATATACTTATTTAAGAGAATAAAACCATTTAGAGAAAGATGCAAGTAAACAAAGATATCTAATTTCATGAAGTGCTTTTTTTCATACTTCTTTTACTGTTATCACTCCTTAGTTTATCCACAATTTCTCCTCTGTCTTGAGTATAAAACAACTTTTTAATATTGAAATATAGTTAATTTACAATGTCATGTTAATTTCTGCTGTACAGCAAAGTGATTCAGTTATATATATATATACTTTCTTTTTTAAAATATTCTTTTCCATATGGTTTATCATAGAATAATGAATATAGTTCTCTGTGCTATACAGTGGGACCTTGTTGTTTATCCATTCCACATATAATAGTTTGCACCTGCTGACCCCAAACTCCCACTCCATCTCTCTCCCCCCTACCTCCCTTTTGGCAACCACAAGTCTTTGTCTTTCTGACTTACTTCACTTAGTACGATAATCTCTAGGTCCATCCATGTTGCTGCAAATGGCATTATTTCATTCTTTTTTATGGCTGAGTAGTACTTTACTGTCTATATGTACCACATCTTCTTTATCCATTCATCTGTCAATGGACATTTAAGTTGTTTCCATGTTTTGGTTATTGTGAATAGTGCTGCTATGAACACAGGTGTGCATGTATCTTTTAGAATTATAGTTTTGTTTGGATATATGCCCAGGAGTGGGATTGCTGGATCATATGGCAACTCTACTTTTAGTTTTTTGAGAAACCTCCATACTGTAAAACAACTTATTTTTAGACTTGAAGGCTCAGTGGTTCATTTGTTCATTCATTCATTCTACTAATATTTATAACAGCCTAAACCAAGTAACACATGGTCCTTACTTTCTTGGAGCATAAATTCTGGGACAAGACTTATATATAAACCAGCAATGACAATAGAGGTGATAGAGGTGTGCACAGGATGTCTTGTAGAACAGAGGAGCAGCAGCTAATCAGGGAGTTAAGGAAGGCTTAGTAGAAGAAGAGATATTCAAGAAGGATGTTCAGCAGTTAGTTAGCTGGACCAAAGAGGAGAGCATAGGAGAGCATCTGAGGAGGTGGCTCAGGGGCATGAAACATCCTGTGCATATAGTTAAGTGTGATCAGAAAAAAGAAATTATTAGGGTATTTAGCTGAATAAGGGCCAGAGATGTAGGCAGGGGCACGTCTAGAAGGATTAGTTGTTAAGGTGTTTTAATTTTGTCTTGAAAGCTCCTGGGGAGCCATCTAAGTAATTTAAGCAGGGAAATAATGTGATCTGATTTGCATTTTCCGAAGATTATTCCGGCAGTCGTGTGGCAGGTAGATTGGAGAACAAGCAATTAGCAGACCACTATAATGATGCAAGTGACAGATGACAAAGGCCTCATTAAAGCAGATGCATTGGAAATGGATCAACAGATGCTAGGACGCAGACTCTAGAAGCCTAAGTAACTGATCACATGTGCAGATGACGGAGGAACGAGTCCAAGGGGATGGCCCCACTTCTGGCTTGACAACTGTGGGGATGGTGACGCTCATCACTGAGGCAGGAGGAGAAACAGGTTTATGGGAGAAGATGATGAGCTTAATTGAGACCTGTTATCATCAATGTGGAGAGAAGTTTGAGTTGAACACATTTGGGACAGATTTGGGGCTGAGGGTCATATGTGGAAGCTGAAGCAGTGTATTTGATAGAAGACCACCAAAGAGATTTCGTCAGTAGATCGGAAGAGCAAAAGGCTGAAGACAGAGACTTCCTCTGTCTGGTCAAAGAATAAAACAGAGAAAATGTGAAAAAGGAGGAGAGAACGGTGTCTTAAAAACCAAAGGGGAAGAAATGTCAAAGAAGGAGATTCCATAGTATTAATGTCTGCAGAGAGGTAAGGTGAGATACCGTTGGCCACATGGCAGTCACTGGTCAGCTTAGAGAACAATTTTATTGGTATAGGAAGGATGTTTCCCAGATGGCAGATTGCAGTAGACTTTCAAGTGACTAGGAGATGAAAGTGCAGACAACAATAATAGGTAGACTTTACAAACTTTGCTTTGAAGGAAAGAGAAAAGGCTAGAGCTAGGAGAGAGGAGGAGTGTGTGGATGAGTAAAAGTTGTTTTTTTAGAGAGAAGAGATGAAAATATTTATATGCTGTCAGGAAAGATCAAGTGAAGGGGAAGCTTAGCATAAATGAGATGAAAGTGATGATTAACAGAGTAAGAGTTTCCTGAGGGGTAGGCAGAGACCAGATGGAGGGATTAGCCTTGAACTGGAGAAGGAGTCACCCTGAAACAGGAGAGAAGGAGGAAAGGGTAGAATCAGTGTTTTTAGTTTTTAGGTTCTGGGGAGGGAGCTCAGGGAGTTCCAACCTGATGACTTTTAATTTTCTCATAGGATGGAAAGTAAGATGATTTGCTGAAAGTGAAGATCTTGAGGGTTTGGGAAAAACAAAGGGTGAAAGAGCTGTTGAGAAGAATGACAGATTGAATAGAATAGGTAGAATGTTATAGAATGGTTGAAATACACGGATCAGGAAGAAGAGGGCTGGGAGGTGGCGGCTGGAGAGGATAGGAAGGCAAGGCCACTGGTATTGAGGAGTCAAGGCCGTGTAAGATCACGTGACACGAATCTTCCACGTGAACATTAGAGTTTCACAGTTTGATAGAGATGTAAGAGGTTGTAGGGGAAAAAAACGGAATGTGAACCAGATTCCAAGTCCTAGGTGAAAGTTGGGAGATTCATGATACCAGCCAGCTCCAGTGATTCAGAGCAAAATTTACTATAAATTATCATGTTTGACTTGATATTGAAGTTTTTGTTTATTTAACATGGTAACAAGGTTTCAAATCCTTAAGGATAGTATATAACTTAAAAAAAATAATTTATTTATTTTATTTATTTATTTTTGGCCGCATTGGGTCTTCGTTGCTCCATGTGGACTTTCTCTAATTGCGGCGAGCGGGGGCTACTCTTTGTTGCGGTGTGCAAGCTTCTCGTTGCAGTGGCTTCTTTTGTTGCGGAGCATGGGATCTAGGTGCACGGGCTTCAGTAATTGCAGCACGTGGGTTCAGTAGTTGTGGCTCGCGGGCTCTAGAGCACAGGCTCAGTAGTTCTGGCACACGGGCTTAGCTGCACCATGGCATGTGGGATCTTCCCGAACCAGGGCTCGAACCCGTGTCCCCTGCCTTGGCAGGCGGATTCTCAACCACTGCGCCACCAGGGAAGCCCAGTATATAACTCTTTTAATGCTTTATTTCAAGCAAATATATTTTAAGTATAGAGAATAATACATTGGTGGTAGTTTGCCACTAAATAAAAAACAATCTGAAAGAAGGCAGTCGGTGAAGTGCCTTTGCAGCATTCCCAATTAGATACTTGTTTCTTCATTCCTCTTTTCATTCCAATCTTTCAACAACCAAACAACATTTATTGAACATTTACTCTGTTCCAGGTCCCCATCACCGGGGTGAACAGGACATATCTCAATTCATCAGTTCTGAAACACACTTTTCCCGCCTTCCTTCCAATTTTTTAATATCTCTGAAATCAATTGGGATACTTCTTACACTGATGTCAGCCAGGCTGTGGCCATGATGTAGTTGTCATGGTCTGCCCAGGCTCAAACTTACTCATAGCTGTTCATGGAGTCAGTACTTCAGTTAAGTACACTGTTGGTAATAACATGTTGAGCTTGGTTGCCGTTTAAATTACAAAAAATCACACTTTCATTTCACATTGAAATGAAAAGTGATTGTATTTGCAGAAGGCATGAAAATAGTGGGACATGAATCTGACATTAGTGAAGCAGATATTTATCATTGGAGAAATTACCACAATTCCATATGTTACTGCAAAAAACAAGAACCAAGTGTTTTATGGGACCTATGAAAGAAAAAATACCCACAAGCAAATAAAATTGTGTTCTGTTGTGTTACTGGTATATGCACAAAAGAATTGCCTAGAATAAGCCAAGCAACACAATTGAAGGCAGGGAGAATTGTTCCGTATTTCAAAGTCATGAGAGCCTGGTGTGACAGATTCCTGGTCATAGGGTTATGGTTAAGGCATTGTGTCAGCGTTTAGCTGGCAAGATTTTTTTTTCTTAGTGAAACACAAAATGATGATGTGTCTTAAATTAAATGTGTCTTAGAATGAATGTCCTAGAACTATCTAAACATTTTGTTTTAAAGAAACAGAATGTCAGACCTATAAGAACAAATTCCCTCCTTTCCAAATGAGGAAACTGAATCTCAAGAGGTAAGTAGCTGGCCCGGGATTGCACCACACAGCTTGTTAGAGGCAGAGGAAATTTATTTACTCAGGGGATATTATTGAGTCTTCTGGCAAGGGAGCAAGAAAAGATAAAAATTACATAATGGCTTAATGGCCCAGACCTCCATTAAAAACCCTATGAGTGCTTTATTTTTTTTTCCTATTGGAACGAGGATAAACAGGTTTAGTAACTACAAATCTTTGACAACACGCTTCTGATTTATGCCCATCATCTGTATCAATTTAATCCCCTTAATCACTGGCCTTGCTGGTTTTATGGTTTAACTATTTCATGGAGCACACAATCTCAGTGTCCCTTTTTCTTTTTTTTTTTTTTTTTTTTGCGGTACGCGGGCCTCTCACTGCCGTGGCCTCTCCCGTTGCGGAGCACAGGCTCCTGACGCGCAGGCTCAGTGGCCATGGCCCACGGGCCCAGCCGCTCTGCGGCATGTGGGATCTTCCCAGACTGGGACACGAACCCGTGTCCCCAGCATGCGCAGGCGGACTCTCGACCATTGCACCACCAGGGAAGCCCATGAACACTCTTAAGTAAAATTATTAATAGTTGTATAATATCTCACTGTGAATATATCATACTTTTTTTTTAAAACCTATTCTGTGATTATAGATTTAGGGTGTTTTCAGGTTTTTGCAATTGTAAATAATGCTGCAATGAACATCTTTATAATTCACCTCTTTCTGTGTGAAATGAGATTCACTTCTTTCAGGCTGGCTAGGTATTTTTTATTGAAATGGTAATTAGTGAACTAGTGGCCTAAAAGTAAAAAATGTGTTTAAATTGACTATTTAAAGTGGGATTTTTCTTTCTTTTTGTAAGTATGTACATTTACCTATCACTGTTTTTTTTTTTTTTTTTTTTTTGGTACGTGGGCCTCTCACTGTTGTGGCCTCTCCCATTGCGGAGCACAGGCTCCGGATGCACAGGCTCAGCGGCTGTGGCTCGTGGGCCCAGCCGCTCTGCAGCATGTGGGATCTTCCCGGACCAGGGCACGAACCCATGTCCCCTGCATCGGCAGGCGGACTCTCAACCACTGAGCCACCAGGGAAGCCCCGTTTTTTTTCTTTTTGTAAGCATGTACATTTACCTATCACCAGTGGACTCATTGTCCCAGAGAATAATTGGGCATGTGTTCAGCAGCCTGGGACAAAAACTGCCCTTTTGCCCTTTTCCAGAGCAGGGAAAGACATTGGGGGTGGGTGAGAGAGGGAGAGTTTGGAGGACCAGCAGTGACCTGTGCCTTGAAACCTTTTCTCTGTGACTGGGAAACACAGGAATCTCAGAAAAATACTTTGTGAATATCATTTTTTTCCTGCCTTTCCAATTAAATGATACATTCCATGAAGACAGAGTAAACTCCAGACCGCCATGCACCCTTCATCCCCTTGCCGTCATTACAGGACTATATGACTGTAGGAGCCAGGAACCCAGCACTGTCAGGATCGGGGCCAGTAGACCAGCCTCTGGCCTGGGTGGGAGTAATCCCCTAGCTTGGCATCGAGTAGCTTCAAAGGATAATTTGATCCGAAAGCCCTTAGGTCACACTTTCTAACACAGCTGCTAGAACACACACCCTGTAAACAGGAAATGCCTTAGGAAGTACAACTGAGTACGTATTTTTATTTTTTAAGAAACGATTAAAAAGCCTGAGCAGGGACTTCCCTGGTGGCACAGTGGTTAAGAAACCGCCTGCCAATGCAGGGCACACGGGTTCGAGCCCTGGTCTGGGAAGATCCCACACACCGCTAGGCCCGTGTGCCACAACTACTGAGCCTGCACGCCACAATTACTGAAGCCCGCGTGTGTACAGCCCGTGCTCTGCAACAAGAGAAGCCACCGCAATGAGAAGCCCGCGCACCGCAATGAAGATAGCCCCTGCTCACCACAACCAGAGAAAGCCTGTGCGCAGCAACGAAGATGCAACACAGCCAATAAATAAATAAATAAATAAATAAATAAAAACAGTGAATTGATTTAAAAAAATATATATATAAAAAAAAAAAAAAAAAAAAAAAAAAAGCCTGAGCAGAGGATGACATTTATCTGGCATTACAGTTAACAAGATGGAAGTGCTCCCTGACAGCCTTGGTTTTACGTTCTGGGCAATCGTGTACCCACTGCTGTTTAACAGGTGTTAAAATGCCCCCAGTTAATCTATAAATCGTATTTCCTTGTAAAACGAGTGTCTAGTCAAGGGATTTGTAAGTTGCATAGTTCATTTTTGCTGTCATAGAAAACAGAAAGATTTACTAAACACTAAACCAATATATAGATACCTCTGTGCTTGGAATAAGGAAAATTTAGTACTGGGAAAAAGGAAAACCATGTAAAACGGAGAATGAGGAGTCTCTAACTGGTTGAATAGCAACAGGAAAGACTAAAATTAAGAACTGCTTACTTCTGGAAATGACTTAGCTGTGTGGTGGCCACACTACTCATCTACCCCTTGTGCCAGTTTTCACCCCTGCCCTGGCTGTGTTCCATTTATTTCAGTCACACCGCCTCACCATCTAGGCTGTTTCACACCACAGGCCCTTTACACGTGCTCCACAACACCTGGAATGTCCCTATTCTTCTCTTCTCCTCTCTTTGTTGAAGTCCTGCTCATCCTTGAAGGCTAACGTGTCACTTGATTTGGTTATAGCATGAAGCCAGCATAGCGTGGTGGAGAGAACTTGGACTTTACAGTGAGACATAACTGGGTTTAAATCTTGGTACCCTTTTATACTAGAGTGGTGACCTTGGACAGGTTAATTTGATCTCTGTGAGTCTGTTTCCTCCTTAGTTAATGGAGTTATTACCTTACTCACTGGAGTGTAGTAAATATTAAGTCATAAAACTATATACAGTGCTTGGCATACAGCAGACAATAAATGTCAATGTCCTTCTTCCATGCCCATCTTCTAAGCCTTCCTTGGTTCTCTAGGCAGCATCATTTTACTCAAAACTTAGAGTATGAGCCTGTATCTTATCTCTGAGTCCACAGAGATACATAGTATTCAAATTCTTCATGCCCTGTTTAAGTTATAGGGCTTCCAGATGGAATTTTTAATTCATTTATTTATTCAATAAATATTTATTTGATGATATCAGATGGCAGCTTGTCATACTGCTTGTGTTCTTTTTTTTTTTTTTTTTTTGCGGTACACGGGCCTCTCACTGTTGTGGCCTCTCCTGTTGTGGAGCACAGGCTCCGGACGCGCAGGCTTAGAGGCCACGGCTCACGGGCCTAGCCGCTCCGCGGCATGTGGGATCTTCCCGGACCGGGGCACGAACCCGTGTCCCCTGCATCGGCAGGCGGACTCTCAACCACTGCACCACCAGGGAAGCCCCTGCTTGTGTTCGTAATATGTTTTTTCTCCTTTTAGGATAGGGTTTCTTGGACTTCCCTGGTGGCGCAGTGGTTAAGAACCTGACTGCCAATGCAGGCGACACGGGTTCGAGCCCTGGTCCTGGAAGATCCCCCATGCCACAGAGCAACTAAGCCTGTGAGCCACAACTACTGAAGGCCTCACGCCTAGAGCCCATGCTCTGCAACGAGAGAAGCCACCGCAATGAGAAGCCCACGCATCGCAACGAAGAGTACTCCCCGCTGGCTACAACTAGAGAGAGTCCGTGAGCAGCAACGAAGACCCAACGCAGCCATAAATAAATAAATAAACAAACAAACAAATTTTAAAAAAAAAGGGTTTCTCAACTTTGACACTATTGAGATTTGGGCCAGATAATTCTTTGTTTTATGGAGGGTTGTCCTGTGCATTGTGGGATGTTGAGCGGCATCCCTGGCCTCTATGAACTAGAAGCTGGTATCAACTCCCCAACCTGGATGTGACAACCCCAAATGTCTCCAGACATTGACTGCTCTTGGTTGAGGAAAACTGCTCTAGAACTTTGCTCCCTTGGCTACCCCTCCTCTCCAGGATCTGTATTAAGCCTCTATTGGCACTTTTCTCTCATAAAAATATGCTGTATTCTCCAGTCTTTCAAAACAAAACAAATCAATCCAACAAAAAGTCCTCTCCCTTCACAGTCAAGCTCTCCAAAAGCATAATCTGCACTCATGGTCCCTTTCCACCCATTCTTCCACCTGCTGCACTCAGGCTCCCCCACCCCCTTCATGAGATGCTCTGGCCAAGTTCCTGCTGCTAAATGGCTAAAGCCTGTGTCATCTTTCTACTGCTCACCTTGCTTGGCCTCTGTGACATTAGATGCTCTATAAATTCCAGGATGTTTTTCTTTCTTGTTCTTCTTTGACCTTCTTTCATAAACCCTAGTGGGGTCTCGTTTGCTCTGCCTCTTAAATTTTGTCATTCCCCAGGCCTCTGTTCTTGGCCTTCTCTCTTCTCTCTCCCTGGCACATGTTCATCTATTCTCAAGGCTTTAGTTCCCATTTAAGCATCGATTACCGAAATGTTTAGTTCCAGCCCAGATTGTTCTCCTGTGGGTCTCACAGACATCTCAAAGAGAACTTATTCTCCTCAACTCCTCTTCCCAAAGTTGCTTCTCCTCCTACCCTCTCATGCCCCATCTCGTCTGCCCAATGGAGTGCAGTGTGTACTTTGGGCTTTGGTGATGCAGATATTAGGTGGACACTTCAGTAAAGATGTTCATCTTAGGTAACCTAGTCATGCATGGCTGAGCCAGTTCCTCAGTGGCCCTTCTTACAACCCTCTATCTCTAGCCAGCATGGAGCAGGGAACCTTAGTATTACATTAAATGAGATAACTTCCAGAAAGCACCTGGCACACAGTAGGTACCCAGCACATGTTAGCTCCCTTTCCCTGTTATTTTCTTCTGGAAGACACACTCTTGAACATTAAGAGTTGTGTATGGGTAGTCAGATTATAAGTGATTTTTTTTCTCATGTTCTCTCATTTTTTTCCCATTGAAAAGAAATTATTTTTGCAACTAAAGAAAAAAGTTTTGCTAAAACAAACACTCTTATACAGACAACTGATTATGCCACTTGATTTTATTGGCTGTTCATTGCTCCTTGGTCAAGTCCAAACCTCTAAGCGTGACTTACAAGATGAGCCGTGATTTGGCCTTGACCTCATTATGTAACCTTATTTCATGCTCTATCAACCCTCCCTTTCCCCCATTACACACTCTGGCAACTCCAAACCTCTTCCAGATCCCTGAACAAGCCAGGCTGTCGCCTGTTTCTGCATAGGGTTCTCCCTCTGCTTGGTGGCTGCCCCATGCCCTCCATCTCTTCCCTTCCATCCCACCCCTTCCATCCCACATCCATACACAGGTCCACACTTAGACACTTAGAAGCATATCCTTGGACACCCGACCTATTCTCTTTTCTCAAAACTCAGTTCAAACACATCCTTGCAGAACGCTTTTTCTTTTTTTTTTCTTTCTTTATTTTCTCTCCTTTTATTTAGCATGCATCCTGCTCAGCTTTATTTTATCTGGGTACTGGAGCCATTTTGCCTGCTAGACAAAATTGGTTCCATTTCTTAATTTTCAATAGTGGTTCTGTGCCTTCTTGCTTATGATAGTTGTTCACATGTCTGTTGAGTTCCACTCAATCAACCTCTCTAGGAGTTCTGATGTGGCTGGTTGGACATTCCAATAACTTCCTTTATTTTTGTTAAAGAGAGGAGATTGGACTTAGACCCTCCTTTCCACAGGGCTGCAACAGATACTGGTGCATAAGCTTGTCCCTGAAAGTCCTGGCCAGCTTGAGTTCATTCTTGATCAGTGCAGGTTGATAATAAAAAGTGTAATGGATCCGCAAACACAGCTGTGGTGGTGGTGGTTTGCGCAGTGAGCATAAGTCCTTAGTTTGTCCTGGCTCACTCGGACTGTCTGTGGCTTCTGCCGGAGCCCAGGCACACGAACGGCCAAGACTCTGGGGCCAATCAGGTGCTTATAAAGGAGAGAGAGCCCAGTTTATTAACAGCCAGATGGAAGAGATGCATAAGGCAAGGTGTGGGGAAAGGGCAAGGTGCTTCCATACCCTCTCCAAGGGTGTTACTCTCCCCAAATCTCCATGCATTCACCAACCCGGAAGCTTCTGAACCCTTTTCTTATCTCTTAAGTCTCCAAGCTGAAAGTAAACATGCTCTGCTTCGTTGCTCTTTGACCATTTAGACGTTTGTCAGGGCGCCTAGGATACTTGATTACATTTATTTGTTGACTCCTCTGTTTCCCTCTAAGAGGCTGTGTTACTCCTTAAGGGCAAGGACTGTGTCTTTTGTTTGGCTAATAGAGGATGCTTATTTAGATTTTATCTCCCTGAAAAGCACTGTAGTAGACTTTAGGATTGGAGGAGAGAAGGGAAGTAAGCCACAGCTCGTACGCATTTATGGGGCTTGCGATGGGATCATGGAAATGATTGTGCTTAAGTGGGGTAAAGAAAGAAGAAATTATAATCAAAGCTAACAATTTAGGTGCTTTATCTCTCACTTAATCCACGATTTACTTGGAAATAAGTACTATTATTTTGTAAATATGAAGAATTGAGATTTTAATGAAGTTAAGTGACTTGACCAAGTAGCCGGGTCTGCTTCCAAAATCCAAGGTCCTAACCTAAACACAATAATATACTTGATTCTACAATCTGAATGAAGTCCTCAAAAATCTATTCAGGGGGAAATTGTCATCAGGGGTCATTTTGACCACCTACCCTACAAGAAACCTGGTTTCCTGCAAAAGAATACCCAGATGTCAGTTGATTAATCCAAGTTTCTAGGGGCTGAGATCTCTGCTGTTCCTTCTCAATCCATCCTCCCACCTCCAACTCTAGAAAAACATGAAAAACAGAAGCTTCCTCAAGTTGCTGGATCCACATCTCCTTACCCTAGGGAAACTGCTGGGTCTCAGGGGGACTCAGAAGACAAGGAAAATCTGACCTGTGTGTGGTCAGGTACCTGGAAGGGATTGCTTCTTGGGGCACAGTTAGAGCAATAAGCCCTGATGATGCAGATTTGGGGGTTCTACTAAAGATGTTCCACTTAGGTTCCCAGTAACCCGAGGTTGAGTCTGTTCATCCTCCTCCCCAGGCCCTCTTCCTAAAGCTCTGGCTGCAGGCTCACGTGGAGACCTACCTCCTGATAGCTTTGTTAATGACTTTAGAGTCTGATTGAGATCAGGCAGCTTCCAAGCTGGCACCAACACCCATTATACTCTCCAAAGATAAGGAAACCAAACATTAGCTAGCTGGTGGCAAACAGAGCCAGAAATGCGCCTACACCTTCCTCCCCTTACCCCTTCAAAGGAGCAGCAAAATGCCACTCCTGGCCTTATTTGGATAGCGAAATAAAGAACCGAATAGGGGTGGGATAGGGAGGGTGGGAGGGAGGGAGATGCAAGAGGAAAGAGATATGGGAACATATGTATATATATAACTGATTCATTTTGTTGTAAAGCAGAAACTAACACACCATTGTAAAGCAATTATACTCCAATAAAGATGTAAAAAAAAAAAAAAAAGAAAAAGAACCGTATAGGACCTCAGATGGACTATTTAAGGTGGCTTTAGTCCAGAGAGGTTCTCCTACAGAGAAAGATTTCATTTCCCCTGGAATCAAGTGTCTTCCTTCCTTCCCCCAAGGATTCTCCAAATAATTTCACCTGCCTGAGCACCTTCACTCTCTGGCCCTGGATTATACATTCACTTAAATGGTACTGAGAACTCTAATCATTATCTGTAGATATAGGATGCAGTTTAGAAAGTATTTTCTACTCCCTTGATGTATTTTGGTTTTAGTCTTGGCTATCCAAATAGTTCATATCCCCTTGCGATCTCGGGTGGCCTCGGCCTGCAGGGGCTTGAAGCAGGATTTCGGTTCCCTGGACAGAGGTTGAAGTCAGGCCTCAGCAGTGAGCACGCTGAATCCTAGCCACTAGACCAGTGGCCAGTGACAAGGCCCTGGCCTGTCGGCTTTGTAGAAATGAATTCCCACAAAGAGATGGAAAGTAGTGAAACAAGTAAAGTGTTTATCATGAGGAAAAAGGATACATGTGAATAGACTCACATGGGTGGACTCAGAGAGAGAGATGCGCCCTCTTGGTAGTTTGAACCACTTATATTGGGCATCCCTCCTGGGTTCCCTTTGGCCAATCATCTTGCTGTGCCTGGTTCTGAGTCCATATCTGGTATATCTCAGAGTCCTCCCATGTGTGTGCTTATGTCTTAGCCAAGATGGATTCTAGCAAAGAGGTCTATGGGTAGGTTGACATCACTTACTATGGGATGACGCCCCTTCCCTTTCCATCTCTGAGGAGCCTTTCTGTTCATGTGTAGTCAGGAAGGTCTCTTTGACCTTGAGAATGAGAAATATGTGGTCTCTTTATCTCTTATCTAGGCAGGGCTCAGCTCCTCTCTTGCTCCTGTGCCCCCTACAGGGGACAAACTCCAGCTGCTCAACCAGGGGCCCAACTACCTCTTGCCTCACTTGGGACCAGACAACCTGTTTCTTCAGTGTTGCCTGGTGTGGTCTTCAACCAGCAGGCTGAGAATCACTCCAAGCTTATTAGAAATGCAGACTTGCAGGCCCCACCCTAGACCCACAAGATCCTCAGGTGGTTCACATGCACCTTAAAGTCTGAGAAGCTCTGGGCTAGAATGTTGTTTCCTGACACACAAACTCTTCTGTGATCTCAGCATAGTGGTCATTATGCAGGGCAGGGGCAGTTTTCTATGTCCGCCCCCCCAAGATCCTCCAGTGTGGACAACAATTCTACTGATCCTTTTTGTATGGTTTTCTACATACTATATATTTTTTCAGTGCCCTGCACAGGTATTATTTTTTAAGATTTTGTTTTAAAGGAACTAATTTTTTTAAAAAATTTATTTATTTTTGGCTGCGTTGGATCTTCGGGCTTTCTTTCTAGTTGCGGCAAGCGGGGGCTACTCTTCGTTGCGGTGTGCGGGCTTCTCATTGCGGTGGCTTCTCTTGTTGCAGAGCACGGGCTCTAGGCCTGTGGGCTTCAGTAGTTGTGGCGCGTGGGCTCTAGAGTGCAGGCAAAGTAGTGTGGCGCGCGGGCTTAGTTGCTCCGTGGCATGAGGGATCTTCCCGGACCAAGGCTCGAACCCGTGTCTCCTGCGTTGGCAGGCGGATTCTTAACCACTGTGCCACCAGGGAAGTCCCAGATATTTTTATTAATAGTAAATAATAAGAAGAACAAGAAATTTTACTGAGCATTCATGTGGTAGGTGATTTATGTGTATTATTCTTTTAATCATTATTGTCGCTAGGGTTGCTATAACAAAGTGCCATAGACTGCGTGGCTTAAACAACAGAAATTAATTTTCCCACAGTACTGGAGGCTAGAAGCCCAAAATCAAGGTGCCAGCAGGTTTGTTTTCTACTGACACCTCTCTCCTTGGCTGTCTTCTTACTGTGTCCTCACATGGTCTTTCCTCTGTGTGTGGGTGTCTGGTGTCTCTCTCCGTGTATTCAAACTTCCTCTTCTTATAAATCAGATTGGATTAGGCTCTATCCTAATGGCTTCATTTTAACGTAATTACCTCGTTAAAGACCTTATCTCCAAACAACGTTACATTCTGAGGTACTGGGAGTTAGGACTTCAATATATGAATTTTGAAGGGATACAATTGAGCTCATAACAACTATAAAGTGACTAATTATTATCATCCCTATTTTATAGATGAAGAGACAGAGGCCTAAAAATGTCTATTAACTTGGTTAATGCCACACACCTAGTAGTGATAGAGCCAGAACTGGACCTTTTTGTTTACTCATGAGTTTACTCATTTATTTAGCAAATATATATTGGATATCTACTATGTCCTATGTAAGTGATAAGGATACAGAAATCATGGTTCTTGCTCTCATAAACCTGATATTTTTGTGGATTATTTTTTATTCTGGACTCTCTATGCTTGCCCTCTCAACTGCTATAGAGAATAATTTTTGTGTAACTCCACACCATTATTTATTGCTACATTCAAGAAAATAGTATAACAACCTTGCAAACAAAACCAGGCTCTGAATCTAGCCTCTGGGACTATATTTGTTTCAGGTCAGTCCTGGCCATTTCCTAGGGTGACAAACTCATCATCGCAGTTTGCCTAGAACTTGGGGCACCAAGCAGCCATCTTGGGGAGCACGGAGCCTGCCGTGCTCTGTAACGCTAGAGCCATTGGAATGTGGAGAAAGGAGCAAGGTAGCCAAATCCTACTGCATATTGATGACTTCAGCAGAGCCCTGCTGGCCTGCTCTGGTACCTCCCTGGTGCTGAGGCGTTTCCACTGCCCACTGTCTATGAGATGCAGCTTCTGAGAAGCTCCTGCCTGCGGAAATGGCAGGCTTCTCAGCGGCAGAGATGCCAAGTGCATTGTACACCAGCCTCTGCTTTTTGTCATCCTGTTAGCGCTCAAGGCTTCAATGAAAGGGTCAGGGAATAAGGAATAGTCAGGGAGCCTCATAATTAGTTAAATCTTTGGAACCTCCTAAATAAAAAATTTAGCTTTTTAATAACAACAAAAGTGGCCCAAACGTATGCTGTTTTATCTGTTCTCTCACCAAATTCAAGTTGATGTGTGGAACTGGCACCATACATTTTGGCAGAATGGCCTGTCACAAAAACAAGGGTCCTCCAGAAACTTTCTGATTTCAGGGAAAGGGGATTCCTTAGCCATATTTAATTCTTAATTATGCTTCTTGTACTCCAAGTTAGTCAAGGAGTTAACTGACACATGTTTCACTAAGAATATGTGTGCAAGGGCTTCCCTGGTGGCGCAGTGGTTGAGAGTCCGCCTGCCGATGCAGGGGACACGGTTCGTGCCCTGATCAGGGAAGATCGCACATGCCGCGGAGCGGCTGCGCCCGTGAGCCATGGCCGCTGAGCCTGCACGTCCGGAGGCTGCGTGTCCGGAGCCTGTGCTCCGCAACGGGAGAGGCCACAACAGTGAGAGGACCTTGTACCGCAAAAAAAAAAAAAAAAAAAGAAAAAGAATATGCGTGCAACTGTGGTATGATAAAAAATATATGTTTAGCCTTTGTCTCGGATTCCTGACACAGAGTTCCTAAAACCCTTGGAATTTCCTGATAGGAGCATCTTTTGTTATTTATAAAGAGCCCCTTTTGATCACACCTGAGTTTTTGCTAATGAAGTGACTCAGGGTGGGATGCCTAGACGGCTTCAAGATGGAGATTGGTTACCAGAAAGACCAAACTTTCAGCCTCACCCTCTGACCCCCAGGGAGGGGAGGGGCCTGGAGATGGGTTACAAAAACAAGGGGACCCAGGGAGCTTCCAGGTTGGAGAACACACTGATGAGCTGGGAGGGTGCTGTACCCAGAAAGGACATAAAAAACTCTGTGCACCCCCCCACCCCCTACCTCATACTTTGCCTTATGTATTTCTTCCATGTGGCTGTTTCTGAGTATCCCTTATAATAAGCTGGTAAGCAGAGTGTTTTCCTGAATTGTGTGAGTCATTCTAGCCAATTATGGAACCTGAGGGGGGTGCTTGTGGGAACCCTCAAATTTGCAGTTAGCCAAGCAGAGGTGTGGGTAGCCCCGGCACCTCATTTGTGTCTGGTGTCTGAAGTGGAGACAGATGTGCGGGACATGAACTTCAGGAGTTAGTGTCAGAATTGAATAAAATTGTTGGTGTTGGAGAATTGGAGCATTGATGTGAAGAACTCCCACACCTCTGATGTCAGAAAACATGCTTTGCAATGAACATGCTGAGTACCAAGGAGGAGACACAAAAATAGGAGATGGTCATTCAGGGCTTACTATCAATTGGGAGTTTGGATGCACATGAAAAAATGCACAATTCAAAGTCATTTTGGAAAGTGCCCAACAAGCGAATGGCTGTGTCTCCTTAATTTGACCTTGAAGTCTCTTTCAACCTCAATATCATTTCAGTTTATAAATATTCTAAGGTGCACAAGCTGTAAGTTTATAAGAAGCAAGATGTGGTTCCCACCTCCACATGGCCTCAAAGACCCTGGGTTTCAGACCCTGCTTCTGGGAGGGTCTGCCACCTTGACCAGATGAGACGCTGGCATGGCAGCGAGAACTGGGTGCCAGCCATGGTTAGCTCATATAGCATTTGAGCCCCCAAGCCAAAATGAAGTTTAGGTTGGCCAACTTTTGCATGTTCTTTGGGAAATTAAGAAGCTTCCCTGCACCACATGCTCAGGACACAGCACTCAGCAGTTTCTTCCCTGACATTTTATGCTTTGTTTTTATTTTTTTCCAAGTGGAAGGAATGCCACAGAGGTTCCTCCTGTAACTGGGAAAAGACTTTTTATATTTCTGGCTAGTCAGAACCTTCCAGGGAAACCTCTGAATTCCAATACATTTGTGGCTTCAAAAGTGCTAAGAAGCAGGAGACTCTAAGACTTCTGAGTAGGTAGTACAGTTGCCTGTGCACCCAAGGGTGACTTGAAGACCACTGGGAAGGCTCCCTGGCCAGAAGTACCTCCCCAACTCAGAGAAAGATTCCTTCTTGTGGGACCTGGAAGCATTTCTGTACTCAGAGGCCCTTGAAAGTGATAGAAGTTTAGAATCCTAGAATCCCTGAGGTAGAAGGGAGCTTAGGGATGATTTGGCCCATCCCCCTCATTTCACAGTTCAGAGACAGCACTTGATTTTCCTGGGGCCTTGTACCCAGGACAGTGGCCAAGCCAGGCTCTTTCTAAATATTACCAGGACTCATTCAGCCATATCAGGCGAGCTGCTTCATCCACGAGCAGAGAATCATTTGCTAACTATGAATGTGACCTTTGGGAGGATGACTCCAAGGGAGAGTAGCCTGGTGGGACTAAGGCATCAGGAAGGAGGGCCCAAGAAGATAAGGGGACACCAGTCACAGTTCTTGCATCTCCCCTGGAAATACGGAGGGAGGCCAAGAACTGCCCCTCTGCTCCTGGCTCTTCTGTCCAGGGGCAGGTGTAGTGAGAAACTGACTGCATTGCGCTGGAGGTTTGTCTTGTCTGTGCAGCTGCCATAACAAAGTACCACAGGCTGAGCGCCTTAAACCACAGAAACATATTTTCTTTCAAGTTCTGGAGACTACAAGTCCAAGAACAAGGTGTCAGAGAATTTGGTTTCTGGTGAGGTCTGTCTTCCTGGTTTGCCAGGGACAGAGGCAGGGAGAAAGGAAGGAAGAGAAGAAGAGAGGGAGGGGAAAAAGGAAGGGAGAGAGGGAAAGAGAGAGAGAGAGATCTACCTATCTCTTCCTTTTCTTATAAGGATAACAGTCCTATTGGCTCAGGGCCCCACCCTTTTGACCTCATTTAACCTTAATTACCTCCTTAAAGTCCCTGTCTCCAAACACAGTCAAAAGGAAGGGTAGGGCTTCAACATACGAATTTTGAGAGGACACAGTTCAGTCCCTAGCAGTGTTGTCATTTTACCCTGGGGTGGATCTCAAGGTATTAGTAAGCCATTCATCTTGGCTGTGATGAGACTTTTTGCAAGAACTGGATTTGCCGTTCCAGGCACTTCTACTTTCAGTGGACAGATTTTTCAGCTTCATGGGACACAAAATGTCATGCACCCCCCCCGTCAGGAAGCCACCCCAGCCAGCTTGCCTTCCAGTGAGCCAGGGGCTCCTCTTCCCTGGACCCACAGCACCTGTGGAGAGAGCCTACATCTCATCCCATTGATATGTCTGTCTCCAGCACCCTGCTCGGTGCCCTTAACCTTTAGACATTTGATAAATGTTTGAGGGATGAACAAAATGGTCTCCTAAAACTGTTGGTACCAAGGCAGACATACAGTGAAGCTAATGAAGCTTAAGTATCAGGGCCCCTCATTTGCATGAGGACCTATCTAAGCAATTTCAAAGTCACAATTTGGTATTCTTTTCCTTAAAGAGATTGTTAATCCCACCCTCCCTCCAAAAACAAAACAAAACAAAACAAGACAAAACCAAAACTATATAAATTCTGGCTCCATAAAACCTGGGTATGGCCCTGGGTTGCTGAGGTAAGGTGTGGCTCTCTATGTATTTAATATTTCTTCCCTAACCTGTTTGACCCTGGAGGGGAGGGATGCACCTCAAATACATTTCTCTTCCCTGAGGCTTCCCCCCCCCCCACTCCGGTACGCGGGCCTCTCACTGTTGTGGCCTCTCCCGTTGCGGAGCACAGGCTCCGGACGCGCAGGCTCAGTGGCCACGGCTCACGGGCCCAGCCGCTCCGTGGCACGTGGGATCTTCCCGGACCGGGGCACGAACCCGCTTCCCCTGCATCGGCAGGCGGACTCTCAGCCACTGCACTACCAGGGAAGCCCCCCTGAGGCTATTTTTGAGAGATATAATCTTTTCACTAAGCCATCTTATTATTATTTAAATTTTTATTTTTATGCAATTAAGTTACACTCCATTTACGGTTATTACAAAAGATTGGCTATATTCCCCGTATTGTATCCTTGTAACCTACCTTACACCCAATAGTTTGTACCTCCCACTCCCCTACCTCTATATTTCCCCTCTCCTCCCCCTCCCCACTGGTAACCACCAGTTTGTTCTCTATATCTGTGTCTACTAAGCCATCTTTTGATCAAAGGAAATGAAAATAGTGGAGCTGTGTGCCTGGCATCATGGAATACACTGACTTCCAAAATCATTAATTAAAGACAAAATAATATGCCCAAGCATGATTCCAGGAGAGTTTTCTTCCCACCAACTATTACTCAGAGCCTTTATAGAAAGGGGAAGCACAGCCGTGTGGGGCAGCCCTCGCACCCTGAGTTCCTTTAGGAGCTTAGTTGTCTGCCTGGCTTCAGAGAGCAGGAGTCCTCATACCCACTCAGTGGAAAGTCTAGCCAACCTGACCTCTCATTACCGTCTTATGTTAGCCCACTTCTCTCTTTGCCTCCAGTGTCACTGCCATGCTCTCTCGCCTGGTTATTGCACTAACTGGTCTTCCTCCTTCTGCTCTTGCCCTCTTCAATTCATCCTTCATACGATAGCCGATAGCCGGAGAGAACTTTTCAGCAATTCCAAGCTGATCATAGCTCTCATGCTTGAATCCCTCGGTGGCTCCCTATTCTACTCAAGATAAAGCTCAGATTCCGCGGTGTTATATGCAAAGCCCTCAGGACCTGGCTGCTGTTTACCTTTCCCTCCTGTCTCCCCACACCTGGCTGGCGTTTCAGGGCTCATCACACTGAGTTCCTTGTAATTCCTGGAAGGTGCAGAGCTCGCTCCACCATCTGCGTTTTCTGCCTAGAGGCTTCCCTCCTACTTTGCCCTGACTCATCTCCTCCACTTTCAGTTTAGATTAGTGCTATCCACTGAGATATTACATGAACCACCTATTTATTTAATTATAAAATTTCTAGGAGCCATGTTTTTAAAAGTAAAAAGCACATGAGCACTACAGCACAACAATATCTTACGTGATGCCATGGCAAAGGAACGCAATCCTACCAAAACCATAAAGTTGTGTTTCATGGAAAAATAGTTCACACTGCTTCAGTTTTAAACTCATGAAAATTACAAGTTCTGTTCCTCAGTCAGACTAGTCACATTTCAAGCGCTTAATCACTCCTTGTGGCTGGTGATCACCGTACGGACATCACAGGTTTAGTTTTCACTTTCTTGGACATGCCCAGTCTGCTCTGGGTGCCCTCCCAGATGCTACTACAGTATTTTGTGGTTAACCCGATCATAATGCTTATCACACTGTGATAGAGTTGTCTGCTTACTTGTCTCTGTTTTTCATGAGACTCTAACCTTATTGACAGTTAGGACTTTGTCTTACAAATCTTTGTATTTTCAACATCGGACAATCCTGGCTAAGATAGTTGCTCAGTTTGTTTGAAGGTGATTGAATACCTGAACAGCAGCAATCTTCTCTGGGCTTTCAAGGCACTACAAAATCCAGTCCCTTGCACTTGACTTTGTCTCCTACCACCCTCCCCTCATTCACCCTGTGGCAGCCACACCAGCTCCTTATCATTCATTGAATGCTCTGTGTATGTGCCAACCTCAGGCCCTCAGCACAATGTTCTCTGTGCCTAGAGAGCCCCTCCCCTGGAAGGCCTGTCGATTTTGCTTGCTCCCTCATTGCATTTAGGTATCTCTTTACAGCTGCCTTCCCTGGCCAACCTTTTGAAAATAAGCCCCATTCTGCCAGTCATTTTCTACCACTTAACTTTAGTTTTCATCATGGTGCCCATCACCACCTGACTCTCCATACTAGAACTAATTACTATTCATTTATAATTGTTTACTTTATATTTACTTATATAATTTACTTATGATTATTAATTACTCCTAGAACACAAGTTTCATGAGAGTAGGCACTTTTCTGTGATGTCCAATGCTGTTTTTCCAGAACCTAGAACTGTCCCTGGCACCTAATAGGTGCTCATTAAATATTTATTGACTGCAAGAAGGTTAGACCATCTATCATAGGGGAGCTTAGGGAAATGGAAAAGGTAATAAGCACTCAGAAGCAGAGTTCCAGAAATTTCAGTACTTCTCCCACTTCAAATTTTAAAATGTCCAAACGGCTTGAAAGTTACCCAAATTTCAGCTTTTCTTTGACTTATGGTGCAGAAGTTGCTGCAGGAGAAAAAAGGATAATTGTGAGTTTTAGGAGGTAAAGTCTTCATGAGTGAGTCCAGTTCTCTGTCCCCAGAATAAGGGGACCCCTGATCCTCTAAAGGCAGAGGGGTTGGAGGGATGGATTGTAGCTGTTGGAAGCCTCCACGGCAGTTGGTAAGGGACACCATCAGTTGGACTGATGCAGGGACTCCAGCAGGTTGCTTGGGACAGAAAGGGACCAGGTAGGAAAGATCCTGAGAAAAGCATCTGACCAATGCTGGGCTGCCGGAGTCCTGAGTGGCAGCGAGTCAGAGCAGAAATAAGAGGCGGAGGCAAAGATCTCGGTCTGAGTCTGCATACTGACCACTTTGGAACACGACTCAGTGACGTGGGGCAAGCCACTCAATCAATGCTTTGTCCTCACTTGTGAAAGAGAGATAATTTGTATTTCACAGGGTTGTTGTGAAGATGACATGACATGATATATATGAAGGTGCTCTATAAGCTGAGAAAGACAAGTTTTTAGCGCTGTAGGTATTTTCCCATGAGCTTTCTTGTCTGCCACACTACACATTCAATCATTGAATTTCCTGATTGTATATAACTCAGGGCTCTTGTAAACTTTTATTTTGTTATAAAGTTCAGCCCTTTCCTCTTGAATGTCCCTCAGGGTTCAGAAAAACAAATATCAGTCTGGCTTGGAGAACCACCACAGTTTGTGACTTAAGGAGCTATACTTCGGCATTTCACCAAATACTGTTTTCCATTGATTTCATATGTGAATTTCTTATATCCCCAGATAGACTGTAAGCTGTGTGGTGCTGAGAACACAGACTTCAGAGTCATTTACTCTTGGGTTTAAATCTTGGCTTTGCTACTTACTTGCTGTGTAGGACTTTGGGTAGGGTTACTCAATCTGTTAAAGCATTAGTCTTCTCATCCACAATATTGACATTATAATAATATCATTTGTAAAGTGTTTTTGTGAGAATTGAAAGAGATAATGCATCTAAAGTTCTAAACTCAATACCTAGTACCTAGTAAGAGCCTAATCAGTATTCTGAACAATAGTTACCAGCACAGCACTTGGTACATACTAGTACTGGGTTTTCTCAAAATACTTAACTGAGAACCGGAAGTGAAGCGAAGAAAGCAAACCATAATTCATGACCAGTTTTGGTTTTAATCTTCCAGCCTATCAGCAGAAACTGAAAGGGTTATGGCTTCCTGACCCAGGCAGAGACTTAAACAGTAATATTAAGGCAACTTATTTTCTTGGGTTGACAAGTGATAAATCTCACTTGAAATATGACAGTGGGTTTGGGTCAAGGAAGGGGATATTGGCAATATTAGTACTGAGATGTTGACGGGATGGTTGTGGGATATACGTATGAGGCAGTATATTTTCGAGGATATTTTCCAATTGCAAATCATCTGCCCCATTTCCAGACCATGCATCTTAATTTTTGTTCAGAAATTTTGATGGGCACAAATGTAGAAGTGTTACTATACGTCACCAAAAAAATGATTAGTACTGTGTTTGTTTAATTTATCCACACAATGAAGAGTTTTTAAACTAATGGGCTCTGTACTAGGTTTTAGGAATCAAAGACAAGGCACAGATTTTAACCTCATATTCTGGTGCAGGAGACAGACACATAACCCGTGGAGTTAAAATGCTGTACAAAATTACACGGGGTATATTTTCACTATTTCTGTAAATTAAAAAAATAAGGTATACATTTTTATGTAGAATTATTTTTCATCTCAGTTTTTGGAAGACATTAGACTTCTCTCTTCTGGCTTCCATTGTGATGTTGAGAAATCAGTTGTCAGTCTCAATATCATTCCTCCGTAGGTGATATCTTTTCGCTTTGACAGGTCTTAACATGTTCTCTTTGTTAATCTGTGGTTTTACTCCAATGTGTCTAGACATGTATTTATTTTACTAAGGATTTACTGTGATTTCTTAAGTTGAACACTTCTGTCCTTTATCTTTCTGTAAAATTATCAGCCATTAACCTTTTTTTAAGTTTTTAAAAAACTGTGGTAAAATATACATAACAAAATTTACCATTTTAACCATTTTTAAGTGTACAATTCAGCAGCATTAGGTACATTCATATTGTTGTACCACCATCACCGCCATCTGTCTCCGGAACATTTTTTTATCTTCTAAAACTTTAATTCAGTACTCATTAAACACTAACTCTCCCTTACCCCAGTCCCCGGCAATCACCATTCTACTTTCTGTCTCTGTGAATTTGACTACAGTATTCTAGGTACCTTATGTAACTGGAATCAAACAGTATTTGTCCTTTCATGACTGTGTTATTTCACTAAACATAATTTCCTCAAGGTTCATTGGTATTATAGTATGTGTCTAAGACTGAATAATATTTCATTGTATGAATACACCACATTCTGTTTATCCATTCATCCAGGTTAACTTGTATTTCCATCTTTGGGCTATTGTGAATAATGCTGCTATGAACATGGGTATACCAATATCTGAGTCCCTGCTTTCAATTCTTCTGGCTATATAACCAGAAGTATCATACAATAATTCCATTTTTAATCTTTTGGAACCACCATGCTATTTTCCATAGTGACTGTATCATATTACATTCTTACCAGCAGTGCACAAAAGTTCCAATTTCTCCACATCCTCATCAACACCTGTTATTTTCTGCTTGGTTTGGTTTGGTTTGGGTTTTCTTTTTTTGATAATAGCCATCTCAGTGGGTGTGAAATGGTTTCTTACTGTGGTTTTGATTTGCATTTCCCTAATGATTAATGCTATTGAGCATCTTCTCATGTGCTTTTTGATCATTTGTATATCTTCTTTGGAGAAATGTCTATTTGAGCCCTTTGCCCATTTTCTAATTGGGTTTGTTGTTGTTGTTGAGTTGTAGGTTCCTTATTAATTCCTTATTAGATATATACCTTGCAAATATTTTCTCCCATTCCATGAGTTGCCTTTTTACTCCGTTAGTAGTATCCTTTGATGCACAAAAAGTTTTAAGTTTTGATATAGTCCAATTTTTTTTTCTTTTGTTACCTATGTCTTTTTTTTTTTTTTTTTGGCTGCAGCCTGTGGTATCTTAGTTCCCCAACCAGGGATCAAACCCTTGCCCCCTGCAATGGAAGCCTAACCCTGGAGTCCTAACCACTGGACTGCCAGGAAATTCCCTGTTACCTATGGTTTTGCTGTCATATCTAAGAAATCATTGCCCAATCGAGAGTTTTTCCTTATATTTTCTTCTAAGATTTTTATAATTTTAGTGCTTCCATTTAGGTTTTTATCCATTTTAAATTAATTTTTGTATATGGTATAAAACTTCATTTTTTTTTTGCATGCGAATATCCAGTTTTCCAAACACTATTTGTTGAAAAGACCATTGTCTCTTTAAATATTGCCTCTCCTTTTTTCATTTCTAGTCTCTCTTTTGGAAAGCTAAATAGACATATTTCTCATTTCATCTTCCATGTTTCTTATTTCTTAATCTTAGTTTCTTTTATCTTTGTAATATTAATTCTGTTTAATTTCTTCGGCTTTGTTTTTCAACTTACTAATCATTCTTCTGGGTTAGTCTACGATTTAACCTGTCTACTGAGTTTTAAATTCAATTATTACATTAAAATTTTTTTTTCTAGAAGTTCTATGTAGTTCTTTTCCAAATATGTCTTGTCATTTTTGATAGTCTCTTATTCTTTGCTCATATTTTCAATTAATACTCATACCTTATAAACATACTATACATACTTACTTAATATTCTGTAACCATTAATACTTATATTTAAAATCTTGGCTGGTGACTTTTTCCCTGCATGTTTCTGCTGTCTCTTATGCAGGGAAATTTGTGTACTCATGTATTTTGTGATTTTTGATTGTGAGCTAACATTCTTTGGAGCTTTGTGGGAACTCTTAGAGACCTGAGTGGAGAGAATTTGTGTTTGCTTTTACCAGAGGCTAGGGTACTACCAATCTAGGACCACTTTGAACTAAATTTTTGATTTGGGTTTTTTTGGAACATGAAGGAAATCTGAATTCAGGCCCCAAACTTATTTGAGATCTCACATGTGCTTAAAAATTCACAAAGCTGCCTTTGACCCTGTACCAAATGCCATGACTGATATATTAATTGTGTGGGTTTTTTTAATTATATTCCTTTGAGGGGTATGTGTGTGTCTCTTTTAATTATTTACTTTGTGTATAGTCCTTTGCAACTCTTGGATAAATGTTTGGGCCTCTCCTGTTACTCATGAACTTACGTGGACTTGAGATTTATTGTGCTGCCTCCAAGTGGCCGTTAAAACAAATGCTCTAGATTATCTTGGATCAGCAAATGCTCTAGAACAGTCCCCAGCTTCAGCATTCACCCTCTTCTCTAGATTTGTGCAATGGTTTCATCTTTGACCTTTGAATATTTTCTTTATTTTCTTGCCAAACAGAAGATTTTTGTTATATTTTATCTGGTGGTTTTGAGAGATTCATAGCAAGAAGTCTTTTCAGATATGAAATCCTCTACAGTATTTATACTACACACATACATAGCTCTAAATTCTGTGATGTTTTTAATTTGATCTTTGGTGTATGTTTTCTTATGTTTTTATTATATTTGGTGTATGGTGTATTATTTTAATTCTTACAACAGGTTTGTGAGATAAGTATTATTATTATCATCATCATTGCCATTTTAAAGATGAAGAAACTGAGACATAGAAAAGTTAAGTAATATGCCCAAGGTCACACAGCCAATAAGTGGTAGATATTTGAATCTGGGAACTCTGGCTTCAGTGCACATGTACTTAACCACTCCAATCAATCATATTCAGACTACTCTTTGTTCCAGCACTCTTCCTTCCTGCTTACAATCAGAATGAGGAAGCAATGCATCCCCATATGGAACTTTTTTTTTTTCACACACCCACACACTGTATTTTATTTTTACAAGAGATAAATAAACTGACACCAAGCATTCCCATATGGAACTATTAAAAAACAATATAAGATAATGTTATGTGTATGGGTTCTTAATCACTGTACATGTTTTCAGAAAGAGTAATCAATGGGGAAGTTTTCTGCCAGTTTTTGGACTTGAAATAGGTCTTGAGAAATGGGTATGAATCAAGAAAGTAGGAGAAAAGGGAATGAGGTAAAAATTCCAAAAGGGACAGGGGTTGGGGGGGGAGATATGCACCCAATGTCAGAAGTAGAAATGAGCATGATCATATATGTCTGAAAACCCTGGCCCATGAAGAAGAGCTTAAAGAAGAAATGGGCAATTCAGTTGGATAGGTATAAGGAACCTGGAAGTCAGATAAAAAAATTTAGGTGTAATAAGTAGAACTTAGGTTTAAGGAAGGCACCTTCATAATAGCATACTAGATGGAAGTTATCAAAAACCATGACGGGTCTGACATTTTACTCTACCTGAAAGCAAAAAAAGATAGCCTGTTGCATAGATGCTGGCAGAAGACACAAGGCTCCTGAGCAGAGACAAAGGACTTTATTATTCGTGGCATAGCAAGCAGCATGAGTTTCAGTTTCACCTCCACTCTCCTTGTTCCTAGAGTCCCACAGAAGTGATGTAGAATGAAAGCTCTATGTGCAAGGGGTTTGTATCACAGCTGAAGAACTTCAACCCTAATGAACTAAATCTTTTATAATGGACTACAAGAACATCTACCTGATTTCTGCCAGGAGGGAGACATCATCTTTATTATACTAGACAATAAACAAACCTGTTCTCCGCTCTAGAGGGAAATAGTCCAAAAGTAAGGCCACAGGTGCCTCTGTTTGCAAGATGGGAAGCAACATGAGAAAAACCACAAAAATTGTTTCCCATCAGAAGGAATCTGAAAAATAGCAATCTGAGTATGAAGCATTTGCAACATTTTATATAAGCTCCATGAGAGCAGGGATTTTACCTGTTGCTATAGACTGAATGTTTGTGTCTGCATCAAATTCATATGTTGACGTTCTAATCCCCATGTGATGATATTTAGAGGTGGGACATTTGGGAGGTAATTAGGTCATGAGAGTAGAGCACTCATGCATGGATTAGTGCCCTTATAAGAAAAGACACGAGAAAGATGATCTCTCTTTCTCTCTGCCATGTGAGGATACAGCAAGAAGGAGGCCATCTGAAAACCAGGAAGAATGCCCTTGACAGACACCAAATCTGCTGACACCTTGGTCTTGGGCTTCCCAGTCTCCAGCACTGCTGTGAGAAATAAATGTTTATTATTTAAGCCACCCAATCTATGGTAATTTGTTATAGCAACCCAGGATAAGACACTGACTATTGTTAGTCTTGTTCACTGTAATAGTCCTACAGATAAGTATATAACAGGCCATCAATAAATATTTGCTGAATGCATTTATTGTGTAACAATTTTTTAGTGTTTACCTCATCCCAGGCCCAGCACTAATCATTTGACAAGTGTTAACTCATTTAATCCTCCCAACAATAGGTTCTTTTATTACCCCATTTTACAGATGGTAAACTTGAGGCACAGAAAGTTTTAATTAACTTACTTCAGGTTATACTTGTATGAAGTGGTGGAGATAGGATTCAAACACCAACATGTGATTCCAGAATCTGTGCTTTTAGTTATTATGATAAACTGTCTTTCAGTGCTTGCCTGCTGGTGGTGGTAATTGGGAAAAACAGAAAAAAAGGAGTTTTAAAGGAAGAGTAGAATGGATTTGCTGATTTCCTGGATATAGAGGATGAATAAAAAGGGATGAGTTTTGATCTTAGTGACAAGGGTGGAGTGGGATACTTCAAAAGTCCACCCCTTCATAAAAGCAACTAAAAACCTGGCAAAACTGTCAGAATAAACTTTTTATCATAACTCTGGAAACCAACCAGATGCTTGCAGCAATTCATGGATCACGTATTCCAGGAAAAAAGCTGGATCTTGGTAAGAACAACAAGCTTTGTGGCATTGTAACTTGCCCTTGTCCCGTCTCCAGCCCCCCAGGTCTGTGGTGGCCTTGAAAATAACCACCTGTATTCTAGTACCAGTGCCAGAGGGAGTAGAATAAATATCACTTGGAAATATTTGTTTTTGGTTGATTTGTCTGGTGACTCCCTAGAAGACCAGCTCAAAAGGCATATTTTACCTCACTTAATGCAGAAGTTGCCCAGCCTTAAAGGCATTACCTGGGGTCATTCATTGAAAACACTTGGAGGCAAATGTTTTAGCCTTTGCTGCTAAGGCAATGGATAACAGTTGGGGTAAACAATAGATTAATCAAATACCTTGAAAGAAAGGCTAGGGAATAAGGGCTTTGAAAAGTTCTGACATATTTCTGGAAATCTAGAAGGCCCAGGGCTGTTCCCATGCTCAAGAAAGGTCAAGAAGTTCCTAAGCTCTGACCTCTAGTTGTCCTGAACAAGCAGGAAGCGAAGGTCAAGGCAGAGTTGTAAATTGCCTGGCTGAGTGTTGAAGGCAGGCTACAATAAACACACAGAATCTCTCTGCAAAGACTGGGAGGTTTTGTTGTCGCTGTTGTTGTTCCAGGTGCTTAAGGAAATCTCTGTACAATCATTAGTTATCCACTAAGTTAACAATCAGAAATTTCAGTGGTTGCACATGACTGAGAATACAGCCTTTACACAACTGGTTCAGAGAATTCAATTAACAAACAATAGTTACAGCAAGCAGCAACAACAAAGCCTGTTGTTGGGAGCAGAATCTGATTTCAGAGTTGCCAAATTTTAATATCCAAAATGTTGAGTTTTCAATAAAAAATTATGAGGCATGAACCAAAACAAGAAATTATGGCCCATTTACAGCAAAAATAACAATCAATAGAAAGTGTTTCTGAGGAAGCCCAGGTATTAGTCTTCCTAGACAAAGACTTAACATTAGCCATTTTAATATGCTTAAAGACCTAAAGGAAACCATATGTAAAGCACTAAAGAAGAGTATGAAAACAATGCCTCACCAAATAGAGAATATCAATAAGGAGGTAGAGATTATACAAATAAACCAAACAGAAATTCTGGAGTTGAAGTGTACAATAACTTAAATGAAAAAGTCACTAGAGGGGCTTAACAACAGATCTGAGGAAGTAGAAGAAAGAATCAGCAACTTGAAGATAGGCTAATTGAAATTATACCATGTCAGGAACAGAAAGAAGAAAGAATGAAGAAAAATGGCAGAGGCTAGGAAACTTGTGTGACACCATTAAGTGAACCAAAACATGCATAATGAGAGTTCCTGTAGGAAAAGAGAAAAGGGCAGAAAAAAATAATTGAGGAAATAACGTCCAAAAATTCCCAGATTTTCTGAAAAATATGAATCTACACCTCCATGGAGCTCAGTAAACTACAAGAAGGACAAACTCAAAGAAATCCACACCAAGATACATCATAATCAAACTGTTGAAAGCTCAAGACAGAGAGTCTTGAAAGTGACAAGAAGCAATTCATCACATACAGCTAACTTCTCATCAGAAACCATAGAGGCCAGATGGTGGTGGGGAGATATATTTAAGTGCTGAAGAAAAAAACATGTCAAGCAAAAATTCTACATTCAGCAAAAATATCCTCCAGATATGAAGGAGAAACTAAGATATTCTCAGATAAACAAAAACTGAGAGAGTTTTTTTCTAGCAAACCTGTCCTACAAGAGATGCTGAAGGGAATCCTTTAGGTTAAAATGAAAGGATACTAGACAATAACTCAAATCCATTGTTAATTGTAACTACATAGATAAATATAAAGGATAGTATTAATGGATTTGTGTTTGTAACTCCTCTTTTTTCCTATGATTTAAAAGACAACTAAAACAATAATTATAAATCTATGTTGATGGGCAAGCAATGTTTAAAGGTATAATTTGTAATGATTACAGAATAAAGGGAGGGAGAAACTGAGCTATATAGGAGCAAAATTCTGTATATTATTAAAATTAAGTTGGTATTAATATGAACTAGATTGCTATAAATTGTTAATTGTAATTTTCAGGTAAACCACTAAGAAAATAACTGAAAAATATATAGAAATGATAGGGAATTAGAATGGTACCCTAGAAAGTAACTATTTAACATAAAAGAAAGTCGTAATGGAGGAATTGAGAAAAATAAAGATAGATGACATAGATAATAACAAAATGGCAGAAGTGAGTCCTTTCCACTGGAAATTACATTAAATATAATTAATTAATTATGGATTAAATGCTCAATTAACAGAGAGATTGGCAGAATGGACTTTTAAAAAACATGATCCAAGTACATGCTGTCTACAAGGGACTCACTTTAGATTTAAAAACATAGTAGGGTAAAAAAAAGAATGGGAAAAGACACTCCACACAAACAGTAAAGAAAAGAGAGCTGGCATAGCTATTCTAACATCAGAGAAATATATCAGACTTTAAGACAAAAATTGTCACTGAAACAAAGAAGGGTATTTTATAATGATAAAGGGATCAACCACTCAATAAGATATGACAGTTACAAACATGTATGCATCTTACAACAGAACTGACCAAAGCTGAAAGAACTGATGGGAGAAATAGACAATTCTATAATAATAGCTGGAAACTTTAATATCCCACTTTCAATAATGTATAAAACAAATAGGCTGAAGTCCATCAAGGATGTAAAAGACTTTACAACATTATAAACAAACTATACCTAGTAGATACCTCTAGAACTCTCCACCTAATAACAGCAGAATAAACATTCTTCTCAAATGTACATGGAACATTCTCTAGGTTAGACTATATGCTAGGCCACAAGCAAATTTCAATAGATTTTAAAAGATTGAAATCAGACAAAGTATGTTCTCGTACCACGATAAAGTGAAATTAGAAATCAATAACAGAAGTAAATTTAGAACACTGACAACAAGAGAAGCCACCGCAATGAGAAGCCTGCACACCACAATGAGGAGTCACTCCCGCTCGCCACAACTAGAGAAAGCCCGCGCACAGCAACAAAGACCCAATGCAGCAATAAATAAATAAAATAAAATTTTTAAAATAGTATTATAGGGCTTCCCTGGTGGCGCAGTGGTTGAGAGTCCGCCTACCGATGCAGGGCACACGGGTTTGTGCCCCGGTCTGGGAGGATCCCACATGCCGCAGAGCGGCTGGGCCCATGAGCCATGGCCACTGAGCCTGTGTGTCCGGAGCCTGTGCTCCGCAACAGGAGAGGCCACAACAGTGAGAGGCCTGCGTACCGCGCAAAAAAAAAAAAAATCTATAACATTCACAAATATGTGAAAATACACTCAAATAATCAATGGGTGAAAGAAGAAATCAAAAGGGAAATTAGAAAGTAATTTGCGATGAATGAAAACAAAAACACAACATAGTAAAACTTACGGGATACAGAGAATGTTGGAAAAATACTCAGAGGGAAATTTATAGTTGTAAACACCTTCATTAAAAAAGAAGAAAGATCTCAAGTCAATAACATAATCTTCCATCTGAAGAAACTAGAGAAGAGCAAACTAAGCCCAAATCAACAAGGAAGGAAATAATAATCAAAATGTAAATAAATGAAATAGAGAATAGAAAAATAATAGAGGAAATCAATAAAACTAAAAGTTGGTATTTTAAAAAGAGCAACAAAATTGCAAACCTTTATCTAGACCAGTGGTGCCCCACGTTTTTGGCACCAGGTACTGGTTTTGTGGAAAACAATTTTTCCACAGACTGGGGGGAGTGGGAGATGGTTCAAGCAGTAATGCAAGTGATGGGAGGGATGATTCAGGAGGTAATGCAAGTGATGGGGAGCGATGGGAGCAGCAGATGAAGCTTTGCTCACTCGCCCGCTGCTCACCTCCTGCTATGTGGCCCAGGGGCTGGGGACCCCTGATCTAGACTGACCAGAAAAATTGGGAGAAGGCTCAAATTACTAAAATCAGGAATGAAAGCAGGCACTCTACCACTGACCTTAGAGAAATGAAAAGAATTATAAGAGAATACTATGAACAATTATATGCCAACAAATCAGAAAACCCAGATGAAATGGACAAATTTCTAGAAACATGTGAACTAACAAAACTGACTGAAGAAGAAATGGAAAATCCGAATAGAGCTATAAAAAGTAAAGAAACTGAGTCAACAATCAAAAAACTTCCAATAAAGAAAAACCTGGTACTAGATGCCTTCACTGGTTATTTCTACCAAGTGCTCAAAGAATTAGCACCAATCCTATACAAACACTTCTAAAAAATAAAAAACAGCAAAGACTTCCTAACTTGTTCAAGAGGACAGTATTACCATGATACCAAAATGAGACAAAGACATCAAAAGAAAAGAAAACTACAGGTCAATATCCCTTATAAACGTAGGTGTGAAAATCCTCAATAAAATACTAGCAAACTGAACTCAGTAGCATATAAAGAAATATTGTACATCATGACCAAGTAGAAATTATCCCAGAAATGAAAGATTGGTTTGATATACAAAAATCAATGTAGTAAAAAAATGAACATTTTAATAGACATAGAAAAAACGTTTGACAAAATCCAACGTTCTTTCACAAAAAAAGCAGTCAACAAAATCAGAAATAGAAGGGAAATTCCTCAGTTGGATAAAAGGTACCTATGAAAAATCCACAGGTAACATCAGACTTAATGGTGAAAGACTGAAATCTTTCCCCCTAAAATCAGGAAAAAGACAAAAATGACCACTTTCACCACACCTACTCAACACTCTATTGGAAGTTCTAGCCAGGGCGATTAGGAAAGAAAAGAAATAGAAGGTGTTGAATTTGGAAAGAAAGAAGTAAAAGTATCTTTATTCACAGATGACATGATTTGGGTACAATTTAAATATAAAAAACCCTTTAGGTTTTCTTTAGAATACATACACACGCACACACACACTATTAGAGCTAGAAAATGAGTTCAGCAAAGTTGAAAGATAAAATTTCTATGCATTAGCAATAAACAATCCAAAAATTAAATTAAAAAACAATTTCATTTATGATACCATCAAAAAGAATAAAATACTTAGGAATAAATTATTGTTAAGATGACATTATTGCACTTCAAATCCATTAGTATGACTACTAGCAAAAAAGAAAACTAACATAAACTAAAACAAAAAAAATACAGAAATTAGGAATCTTTGGGAACCTTCAGCATAGGATATAGTAGCTATTGGGAGAATGAAGCCCTCTCCAAGAAAAGGAACCCGTCCTTGCAGATCATAGCCTATGATCTGCCATCTCTTTCTGAGAAGGCCTGGTGCTTTTAAACAAGCAAAACCCCACCAAATTCAAAAATGGCTCACTCTGGGTTGGCAAGACAAATATAAGAATAGGGTAATTCTATTTTTATATGAAGCTTTCCAATTTGCAGTAGGGCTCCTTCCCTCCTCCTCTTCAAGGTAGGGATTGGTCTTTCAAAGAGGGAAATTCACTTTTCATTTCCTCAAAGCACTGACACATCAAGAAGTGATTGCGCTAACATTTTGGGGAACAATCTCCATTGTGAGTTTTAAGCAGAAGAGTGATGTTATCCAATTATATTTCTCAGATCACTTTGGTTGCTGTGTGTTGAATGGATGGGAGACAGTATTCAGGGAGACCAGATGTATAGTTTTTCCCTCTGGGCAGTGAATCTCCTCAGAAATGAAATTCGTCCATTTTTCTTTCAAAATCAAGCTCTTCTCTGATTGTACGCTTCAAAATATATGTACACCTGTGTCCACACAGAATAAATTTAGTTTGATCTTTTTTGGTTCATCGGTAAAAATACCCATAAAAACTCCATTTCACAGTTGGGTTACCAAAGAACTCTTAACCTGTGCTGTATGTGTGTATTTAGCAGAAAGAATTTCTTTAGAATTGTTCTAGATATTATAACCCAACAGGGGAAATGTGCAAATAGACTTTTTTTTTGTTTTTTTTGTTTTTTTTTTTTTTCCGGTACGCGGGCCTCTCACTGCTGTGGCCTCTCCCGTTGCGGAGCACAGGCTCCGGACGCGCAGGCCCAGCGGCCATGGCTCACGGGCCCCGCCGCTCCGCGGCATGTGGGATCCTCCCGGACCGGGGCACGAACCCGCGTCCCCTGCATCGGCAGGCGGACCCCCAACCACTGCGCCACCAGGGAAGCCCCAAATAGACTTTTGATTTCAGTTTCCCATCACATTCCAAATTATATTTTTTATGTTTTCTTTTATCAGGAGGAAACTGAGTTTGTGAAGGAGTAGACATACGAAGTTACTCATCTGGTACTTCAGCAGGGCTGGTTGCAGGTCTCCTAGAACAAGTGAAATAAACAGAAATCTGCAAGTAATACTTTGGTAAGATATGGTGGGAGTCAATACTGTGAATTAATGCAGGTCTGTTTAGCTCTTCTGTGTGAGTGTTCAGAGAATTAGGAATTTAAAAGGATGCTCTCAGAGCTGCTAGAGATCAGGGAAATTCTTTTTTGTTCTTTCATTATCCATGGTTACTGAAAAAGAAAACCACTCATGATAAATTTTGGATCTAGGAACTGGTCTGGATGTGGTCAAACATGCCCAGTATTGTTAAGATGATCATAAGAGAAATGCTCCCTTCACATTGTAAGTCACATATGAAAGGGCATTCATATAACGGTGCTGCATGAAGTCTGCACTTATTTAAATAAAATTTTCCCACCCTCGGGGGACTGTTCCCAAACTTCACTTCTCCCTTCAAACTCTCTACACAACCCTCGACTTCCTTTCTCAATGACTGTGCCTAGTACTTCATCAGATAAATGGAGGACACGAGGCAGCTTCCTGGGGCTCTTACCTCTCATCCAGCACGGTCCTTTCCACTCCTGTGGAAGGAAGGAGCCGCACAGCCATTTCTCCTGTATCTAACCTCTGCATCATCCCCAAGTTAAATGGCTATTTAAAGAAGGGGATGCTACAATGCTCATTGCAGCACTATTTACAATAGCCAAGACATGGAAACAACCTAAATGTCCACTGACAGATGAATGGATAAAGAAGTGGTGGTATATATATATATACACACACACACACACATACACAACAGAATACTACTCAGCCATAAAAGAATGAAATAATGCCATTTGCAGAAACATGGATGGACCTAGAAATTATCTTAAGTGAAGTAAGTCAGAAAGAGTAAGACAAATACCATATCATATCACTTATATGTGGAATCTAAAATATGACACAAATGAGCTTATCTATGAAAGAGAAACAGACTCCTCAGACATAGAAAACAATCTTGTGGTTGCAAAAGGCCAGGGGGAGGGATGCAGTGGGAGTTTGGGATCAGCAGATGCAAACTATTATATGTAGAATGGACGAACAACAAGGTCCTACTCTATAGCACAGGGAACTATATTCAATATCCTGTGATAAACCATAATGGAAAAGAATATGAAAAAGAATGTATATATATATACCTATATATATACACACATATGTATAATTGAATCACTTTGCTGTACAGCAGAAATTAACACATTATAAATCAACTATACTTCAATAAAATAGATTAAAAAATAATAAAGAAGGAAATGCTAGTAGGATGACTGTGCTCTAGTGACACAGACCTCATAAAAATTCACATCTTGCTTCTCCTCTTTAAATGTTTCTTTTGAAGGCACTGGCCATGTTCCTGGCTCTTTCAATTCTGACTTACCAAATTTCTCCAGCTCAGCCAGACCCAGTTTTATTGCAGTCACTCCCAGCGTCTTGAGACTCTCCATTTCCTCGGCCTCTTTTCCTGGGGTCTTACGCATCTCAGGCTCTTTTACGGGCCCCTCATCTCCTTGGCTCAGGGCAGCATCCAGTCCTGCAGCTTCTCTACCTCCTCCTGGATCTTCCTTCAACTTTTTTGACTCCTCATTCAGGTAAATGTTTAACACCATGACAAAGTGTTCCAGCTCCTCCTGAGCCCCCAGATAAGAGACAAAGTGCATGAGCTCCATCAGTGCCTCCTGCTCCTGCACCAACCTTTTGCGCATCCAAACATTATGGTCTCTGCTTCCCTTCCACCTTCCAAAGCTCACGCAAAATGTCTCTATGGTCCACCCTAAACAGAAACATGCAGGGAAGAGAGTTCTGGGAAATAGTTATTTTAACCAAGTTAACAAAATACAAACCACTACAATCACATTCCCAATTAGTAAATTTTTAATTAAACTATTTAAAGTTCTAATTAACTTATATTACATTTCAGTTAAATTATTTAAAAATTTACATTATATTACATTTTAAATTATTTAATTAAATTATATTGCATTTTAGTTATTTAAATGTAATTTAAATTAATTATTCTGTTTTTTCTGTGTATGTAGTCTTAAGTAATGGTGCCCTATTCACTAAATTTCTGAAATTTCTGAAATTGGATGTCTTCCTCTCCATCCTCATCACTGGTCACTCATCAAATCTTGCTCATTTCAGGTCCTAAATATGTTTCTAATAATGTCTGTTCCTCTATAGCAGTGATCTACCACTTCCCCAGTTCAGGCCTTCCTTATCTTTTGCCTTACTTCTATCACTACCTAACCCATCTCCCTGCCTTTCATTTTGTCCTGCTTAAAGCCATCCTCCTTTCTACAGTTGAAGGAAACTACCTCAAACACAAATCAAACCATATCATGTATTCTCCCATTCACCACTCCAGAGTGTTATATATAATTGGTACTGGAGATTGGGAATATTGTATAAGCTTATGAGTAACTTTCTTGCTTTCTGGGTTCCTAGGAGTTTTTCTGTGGTGAAATTTAAATAACATAAAATTTACTATATTAACTATTTTACGTAGCAGTTCAGTAGCATTAAATACATTTACATTGTTGTCATACTGTTACCACCATCCATCTCCAAATTTTTTTCATCTTCCCAAACTGAGACTCCATATCCTTTCAACACTAACTCCCCATTTCTCCCTCTGCCCACCTCCTGGCAACCACCATTCTACTTTCCATCTCTATGAATTTGACTATTGACTACTCTCAGTATTTCACATCAGTGAAATCATACAGTATTTGTCCTTTTGTGAATGCCTTAGTTCACTCAGCATAATATCCTGAAGTTTCGGCCATGTTGTAGCATGTATCAGAATTTCCTTTTTTAAAGGGTAAATAATATTTCATTATATTGCATATGCAGCATTTTAAAAAATCTGTTTATTTGTTGATGGACATTTGGGTTGCTTCTATCTTCTGGCCGTTGTAAGCAATGCTGCTATGAACATGAGGGTACAAATATTTGTTTGGGTCTCTGCTTTCAATTCCTTTGGAGATATACCCAGAAGTGGAATTGCTGGATGATACAGTAATTCTGGATTTAATCTTCTGACGATCTGCCATACTGTTTTTCACATTCCCAGCAGCAGTGCACAAGGATTCTAATTTCTCTGTATCCTCACCAACACTTGTCATTTTCTGATTTCTTCATTTGTTTGCTTGTTTTGTTTTGTTTTGGTAATAGCCATCCTACTGGGTGTGAAGTTGTATCTCACTGTGGTTTTGATTTGCATTTCCCTAATGATTAGTGATGTTGAGCATCCTTTTATGTGTTTATTGGCCATTTGTACAGCTTTTTGGAGAAATGTCTCTTCAACGCAGTTTACCCTTTTTTTTTTTTTTTTTGCGGTACGCAGGCCTCTCACTGTTGTGGCTTCTCCCGTTGTGGAGCACAGGCTCCAGACGCGCAGGCTCAGTGGCCATTTCTCACAGGCCCAGCCGCTCCGCAGCATGGGGGATCTTCCCAGACCGGGGCACGAACCCATGTCCCCTGCATCGGCAGGTGGACTCTCAACCACTGCGCCACCAGGGAAGCCCAGTTTACCCATTTTTTAATTTGGTTGTTTGTTTTTATGTTGTTGAATTGTAGGATTTCTTTAAATATTTATATATATACCTCTTATCAGCTATATAATTTGCAAAAATTTTTGCCAGTTCCATGGGTTGACTTTTTACTCTGTTGACAGTGTCCTTTGATGCACAAAAGTTTTAATTTTGATGTAGTACAGTTTAGCCATTTTTTTCTTTTATTGCCTATGCTTTTGTGTCATATTCAAGAAATCATTGCCAAATCCAATGTCACAAAAATTTCCCCTATGTTTTCTTCTAAGAGTTTTATAGTTTTAGTTCTTATGTTTAAATATTTGGTTCATTTTGAGTTAATTTTTGTTTTATAGTGTAGGGTAAGTGTCCAACTTAATTCTTTTGTATGTGAATATCTAGTTTTTCCTATCACCATTTGCTGAAAATACTGTCCTTTCCTCATTGAATGGTCTCTACAGCTTTTCATTTGACCATATATATGAGGGTTTATTGCTGGCTCTCCATTCCATCGCATTGATCTATATGTCTGTTTTTATGCTAGTACCACACTGTTTTGATTACTGTAGCTTTGTATTAAGTTTTGAGATCAAGAAGTGTGAAATCGCCAACATTTTAATTTTATTTTTTTCAAGATTGCTTTCGCTACTTGGGCTTGTTGTTCCTAGTTTATTTTTTTAAAATAAAATGAATGCTAATTTTATTGATAATAAAACATTAAAAGGTAAATTAAAAAAATACTATCCACCCAAACAACTCCTTACATAAGCAAAACAAAACTCACCAATGGGTACCCATTATGTACTGAATAATTCCAAACTCTTTAGCAGGTCGCCCAAGGTTCTTCGTATCCTATCTTCTATAAATCTAGTCTCCCTTGTATCACCTCTGTCCCCACCTTCTACCTTGTAGTTCTTTTATAACTTCTTAACTAGTGCCTAACTATGTGTACAGCCCATTCTCTTTATACTTCTGTACTTCTGCTTATACTGTTTCCTCTGCCAAGAGCACCCTTCCCTTTTTATGATTAATACCCTCTAATTCTTCCTTTAAGTATATCATCTTATATGTCATCTTCTCAAAGAAGCATTTCCCAAGCCCCCATGTTGGGCTATGATTCTCTCTTGTGAATTCCAATGCCCCCCACCCCCACCTGGTCTGAGTTGTTTGGTTAAGACATTATATTGTATAGTAATTGTCTATAAGCTCTTCAAGATCAGGGACCAGATCTTCTTCTTTTGTTTAACTTCCAGTGGCTAAACACAATTTTTGGCACATAGATAACATCTGTTAAAATTAATTTAACAGAACCGAAGGGAATTTTGTATCTTCAGGGCAAGGGCCTGCTGCTAAGAGTGGGATAGCTCTGTCATTGGCAAGTGGCTCAAATGGGAGAAATCCTCAAGTGTTGGTCTTCAGGATCAGGCTCACTAGGGTGTAGAATATATGGACCCTTGCAGAGGAATATGAGTATCACATGGCTTCTGAATCATAGACTGGGAAAATAATCCTGCTGCCAGGTCACCATGCAGGGCATCTATTTGAAAAAATATATAAATTTCAGGTCATTCCAAAGGTCACTAGGCAAAAGTCCAATTCCTCTGTGGTGTGGTAGTCCTTTCCTGGAGGAATGCCAGAGGTCCTGGGAAGCTTTTTTATTCTCCAGTGCATTTAGAATGAAAAATCTTTTTGTGAAACTTCAGTTCTTTAATTCTTGAGAATGTTTCTCAATACGCGTTTCAATGACTGTAGATGTTTCAATTATTTTGTAGACAATATGGCTCTAAACTCAAAGGACACCCAGTGAACTTGGTTCCTGGGATCAAAAATGGGCCAGCGCATTTAGGACAAAATGTGAAGTAGTAGTAGGTGCCGCCCAGTACGCAGGGTCAGATGCTGGGAGCAGATCGATTCAGCAGCCCCAATGAAACAGAGACATCCTCACTGAGAGCCTCCTTCTCACAGCCTTCTCAGAGTCATTAGTTACACACAGAAATGTGGCGTATCTAAACGATGAGCCTGGTAATGGAAAGACCTTGCAATTTCTGTAGACACGTGAAGGGTGTTGAGTGATGAACTTCCCAACTCAAATCCTCCTCCTGTATTTGGTAAACTTGAGAGCAAGGAGTTGCTCAGGTACAGCTTGGTTTTCTGCACAGCATCTTGTCCATAATATGTACTTGATAATGTCCGTAACAAGAGCTAATTCCAGAAGCACAAATTGTATTTTCCAGTGAAATTGCTCTAGTTTTCTGCATATCATGGGAAGTGTATTTTTAATGACTGGTATCATCCATGATATCATCCTAATATGTTCAATTTTCTGATGCAATCGTTCTTTTAAAAATTGTGAAAATGCTATATGAGCTGACTAATAGCAAACAAGTCATTGATAATCTTAAATGCTTAGGTATTTAAGGAAAATATTTAAAGAAAATGGTAAGAGGGCCGTTCTTGTAGTAAAGGCATGGGGATAACATCCTCTTGAATAAACATCCTCTTGAATAAATAAATAGTAATTAAAGTGGTTCAATAAAAAAGATCACATCTATTTTCATTCTGGTTATCATAGCTCCCATGTGTCTCATGTTGCTAACTATACTGTTTTAATTTTTTCTTAAAATGTATTAATTCCACATTAGATATGTCTTCCTTAGGCTTGGTGAAGGGAGATTGTTTCCCTCGGAAATATAATATTTTTATTCCTTAGCATTTACGAGTGAGTTCAGACTCCCTTCTTTCCAATTCTTTAAAATCATGTGTCAAAAGGGAAGCTTCCCTTTGAAAGGAGAGCTCTCTGGTGTTCTAGGACAGTTTGCCCTGGGGATAACTTTCAAAGTGCTGCTTGGACTTTGAGTCTCTTTGGCCTAGGTTGCCCAAAAAGGGAAGTTTCCCTTTAGCAACAATGCTTTTATGAGCATAGTTTTGTGTCACAATTGCTATTTACATCCTTGCCTGCATCACTGGTTGTTGAGCTCTGATGTCAGGCTACCTTCAGGTGCTCAGCAAGTCTTCACTGAGCACCTGCATAGAACTCAGTGCTGCGCTAGGAGCTATTCATTCACTCCATGCAGGACATATATTGAGCACCTATGTTCTGCTGGACATTGGAATAGGACATTAAAAGGATGGTCTCTGTGTTCCAAGAGCTCAGAGTCCAGGTAAGGAGATAGCCGATGAACAAATAACCTTACAGCAATCTGAGCAGTCTTACACTAGAGGTGAGTGCCCAGGGAGGTCTAAGAGGGAGTGGCTACTGTGATGCTGGGGAAGAGGAACTTTTCAGAGAGTAGATGAAACCTGACCCCAGGCCTTGAAGGATGAGTGAAATTTCACCAGTTAAAGTAAAGAATAGTTAGGTGAGAATAAAGGGGAAATAAATTTGGGTAGATAAAGGGATTGCAGGAAAATTTGAAAACCAAGGGGAAGAATCTGGACCCAAATTGATTGGTAATAGGAAGCAAGCAACTGCAGGCTGAGGAGCAGAAGCACGATGTGACCAGTGACTGTTCAAGGAAAATTCATCAGACTTGACCTGTTGCAGACAGAGAGGTTGGCCTGGAGGCAGCCAGGTAGTTCTTGTAAATACCAGTCAATTGGAAGTTGATAAAGCCTGGGATTGGGGTGATAGCAGAAGGAACAGAGAGAAAAAGAATGTACCCCGGTGGAAAGGGACAGTGGTTGGCTCATGGTAGGGGATGATAAATGTCTGTTGAGAGAAAGATGGAATATTTACATGAATAATTAATAGCACGTGGTATATCAAAAAGGAGTGAACATGAGACATGTCTATGACTCTAAAAATTTGAACCAAAGGGACAAAAAGAATGGTTTATTATTTCATTGACAGGAAAGAGAAATATGAGAGATGAAGTGAATTCAAAGAAAAGAAAATGAACTAATCACTATAAACTCCTGCAGGGTCGAGTTTTGCTTCCTTCTCCTGAGCACAGGACTCAGTATATAACAATTTATCAGTAAGTATTAATAGGAAGTTAATAATGCAAGTAAATGGGGAAATGAGGGCATGGCTTTCAGCGTCTCTGGTGTCCTAAGATGGCTTGTCCTGGGGCTACCTCTCAAAGTGCTGCTCGCGTTGTTAACCTCTTTGGCTTTGGTTTCCTCATCTGCAAAACGGGGAGTTGATTGGTGGCTAGCTAACCTCCTTCCAGCGTTAAGAATCAGTGACTGTTCTTTTTGCTGGTATCTTTTTCCTTAAAAAACAACTCAGAAAATGAGCCTCAACTCTTCAGATCCATCCCTTCCCTCTGAAGCGAGCAGAGGAAACTAGTGTATGAGGTGCAGAATCTAAGGGGCCTGCGAACTGAAGGGCTATTTCTCACTGTTTGAAGGATCCCATTGCCAAAAATGGAAGTGGTGTTTGGAGTGTTGTTTTTGCCATGTCCCCTGGACTTAAATGGAACTAAATTCTCTGACAAAGATGGAAAGGAGAAGGGAGAAGAGGAGGGGGCCTGGGCTGGGAGCTGGCTTCTAATCTATGCACTGGAGGTCCAAGTTCAAAAGTGCTTGCAGGAAAGCTTCAGTTCAATTTTTTTTCTCCATACACAATGAAGCCGTTGTGTGTCCAGAAGCTGGGAGAAGGCAGCTGGATTTCTAGAGCTCAACAGCCAGCATCTTTTATATTCCCCTTTGATGCTCCTCTTTTGGAGATACCCCATAGGACACATTGGTCTGGAGAATAAAATTCTAGTCAGTCCCATGCTGTAAAGTCTAGAAAACAGGAAGCAGATCATGAGCAGGAGTTGTCAGCTCTCATTAGCATGAGGCCTCCGTGAATCTGTGAATAAGGACTTTCAGTAAAGCAAGGAACATCAAACACTTTCCACTCACCTGAACATTTGCCCTGCCTCCGATGACCATTTTAGGTGTGTAAGTTCCTGCAGTGCTGGGTCCTTTTGCTGTGTTAGCTTAATTTTGTAAACTACCCTGTACAGGAATGTGTTGAATAAATGCCCATCTGATTTAAAAAGTCTGGAGGGATTTCTGTGCCTACTGCTTTACGGGATCTAATCAGATGGTCCTTGAAATGGCTCTGACCCCCTCTTTGGGAAATATTTCTAAAATGATAAATTATTTCTTCTGCTAAACCTCTGTGATAGTTTTTCTGTGATTTCTCTTTAAACAGATGAAGCCTAAGGAGATGACACAAAAGGAAACTGGGGTTTAGAGATGGGGGTAGTAGAATACATTTAGATACAATGATAATAATAGTTGACATTCAGAGCTTACCCTGGTGGGGGTACTTTAGGAATTTAATTCATTTAATCCTCAAAGTGACTCTATAGAATAGATATTATTGTCTTTGTCACTTTAACAAATGAGGAAGCCGTGGCATAGAGAGGTTAAATCATGAAGCTGATACGTAGCTGAGCCAGGCTCCCAAATGTGGTCCTTAGAGTGGGACATTTTACTAATTTCCTGTGAGCAGGGTGTTTCTCTAAATTTCATGCCTCTTGGTTTCCTGACAGCTATGTTGTACTTTCATTCTAGATATAAGTCTTGACTATTCATTGTCTTTATATTCTGGTTCCCCGACATAAGATGAGCAGAAAGTCATGGGAGAGTCAACAGGGGTGGAGAGGAAGGCAACAAGTCATGGCATCGAGGTCACACACACACATACACACACACACATGCACACACGCTCACAATAAAATTTATTTATTTTATCCTCACATCACTCATGTGCTCTCAGAGGCTCCTTTCCTGCCAGGTTACACATAGTGTTTCCCTGAGGGCTCAGTCCTTTGCACTCCAGGTCATGGGAAGGGGCAGGAAGGAGATGACTTCCTTTCCAAGGGTCTGCTGGAAAACCATGTTTAGAGAGGCACGCTTGTAAGATTTGATCAATAAGAATAGCAACTGTGGGCTTCCCTGGTGGCGCAGTGGTTAAGAATCTGCCTGCCAATGCAAGGGACACAGGTTCGAGCCCTGGCCTGGGAAGATCCCACATGCCGCGGAGCAACTAAGCCCGTGCGCCACAACTACTGAGCCTGCACTCTAGACCTGCAAGCCACAACTACTGAGCCCACGTGCCACAACTACTGAAGCCCGCGCGCCTAGAACCCATGCTCTGCAACAAGAGAAGCCACGACAATGAGAAGCCCGTGCACCGCAATGAAGAGTAGCCCCCGCTCGCCGCAACTAGAGAAAGCCTGCACGCAGCAACGAAGACCCAACACAGCCCCAAAATAAATAAATACATTTATTTAAAAAAATAATAAAATAAATAAATAAATATTAAAAAAAAAAAAAGAATAGCAGCTGTGAAAGACAAACCTCTATGGGTGAGACGATGCAATCACCAGCTCTCTGAGCATAGAAGGAAATCAGTCCTGCCCCTGAGGAGCTCAGCACTGACAAAAGCAAACTCCAGTTCTGATGTGTCATCCCCCACACCCCAAGACTGTCATCTTGGGACATATTCTGTGGCATGCTATCACGTACTCTATAGCTTCTTGTACCCTGAATTTAAAAACCAGTCCAACTCTTATAACCATAGTGTGGAACGGTGTGTTGTCATTACAATGAATGAGGGTGCATTAACATTGAAAGTTACCCTTGGTGTGTTCATTAGGTGAAATAAGCTTGCAGAACAATATGCATGGTATACTCCCATTTGTGTAACCAAGATAAAAACACATGCATAATAACAATAATAAAAATGCTTATTATACACAAGGCATTATTCAAAGTGCTCTACATTTATTAACTTAATCTTCAGAACAATCCTATAAAATGGATACTAATATTAGCTCAGTTTTATATGAAGAAATCAAAGTATGGAGAAGTTAAGTAACTTGCTCAAGGTCACCCAGCTAAGTAGCGAAGTCAGTATTCAAACCCAGGCATCCTGGCCCCAGAGCGTCTACTATTAACCAGTACGCTGTACTTTAAATGTCATGGAAGCAGAGAACAATTCTAGACAAATATACAGCAAACTGTTAACAATGGTTAGCAAAGACATGTGGAAATTTGGGTTTGGATAAGGGACAAGAGAGGACATTTTATTTTTATAATACACACTGCTGTACTTTGGGGCATTATTCTTAAACTATCTGATTATTTGTTTACAAGTTTAAAAAATCCTTTAAGGGCTGCAGGCAACCATTGAATTTGAAGTAGCCTAGTCAAGAGAAGAGATTTAAGAAAATTCTGTTTTTAGGAGGAGAGAATGGGGACTGGGCTGGGTTTATAAGTAAAAAGGAAAGCGTATGGGTATGACTTAAAGAGAAGGGGGAGAGATGATGTACCTAGAGCCGTCGAATTCATAGAGACAGAAAGTGTAATGGTGGCTGCCAGGGGCTGGCGGGAGAGGGAATTGGGAGTTGTTTTTTAATGGGTATAGAGTTCCTGTTTTACCAGATGAAGAGTTCTGGAGTTGGATGATGGTCGTGGTTGCACAGCTACGTGAATGTATTTAACACCGTTGACCTGCGCACTTGAAAATGGTAATGCACTTAAGATGGTAAAATTTACGTTAAGTGTATTTCACTACAACTAAAAAAAAAAAAACTGAAGAGGAAAAAAAGAGAGAAGAGGGAGAAAGATGACTGAGGAGCCAGTAGAAGCAACAAAGAAGGGAAAGGAGTGGAAATCAGTGCATGGAAGTGTGACGAGGAACTTGGGCATCTAGCCCTGCTGACTTTAATGATCCACACTAAATATAAGGTCTCAGCAGAGGGAAAAACCTGTGTTCTCCATGTACAGGAATGAAATATTTTACACACTTTATAAGTTAACCAGTAACTGTCCTTTTGGGGGATGGTCTGGAGGGTCCCAGGAAGAATTTCAAGCACAGTTCATTTGTCTCCATCTTGAGATCTAGTGTCCTGGTTTAGAGGAAAGTTTGCTGTTTTAAAGCAGGAGTAGGCTCCCAGTCTCTGAAAAATGCAAATGCAGATTGATCCTCCTCTACAGAGCAGTTCAGGTAAACGGGGCCACCCAAAACCACACCGGTGTGAGAGGGAAGGGATCAGGTTTCAGCTGCTGGGACACCTTCCTGGCCTGGTGACAGGCCTCTGTGAGGTGGCCCTGTTCCAGCAGACCCCAGCAGCTCCTTTGCCAGGTCTGCTATCAGCTCTACCACCTTTACCCTTGAGCTAGAGCCAAGGTCTCTGGAGGAAGGAGCGTGCTATTGCCTTTCATATCAGGGCCTTCTTGATGCACAGTGGACAGGCAGTGCTCAGCCCTGAGTGGCTCCCGGAGTCTCATGAGTTGGGCACTGTCATAAGAAAGACTGAGTCTCTGGAAAAGGTAGCCTCTAAAGGACTGTCAGTCAGGGCCAAGAAAAATCATCCTCACTTGAGATAATTCTGACAATTTAGAGTCTGGGGAGTACAAATGAGATTTTCTTCGTTTTTTTTTTTCCCTAATCTTGGATGTACTTCTACTTACAGCATGGCATGTTTTCATCTTGACTAGTATGAAGAGGTCCCACCTTCCTATTTTCTTCCTGTTTCATCTCCAGATAGCTACCATAACTGTAATTATAGCCATATTTACTGAATGAATATTATATGCCAGGAATCTTACCTATACACTTCTCGCAACAAAATGCTGCAATAGGGAATATTAACACCATTTTACAAGTGGATGAAACTGATCATCAGAGAAGTTAAGAATCTTATCCAGGGCCATTCATTTGTGGCAGAGGTGGGATTTGAACCCAGGACTGTTCAAGTCCAAAGCTGGTAAATTTATACATTAAATGTGTACATTATGCATTATGCTAGATTGCTCTTTCAAGTGCAAATAGAAACTATTTTTTAAGCAAGCTCCTTAATAAACAGGTTGCCAGAGCTGCAGCATAAATGCAGAGTTGTACCTTGTCTGACACCTCAGATTCTCCTCTAACTTACTAGTATGACTGGCACTTGCATATGGAATCTTTGGAAGCTACATTTACTCAGCTACTAAATACCATGAAGTCCTAGAAGAGGGTTACTGTATCCCCAAAGTTCCTCATTTCTGATGAGGATATAACTCTGTCACTAAGGAGGATTTGCTCTGATTGTGTTCAGAGGCCTGTAGAATAAGCCAAGCTGGTGCATCCCTCTCCCATTCCAAGGCCAATGGCTGGCTCTCTGAGCACATCACTGCCCATAGGGGAGGTAGGAACTACCGCCCCAGTACTTATGGCTAGGTCTCCAAGGAAGAATCACTGATTATCTTTCAGGGCTAACTGGCATCTGAGAGTTGCTTCTCTGCTCATGGTGAAGCTGTTCTGGGCAGTTTGTTAGGGTTGACATTGATTTCCCATTGTCTCCTGTACATGATCTGAATGATTATTTACACTACTTGAATTTAAGTTCTCAATCTTTATACAAGTTACTGAGTGCCTTTACAAAGGCAACTTGGGAGCATTCTGTTAAAGAAGTGATTTTCTAAAGCTGGTTGACCTTTGCATGACTGAACTCTGCAATGGATGGAATTTTCATTATTCATGGAAATGTGTCTTCAAAGACAGCATTTTTTACACTTCCCCCCACCCCATAACCCATACAAAAAAAAATACATGTTAGACTTTTAATTGCAGGCAAGATGAAGTAAAAGGAATCAGATTTAGTTTTCTGCCAGAAATAAGTAATAAACTGAACAAAATATATGAAACAACTATATTTGAACACTGAAAACAAATGAAGTTAGCCCCACAATTACTCCCAGCTTATTTCTGGGAGAGTGTCTGTGTTGCAAAGCAGGGAGGAGAAACCCAGGCAGAGCATGGTGATTGAGGAGACAGAGGTGGGAGCCTAGGGAGGGCAAGGTGGCTAGAGTCTGCAGAAGAGAGCACGGAACAGGAGAGAGCTTCACAGAGAGAAAGTGCTGGAGATCTGCAGAGGGTCTCCCTCTAGTCTTTGGCTGAATATTGGTCAGCACATGCATATGAGGAAACTGCCTAAAGCTGGAGAAAACCACCCAAAAGGAGAGGGGACAGGACCTGAATAGTTCATGTTTCTTCTAGCCAGAGAGGAAATCTTCAAATTAATGGGGTTTCGGGTAGAATTCTTATAAAGGTACTGCCTCGGCATAGGACAAAATTAGTCCTAGACTAAAAGCATCTCTGGTCTACTGAACAAAGTTTAAAAGCAAGCCTGGAGAGGATAAAACTGTTTCCAAGTAACTTAACTGTGCTCCAGAACAAAACTCAAGGAGGACAAAAATATCTAGTACTAACAAGGTAAAATTAACAAGGCCTGGTATACAATCAAAATATTACCTAGTATGTAAAGAAACAGGAACATGACCAGTAATGAGGTATAAAGTCAAAGAAACAGACCCAGAAATAACACATATGATAGAATTAGTAGACAAAGTTTAAAATAATAGTTATAATATATTCTATATGTTCAAGAAGGCGAAGATTGAGCATGTTAAGTAGAGATGTGGAAAATATTAAAAAGGCCCAAACAGAATTCTAGTGAGGAGATGACAATATCTGATATGAAAAATACACTGGATGAGATTAACAGATTAGACACTGAAGTATAAAAGATTAGTAAATCTGAAAGCTTAGCAATAGAAATGATGCCAAATGAAACTGAGAGAAATGAATTTAAAAAAAATCTAAGAACATCAGTAAGCTGTGGTAAAACCTCAGGCAGGCCAATGTACATGTAAGTAGAGACCCTGAAGGAGAGAGGAAAGAGGAATGAACAGTGAAAATGTTTGAAGAAGTAATGGTTGAAAATTTCCAAATTTGACGTCTACTATAACACCATAGGCCCAAGAAACTTAATGGATCCCATGCATAAAAACCATGAATAATTACACCAAGAGACAAATTTCTCAAAACCAGAGATACAGATAAAATCTTAAAAGCTACCAGAAAGGGATAAAAAGAAGACACATTACATATTGAGGAACAAAGAATGAAAGAATACATCATGTCAGGAACAGTGTGAGACACAAGACCATAGAGCAACATCTTCATAATGTGGAAAGAAAAGAAAATCTGTCAAAACCCAGTGAAAAAATTTTTCAAAAATAACTTTTGCCCATGATAGCTTTTCCAGGCATACAAAAACTGAAGGAATTTATCACCAGCAGACCTGCACAAGAAATGTTAAAGAGATTTCTACAGGGAGAAGGAGAATGATATGAGATGGAAATCATAGGAAAAATGAGCACTAGAAATGGTAAATATGTAAGTAAATATAAAAGACTTTTTTTATTATTAAAAAACTCTTTAAAATAATTGACTTTGGAAAGCAAAAGTAATAACAATGGATTGAAAGGTTCATGACATACATAGAAGTAAAATGTATGACAATAGCACAAAGTCTGGGAAGGGGTTAAATGGATATATATTGTTTTAAGGTCCTTATACTATGTGTTAAATGGTATATTATTTGAAGGTAGACTGTATATTGCAAACCTTTGTTATAAAATAATAAAACAAAGAGTTACAGCTAATGAGCTAACAAAGGATATAAAATAGAATCATTAGAATTATAATTTTAATAATTAAAGAGGACAAGGATGCCCCCTCTCATTATTCCTTTTCCACATTGTACTGGAAGTCCTAGATAATGCAATAAGACAAAAGGAAATAAAAGGTATACAGATTGGGAAGGAAGAAATAAAACTGTCAGTTTTTGAAGATGAATGATTATCTATGTAAAATATTCCAAAGAATCAACAAAAAGCTCCTGGAATTAATATACAATTATAGCAAGGTTGCAAGATACAAGGTCAATATGCAAAACTCAATTGCTTTCCTATATATTAGTAATAAACAGAATTTGAAATTAAAAGCATAATATCATTTACATTAGCACCTTAAAAATATTAAATACTTGAGAGTAAATCTAAGAAAATATATACCAGATTTATGTGAGGAAAACTACAAAAACTCTGATGAAAGAAATTTAAAAAAAGAACTAAATTAGTGGAAAGATATTTCATGTTCATGAATAGGAAGACTCAGTATTGTCAAGATATCAGTTCTTCCTACTTAGGACTATAGATTCAACATAATCCCAATCAAAATCCCAGCAAGTTTTTTTGTCAGCATTCTAATTCTAAAGTTTATATGGAAATCCAAAAACCCAGAATAGACAACACGACATTGAAAGAGAAGAGCAAAGTTGGAAGACATACTACCTAACTTACTGTAAAGCTACAGTAATTGAGACAGCATGGTATTAGCAAGAGAGCAGATAAATAGATCAATGGAACAGGATAGAGAGACCAGAAAAAGACCTACATAAATATAGTCAACTGATCTTTGACAAAGGAGCAAATGCAATACAATAGACGACAGTCTTTTCAACAAATGGTACTAGAACAACTTGGACACCCACATGCAAAAAGTAAATCTAAACATAGATCATATACCCTTTGCAAAAATTAACTCAAAGTGGCTCATAGACCTAAATGTAAAATGCAAAATTATAAAACTTCCAGAAGATAATATAGGAGGAAATCTAGATGACATTCGGTGTGGTAGATGGCTTTTTAGATGCAATAGCAAAGGCACAATCCATGAAAGAAATAATTCATAAGCTGGACTTGTTAAATTGAAAAGTTCTGCTCTGCAAAAGACACCGTCAAGAGAATGAGAAGACAAACCACAGACTGGGAGAAAGAACTATTCTGATAAAGAACTATTAACAAAAATATACAAAGAACTCAAAACTCAGCAGTAAGAACGAGATTAAAAATGGACAAAAACACCTCACCAAAGAAAATATGCAGATTTTCAAATAAGTATATGAAAATATGCTCTACATCATATGTCATCAGGGACATGCAAATTAAAGCAACAGTGAGGCACCACTACATACCTAGTAGAATGGCCAAAATCTAAAACACAGACAACACCAAATGCTGGCAAGGATGTAGAGCAACAGAAATTCTCATTCATTGCTGGTGGGAATGTAAAATGGTCCAGTCCCTTTGAAATGCAGTTTGGCAGTTTCTTATAAACCTAAACATACTCTTACCCTAGGATCCAGCTGTTGTGTTCCTTGGTGTTTACCCAGATGAGTTGAAAAACTTATATCTACATAATAACCTACACAAGGATTTTTATGGTAGCATTATTCAGATTTGTCAAAACATGGAAGCAAACCAAGATGAATTTCAGTAGATGAATGGATAAATAAACTGTGGTACATCCAGATAATGGAATATTATTCAGCACTAAAAACAAATGAACTATCAAGCCATGAAAAGATAAGGAGGAACCTAAAATGCACATTACTAAGTGAAAGAGGCCAATCTGAAAAGACTACTACAATTCCAACCATATGACATTCTGGAAAAGGCAAAACTATGGAGACAGTAAAACGATCAGTGGTTGCCGGGGGTTGGGATGGGAGCTTAATAGGTGGAACACAAAGGATTTTTGGGGCAGTGAAACTGTTTTGTATGATACTATAATGGTAGATACATATTGTTATACATTTGTTAAAACCCACTGAATGTACAACACCAAGAGTGAACCCTATTGTAAAGTATGAACTTGGGTGATGATTATGTGTCAATGTAGGTTCTTCAATTATAACAAATTGTAACAATAACAACTACAAAAATCACCCCACACTGTGGTTGTTGATAATGGTGGAGGCTGTATATATGTGGGACAGGGGATATATGTGAACTCTTTGTACTTCCTGCTCAATTTTGCTGTGAACTTAAAACTGTTCTAAAAAGTAAAGTCTATTTTTAAAAACTTTCTAAAAAATAGTCCAAAAGAAGGCATAAAAAGAGGAAAAAAGGGAATCAAGAACAATGGAACAAATAGAAAACATATAGCAAAATAGTAGATTTAAATCCAACCTTATCAATAGTTACACTAGATGTTCATTAAAAGGCAGAGATTGTCAGATTATATACAAAAGCAAGAATGAACTATATATTGCCTCCAAAGAAATCCACTTTAAATATAAAGATAAAACTAGGATAAAAGTAAAAAGATGGAAAATAATACAGCATGGAAACACTAATCAAAAGAAAGCTGAAGAGACTCCATTAATATCAAACAAAGTAGATTTCAGAACAGAGAATATTATTAGGGATAAAGAGAGTTATTTCATAGTGATGAAAGGGTCAGTTCATCAAGAGGACACAATAATCCTAAACATTTATGCACTTAATAATAGAGCTTCAAAATACATGAAACAAAACTGATAGAACTGAAAGAGGAAATAGACAAATCCACAATTATAGTTGGAATTTTTAACACCCCTCACTCAATAGTTATTAGAATAAATAGAAAGTCAGACAGTATATAGAAAAACTGAGTAACAACCATCAATTAAGTAGGCCTAATTGGCATTTATAGAACTATCCATGCAACAGCAATAGAATACATACTCTTTCCAAGTACACATAGAACATTTACCAAGAAAACAAAAAACAAATCCCAATAAACTCAAAATAATTTAAATCATACAAACTGTTTTCTGCCCACATGGAACTAAATTAGAAATAAATAATAGAAAGATATTAGGAAAATCCCCACATATTTAGAAATTAACACACTTCTAAATAATGTATGTCATAGAAGAAATCAAAAGATAAATTAGAAGGTATATTGAAATAAATAAGAGTAAAAATGTAACATCAAAATTTGTAGACACAGCTAAAGCAGTGTTCAAAAGGAAATTTATAGAATGAAACACCTCTATTAGAAAAGAAAGGTCTCAAATCAATGACCTCAGCTTCTACCTTAAGAAACTAGAAAAAGAAAATTAAACCCAAAGCAAGCAGAAGAAAGAAAATAATAAAGAGAACAGCAGAAATTAATGAAGTAGAAAACAGAAAGATCCCACATGCCGCGGAGCGGCTGGGCCCGTAAGCCATGGCTGCTGAGCCTGCACGTCCGGAGCCTGTGCTCCGCAACGGGAGAGGCCACAACAGTGAGAGGCCCGCATACCACAAAAATAAATAAATAAATAAATAAATAAATAAATAAAAATGGGCAAAATATTTAATAGTCACTTCACTATACACAAATTAATTGAGATACTATTGTATAACTACTAGAACAGCTAAAATTAAATCAACTGACCTTTCCAAGCCCTGGCAAAGATCCATGTAGTGGAAATGGAACTGTCATTCATTACTGGTGGGAGTGTAAAATGGTAAAATCATTTTACAAAATGGTTTGGAAGTTTCTGAGGAAGCTAAATATACATCTACCATATGATTCACTCATTCCGTAACCAGGTATTTACCCAAGAAAAACTATGTCCACATAAAAACTTGTATGTAAATGTTTATAGCACTTTTATTTGTAATAGTCCCAAACTGGGAACAATCCAGATGTCCACCAACAGGTGAGTGCATAAGCAAATTGTGATAGAGCTACACAATGGAATCCTACTCAGCAATGACAATGAATGAACCACTGATGCACACAACAACATGCATAAATCTCAGAGTAATTACTCGGATCGAAAAAAGCCAGATAAAAAAGAGTGCGTACTTACTGTATGACCCCATTTATATAATTTTCTATTGCACAAAGTACAAACTATAGTAACAGAGAGCGGATCAGTAGTTAAGTGGAAGGAGGGATTACCAAAGGGCATGAGGAAAGTTTGGGGAGCAATGGGTTTGTTACCTTGATTGTAGTGATTGTTTCACAGGTGTATACATGTGTAAAAATTTATCAAATTGCATACATTAAGTACGTAAAGTTTTTTGCATGTTACTTATACTTCAGTGAGGGTGTAAAACGAAAGGAATTCTTTTTTTTTTTTTTTGCAGTACACGGGCCTCTCACTGCCGTGGCCTCTCCCGTTGTGGAGCACAGGCTCCGGACGCGCAGGCTCAGTGGCCATGGCTCACGGGCCCAGCTGCTCCGCGGCATGTGGGATCCTCCCGGACCAGGGCACGAACCCGTGTCCCCTGAATCGGCAGGCAGACTCTCAACCACTGCGCCACCAGGGAAGCCCAGGAATTCATTTTTGATTGCTATCCACTGTACTCTCAAACATAACTGAAACGAAATTACAATGTGCAATGTAATCTGATATATACATTTCATTCCATTCCATTTAATTGAAAGTATACTCTGATCATGATCTACAAAGTTGATTTCATACTTCTATAGTGGATTGAGATCTGTAGTTTGAAAAACACGGCTTTAAAATATGTTTGAAAAATGAATGGCTTGAGTCCAAAACAGTCTCTTACATTGACAAGCCCCTCTGAGTCAGTTTCTCTGTCTTGACCACTAACTTTCATCTCCCCTTCTGTTAGTGTGGTTGAGAAATTATAGAACCTTAAAGTAGAAGTCCCAATCTTTCAAATTCTTGCACTGGAAACTGAGACTTACACTCCCCCTTTTGCCATGATCTGCCACTGACTTGTTCGGGAGATTGTTGATCTTATGATCTCATAATGAAAATTCTTCTGTGATGACTCTAGGCAAAAGGAACACTATGGGGGGCTTTTGAGGAACAGTGAGAAGGCAGCTACCGACCACACAGTTGCTGTGGTTGCCAAGGCTTTTGGACTTTACCAACATGGGTCGCAGCTGCTATTAGTTATCATTTCTCTCATAAAAGAAAGCTAGCAGGCTCTGGCAGTGAACCTACTCTTTGTGATGACTTATTTAGTTCCCTGCAGAATTTACTTTTAGTTGTTGTTTTTGCCTGTGCATGAAGAAGGCCATATGGAAAGTGGTTCCTTGTTTCCTAACATCCAGTACGTTAACAGCGGTAGATGTCTGTGCACAGCAGGGTTTAGCAAAGAAGAGAAAAAACTAGGAGAGGGGAGAAAAGAATAAAAAGTGATGAAAGAAATCTAGGCTTGGGGTAGTTCAAGTTCTGCTGTGAATTAGGTTCCCGTATGCAACTTTATATTCATGTGCCTCGCAGTCTCTCTTCAATTACGCATAGTTATATGTCACAGGAAGTGGTATAATGTGCAAATTCAGTCCATTTTATGGCCATGAAGATTTCATTTTATATTTTTTATTGGAGTATAGTTGATTTACAATGTTGTATTAGTTTCAGGTGTACAGTAAAGGGAATCAGTTGTACATATATCCTCTCTTTTTTCTTTTCCCATATAGGTCATTGCAGAGTATTGAGTAGAGTTCCCTGTGCTATACAGTAGGTCCTTATTAGTTATCTATTTTATATATAGTGGTGTGTATATGTAAATCCCATTCTCCCAATTTATCCACCCCGCTTTCCCCCCAGGTAACCATAAGTTTTTTTTCTACATCTGTGACTCTATTTCTGTTTTGTAAATAAGTTCATTTGTACCATATTTTTTAGATTCCACATATAAGTGATATCATATGATATTTGTCTTTATCTGTCTGACTTACTTCACTCAGTATGACAATATGTCCATGAAGCTTTTTTTTTTTTTTTTTTGCGGTATGCGGACCTCTCACTGCTGTGGCCTCTCCTGCCGCGGAGCACAGGCTCCGGACGCGCAGGCTCAGCGGCCATGGCTCACGGGCCCAGCAGCTCCGCAGCATGTGGGATCTTCCCGGACTGGGGCACAAGCCTGTGTCCCCTGCATCGGCAGGCAGACTCTCAACCACTGCGCCATCAGGGAAGCCCTCCATGAAGCTTTTAATCAATGAACTCGGAAGCAAAAGAAGATGGAACTCAGGCAGAAGTTTGGGTTGTGATTCTGGCCTCAGCATGTTTCTAGAAAGTGGCTGTGGACAAGCTACTGGAAGAGTTGCTATTATTTCCCAAGACCGCAGCCTCTCCATGGTTCCAGAAGAACCAGTGCAGTAGATGTCCAAACTAAGTTCATGGCACACATAGGAGAAACAGGATTGTAAAGAAGAGCTTAAATTTGCAGGTTTGGCAGAGTGGCCTAGGTCTCAGTTGATTTAGCTCCCAAAGTCTAGATAAGCAGTAGCCAGAAGTTGTAAGTTCAGAATCTGAACACTCTCCGGGGTGGGGAATCAGTTTATTGATGCTATTGCCTCTGGGCAAATAGATTTCAGTATCGAGTTCACATCTTCCTTATTTAGAACTAGGAGAGAGCATGACAGAGTGACAAATACCTGGTTTTGGTGTCAGGCACACCTTGATTCAGATTCTGACTCTGCTGCCTGCCAGCCTTGTGGCCTTGGGAAAATTGCTTAACCTCTCTGAACTTCAGACTTCCCATTTAGAGCAGTAGCTCTCAACTGGGAGTGATTTCGCATCCCCCGCCCAGGGAACGTTTCATAATATCTAGAGACATTTTTGATCATCACGACTCATGACTTGGGAGTGAGGGGATGCTATTGGCATTTGGTGGGTAGAGGCCATGGATGTTGCTAAACATCCTACAATGCACAGACAGCTCCTCACAGTAAAGAATTCTGTCGATAGAGCTGAGCTTGGGAAATCCTTGTTGAGAGATAATGTATGCAAGTGTCTGGCATAAAGCAGGTGCTGAATCGGTGGTACTATCGTTACCAAACGATCAATTCAGTGTGGCTAATTGAAAACCAGATTCTGGGGAAGCAAGGACTGTGCCAGTGTGCCTTAGGTTCTGTAAAAGTCCCCAACAGTGCTACCTGCAGTCCACTCCACAGTTAATGCAGGTGCGGCAAAGAGGTTCCGAGTGGGGGCTCTGGAGCCAGCCTGCTTGGATCCATATCCTGGCTTTACCACTTACTACATGTGTATTCTTGCTCAAGTCATTTAACCTCAGTCTACTTATCTATAAAATGGGGACAACACTGACACCTGCCTCACAGAGACGTGTTAAGACACACAAAGGATGGGTCTGCATAGCTTAGCAGCTGCTCAACTCATACTTTCTATTATTACAAGGGGAGTAGTTATGGAGCCAGTGCTGAGAGGGGCACTGATTTTAATCAGAAGCTCTGAACTTTTTTTATATGAACTATGAAGAGGAACACAAACCAGACAGAAATGGATAATTCACACAGCAATAGAAAGTTCATCAACCCGCTCAAGACCCAGTAAGTGTTGCTGGGCGGGTTGCCAGGTGTTTATAAATATCATCTCATTAAATCCCCTTGACAATTCTTTGAAATGGCTTTCATTAACCTATTTCAGGCTTATGTTACAGATATGGAAAGAGGCTCCAAACAAAGTAACTTGCCCAGACTCACACAGCCCTAAGGGGTAGAGCTAGGGTTCTAAATCCAGGTAGGACTCTAGCCTGTGCTTTTGTGGGCTGAAATTCAGAAATGCCCACCTCAGGGTAGATTCCAAGATATAAAATATTCAGCTGGTTGGTGTGTTCTGTGTTTAAGGAAGGGAGGAAAAATGTAAAGCCAAGCACCTGTCTCTAGTACTGGCTGGGACAAGGGGCTTGCGGTATATGGGGATGAGGCAAGGGGAGCAGGACACAAGTGACAGGAGCAGTCCTTGCTCTTGTCCAGTGACAACTGCTAAGTCCAGGAAAGCCTCCTTGCCTTGCAGAGCAACGTAAAGCTGCTCATGGAGAACATTTCTTGGTAATGGCCGAGGCTTGGCAGCCTGAGAGAAGGGATGTGGGCCGTTAGGTTACTCCCTGTTGGTACTTTCTGCCACAAGGGGATATTTTCTAGAGGATTCCTGAAATGCCCCTCCTCTCACTAAATATTTCATGAAGCTAGTGGGGTGTGTGTGTGTGTGTGTGTGTGTGTGTGTGTCTAGTGGGATGAGACCACAATAGCTTGGGCCTGGGGAGCCGGCAGAACCAGGAAGAGGTCTCTGGTAAAACGGTGGCCTTCCTCTAAACAAACAGCTCTGTTTAGATATGGGTGGAAATGGCACCTAAAAATAGCCAAAAGGCCTGAATGTACCCCAGGAGTAATGGTGTTAGAGAGTCGCACCCACCGGTGCTCAGGGCTGGGGCTGTGAGATAGGTGTTTCGTGGCTCTCCTGCGGGTCCCCTTCACCCCATCGCTATTGGAAGGCATCACGAGCTGCTTGCACCCGTCTGGGCAGACCTGCAGGCCCCCTGCTTCACTGCACAGACCATGCTGCTTGAGGCCTTGTTGGGAACTCTGGGCCACACTCACCCAGCAGAAGCTGGGGAGAAGCCAAGCCACTAGGAGAGGCCACTAGGCCTCGGGGTCATCCTATGCCCGTGGGTTCCATGGGAGGCTGTGTTCCTCCCCCCGCAGCAATGCTCTCTCAAGTTCACTAGCCTGGTTGTTTAAATATAGGAGAGGAAACAGCTGCTGGCTGGGCGGAAGTTTCTGAGGAGACAGGGTTTTGGCGGGGGCTTGCTAAGGCTGATAAGGACACAGGCTCTGCTCCCAGATGGGCGTCTGCTGATTTGCTTTGGGCCTTTCTGACACTGCCCTGAGCCACGGGTGTCAGAACTTGGCTCCTTGGTCATGACTGACGTGGCAAGGAGCACCTTCCTGCTTAGGTCAGCTCGAGCCCAGGTGATGTGTACAGGATCGTGGAAGGTGAGGGCAGGCTGTGTGCCAAGGCGCGTGCCAAGGGCGCTGTCCTGGCAGGCAGAGCTCAAGCCCGGTTCTCCTACAACAGGACTGTCAGAGGAATCCCAGCCTCAGGCTCCGCTGATGGGAGCTGGGGAGGGAGACACAGCGCCCAGATGAGTCACCTCGGGGGAATCGCAGAAGCTGCAGTTCCGGGACTCTTGGGGCGTGTAAGTGAATGGGTACCCACGCCCGCGACAGAGCATGGGCATCACGGCTGGACCTGATCTTAATGGGGGCGCCCTCTCTGGGCCGGGCTGTGCTGACAAGAGCGGCTCAGGTCTGCGGGGAACACTCCCTCTCGCATCCCTTGCTCGCAGACTCCCAGAGGAGCACCTCCGGCCGGGTGTACCACCAGCGTCCTCAAATTGTGTGGCGGATGAATCAGCCCCAGAGTTCCACACCCTCCACCCCCGCGTTAGAGCAGCGGAGCTGACGGCACAGTGACCCCCTGGGGATGCCTGGGAACCAGTACCGTCCCCCACCAAGCCCCCCCCCAAGAGCTCCACCTCCTTGTCCCTGCTTCCCTCCAGTTCTCAGACCTACGGCTGGGCTCAGCTGCCTGTGAGGACCCGGCCCATCGCCTCAGGGCAGGGCACCTTTAGTTCCTCGCAGGGACCTCCTTCCTTGTCATCTGCTGCGGGGGAGACTGACAGCGTCACCCGCTCCCATGAGGAAGCACACAGCCCCTTCCTCACGCAACATCCAGAACCTGAAAACTCCCCTCCGCTGGTGTTTCCTTCATCAAATAAGCAGGGCTGCGGACTGGCAGGGGGCAGTTTAGGAAACTGGTGTTTCCTCTTCCAGACCCAGGGAATGAGGCTCAGGCTTACTCGGTGGGAGTCCTGGCTGGGCAGCCCCTGTGACCCAGTCTATGTCCCACCAGCTGTGCCGGTAGCCAGTCCGTGCGATGCTCAGAAAGGCCTTTCCAGGTTAGAGTCTGGGGTCAAGAACTAGCGCTTCCCTCTAGAGGTTCCCACTTGAGGGGAAAAGCACATCCTGGGGCTGTCTTACTGTTGAATTCCGGAATCGAGCTGCTCACCTCCGTCTCTCATCTGCAGAGACTGGCAAAACCCACCTCTCAAGGTTGCAACGGGACTGAATGAGCAGCCCGGGGCATGTGGCACAGGGGTTGGGCAGGTGACTGACCCAGGTGGATGTTGGCTCTACTGTCTACAAGCAGTGCTACCTTGTTGAGTTACAGAACCTTTCTAAACGCAACTTCCCTACTGCAAAGAGCAGATGTGATGAAAAGGATGTGTTCTGCGATAGAGCTTTGACAGGGATCAAGGGAGAGCGTGTGACAGAGCACTAAGCATTGTGCCAGGCCCAGAGGGCGCCCGCAGGAGGGTTAGTGGCTGTTGCTGTATTACTGTGGCTCCTGACACATAGTAGGCAATCTCTACTTACTATTTTTTCTTTTCCTTCCTCATCTACCTGACTTGGAGGCGGTGTGGTGTAGTGTGTGTGTGTGTGTGTGTGTGTGTGTGTGTGTGTGTGCGCGCGCGTGCGCACTTGCAGGGGGCAGTGGTGCTGCTGGGTACTAGTTTAGACTTGGCCTCTCACTTACACATCTATTTTGTCTTTGAACGTTTCTTATCACCTGTGAAATCGGGAGTTTGACCTATTGTTTTCTCAGATCCATTTCAGCTTTAACAGAGAATTTAACATTTAAAATGGCATTTATAAAAGGCTATGCATATACTCCGTTCATCTGGTCAAGACGCAGCCGAGTTCATCTTTGGAAGCGAAACTGGGGAGGAGTGGTGAGGCCTGCAGCAGTCTTGGGCCATTACACCAAGGCCCCTGTGCCTCTCTGTGGCTCTCTGCTGAGGCTTCGCCCTTTGCCCTCTTCCCTGAGGTTCTTGCATCTTCCTTCGCAAACCCCTCCTCCATCTCCCCCAGTCCCACCCTAGGCAGCGGCTGCCCTTGCCTCCCTGTAGCTGTTTCCAGTCCATAGATTGCGTGGAGTTCACGTTGGTCATTTGTTCCATTTGCTCAGAAACAACAGCTGGCATTATTGGCAAGAAAGGGAGAGTGTGCCAACTCCAGAATCACATAAAAAGCTCTAGTCATGGGCACTGGGCAGGGCACGGGGGTGGGGGACAAAGGGGCGTGGGCTGGACTGTCTTGCAGTGACCTAGAGTTCTGTTGCCCCAGCTGAAGTCATGGTCATTAAAGCGAGGTCTAGCCTTCCACTGGGAATGGCCAGAGCAGGCCAGTTGGCTCATCTTGGAGGGACAAGGACAGAATGAGATGCTATTTTGGAAGCCGGGAGTGATTGGAGTTGGCTCCACAGCCCGGCTCTGAGCCTAAACTCTCGACCTAAAACAAACTTATTTCTTTGTTGCCTTGAAATCAGGAAAGATTCCACGGTTAATGAAAGATTGGATGATGTTTGGTGTTGAGGGTTGACAGCAAATACAAATAGATGTAATTCAAGTTAAATTGTGGGCTTCATGTGCCCCCAGGTTTGCCATGCAGTTGTTTCGGCAGGAGTTGGCTGTAATATTCAGCAACCCTTACACCCTGCGCAGGAGGGGGCCCTTCCCAGTGGTGAATAGTGTCGAGTGACGTGCCAGGCCCTCCAGAATGAATGACATGTGAGAAATGGAAACTACGATTATTGCTTGGGATAATCTTGCTCTTGAGACTGGTGCTGGGAGAGTGTCACCTGGGGCACGTCGGGGGCCAGGGTGGCTCTTAGGGGCCAGGGACCTGGCAGACAGCATGTCTGGAACTGAGCGTCTTCAGATCAGAGCTGCCTTTCCCCAGGCTCACAGAGGAGTCATGGATGGGACGGTTGGGAGCCCACCGAGGTCGCCTGCTTCTGCTTCCCCGGGTAGGTGGGCACCATCTCCAATGCTAACAAACCACTTGGAACGGGGTAAGCAAGTTACCCTGGCAACTGTGGAGAAGGGAGAGGAAGATGATACCGCCTCCTCCAAATCTCCTTTGGACACTTCCTGTTTCAGAAGCCAGGAGCACTGCTGGGGGATTTGGACAGGAGTAGAGCCGCTCCACTGAGAAACTGGGAGAGTCAGTGCCGAAGAGACCAGCATCTGGGGAGTCCTTCCTCTTGGATTCCCAAAAGCCTGTATCTCACGGTTTGGGGAGGCTGGTAGGTGTGAAATGATTTTCCTTTAATTCAATATTTATCAAGCACCTCTTAGGTGGAGCAGTGGCCGGGCGCTGGCGTGACCCTGACCGTGCAACCAGGACCCTCCCCTGTAGCGCTCACACACTGGTAGAGGGGGAGGTCAGCAAGACCGTGGACCAGCTGCCGGGCCCACGTTGCTTCCCTCAGCCCTCGGTCAGGTATCTTTGTCACTTATCAAGGGGAAAATGAAGACACAGAATGAACAACTTGTCCGCCATCATCCATTTAGAAACAGAGTTTTAAAAAGACAGATGAGCATGTTTTGCAGCACAGGCCTGGACCGGACAGTGATCTCTCCCCGGAGCATGTCAGGTGAGGGCGGAGTGGGAAGGGCCTGGCACCTGGATGAAGAGGCACGATTGTGCGTGCCGTCAAGCATCTCACTGTAGCTGAACGTCCATTAGGCCCATCTGGGGTGCTCCAGGTGTAACTCATTAGCACCCACCACTGCACCCATCAGCACGGGTTGACAGGCAGACTGGTCAAGGCTCAAGTGCAGGCATGAAAGAAGAAAAAATCAACCACAGACTTGGTTGGAGGGTCCTAGGCGGTTTGCGGATTCAGAGAGAGGGGGGACCAGAATGACAAAGGAGCCAGTGAAGCAGAACATGGATAGAGCCCCTCCAGCAAGAGACTGAGAGAATCAACCCTAAGAAAATGCAGGAACTGGGGAGCGCATCGTTAGGGATTCCCAACCACGTGGGTTCCCAGTCTTTCTGCTGGCGAAGAACCCTGGCTGCTTGCTCCAGGTTTGACCTTGAACTAGCCACTCTGGGCATCAGATTCCTCTGTTGCTCCCTCCCACCCCAAATCCTCATATTCTGGAAACCCCATACCAAACCCAGTGATCTGTCACACTACATCATGTGTCACACTAAATGGGCTAGCCAGGACCAGAGGTGGTTCTGGGTCCTGCAGACAGAGCAGTGACAAGCCAAGTGAGGAAAGGAATAAACTCTGATGAAGTGCTCTGGTTGTGAAAGGGGTAACATAGGAAATAAACAGAGTGAGATGACGGAGAGTGCGCGCGCGCACGCGTGTGTGTGTGTGTGTGTGTGTGTGTGTGTGTGTGTGTGTGTGTGTAGAGGGCACCATTTTAGATAAATCACAGAGATGAGAGAATGAAATAGGCTATTGTATATAAAAATGCTGAAACCACAAACTGTAATGTAAATAGCAGACATTCTCCCTGAGGGTGCCTTTGACCAGACCCAAACTTTGACCAGAAAAATGTTGTTCTCTATCTGTACTGGTTTGCAATTGAAGTTAGATGCAAAAAGCTATTTTTGGTGAGCAAGAGGACTTCCTAGATCCCTCCTGACTCCGCAGTGGACGTAGAGACATATGGTCAGCATTCCTGCAAGGTGAGGAGCGGAGAGACCTGAGAATAATGCAACACACATCCAATGAGAATTGATTGTAGGTCTCCTATGTGCCAGGTACTATTTCAGGCTCTTGGTACTTTTGGCAGAAGGGGAGAGGGAGGGAGATATAAAGATGAATAAGGTATAATTTCTTATGGAGTTTACTTAAGGAGTTTACTAGTTACTGGGGTTTGCTAGCTAGTGAGAGGAGCAGTCATGTAATTAAATAACTACAAAGTGGTGTAATAATTGCTCAAACAGAGGAATGTGTGAGATGACGTGGGAGTACAGAGGGGGAAGCTATTGACTCAGCCTGGTAGAGTAACTTCAGTCCTTTGTGGAAGTGGGTGGGGTTACATAAATAAAAATAAATTCCACCTGGAGAATCATTATATTATGCTCTATACAGCATCATTCCTAAGGGAGCATTTACCAGATCCTGCTGGATACTGATGCTTCAAGTGTTGTATTGAAAGCTTTCCTCAAAGGGCTCACTGAACCCCAGAGGGCATTTCCAGTGTCGACGTTTTTTTTCTTTTGCCCAAACTGATCATCTAAAATATGATTGTGGATCACTCGTCCGGGGAAAAAAATCCTCCCCTCCAAGGCGTGGGGGGACTGACAAGAATCTTCGTTTAAGAACCTGGGTGAATCAACCGGCAGACCTGCCTTCAAAATAAACACTAACGGGCCTTCTAATGTCAGTTCTGTGTGTTCGTTATTTACAGCTTGCCCACTTCCAAAAACGATGGGAGCCGTTCATAATAAAAGAACAAGGCACGACGGAATCCCCGACACAACAGGTGCCAAGGGCTGACGCGGGGCCTATAGATGCCGTGGGATACCTAAGCAGAGCGTGGTTACTGAGACAGAACACCAGTGCGGAGCCTCTTGGCTGCCCACACAAAACCAAATTATACAAAGCTCTACCACTAAGCAGTTCAACAAAGCAGGCTAGTTTATTAAGAGAAGCAACTTTTTTTTTTTTTTCCTAACACTAAACTCCTCAGAGAAATGTATCTTGAGAAACTTTCTATAGGGAACATAGCAGCAGATAGTATCTTTGGTCATGATGAAATGCAGTACATACTTCCTCTGACAGCCTTCCATATTTACCTTTAATAAAACGCAGAGGCTGAGGTTATCGGGGAACGCGTCTCAGCAGGGAACTAAAGTAATATGGTTCCAGGACGCCATTGCCTCATATGGCCCACTGTAGGAGTTGCACGCAGAGAGTGTGGAGGGGGAGGGGACTGGCTGCTCTGGAGGTCCAGGATACCCCCCTGCTGAGCTGAGCTTTGACAGGTGCTGGAACGCAGACAATTGGCCCAGTAACACATTGCCCCTAGTAGCTGGCCTGACCTCTGAAGCCAGTCTTATCAACTAGGACACTGAAGGATTTCTGCCCAAATGACAATTGGGGTTTTGGCATAATTGATGTGTAACTGTCCTCATGGGGTTCCTTGAGAAGAGCCAGGGCTTTGAAGGCAAGACAGACTGGGGTTTGGGCCCAGTTCTGCCATTTACTGGCTGTGTTGCCCAGAGCAAGTCATTCACTGGTTACCATGCCTTAGTTTCCTCATCTGTGAAATGGATCTAATAATACTCACTTGCAGGGTTGCTGTAGACTTGTACAACCCCTGGCAGAGTGCCTGGCACAGGTTGGTTGGCATCCAATCATGCAGCTCTCATGGTCATAAATATGAGAGGCCTTGTAGTATAGGAGGGGAAGACACATATGTCATCAAAACAGGGGCATTCCCACCCAATTCCTGCAGGAGTGTCATCACATTTGTTAGGTAGAAGGTAAAAAGCGGGGCCCTGGGCATGGTCCTGCTGGAAACGTTTAGGATCAGCAGTTGCTCTCTCCGGAGTTCATTCTTACACCTTCTGGTGTTTAGACAAAGGGCGTGGGGATCAAGAGCAGGGTGTACAGTTGGCCACCCCGGGGACTGTGGAGACACCCGGCATGGGTGGTCAGAAGCCTGGGGCTGTGATGAAGAGGAGGCTGGATTGCGAAGAGACCCAAGGTGGTTTGAGAAATCATGTACACCAAAAGACAGGAAGCATTCCAGCAAAGGCCGGGAAAATGGACCAGTGGGCCCTGTGCCCATAGAAGGGAGAGGACAGGTCAGAGACTGGCAGGCACCGAGGGAGGGCCTGGTGACATAGGCATAGGGAGCGAAACATCCCGGTGGGACCTCCCCGGGTGGTTTCTGTCCCCCCCGCAGCCCTCCCCCCACGTCAAGGAGGCCAGAGATGGCTCCATCCTCACACTGCCTCTGACCAGATGGGCAACCTTGAGTAGATCCCCCTGTCTCTCTGCCTCAGTTTCTCCTGCTGGGAGATGAGACGAATGATACCTACCTTGCGGGGTTGTTGTGTTCATTTACTGACGTGGACCATGTGAGGAGTTTTGCACGCTATGAAGGGCACCAAGTATTGTTTTTACTGGAACACTCACGGGTTTAAAAGGAGAAGCTGCTTCTCAGCCCCTTGAGTCAAGAGGATGGAATTTGGCACTGCCCAGGAATATTCTTTGGGATTGGATTGAATTTAGGCAGATGGCAATCTCTCTCTGTCGCGATCTGAGGGGGCTGGCTAGGTGGTGCTCGGAGGCTGTGCTGCTAAATTCTCAGGGATTTTATTGCTCAGCCTGCACCCTGAGTGGCAGTGGAAATGTGCTGCCACCTGGTGGTCACTGCTGCACATAGCACCCCAACAGGGACACAGGAATAAAAGCCTCTTACCTGCTAAGACTCCGGTAGTCGGAACACCTCCTCACTTCCTAAGTGCCTAGAACCTGGAATAAATATAGTCAGCTGAACCCTTCTCTGGATTCTCCACTAGAGCCCAGAGGCCTTCTGACACACTCAGTGTGGGTGGAGGGTCTGGTGGGTGGGGCGTAGGTGCCAGGAACAGATCCCCTTAGCTGGGCAGGATTTCCTGTTGCTCAGAGTGAAGGAACCTTGACCTCTCTCCTCCCCCATCACACTGGCTCTCAGTTAGTCTGCTGAACTCAGGCTATAGGGAGTCCCTGGCTCCTTGGTCACAGCTGAAGTCCTAGTAGGAAGCCCCCTGGGGACAGTGGCTGCAGATCGGCACAGCCTCCTCCCTCTGGCTTGATTGAGAGGCAGAGAAGGAAGCGGGGCTGGCAGAGGGGGAGAAAGAGCAGACCACCGTCCTGGAGGGACTCTGAGCACTTGCTCTTTCTAAGCCTCTGCTGCTGGCTGGCAAGCATCAAGTTCTATAAAAATATAAATCTTTGGGGAAGTGGTGATGGGGCCAAGAGGAAGTGAGCAAAATGATTTTGTGCAACTCTGCAGGCAGCAGTCGAGTCAGTGAGAGCCAGCCCCTGGCAGAAGCCAGCACCTTCCGCCTGCCTGACATCCTGTCTCAGCAACCACCTGCACCAGTTCTGGGGCTGCAGAGTCCTTTCCTTGGGCCCCTGCTAACACTGCGTCTTGTTGTTGCTGCAGGCTGGGTGCTGGGATTTCCCAGGCTTTTCTGAGAAGCTGCAAAGGATCAGATGAACCATCTCTGGCTGGGCTCTTAGGCTTTTAAGCAGAAGCCCAAGGGCCAGGTTGTGGCCTTCCAGTTGATCTGAGTCCAGTTGCCTCAGCCCATGGTGGCTCCAGGCCAGGGTTTGGGACACGAGAGGCCTTTCCCTAGGACTTCGGTTGCTTTTTCTCTGATTCAGGCTCATGGTTCCTCCCAGACCCTTCCCTCCTCCATATTTTCAGGTTTTTTCAGTAGAACCTAAACAGACATGGGCTTTCTTTTAGATGGGAAAATCTGCTGAGCCACGTTTCACTTATAATTTATTTTATTATTAAATTTTTTGTGTGTGGGGCACCTTGGTCCAACAAAAGGTTTTCTTTCTGGTACAGAGATCCCCTTGGGGCCCAAGCCCTTCTCGTTTATGCATTTACGGAAGCCGGGAACCTGGGTTTGAATGCCAGCGCTGCCACTTCCTAGCTCTGCATCCCGGGGGGCAAGTTACTTAACCCTTCTGAGCCTCAACAGTAATGACAGTATCTACTTCATCAGAGAGAATCGAAGGAGATCAGATGTATAAAATGCTCAGCACGGCAGCTGGTATAATGGAAAGTGCTTCACAGGTCCTAGCTGATTGGTATTCTATACCCAGTGCTGGTATTCTATACCCAGTGCTGAGTTTATGCCCCCTGGTTCACTGAGGTTCCTACTCATTCATTTGTCAATATTCTGAGCACCCAGTAGCTGCCAGGCATTGTGGTAGGGGATAGAAATGCAGAAATGAAAAGGGTAGATCCCTGCCTTCCAGGAGCTCAAAGAATAACAGGGGAGGGATTATATAAACCCAGCATGGGACAGGGGCGGGTGGGGTCTGAAAATTTTTCTTCAAGGTTCAGTTTGAGAAGTGTCTAGAAGGAAAAGTGCTTGTTTTCTGTGTGGATGCACAGGAGAAGGGCCTTCCTAGCCAGAAAGAAGCATGTGCGTAGGGGAGAGGAAGTGAAAGAGCTTGCTCTGAGCCCCGGGACACGTGGCCCAGTGGCGCTTATGGTTTCCTGATGAACCGGGCAACAGGAGACTGCAGGGGCTGGGAGAGCCCCTCACAGAGAGCCTCCAACGCCATTCCGAGGAGTCTGGACTTGATGGCGGGGGCAACATGGAGGCTGCACCTGGGGCTGGGTTAGGGGGCTCAGAGGTGATGAGGGTAGTTCCCTGACTAAGAGTGGCTGTGGACTGGGTTGGGGGGATGGGGAAAGGGGACCATTCCTCCTGGTTTCTCTGTCCTCTTTCCCTGGCTGCCCTTTGGTGTTTGGTCTAGAATGAAAAGGACACTCAGGGCCCCGTCTTACACCAAAATGCTAAGTGGCTGTGAAAGCCTTCCTCCTCACCCCTCACATCAGCCCCCTGAGTATCGGTGGGCTCTGTCTACTCAGAAAATATAAAGGAAGGGCTTCCTTCATTCATGGAGAGGAAATGCCCCAGGTTTGTGCAGAGGATTCTGGGAACAATTCCTGGGGAAGCGGGGGGAGGCGGTGGCTGGGTCAGTGGCCCCAAGTGTGTCCCCTGTCTCTCCTTGTTCCTGTGGGTTACAGCTTCAGGCTATCCTGTCCCCACCACGCTGCCCTTGTGACTGGTCCTTGAGCAAAAACCTTCTACTTGGTTTCTCTAACCCAGATGAGATGGGCTGATTCTGGAAGGACTCACCTGGGTCTTAAAGGAGGGGAATTAGGCTGGAATCTGAAAACACCCACCAGTCGGGTTTCCAGCTCCTGCTGTCACTTCCATCCCTAACAGCTCGGCTCACTTCCGGTAGGATGGATCTGTGGTTCTTTCCCTGGCCTCCACCTCCTTCTCCCTCCCCCAAGCTTCTGGCCCACAGCTGCACAAGGGCCACAGGCTTTTTTCTTTAAATGCAGGAACTGTCCACTGTCTGTCCAGCTCCCAAACACAGAGCAGCTGTCTGTGCTCCACTCTGCCATGAGCCCATTTGCTCTGTCCTCGTCCACCCCAGGCAGACCCGGGGTTACCAAACCCTCCAGGAAAAATGTTCCTTAGCTATACCATCACCACAGCCAGGCAACACGACTCATTGCTACCCCAGAGGGTCTTTCTCTCCCACAAGGTTTTGGTGCTACTGGGTGGCTGAGGGTCAGGAGCCGGGGTACATTGTTGGCAGTGAATTACCAAGATTCAACAACGGCTTTACAGCGAGGAGGACTTGTTTCGGTCGCACGCAGCCTCCTAGAAATCGCTCTCTATATCTCCCTTCTCCCGAGCAGAGATAAAGAGAGCAGCTGCAGTAGAGACATTTATGAGAGGTCACGTTGGAGGCTCGTGACACCTTTCATGTTCCCAAAGTGCAGGGATGTGGGCAGGGCTAACATTGGGAAATGCTGGAGCGACAGAAATGCAGTTGGAGAGGACTGCCACTTAATATCCGGGGAGTTGGCTCATTTCCCTGAGCAAGTCTAGCAGGGATTAGCAAGGCACACCAGACAGACTTGGGATGCGGTGGGGGTGGGCAGTGGGGGGGTAGGGGTGTCGACGGATGATGCCGAAGCAGAACAACTAAAGAAGACCCTGGCAGGCCCCATGCTGAGGCATCTTGCCAGTGCCCCAGTGAGAGGTGTTTGTTAGTAAACACCAGAACAGCACTCCTGTGATCGTCAAATTTTATTTTTTGGCTCTACGTAGATTGGTGCTTAGAGGTAAGTATTATCAACCCTTCAATCCACAGTGTGGGCTTAGGTCCAACTGTTCCTTTTGCTGTCTCTCTAAATAACCCTTTTGGGCGGCACTGAGAAACCCCTGAACCAGGGGAACTCCAAATAAAAATTGCATTCAAGTGTCTGATTCCCAGGAGTTCCCAGGTGAGCGACTTCAGGGAGTGGGTCTGATTTTCAGGTAGATGGCTGTTCCTGCAGGGCGGGGGTGGGGCTTGGGGCCGGAGGGCAGGAGGTATGCTGTGTGATCATGTGTACATGTTGCCCTTTCCCTCCTTTCTGCATGGCTGGTCATCCTGTTGTCCCTCAAATAGATCTGACACAGGCTGGTTGCTAGTGTGAGGGCATGGTGGGTGTGTGGGCTGAGAAGGGAAGATGAGGGTCAGCAGATGTGATGCTTACGGGAGGTGCTGAAGTTTTGCTCTTCTGAACAGGGAATCTTAGTTTGTCTCTTTGGCAAAAGATCTTTGATACAAAGGCTGTGTTCCAGCTATGCCCCAGCAGAGTCAACTCATGGGGCTGAATTCTCAGTCCTTACTGTTATGCGCTGTCTTAGTACCTTTGGGCTGATATAACTGAATACCAAAGACTAAATGACTTAGAAACAAGAGAGATTTATTTCCCACATTTCTGGAGGCTGGGAAGTCCAAGATCAAGGCATCAGTAGAACCTGTGTCTGGTGAGAGCCAACTTCCTGGTACATAGATGGTGGAAGGGGCAAGGGAGCTCTGTGGGGTCCCTCTTATAAGGACACTAATCCCATTCATGAGGGCTCCACCCTCATGACCTAATAACCTCCCAAAGCCACCACCTCCAACTACTTTGACTTGAGGGTCAGAATTCAACCTATGAGTTTTAGGGGGACACAGTCAGTCTATGGAGTGTACTCTTTAGAAAGAGTACATTCTGGCTAAGTTTAGGAGCCTGCCACCAAAGGCTACTTCTTTCTCTTCTGTGGGTTCTGCTTGCCTCCTTACTGTGCGATCTTTCTGATAAGCTATCAGAAAGCCAGAATGTCACTAGTCAGTGCTCCCAGCTCCTCTCCCACCCAGAGTGACATTCTTATCTAGTCCTTGAGTAAATGAATGCTGAGTCTTCTCCATGCTACCAACACGCCCCCACCCAGCTCTCATTCTTTCCATCTTCTTGCTGAGTGTTCCTGGCTCTGTGCTTCCTCTTGGCCCATCTCACTTCCTGAAACACCACTGAAGAGCATTGCTTGTCTTGATGGGGCTTAAGTAGCCCTCCAGGGGCAGGGGAACTAACAGAAGCAGCATTTTCACTTTCAGCCCACATAGAACTGTCCTCCAGGCTTCTGGGAGCCCAGGGGTGTACGGCCTGCATTGGGGCTGAAAGTGATGGCCCTGTGATGGACTGTCTCTAAGGAGGGGGGGAGAGGGGTTTCCAACAGAGAAGAGAAGGAATGGGCGTGTTGTGAGCTCTGGACTGTGGCTGCTGCACCTGGACCTCTGGTGAGATGCCTGGCAAGAGCTAGGCTGACTGGTCCACACGGATCTTGTTGGCACAAATGTCACCTGGGAGGCTCCACCTGGAAAGCGAGATGCCTGTCAACAGCACTGCCGTGTCCTTGGCCAACGCTACCTACATCACTGTGGAGATTCTCATTGGGCTCTGTGCCATAGTGGGCAATGTGCTGGTCATCTGGGTGGTCAAACTGAACCCCAGCCTGCAGAACACCACCTCCTATTTCATTGTCTCCCTAGCCCTGGCTGACATTGCTGTCGGGGTGCTGGTCATGCCTTTGGCCATTGTCATCAGCCTGGGTGTCACAATCCACTTTCATAGCTGCCTTCTCATGACCTGCCTGCTGCTGATCTTCACCCACGCCTCCATCATGTCCTTGCTAGCCATTGCCGTGGACCGATACCTGCGGGTCAAGCTCACAGTCAGGTAACTTGCTTGGAGAGGGGTGGTGTGGGGCAGTGATAGAGGTGCCTGGGAAATGGGGCTACAACCTCCAGATCTCAGACTTTTTGAGTGGAAACAAATCCAAATTGGCCTCTGAGCTTGAAAGAGGTTCTTTTCACCACTTGGTGTGTGAAGGGTTTAACAACGATGAGTAGAGACTTGGGAACTAGAAACAGAGGAACGCTCTAATCCCTCCCCACTGACTACAGGAGTATATGCTCAATACCCTGGGGGGCTAAAGATGATAAAAACTCGATGCATCTTTAATTAGTGAAAAATGCTCTTGACTTTTAGAAATGATAGAAACATACTAGATGATAAGATAAGCAGAGAGAAAAGAAGGAGATAAACTGATGTTTCTCTTCTTTGCAAATGTAGGCTATTTTAAAGTTATTTTAATTTTGTTTCTTCTTCCATGTTGAGAAGGGGACCACAAAAGTTCTCCATTACAGAAAGTAGTAACAACTTTTCAGGTGACCATGTGAACAGAACAGATTGCCAAATGAAGAAATCGAATTCCCCAGGTGTCCTGAATTACATTGGTATCTTGTTGCTCCTCTCTTCTCTTGGGGAAAGAGCATGGTGAGGGAGCTACAGACAACTTTTGATACAAACGAGCCTGGGTTCAAATCCCAGATCTTGAGGCCTGATCTTGGGCAAGTTATTTAGCTTTCTGTGTCTCAGTTCCTCGTCATAGTGTTAAGATGCTCTGAACTCAGATTCACCTCCATTCCATTTTAGCTCCAACACTTTTGGCTTCTACAAGTTGCTTAACTTGTCTGTTTCATTTTTTTCATCTATAAAATGGGGATGATAATTGTACTTTTCCCATAAGATCAAATGAGTTAATACACGTAAAGCTCTTAGAAAAATGCCCAACACACAGTCTGTGCTCAGTAAATGGTAGCTGTAACTACTATGATTTTCACCATTACCATCAATGAAATGGAGATTGTCATAAAAATATCTCCAGTTTATCATGAGATTTTATTGAGAGAAAGTCTACTGAGTACATAGCCAGTACTTAAAATCTGCTTCCTTCTTATAGCCTATGTAGAATGTTGTCAGGAAGAATGGTTTAAGGAGAAATGGTGACTTTTGATTGGATGAGTCTTTTAAGGTCCTGGAAGCACCTCAACATGATGTTTGCAACTCCATGAGAGTGGAGTCTAACTCAAACCCCAAGTGTAGTGCAAATAGAGAAGCAGGGGCAGACACAGGTAGGGAGTAAGTGTGGGACAGGCAGAGTCTAATGTATGGACAGCAGCACAACAGCCAAAAAACAAAACAAACAAACAAAAAACCAGTGCAGAGCACAGCAGGCAAACATGCTTTGAGCAGATTATTTCTCCCCAGGTAAGGCGATCCCAGGAGACTTTGATCGATAACTCTTACCTCCCAGGGACTGAAGAATTCTTGGGCTGGAAATGGAACTGTGAATGGGGTACGCAAGCCCCTGACTCTAGGCAACGTACTCCTGTTGCTTTGGAGGTTGTACTTCTTTAGAAAAGTTCCCAGAGAACTTTGCTGTATTTTTCTCTAATCATTGTCTGCTCATCTTGTCTTCATATCCAGTAGAGTTTAGCTGAAATCACCACAGAATACCAACACCCTCCAGCTCCATCTCCCCCCACTCATTAGCAATTCCTCTGTGAACTCACTGACTCTCTTCCATTCCAACAGATACAAGAGGTTCACCACTCAAAGACGAATATGGTTGGCTCTGGGCCTTTGCTGGCTGGTGTCATTCCTGGTGGGATTGACTCCCATGTTTGGCTGGAACATGAAACTGAACTCAGAGTACCACAAAAATCTCACCTTCCTTTCCTGCCAATTCCATTCCGTGATGAGGATGGACTACATGGTCTACTTCAGCTTCTTCACTTGGATTTTCATTCCCCTAGTTGTCATGTGTGCCATCTACCTTGACATCTTCTATGTAATCCGGAACAAACTCAATCAGAACTTTTCTAACTCCAAAGAGACAGGTGCATTTTATGGACGGGAGTTCAAGACAGCCAAGTCTCTGTTTCTGGTTCTTTTCTTGTTTGCTTTGTCCTGGCTGCCTTTATCCATCATCAATTGTATCATCTACTTTAATGGTGAAGTACCACAAGTTGTGCTCTACTTGGGCATCCTGCTGTCCCATGCTAACTCCATGATGAACCCTATCGTCTATGCTTATAAAATAAAGAAGTTCAAGGAAACCTATCTCTTGATCCTCAAATCCTGTGTGATCTGCCAGCCCTCTAATTGCTTGGACTCAAGCACTGAGCAGACTTCTGAGTAGCTATCCATGAAAGATGACTCTCCATTCCATTACCCTTCAGATTCAGCATGGACAAACACTTGAGGGCCTACCCACCCGGGCCATGGGCTCTCACGTGTTTGATTCCTTCCAGTGATGTGGGATGCATTTGGCTGGCTGTCTCCAATTTTATCTTCCCTACTACCCTCTTTCTCTAATTCAATTTTTTTCTTGTCCTTCTTTTCTAATTCAATTTTCTGGGTGTCTGACTTGAGGACAATAGTCTATTGTTACTACTGCCTGTGTTCCTCCTTCCCAAACAGAAGTCATGGAATCTGAAGGATGCCTCATTGACTTACTGACAAAAGGGTCCCAACTGGGCTGGACATGGACGTAATGGTGACTCAGTTCTACTCCATTATGGAACTAAGCAGAGAACCCTGCTCTCAGCAGATACCTGGAGGATGGATGGAATGCAAGGAGTGAACTGAGTTTAAGAGGGACTTAACTTGCTGGATTCACCTGTAAATGTATTTGAGTAAATAAAAGATGATAACTAATTGCTGTGTAGCTCTTTGCTGAGGGTCAGGGTCACTTGGGTCTTGAAGACCCAGCTGGCTCCTCCTGGCACTCAGCCTGCTTCTACCTGATGCCATGTGGCATGTTCGTCTGTGTAAATTCTAGGACCCTCACCCCTGGCCCCAGAACACCCTGCTCCTTTTTCCAGGGCTGATCAGAACATTTGTCAACTTTATGAACCATTCATCGAGTGTTAGAGAAGAAATGATTCTTAGAGCTGAGTCTTAATCATCTCCTCTGGTATTTTATAATTTAATAGGAATAGCGGGAGTGGGGCAAAAAGAGACACCAGACAGCTATTATATGTTGAGCACTTTCTATGTACTATTTTGCACGCGTTCTCTCTTTTGGTCCTGACAGTCTTTTAGGTACCACCGTTATTACCATCTCTATTTTGCAGAAGAGAAAACTGAGGCACAGAGGTGTTAAGTAACTTGTCCACGATCACACAGTTAACGAGTATGAGAGCCAGGATTTCAAGGCAGTCCTGCCTTATGGGAGAACCCAAGATTCTTGCTAACTATCCCTAGACATGCAGAGTGACTTGGCATTTCTACAAATTCCAAACTCTTAAGTCCACCTTATGTACAATTAACAGAATCATGGGTACAAACTATGATTTGTATACTCAAGGACTGCTGGGGGCTTCCCTGGTGGCGCAGTGGTTGAGAGTCCGCCTGCCGATGCAGGGGACACGGGTTCGTGGCCCGGTCTGGGAAGATTCCACATGCCGTGGAGCGGCTGGGCCCGTGAGCCATGGCCGCTGAGCCTGCGCATCCGGAGCCTGTGCTCCGCAACGGGAGAGGCCACAACAGAGAGAGGCCCGCGTACCGCCAAAAAAAAAAAAAAAAAAAAAAAAAAAAAAAAAAGACTGCTGGGTTTTTTGCATTAACTGCTGTTGCCAATTGGGACACCAGACAGGGATGGCGTTCTAGTCAAGTCATTCGGGCTTTAAGTGTGGCCCTGGAAGTTTGAGGTGGCATCTCTGATTGGGCTATCCAAACTTGCAGCTGTGGACTCTCACTCCCAAGACAATAAATATATTAACTTGATGAGAGCAGCAAGATGGGGATTTCAGTTAAACCACATCAAAGAAGATAACTGTACTGAAACGTTTTTCTAATTAATTCTTAGCCAATCTTGAAAGGTTATCCTGATCCTAATCTTAGGCCAGAGCCCGATAAGCCTATTTATCTTGTTAACATTGCACTTCAGGGAAATGTCCTCTTGTCTTCTCTTGTCAGCCCAGGAGTAATCAACACTATGTGCGATGTTGCAAAGCTCGCACGCACGTAGCATTTTCTACCGATGCCAAACCCGTTGGTCACCCCGCCCACCCACTTCCTGGTGCCATTCACAATCTTATGTTAGAGGCAGAGGACTGCAACGCACCCCCGCCCTCCATTCCTGGGGGTCCCTGGACGTGGGAGGGGACTTTTGTCCTGACAAATTCCCCATCAACGTTTTGGGGGATCTTTTTTCTTTCAAAAGACAAGCCTCCCCCACCTCTAATTTTTTCTTAATGGTATCCCCTCTTTTGATTTCAGCATTTTCCCCCAAATTAATTTTTGTGTTTAGTTAAAATGCCCCTCCAGGACGAGGCCCTGGGTCTACTCTGGGGCATTGGGTGCTCCTGGCACACTGTTCTGCCCACGACTCACCTTTGCCCAGTTGGAAACTTGAGGGAAGTGCTGGTTGGTTCTTGGCCTCTAACCCAGTTGCTATAGCAACACTGGGCATGTGCCCTTTTAGGAAACTTGATTTAAAGGGACCACTTGCCTCACAAGAAAACAGCAGTCTGTCCTGAGTCATTTGGTGTCATCAGACAAGCTGTAGCTCCAGAGTTTCAGAAAAACTTTTTTTTTTCTCCCTTTCTCCTCCTCCCCTCCTTCTCTCTCTTTTCCTTTCTGACAGTCACGGCTTAGCAAACCCACTGAAGGCTTGTAGGAAGTTGTATTTGGGGGGCTTGAGAGTCAATGAGAATCTCTTGAGCTAGGGGGCTCCACCAGCCCAGAAGAGGCCCTTGCAGTGAAACATCTTTTGGCGTGAACTCAAAAAAGATGAACCAAGACTCACTGGTGAGGAGTTGGGCTGGAAGTGGCGAGATCTACCCTGGTTTCAGGTTTAGAGATTAATGTCACTGGAGTTTCCCTGAGTCTGTCTCCTGGCTAGCTCCCTTCGGCTAAACATTGTCAAAGGTGGCTGTTGGACTTTCATTTTAAAGGAATAAGACAAAAAAGACCACCGAGACAAAACTGAGGTTTGCTTGCTCCTTCCTCCTCCAGACAGATTCACTGGAACAAAGGTAGATGCTGAGTAGCTGGGCTTATTTACTCAATTTTTAAAATCAAATCAACAGTAGAAATAAGTGAAGACCAACCAAATGAGAACAAACAAACCCTGTTTATTCTGAGCTTTCTATAGCAAAGGAGTCAGTCACTGCCCTTTGCTTTTTGGCAGAGACTTAAAGGCAGGCAGAAGAGTGGGACACTTTTATAGTAGAAAAAAGAAGGCTTCAGGTACACCCCGACTGGAGACTGTTGGCCTGGGGAGGCTGTAGGCAGGCCAATTAGAAGTGGGGCGTCCTGTGTGATGGGTTAGGGGGCATACTTGACTTTCTCTGGTTGGTTCGTATATGGAAGCAGGACAAAAATTAGGGAAGCTGTCAGTTATTCATCAGATCCTGGCCATTCAGGGCCAATTGTTACAGGGATTATTGTTTGGCTTTCTGAATTGTTACTAGGAATAATGGCCTGAGTTCCTATAAGTCTGGTTTACATCAGGCTGGCTTCCTGGGCCAGTTACTATAGATAAGGGGCTGGTTTCCTGGGCTGGTAGTGGGCCAGAGTTCTATTTTTATATATGGTCTGGCCATGGTCCGTTTGTATCTTCAGTTTCTTACAATTAAATTCACATTTTCTAGAGAAACTCTGCCCTTAGATACTATACTGGGTACAATGGGAATGAGAAAAATGAGGCTGCATCTTGCCCCAACCACTCGGATGACTGGCATAACGTAAAATCTCAACTCTAAAGTGCTCTACAGTGTTGCGATATTGTTACTACTGGGGAAGCAGAATTGAGCGATGGAAAGAACAATTTTTTCTTTCAGATTTAGCATCAGCTCATGGCGGCTGTACTAGCTGTGTGAACTTAAATTTAGCAGTTACTTTAACTGAGCCTCAATTTTTCTCATCTGTAAAATGGGAGACTAGTAATACCTGTGTCAACGTTTTGTTTTTTACTTTTTGTTATGAAAAATTTCAAACACACAAAAGTGGAGAGATTAGAATAACGAAGGCTCATATACCTATTGTCCTGCTTTAATAATGATCAACTTACAGCCAGCCTTGTTTCATTAATGACCCCACCAACTTGCCTTACCCTGATTATCTTGAAATTTTGCACATCAAATTATTTCATCTGTAAACATTGCGGTTTGTATTTCTAAAAGATATTTTAAAAATTTGGTTTATCCTTATGACCCATTTACCTTTTTATTTACACATCAAAATAGAGTGAAAATTAATTCTACCCTTAAGAGGGAGCAACAGAACTAATAACACCAGATAATACTCAGAACGCTAATAGACACACCTGTTTATTCTCTGTAACTCTGAGCCTGTCATTTGCTTTAGAATGTTACTTTTTCCTGTCTTGGGCATTTTCCTGATATCTGTGCATAATCTCCTTCTGTTGGTACTTTCTTCGGTTTCACGGTGTGCCACCTCTGAGCAATACTGAGTGTTTGTTTTACATGCAGCTTTCTCAGCAATAGGGACTACTTAAAAAAAAATAACCACAATGTCAGTATTAATTCTTGATTGCTATGTAATGAACTATTCCCAAACTTAGAGGCTTAACATGATAATTATTATCTCTTGTACTTTCCGTGGGTCAGGAATTCAGGAGCATCTTGGTTGGGTGGGTCATGCTTGACGTCTCTCACGAGGTTGCTGGGTCTGTAGTCATCTGGAGGTTTGATGGAGCTGGAGGATTTACTCCCAAGGTGGGTTGTACATTTACTCCCAAGGTGGGTCGCAAGTTGGTTCCTTTCCACATGGGCCTTTGCACATGTCTGCTTGAGAGTCCTCACAACATGGCATCTGACTTCCGCAAGAAAGAAAGAGCAGTGTGACTTCTGAGGTGGAAGTTGCACACCTTTTATGACCTAGCCTTGGAAGTCATATGCCATCCCTTCTACCATATTTTACTGATCACATGGGCTAGCCCTGATTCAGATTAGGAGGGGATTACACAATGGCATGAATGTCAGGAGCCATCTTAGAGGCTGGCTATGACAATATCATTATCACATCTGAAAAAAAATGTAACAATAATTTCTTTAAAAAAATTTTTTTTTGATAGATCTTTATTGGAGTATAATTGCTTCACAATACTGTGTTAGTTTCTGTTGTACAACAAAGTGAATCAGCTATATGCACACACATGTCCCCACATCCCCACGTTCTTGAGCCTCTCTCCCATCCTCCCTACCCCACCTCTCTAGGTGGTCACAAAGCACTGAGCTGATCTCCCTGTGCTATGCTGCTGCTTCCCACCAGCTAACTATTTTACATTCGGTAGTGTATATATGTCGATGCTACTCTCACTTCGCCCCATCTTCCCCCTCCCACCCCGTGTCCTCAAGTCCATTCTCTATGTCTACATCTTTATTCCTGCCCTGCAACTAGGTTCATCGGTACCATTTTTTTTTTTTTAGATTCAATATATATGCGTTAGCATACCGTATTTGTTTTTCTTTCTGACTTAATTCACTCTGTATGACAGATTCTAGGTCCATCCACCTCACTACAAATAACTCAATTTCATATCTTTTTATCACTGAGTAATATTCCATTGTATATATGCGCCACATCTTCTTTCATTCATCTGTCGATGGACATTTAGTTTGGTTCCATGTCCTGGCTATTGTAAATAGTGCTGCAATGAACATTGTGGTACATGTCTCTTTTTGAATTATGGTTTTCTTGGGGTATATGCCCAGTAGTGGGATTGCTGGGTCATATGGTAGTTCTATTTTTAGTTTTTTAAGGAAACTCCATACTGTTTTCCGTAGTGGTTGTATCAATTTACATGCCCACCAGCAGTGCATGAGGGTTCCCTTTTCACCACACCCTTTCCAGCACTTATTGTTTCCAGATTTTTTCATAATGGCCATTCTGGCCTGTGTGAGGTGATACCTCATTGTAGTTTTGATTTGCATTTCTCTAATAATTAGCGATGTTGAGCATCTTTTCATGTGCCTCTTGGCCAACTGTATGTCTTCCTTGGTGAAATGTCTATTTAGGTCTTCCTTCCGCCCATTTTTTAATTGGATTGTTTGTTTTTTTGATATTGAGCTCTATGAGCTGTTTGTATATTTCAGAGATTGATCCTTTGTCCGTGGTTTCATTTGTAAATATTTTCTCCCATTCTGAGGGTTGTCTTTTCGTCTTGCTTATGGTTTTCTTTGCTGTGTAAAAGTTTTTAATTTTAATTAAGTCCCATTTTTTAATTTTTGTTTTTATTTCTGTTACTCTAGGAGGTGGGTCAAAAAAGATCTTGCTATGGTTTATGTCAAAGAGTGTTTTTCCTATGTTTTCCTCTAAGAGTTTTATAGTGTCTGGTCTTACATTTAGATCTTTAATCCATTTGGAGTTTATTTTTGTGTATGGTGTTAGGTAGTGTTCTAATTTCATTCTTTTACATGTACTGTCCAGTTTTCCCAGCACCACTTATCGAAGAGGCGCTCTTTTCTCCGTTGTATGTTCTTGCCTCTTTGTTGTAAATTAGGTGCCCATATGTGCATGGGCTTATCTCTGGGCATTCTAACCTATTCTATTGATCTATATTTCTGTTTTTGTGCCAGTACCATGCTGTCTTGATTACTCTAGCTTTGTGCTATAGTTTGAAGCCAGGGAACCTTATTCCTCCAGCTCCGTTTTTCTTTCTCAAGATTGCTTTGGCTATTCAGAGTCTTTTGTGTTTCCACACAAATTGTAAAATTTTCTGTTCTAATTCTGTGAAGAATGCCATTGGTAGTTTGATAGGGATTGCGTTGAATCTGTAGATTGCTTTGGGTAGTATAGTCATTTTCACAATATTGATTCTTCCAATCCAAGGACATGGTATATTTCTCCATCTGTTTTGAGAAGAATGGGTGTTAGCTCTTCTCTAAATGTTTGATAGAATTCACCTGGTCCAGTCATCTGGTCCTGGACTTTTGTTTGTTGGAAGATTTTTAATTATGGTTTTAATTTCATTACTTGTGATAGGTCTGTTTATGTTTTCTAATTTTTCCTGGTTCAGTCTCGGAAAATTGTATCTTTCCAACAATTTGTCCATTTTTTCGTGGCTGTCCATTTTATTGGCATACAGTTGTTTGTAGTAGTCTCTTATAATCCTTTGTATTTCTGCAGTGTCAGTTGTGATTCCTCCTTTTTCATTTCTAATTTTTTTTTTTTTTTTTTTTGCGGTACACAGGCCTCTCACTGTTGTGGCCTCTCCCATTGCGGAGCACAGGCTTTGGATGCGCAGCCTCAGCGCCCATGGCTCACAGGCCCAGCCGCTCTGCGGCATGTGGGATCTTCCTGGACTCTCAACCACTGCGCCACCAGGGAAGCCCCTCTAATTTTATTGATTTACTTCTCTCTTTTTTTCTTGATGAGTCTGGCTAATGGTTTATTAATTTTGTTTATCTTCTCAAAGAAGCAGCTTTTAGTTTTATTGATCTTTGCTATTGTTTTCTCTGTTTCTATTTATTTCTGCTCTGATCTTTATGATTTATTTCCTTCTACTGACTTTGGGTTTTCTTTGTTCTTCTTCCTCTACTTGTTTTAAGTGTAGGGTTAGATAGTTTACTTGAGATTTTTCTTGTTTCTTGAGGTGAGATTGAATTGCTATAAACTTCCCTCTTAGAACTGCTTTTGCTGCATCCCATATGTTTTGGGTCATTGTGTTCTCACTGTCATTTGTTTCTATGTGTTTTTTAATTTCTGTTTCGATTTGTTCAGTGATCTCTTGGTTATTTAGTAGCACACTGTTTAGCCTCCATGTATTTCGGTTTTTTACAGTTCTTTTCCTGTAATTGATTTCCAATTTCATAGTGTTGTGGTCAGAAAAGATGCTTGATACGATTTCAATTTTCTTAAATTTTCTGAGGCTTGATTTGTGTTGCAAGATGTGGTCTATCCTGGAGAATGTTCCATGTGCACTTGAGAAGAATGTGTATTCTGCCGATTTTGAGTGGAATATTGTATAAATATCAATTAAATATATCTGGTCTATTGTGTCATTTTAAGCTTGTATTTCCTTACTTAGTTTCTGATTGGATGATCTGTCCATTGGTGTAAGTGGGGTGTTAAAGTCCCCTACTCTATTATTGTGTTACTGTCAATTTCTCCTTTCATGGTTGTTAGCATTTGCCTTATGTATTGAGGTGCTCCTATGTTGGGTGCATAGACATTTATAATTGTTATATCTTCTTTTGGATTGATCCTTTGATCCTTATGTAGTGTCCCTCCTTATCTCTTGTAACAGTCTTTATTTTAAATTCTATTTTATCTGATACAGGTATTGCTACTTCAGCTTTCTTTTGATTTCCATTTCCATGGAATATCTTTTTCCATCCCCTCACTTTTGGTCTGTATGTGTCCCTAGGTCTGAAGTGGGTCTCTTGTAGACAGCCTATATATTGGTCTTTTTATTGTATCCATTCAGCCAGTCTGTGTGTTTTGGTTGGGGCATTTAATCCATTTACATTCAAGGTTATTATCAATATGTATGTTCCTATTACCATTTTCTTAATTGCTTTGGAGTTGTTTTGTGGGTCTTTTTCTTCTCCTGTGTTTCCCGCTTAGAGAAGTTTCTTTAGCATTTGTTGTAAAGCTGGTTTGGTGGTGCTGAATTCTCTTAGCTTTTGCTTGTCTGAAAAGCTTTTGACTTCTCCATCAAATCTGAATGAGATCCTTGCTGGGTAGAGTAATCTTGGTTGGAGGTTCTTCTCTTTCATCACTTTAAGTATATCTTGCCACTCCCTTCTGGCCTGCAGAGTGTCTGCTGAAAAAGCAGCTGATAATCTTATAAGGATTCCTTTGTATGTTATTTTTTTGTTTTTCCCTTGCTGTTTTTAATATTTTTTCTTTGAATTTAATTTTTGTTAGTTTGATTAATATGTGTCTTGGTGTGTTTTTCCTAGGATTTATCCTGTATGGGACTGTCTGTGCTTCCTGGACTTGGGTGACTATTTCCTTTCCCATGTCAAGGAAGAGATTATAGAGTTTTCTATAATCCCTTCAAATATTTTCTCAGACACTTTCTTCTTCTCTTCTTTTTCTGGGACCCCTATAATTAGAATGTTGGTGTGTTTAGTGTTGTCCCAGAGGTCTCTGAGATTGTCCTCAATTCTTTTCATTCTTTTTTCTTTATTCTGCTCCTCAGCAGTTATTTCTACCATTTTGTCTTCCAGCTCACTCGTTCGTTCTTCTGCCTCAGTTATTCTGTTATTGATTCCTTCTTGTGTATTTTTCATTTCAGTTATTGTGTTGTTCATCTCTGTTTTTTTGTTCTTTAGTTCTTCTAGATCTTCGTTAAACATTTCTTGTATTTTCTGAATCCATGCCTCCATTCTATTTCTGAGATTCTGGGTCATCTTGTCTCTCATTACTCTGAATTATTTTTCAGGTAGATTGCCTATTTCCTATTCATTTATTTGGTCTTGTAGATTTTTACCTTACTCCTTCATCTGTGAAATTTTTTTTTTTTTTTTTTAGTGACTGGGATTGTGTTCCTGTTTTACTTGTTGTTTGGCCTGAGGCTTCCAACAGTGGAATTTGAGGCTACTGGGTAGAGCTTGGGTCTTGGTGCTGAGATGAAGAACTCTGTGAGACCTCACTCACTCCAATGAATATTCCCTGGGGTCTGAGGTTCTCTGTTAGTCCAGTGCTTTGGACTCAGAGCTCCCACCACAGGAGATTCAGCCTGACCCCTGGCTCATGAACCAAGATCCCATAAGCTGCATGGGGTGGCAAAAAAACAAAAAAGAGAACAATAACAAAGTAAAAAATAAAATTAGACTAGGAAACTAACAGATATGTTAGAAAGAATATAAAAATATAGATGAATCAACAACTAGAAGGTACGTCAGTATCACAATAGTAAAGAAGAGGAGGAGAGAAAAGAAAAAAAAAGGGGAGGGGAAGGCCTTGGCTGTGGAGGGCGGGGCCTAAGCAAGGGAGAGGTTTGGGTGCTGGGCGGGGCCTATGCTCAGGACCCATAGGGCTGGAAAAGGCCCTGGGGGCTGTGGCTTAGGCTCAAGGAACAGAAGGGGTCCAGGCGTGTCCCCCACTCCTGGTCTCAGAGGGCAGGGGACCTCACCTGGGAGCCCAGCAAGCTTCCTGGACTTGAGTGGGTGGGGCAAATGCCTTCCTCCCCTCTCCTGCTCCCCTGGTCCCGGAGGCCCCCTCCTGCCTGCCTCTCCTATTCTCCCCTTGGGCTCCTTCCTATGCCCCCAGGACCAATGCGGCCGGGGTGGGGTGGGGGGGCCTTGGAGGACAGAGGACTGGCCTGGGAGCTCAGCAGCCTCCCTAGGCCTGAGTGGGCCAGGCGATCGCCCTCTGCTCCTTTCCTGCTCCTCCCGGAGAGTCCCTCCTGCCTGCCTGTCCTGATCTCCCCAGCCTCAGGGGCACCAATCTTGTCTGGCTTCCAATTCTTCCCCCTCAGTGCCCCCGTGTCCTACTGGTTCACTTGGGGGTTCCTCCTGTCTACTTGGGCATCAGGGTCCCCCACCAGTGACCGGCAGGTGCCCTAGTTGTGGGGAGAGCCTAACTCAGCGTCTTCCCACACTGCCATCTTGACTCTGTCCCCCAACAATAATCTCTGAATATCATCAACTATCTAGTCACTGTCCAAATTTTCTCAATTGTTTCCTTCAGTCAGAATCCAAATAAATTCCATATATTGCAATTTTATCAATATGTCTCTTAAGCCCCTTTTAATCTATAGATTCCTGCTTCATTTTTTCCCTGTGCAGTTTAATTGTTGAACTCATAAATGTTTCGTAAGGAATAAATGAGGCAATATAAGCAAAACACCTACCATGATGCAGGTAAAACACGTACCATGATGCAAGCCTGCTGCTGGCCCATATACTGACTTGGTGTGAATTAGAGAAAGGCTCTCCTTCCTCAAGAGAGGACATTATTGAAAACCTGGACAATCACCCACGTCCAGCCCTTGATGAGAAGTGCTAGCTCGGGGATGTGATAAGTAAGCATTCAGCTTAAATTCAACTGAGGGTGGTTCCATAATTCAAACTTTAAAAATCAGTGGCCAGGCCATATGAGTCCCATTAGGAATAAGGGGAAGCTTCTGCTGCATGGACAGATAGCCTTGCTTTGTCCCAAGAAAGCTTTCAAGATGTCTTTAGGCTGCAGCCTCTCTACTGATGCACAAAAACCCTCACTTTCACCTGCTCACATGCTCCGGATGCCAGGCTCCACCTGCTTCAGGCTCCACCCTCTATCCACTCAGAAGGCAGGATAGTTATGAATCTCATTACTAGTCTTCCTCTCAGCTAAATAGGAATTGGACTTCCAAGAGTGGTGAACAGACAAGAGGCCTGGCCTCGTATGATACCTGGACCATTGGCAGAACAGGGCACTGTCGCACAGACGAATGTGTGCCAGTGATGGTGTGTGCACATGTGCCCTTCTGAGTGTGCCTCGTGTGCCAGAGTGGATTTACCCAGGAGGGGGATCTTCACTGCTGTTCTGGGCTCTACCAGGAAGCCCAGAATTTTCTCATATTACTATATAAGTAAGTTGATGTCCACAAATGGCATCCCTCTGATGAGGTACCCTTGTGCAGTGCACGACCTGGGGACCTATACATAGTAGCACTTCTTGGGTTAACTGGTTGGTCCTTCTTTTCCCTGGTCACTCCAAACAGGATAAAACCATCTTAAACTCAAAGATTCCTATTTCCTGAAAACAGATCTAGGATTCCTAAGACCACTGGGTCCATCTGGTCATCCCAGTTGAAGGTTCACTTCCTTCCAGTCATGAGGCTCTTCATTCTGCTCTCCTTGACTGTCTTTTCAGGTAAGAGATAGGGAAGGAACATCTCCAGCCCTCCAAGCTTCCCAGAGACTGTGCATTTTCTTTTCCTTTCCTACCTGGAGTTCTTGCTTATTAGCTCAAACCACCTAAGGAGTGGGATGGGAAAATAAAAGGAGGTGGAAATAGATCTTGTCTAAATTAGTCCTTGTTCTTTGATCTGATGAAGGGGTTGTGGGGGAATTTGAAGCCCTCAGCTAAAATGAGGGGTCTGGATCCTCTCTCTCAGTTTAAGTTTCCCCTTCCTTTCCCCTTTCTCCCCTTAAAAACATTTGTGCTAATATATGAGGACTGGACTTCCCACTTTCTGCCCATGCCTGACCCCAAAGATGAGACTCAGAGGACCAGGCTGGCCCCAGCTCTGCCACTGTCCAGGCTTGTGACCTTTGAAAGTCACTGCACCTCTCTGAGTCAGTGTTCAGGCCAGTAAACTGAGTATCACACAATCTTTCTTATGGGGTCCATCTGAGAACAAAATATCATACCATGTCAAATGATATCAAGGATGTGAGCCTGCTTTGTAGGCTGGTCACACCCACTGTGAGCTACACTTGAGGCAGCATTTGAGGAGGCCCCAGTGCACATCTGGAAGGCTGAGGAGTGGTCTCTGTTGCCCATCTCGTCTCCTTGGTCAGACACTTCCCCAGCCACTATCATGCTGGATGTGAAGTACATGACTTCCTTATTATGCAACATCCTGAGATGACAGATGTGCCCACACTGGTCTGGTATGGAGGAAACATGAAGTTCTTAGCCCCTGAGGACAGATAGAACCAGACATCTCTGTTTTCAGCCCTATACATCTATCAGAAACCTCTAAACCACCTTACTTTCTTTTTCTATAATTATTTTCTTTTTTTGCGGTACGCGGGCCTCTCACTGTTGTGGCCTCTCCCGTTGCAGAGCACAGGCTCCAGACGCGCAGGCTCAGCGGCCATGACTCAAGGGCCCAGCCGCTCCGTGGCATGTGGGATCTTCCCGGACCGGGGCACGAACCCGTGTCCCCTGCATCGGCAGGCGGACTCTCAACCACTGCGCCACCAGGGAAGCCCTATTTTCTATTTTTTAAAATTTTATTGAAGTATATTTGATTTACAACGTTGTGTAGTTTCAGGTGTACAGCAAAGTGATTCAGTTATACATATATATATTTTTTCAGATTTTTTTCCATTATAGATTATTACAAGATACTGAATATAGTTCCCTGTGCTATACAGTAGGTCTTTGTTGTTTAGCTATTTTACATATAGTAGTGTGTACCTGTTAACCCCAAACTCCTAATTTATTCCTCCCCCTGCCCTTTCCCCTTTGGTAGCCATAAATTTGCTTTCTATGTCTGTGAGTTTGTTTCTGTTTCAAACCTCCTTACTTTCTTCTCGAGGATACCAAGGTGGAGTGGGGGGCTAGGGTCAGAGGATATACTAACAGGAAGCCTCAGGCTCTTCTACCCTCCCCTGCAAGCAACATGAGAAGCCGCCTAAATTCGTGCAGAGGGGGAGATGTATTTTACCCGGTCTTAGGCCAGGGAAGAAGTCTTCTCCAGGGTTGCTGTATTAGTCTGCTAGGCCTCCTGTAACAACCACAGACTGTGTGGCTTATACAACAGAAATTTGTTTCCTTACAGTGATGGAGGCCAGAAGTCCAAGATCAAGGTGTTGGCAGGTTTGCTTTCTCCTGAGGTCTCTCTCCTTGGCTTGCAGAGGGCCGCCTTCTCACTGTGTCCTCACATGGTCATCACTCTGTTGTCTGTGTCCTAATCTTTTTTATTAGGGCACCGGTCAGATTGGATTAGGGCACATTCTAACGACCCCATTTTAACTTAATTACCTCTTTAAAGGTTCTAAATCCAAAGGTAGTCACATTCTATAGTACTGGGTAGTTAACACTTCAACGTATAAATTTTAGGGGGACACTATTCAGCCCATAACAGTTGCCAACCCTAAAGCAGGCAAAAATCGGCCTCCAATGCTTTAATTAATTTTCCTCCAGGGTGCAGGAACTACAATGTGTTTAAAAGAACAATAGTGTTTGTCTATATGTGTTTTCACAGATGCTATGGTCATGGACGAAAAGGTCAAGGAAAGTTTTGTGCTGGACACAGCTTCTGCCATCTGCAACTACGATGCCCACTAAAAGGACCACCCCAAATACCGGTGCCGAGGCTATTTCCGGGACTATTGCAACATCATCGCCTTCACCCCCAACAGCACTGACCGTGTGGCCCTGAGGGACACAGGAAACCAGCTTATTGTCACTGTGTCCTGCCTGACCAAGGAGGATACGGGCTGGCACTGGTGCAGCATCCAGTGGGACTTTGCCAGGGATGACATGGATTTTACAGAGCTGGTTGTCACTGACAACAGAAGAGCCCTGGCCAACAATTTTTGGTCTGGGAGAGGTAAGAGCCTGTTGGGGGTCCAGCTGCAGGTAACCCACAGCAGTGCATGTTAGCTGGTGTGGTAAATACTCAGAGAGCAACAACTCGGGCTCCCCCTAGGTTCTCTGGGGTAACCTGGCCTCTCCTTCCCTCCATAGTAGGATAGCTGCTGCTGCTGCTGACAACTGACTTGGAATTTGGGGACGAGGAGGGTCCATTGCCCTGGGGTGCTCTTGGCACCTCTCTCCCCTCACAGCCATCTGGCAGATGGAACTTGGGAGGCTGACAGGTGCGAGAGCATTGCCTTGCAGGTCTAGAATCTTGAAGGTTCACTTCTTGAGGCGTGACTGAGGCTGTAAAAAGTGGTCTAAGGGCTCCCCTGGTGGCGCAGTGGTTGAGAGTACACCTGCCGATGCAGGTGACGCGGGTTCGTGCCCTGGTCCAGGAAGATTCCACATACCGCAGAGCAGCTGGGCCCGTGAGCCATGGCCGCTAAGCCTGCGCGTCTGGAGCCTGTGCTCCGCAATGGGAGAGGCCACAGCAGTGAGAGGCCCGCATACCGCAAAAAAAAGAAAAAAAGAAAAAAAAAAAAGTGGTCTAAGCACCCAGACAAGCACCCTCAAAAACTGTCCACTTAAATAATTTCATAATTTACAGGGATAAATATGGTCCCAGAGGTCAGTGCTTTCTTTTAAGGAGTACAGTTTGCACCAGGAAGCTGCCGGAAGGGTGTGGGTGGAGCAGCCTGGAGGGGTAAGTCTGTGTAAGCCAGTGTGTTGCTCCTTTGGGCCCGGGCGAAGGCATAGGGTCTCCAGATGCTCCCCCAAATCCTTCTGTCCAATGCTGAAAACCTGTCTCAGGCACACTGCTTATGGAAAGTACTATCTTTCTTTTCTTCTTCTTTTCCTCCAGTGACTTCTCATTATTTCCATTTCTAGAAGGGATGCCTTTTTCTAGTGCAATCCAGAGCACAGTGTCAGTAGGAAAACAGAGGACTTAAGGGAAGCTCCGGGAAGCCTCCTCCTGGTGCTAGAGGGCCTTGCTCACACTTGACCAACTGGTTATTTGTTCAGCAAGCCTCTTACTGAATGTGTGATACCCTTCACGCCTGCAGCGTTTCTACTTTGTGTGGTTCTGCTTTTACTTAACTGTGTAGTCTGTCCTGAGTTTTAGGCTCAGGATGAGAGAAGTCCCACCTAAGTGTGCTCCTTAGTTTAAATGAAACACAGACACACACCCCACACCCCAGTCTTATCACAGGTGGCAATGTGGGTGACCATAGTGGCCCTTCTCCCGTTGGGTTTTGGTGGCTGTCAGAAGCACGATGTGGCAACTATGTTACCTACTGATCAGTTCCTTAAGGATAGGACTGGCACTCAGCCTGGCACTCTCTAACCACAGGCCATATCTAGTCAACACAGCGCCTTTGTGCAAATCTGGAAAAGATGCCCCTTCCTCCAGGTGCATGGAGCCCAGTGGCAAGGTGCATGGCTTGGCAAACGAGTATATGGGCTGGATTACAGCCCTGCTTGTTCCCTCCACCTCTGCCCTGTGCAGGGCACCCATAAACAGCTGGACTTGACCCAGCAGTCACCCAGGGCACTAATTCTCTGGAGACTGAGGGAATGACAGGCAGAGGTGCAGAGATGCAGAAGGCAAAGGAAGGGCCTGGGGATGGGCCTTATTTGACTCTCAACAAATCCTTTCTGACACAGACCTATCAGGCAACAAGAATAGAAGCTGCGGTTCTTCCAAAGTTGTCCACAAGGCAGATCACTCCAGGTGAGTCATGACTTTAGGAGACAAGCAGACTTTGGGTGGGCAGTAACAACACAGCATGACGGTGGGTTTGCACCTGCTCCTTTTCAGCAGTGTATTGTTTCTCTTCCTGAACTGTCTTCAGTGTGACTATTTGCTTCCTTTCAAAAGAATATAGTTTAGGACTCTTGATCACAAGCAGCAAGAATGCTCTCTGGCTATTTTAACTAAAGGAGGAAATTCTTCATAAGGAGAGAGCAATGGCTGATGAAATGAGAGGGCAGGGATGTGATAGCCCTGAGAAAGTGTCTGAATGTCATCAGGATTTATCTCCATCTCTAATCTGCTCCGCTTATGTGTGTGTGCTTCCTCTCTCTCTCCCCACTACCCTTTTATATTTCATTTTTGCCATAGGAGAAGATAATCCATTTCTAGCTGCCGAGTTTATTTTTCCCCTGTTCAAGAGACTCGCCAGCCTGAGACTGCATCCTCCCACTTCCAGTCCCATGTTAGTTCCCGAGGAGGGGGCTGGGCCCAGCTTGGTCAGACACCCACCCCAGGTCCAATCAAGTGTGGTCTGGAGGAGACGGGTGCTCTGAAGGAATCCAGGTTGCCAGGCATTGCTGGAACTGGGCAAGAGCAGGGGCAGGGAGAGGGGACGGGTCCCAGAAAAGGGGATCCTGAGCAGAGAACCAAAAGATGGTGTCTTCCAAGGGACACGGATTGTGTCTGATTCCTTCCAGGATGACCATTCCCATCATCTGCATGCTGAGCACGGGCTTGGGGACCATCTCTATCATCAGTCATTTGTCCAGAAGAAGGAGAGGCCAAATGAGTAGAAGGGGTAGGTAGCAGTTGGGGTGGTGTGGGTGGGAATTGGGGAAAATGAAAGGGGTCAAGGAACAGCTTTCAAATGGGTGAATGTGACCCTCTTCTTTTTGCCTGGACCCCTGGAATCCCGTGCCGCCTGCCCATGGGCTAGGGGCAATTCTGTTTCACGGTGACAAATGCTCTCTGAGAGGTGGCAGAGAGAGCACTGTAACCCTCATAAGTGGAGATGTGTGTAGACCAGCGAGGAGGGAGGCTGAGACGTCAGAGGAGCTTCTGGGGCCCCTGGGTAAGCAGGCATAGAAAGGTCTCCTTGAGAAGAAGGGTCAGGATCGGAAGAGGACAGGCCCAAGGGCCTCAGGCCCAGCCTTGAGCCGTGGGAGGAGAGGCCTTTCAGCTTTGTGCCTCCTTCTGCCCTTGGGCGATTGCAGGTAAAGCCCTAGCCAGAAGCCAGAAAAGCAGCCAAGCTTCCTCTGTGGTCCCCACGCTTCCGGTAAGTTCCCTTCTTGACTCTTCTATCCTGGGCCCTGTGCCCACCACTCCCTGGTCTGTAGGGCACCCTATTCCTAAATAGAAGAAGGCCACCCTGTGGTGAATTGGCTAACCTCTCAAGTGGACACAGGGTAGAGAGAGCATCACAGACAAGTGCCACTGTTTGTCTAATAGGTTTTTTATTGTTTTCTTTTTATGCTCAGAAGCCACAGAAATACCTTGGGCAATGGAGAGACTGTAGGCATAATTACAAAACAGACTCCAACCTCCTCTGGGTATGGAAATGTAGGAAAGAACATTTTAGAGAATGAGAGAACACAAACCAGAAACACCTGTTAACGAAACACAGGGTCTACAGCCAGACAAACCTGAAATCCAAAGCTAAGGCTGTGAGGCCTCATTCTCTGTCTGTGATAATTTGGCCCCGGGGGCAGAGCAGGAGTCCTAAGAAATCAAAGCAGTGGCTCCCATGGCATTTCTGGCCTTTTGCCGTTTAAGAGCTGTGGGAACTGTGGAGGTGGGGGATGCAGACAAGGCAACATCTCGCTTGGTTTTACCCAAGACCTCTCCCTTTGGGACACAATTTGAGTCTAGGTTTTTGCAAAACCCATTGTCACTTCCTTAAGGCATGACCTTGGGAAACTTGTTACTTCTCTGGGCCTGTTTTCTTCTCTATCAATTGAGGACCCCATACTCCCCAGGATTTTTTACTAATTCACTCATTCATTCATTCATTCAATAAACAAGGACCAGATTCTGGGGTACACAGCTGAGCCAAAGAAATAGCATCTGTCTTCATGGAGCATATAATGTAGAGTGGGAAGTAGGCAAGCCATCTCAGACACACACACACACACACACACACACACACACACACACACACACGTGAGATCATCAACTAGAGTAAGTACTCTGAAGGAGAGATGCGTGGTGCTACGCAAGTTGAAGCAATGGCACCCAACCCTGTTCTTTTTTAGCAAGGAGTTGTACAACTTGGTTTAGCCACGGCCTGCTTCCTCACACTCAGGCCATGGGAACGTGACAGCCGCAATCAGGGTCCTTTATGGGCTCTGAAGGAGTCCAGCTGCATTCACGTCACCAGAGCCTGGTGAGAGGTGAACACAGGCCCCACGCACCAAACTTTCCTGCTGACTGAGGGATGACCTTTAAAGGCATGACGTCTGATTTCCACCCTGAAAACAAACTTCGGTGTTTGGTCTCCATGGAGCACCCATGACAGAGTTTGCCACTTTTGCTGCAGAAACACCCAGCAGAAGTAGGCAACAAATCTCAACTCAATTTTCCTTTTCTGTTTCCAACAAAGTAGACGACTCTTTGAAGCCCCTCTCTCATGTCCTGACTCCAAAGGCAATGGCTCATACTGAACAGATGGATCTGAAGATTTCTTTTATTTAGTTGAAAAATAAAATGATGCTACAATAGAGTCACCATGACAACTGGCCCACATCTTGGGGACTGATTCTGATCTCAGGCATTCGAAGGCCCCTCTAACCTTGCCAGCTATCATTTGCAGTTACGTAAGAACGGTGGCAGCCAGAGGGGCTGTGCTAGGCCACGCCTAAGCAAGGCCACGGTCGGATAACATCTCAAGATCTTAGTTCTCACGCACTCGGCTTGTCAGAGGTGAAGAAAAGGGCCAGATCTTGGTCAGAGGGCCAGGAGATCACTTGTGTTGTATTCCTTAGCCAATAAATTTCTGACCCAGTGTTGAATGAACTCCAAGGTATGACTAACTTCTCTCAGGATATCACTGGGAGAGTATTTCTGGAAAAGTTTCTTTTAAAGTATAGTATTCCAATTTACTTCTGAATTGGTATTACATGCTGTTCTACCCAAAGAAAGGGAGAGAGGCTAAATCAGGGGTTCTTAGGTTCTCTTGGCTCGAAGACTGTCCTGTATGGGAAACTGCCACTAGACTGAATGCATACCTGCTTCTGATCAGCGAGAAACCAAGGTGTGATAAATTAAGAGAAATATTCATTCACATCAGGAAACACAAATCAATACGGGGGCATCAGCAGTTGTGGGTGCAGGTGAGGTGACACTGTCATTAATGCCAGAATTACCCAAACTCTTAGCTCCTACATGAATGTCTGCACCCTCTCTTCCCGTAGAGTGTCTCTCCTGCTATTTCAGACCCTGGCGGCTCCCCACCACTGCCTCTGTTGCCCTCATAAAAACCCTGCTCTTCCAGTCTCTTCTGGTAGGGTGCTGGCCGGTCTCTGCACTCAGGACACTCAGTTGCCCTCTGGTCTGAGCAGGGCTGGGACAGGGTTCTGCACATGCCCTGCACGTGTAGGTCCAGGCTCTCACTCACTCGTTTATGAGCACAGTTCCTTCAGCTTCCACCCTAAACCCTCTCTCCATAGGTAGGGAACTCAAAGCTACTCAGAACCCTGATGGGGAGAGGAGGGAGTGTGGATGCCACTCCATTGCTGTCATCCTCCGTGTTCCCACACAGCTGGCCCCCTCCCTCCCAGAGTCTCAGATCAAGCAACATCAAAAGTGCTGTCTCTCAAATGCAAATCAAAACTACAATGAGGTATCACCTCACACCGGTCAGAATGGCCATCATCAAAAAATCTACAAACAATAAATGCTGGAGAGGGTGTGGAGAAAAGGGAACCCTCTTGCATTGTTGGTGAGAATGTGAATTGATTCAGCCACTATGGAGAACAGTATGGAGGTTCCTTAACAAACTACAAATAGAACTACCATATGACCCAGCAATCCCACTACTGGCCATATACCCTGAGAAAACCATCATTCAAAAAGAGTCATGTACCACAATGTTCATTGCAGCTCTATTTACAATAGTCAGGACATGGAAGCAACCTAAGTGTCCATAGACAGATGAATGAATAAAGAAGATGTGGCACATATATACAACGGAATATTACTCAGCCATAAGAAGAAACGAAATTGAGTTATTTGTAGTGAGGTGGACGGACCCAGAGTCTGTCATACAGAGTGAAGCAACTCAGAAAGAGAAAAACAAATACCGTATGCTAACACATATATATGGAATCTAAAAAAAATTTTTTAAAAATGGTTCTGAATAACCTAGGGGCAGGACAGGAATAAAGACACAGATGTAGAGCATGGACTTGAGGACACGGGGAGGGAGAAGGGTAAGCTGGGACGAAGTGAGAGAGTGGCATGGACTTATATACACTACCAAATGTAAAATAGCTAGCTAATGGGAAGCAACCGCATAGCACAGGGAGATCAGCGCAGTGCTTTGTGACCACCTAGACGGGTGAGATAGGGAGGGTGGGAGGGAAACGCAAAAGGGAGGAGATATGGGGATATATGTATATGTATAGCTGATTCACTTTGTTATACAGCAGAAACTAACACACCATTGTAAAGCAATTACACTCCAATAAAGATGTTTTAAAAAAAAAAAGTGCTGTCTCTCGCCTCAGCCACAAAACAAGCCCAATCCTTCCCCTGTGGCCATGTATTAAATTTGCATAAAGAAGCCACTAGCCCACCAGTTCTGCAAATAGCAATCCAGTCTGGGCTGGCCTTGTACACTGGATGTACAAGTTGGCTACACAAGGCAAGATAGTAGACAGCAATATTCCACAACAGATGAAGACATCCATAGACGTCTTGGAAGATTTACACTTACTTATCTGGAAAACTATTTCCCCTGAGAATCCTACAGGTTTGCTCTGGTTCCATGATCCAGCATCCACAACCATGTTTCTTCCCACACCAAGCAAAGACTTGTTGAATCTGTGGTCAATTATTTAATTACTCATTTCCTCTTCCAGCAAGGCTAGTCACGCACCAGTTTTCATGATAAAGAGACAAAAAAACAAGACTTTGTAAATACAAGGCTGTGCTATTAAAACTGGGAAGCTTCAAAAAAACAGAGGGAAGAGCAATTAATCTGATATTTCACGTATTGTGTGGCCATAGGACGATGTTTACATCTCCTCTTGCAGCTGTTCATAAGGTACTGGCCCTGAACTGGAAAGCTGATGTGGCTTCTAGCTTCAATGTTGGTAGAATTGTTTTGATGTCGGCTCAGAGTTTCAGCTGAAACTGAGAGAGTCCTACCCAAGGATGCGCACCACAGCCAGCGGGGGGAGAAGGGCATTCCTGGCGCTCTGCTGACCTTGTGTGGCTGGCTGCACTGCGGGTGGTGATGGGGGCTCATTTATCAACTCTGTCTTCCTCTGTCTTCCCCTTCATGTCCAGCTGTCAGGAGTAGCTGCTCCATCTCAGAGTGAACATGCTCTCTCGAACACATCCCCTGGCTTTACCTTTCTAGTTTCTCTGCCACTATACGTACTCTGGGACAACTTGGGGTGGAGGCAAGATGCAAGGAATTTGAAGTGAGAGGACTCGATTTAAATTTTGTTCTGCCACTTACTAGCTGGGAGACATTGGGTAAATTATGTCATCTCTCTTTGCACTTTAATTTCCTTACCTTGGTATTCAAAAATGTTACTTATGTTTTTTTAAGAGAGATTCGTGGAGGGAGCTTCCTTCCCCATGGACTGAGCTCCACTGCGGGGACACTCCTCAGTGACACCCCAGCGGAGGTGGAGTGGTCTGTCTGATGAGTGAGTTTGGAGGTAGGAACCAGGTGTGCCTACTCTGCCCTTCCTCTTCATTTTTTTTTTTTTGAATTTTATTTCTTTTTTTTATACAGCAGGTTCTAACTCGTTATCTATTTTATACATATTAGGGTATATACGTCAATCCCAATCTCCCAGTCATCCCACCACCTGCCCCTGCCCCCGCGCTTTCCCCCCTTGGTGTCCGTACATTTGTTCTCTATACCTGGGTCTCTACTTCTGCCTTGCAAACCGCTTCCTCTGTATCATTTTTCTGGATTCCACATATATGCGTTAATGTACCATATTTGTTTTTCTCTGACTTACTTCACTCTGTATGACAGTCTCTAGGTCCATCCATGTCTCTGCAAATGACCCAGTTTCACTCCTTTTTATGACTGAATAGTATTGCATTGGGTATATATGTACCACATCTTCTTTAATCCATTCGTTTGTTTACAGGCATTTAGGTTGCTCCCATGACCTGGCTATTGTAAATAGTGCTGCAATGAACATTGGTGTGCATGTGGCTTTTTGAATTATGCTTTTCTCTGGATATATGCCCTGTTGTGGGATTGCTGGGTCATATGGTAATTCTATTTTTAGTTTTTTAAGGAACCTCCATACAGTTCTCCATAGTGGCTGTATCAATTTACATTCCCACCAACAGTGCAAGAGGGTTCCCTTTTCTCCACACCCTCTCCAGTATTTGTTGTTTGTAGATTTTCTGATGATGCCCATTCTAACTGGTGTGAGGTGATACCTCATTATAGTTTTGATTTGCATTTCTCTAATAATTAGTGATCCTGTGCAGCTTTTCATGTTCCTCTTGGCCATCTGTATGTCTTCTTTGGAGAAATGTCTATTTAGACCTTCTGCCCATTTTTTGATTGGGTTGTTTGGTTTTTTAATATTGAGCTGCACGAGCTGTTCATATATTTTGGAGATTAATCCTTTGCCCGTTGATTTGTTTGCAAACATTTTCTCCCGTTCTGAGGGTCGTCTTTTCATCTTGTTTAGAGTTTCCTTTGTTGTGCAAAAGCTTTTAAGTTTCATTAGGTCCCATTTGTTTAGTTTTGTTTTTATTTCCATTACTCTAGGAGGTGGGTCAAAAAAGACCTTGCTGTGATTCATGTCAAAGAGGGTTCTTCCTATGTTTTCCTTTAGGAGTTTTATAGTGTCTGGCCTTGTGTTTAGGTCTTTAATCCATTTTGAGTTTATTTTTGTATATGGTGTTAGGGAGTGTTCTAATTTCATTCTTTTACATGTGACTGTCCAGTTTTCCTTGCACCACTTATTGAAGAGACTGTCTTTTCTCCATTGTATAGCCTTGTTTCCTTTTTCATAGATTAATTGACAATAAGTATGTGGGTTTATTTCTGGGATCTCTATGCTGTTCCATTGATCTAAATTTCTGTTTTTGTGCCAGTACCATGTTGTCTTGATTACTGTAGCTTTGTAGTATAGTCTGAAGTCAGGGAGTCTGATTCCTCCAGCTCCGTTTTTTTCCCTCAAGATCGATTTGGCTATTTGGGGTCTTCTGTGAATCCATACAAATGTTAAGATTTTTAAATTCTAGTTCTGTAAAATATGACATTGGTAATTTGATAGGGACAGCATTGAATCTGTAGATTGCTTTGGGTAGTATAGTCATTTTCACAATATTGATTCTTTCAATCCAATAACATGGTATATCTCTCCATCTGTTTGTGTCATCTTTGATTTCTTTCATCAGTGTCTTATAGTTTTCTGAGTACAGGTTTCTTACCTCCTTAGGTAGCTTTATTCCTAGGTATTTTATTATTTTTGTTGCAATGGTGAATGGGATTGTTTCCTTAATTTCTGTTTCTGATCTTTCGTTGTTAGTGTATAGGAATGCAAGAGATTTCTGTGCATTAATTTTATATCCTGCAACTTTACCAAATTCATTGATTTGCTTTAGTAGTTTTCTGTTGGCATCTTTAGGATTATCTATATATAGTATCATGTCATCTGCAAACAGTGACAGTTTTACTTCTTCTTTCCAATTTGTATTCCTTTTATTTCTTTTTCTTCTCTGATTGCCATGGCTAGGACTTCCAAAACTAGGTTGAATAATAGTGGTGAGAGTGGACATCCTTGTCTTGTTCCTGATCTTAGAGGGAATGCTTTCAGTTTTTCACCATTGAGAATGATGTTTGCTGTGGATTTGTTGTATATGGCCTTTATTATGTTGAGGTAGGTTTCCTCTCTGCCCACTTTCTGGAGAGTTTTTTTTTAATCAAAATTGGTGTTGAATTTTGTCAAAACTTTTTTTGCATCTATTGAGATGATCATATGGATTTTATTCTTCAATTTGTTAATATGGTGTATCACATTGATTGATTTGGATATATTGAAGAATCCTTGTATTCCTGCAATAAATCCCACTTGATCATGGAGTATGATCCTTTTAATGTGTTGTTTGATTCTGTTTGCTAGTATTTTGTTGAGGATTTTTCCCTCGATATTCATCAGTGATATTGGTCTGTAATTTTCTTTTTTGTAGTATCTTTGTCTGGTTTTGGTATTAGGGTGATAGTGGCCTTGTAGAATGAGTTTGGGAGTGTTCCTTCCTCTGCAATTTTTTGGAAGAATTTGAGAAGAATGGGTGTTAGCTCTTCTCTAAATGTTTGATAGAATTCACCTAAGAAGCTATCTGGTCCTGGACTTCTGTGTGTTGGAAGATTTTTAATCACAGTTTCAATTTCATTACTTGTGACTGGTCTGTTCATGTTTTCTATTTCTTCCTGGCTCAGTCTTGGAATTTGTCCATTTCTTCCAGGTTGTCCATTTTATTGGCATAGAGTTGCTTGTAGTAGTCTCTTATGATGCTTTGTATTTCTGCAGTGTCCGTTGTAACTTCTCCTTTTTCATTTCTAACTCTATTGATTTGAGTCCTCTCCCTCTTTTTCTTGATGAGTCTGGCTAACGGTTTATCAATTTTGTTTATCTTCTCAAAGAACCAGTTTTAGTTTTACTGATCTTTGCTATTGTTTTCTCTTTTTTAAAATTAATTAATTAATTTATTTATTTTTGGCTGCCTTGGGTCCTCGTTGTTGTGCGTGGGCTTTTCTCTAGCTGTGGTGAGCGAGGGCTACTCTTGGTTGTGGTGCGGGGGCTTCTCATTGCAGTGGCTTCTCTTGCTGTGGAGCACGGGCTCTAGGCGTGTAGGCTTCAGTAGTTGTGGTATGTGGGCTCAGGTTGCCTATCTCCACTTCATTTAGTTGTTTTTCTGGGGTTTTATCTTGTTCCTTCATCTGGTACATAGCCCTCTGCCTTTTCACCTTGTCTCTCTTTCTATGAATGTGGATTTTGTTCCACAGGCTGTAGAATTCTAGTTCTTCTTCTTTTTTTTTTAACATCTTTATTGGAGTATAATTGCTTTACAATGGTGTGTTATTTTCTGCTTTATAACAAAGTGAATCATCTATACATATACATATGTTTCCATATCTCTTCCCTCTTGCATCTCCCTCCCTCCCACCCTCCCTATCCCACCCCTCTAGGTGGTCACAAACCACCGAGCTGATCTCCCTGTGCTATGCGGCTGCTGCCCACTAGCTATCTATTTTACATTTGGTAGTGTATATATGTCCATGCCACTCTCTCACTTTGTCACAGCTTATCCTTCGCCCTCCCCATTACCTCTCTTGTAGGTTTGTGTCTTTATTCCCGTCTTACTCCTAGGTTCTTCATGACTTTTTTTTTTCTTTGATTCCATATATATGTGTTAGCATACGGTATTTGATTTTCTCTTCTTGACTTACTTGGCTCTGTATGACAGACACTAGGTCCATCCACCTCACTACAAATAACTCAATTTTGTTTCTTTTTATGGCTGAGTAATATTCCATTGTATATATGTGCCACATCTTCTTTATCCATTCATCCAATGATGAACACTTAGGTTGCTTCCATGTCCTGGCTATTGTAAATAGAGCTGCAATGAATATTTTGGTACATGACTCTTTTTTTTTTTTTTTTTTTGTGGTACGCGGGCCTCTCACTGTTGTGGCCTCTCCCGTTGCAGAGCACAGGCTCCGGACACACAGGCTCAGAGGCCATGGCTCACAGGCCCAGCCACTCCGCGACATGTGGGATCTTCCCGGACCGGGGCACGAACCCGTGTCCCCTGCATTGGCAGGTGAACTCTCAACCACTGCGCCACCAGGGAAGCCCCTACATAACTCTTTTTGAATGATGGTTTTTTAAGGTATATGGCCAGTAGTGGGATTGCTGGGTTGTGTGGTAGTTCTATTTGTAGTATTTTAAGGAACCTCCATACTGTTCTCCATAGTGGCTGAACCAATTCACATTTCCACCAGCAGTGCAAGAGGGTTTCCTTTTCTCCACACCCTCTCCAGCATTTATTGTTTCTAGAGTTTTTGATGATGGCCATTCTGACCAGTGTGAGATGATATCTCATTGTAGTTTTGATTTGCATTTCTCTAATGATTGTTGAGCATTCTTTCATGTGTTTGTTGGCAATCTGTATATCTTCTTGGGAGAAATGTCTATTTAGGTCTTCTGCCCATTTTTGGATTGGGTTGCTTGTTTTTTTGTTATTGAGCTGCATGAGCTGCTTGTAAATTTTGGAGATTAATCCTTTGTCAGTTGCTTCACTTGCAAATATTTTCTCCCATTCTGAGGGTTTCTTTTGGTCTTGTGTATGGTTTCCTTTGCTGTGCAAAAGCTTTGAAGTTTCATTAGGTCCCATTTGTTTATTTTTGTTTTTATTTCCATTTCTCTAGGAGGTGAGTCAAAAAGGATCTTGCTGTGATTTATGTCATAGAGTGTTCTGCCCATGTTTTCCTCTAAGAGTTTGATAGTGTCTGACCTTACATTTAAGTCTTTAGTCCATTTTGAGTTTATTTTTGTGTATGGTGTTAGGGAGTGTTCTAATTTCATACTTTTACATGTACTGTCCAGTTTTCCTTGCACCACTTATTGAAGAGGCTGTCTTTTCTCCATTGTATTGCTTTTGCTGTCTGCCCTCTGGTGGATGAGGCTATCTAAGAGGCTTGTGCAGGCTTCCTGATGGGAGGGACTGTTGGTGGGTAGAGCTGGGTGTTGCTCTGGTGGGCAGAGCTCAGTAAAACTTTAGTCTGCTGATGGGTTGGTCTGAGTTCTCTCCCTGTTGGTTGTTTGGCCTGAGGCAACCCAGCACTGGAGGCCACAGGCTCTTTGGTGGCGATAATGACGGACTCTGGGAGGGCTCACACCTAGGAGCACTCCCCAGAACATTTGCTGCCAGTGTCCTTGTCCCCACCCTGAGCCACAGCCACCCCTTGCCTCTGCAGGAGACCCTCCAACATCAGCAAGTCTCCTATGGAGTCACTCCTATGGAGTCACTGCTCCTTCCCCCTGGGTCCCGATGTGCACACTACTTTGTGTGTGCCCTCCAAGATTAGAGTCTCTGTTTCCCCCAGTCCTGTCAAAGTCCTGCAATCAAATCCTGCCAGCCTTCAAAGCCCGATTCTCTGGGAATTCCTCCTCCCATTGCTGGATCCCCAGGTTGGGAAGCCTGACGTGGGGCTCAGAACCCTCACTCCAGTGGGTGGACTTCTGTGTTATAAGTGTTCTCCAGTTTGTGAGTCACCCACTGAGCGGTTATGGGATTTGATTTTATTGTGATTGCGCCCCTCCCACCATCTCACTGTGGCTTCTCCTTTGTCTTTGGATGTGGGGTATATTTTCCGGTGAGTTCCATTGTCTTCCTGCCTATGATTGTCCAGCAGTTAGTTGTGATTCAGGTGCTCTCGCAAGGGGGAGTGAGCGCACGTCCTTCTACTCTGCCATCTTGAACCCATCTCCTTCCTCTTCATTTTTAAATCTCTTGTGTGCAGTTTTCAAAGAGCACATGGTCTCTTCTTCAGCTTCTGTGGGCAGGTGAGCCTCTGTTTGGGTTGCCGGGAGGGGCGGGGGCTCGCCGTGGTGCATGGAGTTCAGGGTTCTGGAGCCCACTTCTCGGCAGCCATGGTTTATGCTTATATTCTCCTATGTTTGTAATAAAGATACTATTTTGTTCTCCATCTCCTGAGTCCTCTTGTTTCTCAGTTGGTCTAGAATTCAGGTGGGAAATGTGAACACTAGGTATCAGGCTCCCTGAAAATCCTCAACAAGGTCAATGAAGAACTTCAAAAGTTACAAACATGTTTTTAAGGGAAAGCATAACTCCTCCCATCCCTGCCCCTCAGTCCCTCAGTTATCACGTTCCTCTCCCCTGGGGCAATTACTAAGATCAGTTAGTGGTGTTTTCTTTTAGAGACAGACTGAATAAATACAAATACAGGTGCAAACTCAGTAATAGTGTGTAACAGTGTGAACTCAGGCGAGTTGTTTGACCTCTCTGTGCCTCCATTTTTGTATCTGAAATGAGAATAATAATAACTGTAACCTCCTAGTGTTTTGTGGGGATTCCATGACCACACGCCAAGCGCTCAGAATAGTGATTGGAGTATAACAAGACTCATTAAGTTTTAGTCAGTTTGATGAATGCTGCAATTCAAATTACATAGGTCACTCCCCACATGTTTAAGTAGGATACATTCTTAGAAATAGAATTGGAAATGTTGTTAGCTGTTGCCAAAATGCCTTTCACAGTAGTTGTGTCAACTCAGTCTCCCACCAGTAGTATATGTGTGTCTTAGCTCCCCACAATCTTGCCCAAACGTTTTGTTAGCAAACTTTTTGAATTTTGCTAATCTTATTGATGAAAAATATCATCTAATTGTAGTTCTAATTATGATTTCTCTTAATATGAGTAAAGTTGAGTTTCTCTTCATATGTTTAATGGCATTTATATTTCCTTTTCTGTGACTAGCCCAACATTATCCATTGTCCTTTTTCTTTTCTATTGAGTTGTTGATTTTTTTCCCTGTTGATTTATAGGAACTCTTAATAGATTAAGAAGATCAGCCCTTTGTCTACAAGATGCTCTGCAAGTATTTTCCCAACATGTCATTTGTCTTTTGAATGTTACTTTGTAAGTAAAGCTAATTAGTCTTTTCTGGTTTATTGAACAGGTGTCCTGCATTCAAAGTCATGCTCCACTCTGTTGTTTTAAAAGTCCTCCCATATTTTCTTCCAGTACTTTTACGATTTTTAAAAAATTTTTTTGACACATCTGGAATTTTGATACAAGGAGTCAGATATAGATCTGATCTTATTCTCATCTACATGGTTACTTAATTGTCTCAACACCATTTATGAATAAACTAATTTCCCCCAAATGATTTGATATGCCATCTTCATCATACTCTAAACTTCCTCATGTGTTTTTGGTCTATTTCTGGTCTTGCTATTTTATCCCTTTATTTATTTATTCATGAACCATTAACATGTTTTAATTAGACATTCTTAAGAAAACAGTACTTTTAGTTAGCTGTTAAGGCCAGCCTTCCCATATTTTATTTGCTTATTTTTATGAATTTTCCTGGATTTGCTTTCTTTTTTATTGTTCACATAGGAGAGTTAGAATAATCTTACCTAGTAAAAAAAATCTTATTCATATTTTTACTAGGATCGTCTATGGGGTTATTCATTGGGATTTGGCAGAGGTGGTTAACATTTAGATTAATCTTTAGTTCCCGTAGAGTGTTAGGCATATATCATATGCTATAGAAAGGAGATGGATATCCACATTTGAATAGTGCTTTAGCCAATAGGGACCTTGTATTTGCATAGAGCTCTGGGATGTACAGAGTACTTACATATATGATATCTCATTTATTCTTACATTAAGAGATAAGTGTTATTAGTTCTGTTTTCAAGATGAGGAAATAGAAGCTTCAAAAGTTTAACATACTTGCCGCAATGAATGAAGGCAGCTAGTTAGTGATAGAGTTTGAGACCTGTGTCCCAATCGATCCTGAGTTAGTTCCAGAGTACCATCACCTCCTTAGGCTTTTCTGGCTGTGGATGAGCTCTGCACCTCTGGAGGTGATGGGGAAAGACACACCAATGATGGAGAAGGAGCCAGCATTGCAGAGAGTTTGCTTTTATTTGTAATCCTCTCTAGATTGTTCATTTGGTTGACTTGTCCCAAGTTGATCAATGATGCTGAGGGAATACTCTTTGTGCCCTGAGCTCTGTACCACACACTTGGAAGGGGACAAGGAAGGCCGTCTCAGCCCTCAAGGGGCTAACTCGCTGTCCATCCAAGTGAGAGGGCCAGCAATCTTTTCTCAGGCCAGGAAAAAGACTGACCCTTGGTCTTCAAAACTGTTGGCTAGCATTGCCCAATCACACCCAGACAACTCCGACTGTGGTTTCACCCAGGTCGTAGTCCAAAATTTGTTAAAAGGGAAAGTGATGTATGAAGACAATGGAGCTGAGATGAGAGGAATGGGACTCACGCCTCACTGGAAAGGCAAGGTGAGTTTGTCACTTTAATTTGAGCGTAGACAACGAGTCCGAGTCTGAGAATGGTTCACGGTCAGGTGATTTCTATTTTCTTTCGAGATTTTGAAAGCCATGTTGGCATAGGTAAGTGCTTCCTCTGGGGGTGAAAACTACACAGGAAGAAGGAGGAGGAATGAGTGAGTTCAATTTGGAGGAAGGTGTCTCTTAGAAGCAAGTGACATTTAGAAACAACTTAAAGAGATCAGAAGAGCCTTTCAAAGAATCACTTGTCCAGTGTCCAGAGAAATAACACTACTCTAGTCGATAGAAGGAAATTCCCCTGGCAGCAGGCCTCCATATCCAGGAAACAGTGTGGTCATCTTACCTCGGCTGGAGGAACTGAGAGGGGATCCAGGGCCCCGGGACTGGAGTGACCTGCCACAAGTGCCAGGAAGAAGAGGGACAAGTCTCACCAATGGGGCCTGGAGGAATTGGAAGCTGCTTTCTTCAATCTTGGGTGAAGGGATGGGGTTGTGGGGAGGTGTTGGAGGTGGGCGGGTGGAAGGTGGGAGTGGCCAGGAGAGAAGTAAAGGGATTTGAGTCCTCGGTCTGTAGAAAGGGTGGGCTATGCAAGTTTTACTCCCCCTTAAAGCTAACTCTATTCTCGGAGACAGAAAAAGAAGGGCTGTCGCAGCTCTTGGAGACTTACATTTTCTGTAGCTCTTTATGATGAGGAAGACAAGGGCCATCAGCAGCAGTGTCAGTAGAACCCCACCAAGAAAGGTTAAGACCAAATATTCTTTGCTGTTGTGGTGAAGAAAATGAGCAGATGACCCGCTGGGCTTTTTGAAGTCCTTTCCTAAAGACCAGAGGGTAACCTTTCCCACCTATGGGTAAATCCCTGAAATAGCTTTCACAGTGTTTAATTAACTTTCAATCTCACCCCCGGGTTTTCAACTTTTGGCTTTGGGGTTCCAGATCCATTTGAGGGCTCAATAAAAGCTTTGGCTCTCTTCCCCCTTAAAAATGTTCACAGGACTGCACAGAGCAAATTTTATCTATAAGCTTAGGGAATTCATGAGTCTCTCGAGGCTTGGGGGACCCCAGGTTAAGAAACACACTCTGAAGGTAAAAAAACTGATTTAGTTCCTCCTCTGTTTCTGGTCCCTTCTCCTCAGACCTCCCTCCCCAAGTCCATAAGGCAAAGCATTCAACGCAAAGTCAAATATCATGCGGTATGAGAGGAAACGGGTGGGAGGATGCTTGCTTACTCGGGGTGGCCAGAGAAGCAGGGTGCAGAGGTCACTGCCGGGGCTGCTGTGGAGTGGGTGCTTTGTCTGTCTTTGAGAGAACACAAAGGACATTAGTGCATCTGCCATGTCTCTCTCCAGCTTAAGGGCACCCACATATCCCACCTTATCCAAGCAACCAGTGGAGACTAACGACAGGGCTACAGCTCCTCAAAAGGAGAGAACATTGTGTACTTTAACGTGAAAACTAGATCAGGACTTAAACAAAAATCAGCTACACAAATGAAAGAAGAGCCTAGTATTTCTGCAGCCCCATATGTCCCTTTGATAAAGACATTGCAGGGTGCTCCCTTAAAGATTTTAATAAGACCCTAGGGACAAATGCTTCCTGGGACTTAAGCAGAGAATTTCAAGGCCAGGGGGTAAAGAACCAAAAGTGAAACCCAGAACTAGCATTTGCCAAAGTCCTGGGGAATCTGACCTTGGGAATAGCTGCCTATTTTTGTTCATTTGTTTTTCAGGAAAGCTATTAACAGTGGCTAGCCAAAGGCAGCCTTAGTGAGCTTTTCTAATACTTATGCCACAAGTAGAATAGCAGTTAAGGAAGGGAGCCAGAGTCTCATAAACTACCCAGATGGTCTAATATTGAGCACAGAGATACCCTTTCCTCAAATTTGGAGGATCAGATAATTCTTCCTTGCTCCCCTTTTCACTCTTCTTGGCATTAGACCCTGCATCATGGTAAAATCTGATTTTTCCAACTTCGGAAATGTCTCATTACAGCCCTTCAGCAGTTTCTAGTGATTCTTTTCCCTTTTAACTCAGCAGTGAGGCAGGTAATGGGTTCTGTCCTGGACTTACTATTGTTTGGTTCAAGTTTGGAAATATTACTTCCCATGTTGCTTTTTCCTGAGAATTAAAAAAGGTACCTCTTAGAAAGCTTGGAAAGGAGACGCAGCAGAGTGGCCAATTCTGAGACTGTGATCTTAAAATTAGAGCCGTAATGTGGGAGAGAGGCAAGTGGTGGGTGGGTGTTCTAGTGAGATCAGTGGTCACATACTTTACAGTGTGAGTACTGTAGCTCAGCAGGCAGTCCTCAGCTTTGCAGGTTCATAAATTTGATCATATCAGGGCACCAAGAATTGACTGATTGCTCCAGAACTGACTCACACCAACCAACTCACAGGAGACTGCTGTGTGAACTAGAATAACATAAGAAACAAGTTGGTATAACCAGTGCATTCTATCAAAATGTATGAGAAAGCCAATTAAAACCATAATTTTGCTTGATGAACATCGAACTGAAGTATGATAGAAGCAGAATGGCTGATTTTAACACTGAGTGCCATCTAGGTCTGATGCATTTGCTTCACTCTTCCCTGGCAGCGCTGGATAAACCGACTAACTTGTGCTTGAAGGTCCTTCCTCTAGGCTGCATCAGACACTTCTATTTTGTTCACACATTATATTTTCGAGTGTGAAAATGCCCTTATCTAAGCTATAGTTCTATTACGTTCAGCTTTCTGTATTTCCCTCATTTATTTATACTAAAAAGTATTAAGTACCTAAAAGCAGAAAAGTAAAATCACTCAAACTTCCACTACCTATCGTTAATATTTTAGTGTATTTCCTTTGTGTTGTACTTCATGCATTTTTAAAAAGCTAGTTGAGATACTTTTTCATATCTCCTTGTTTTGTTTTGTTTTTTTTTACTATGATTTTTACCATAAACATTTTCCTATCTTACTGAAAATTTCTTTAAGCCTTTTAGTGGTGATAGGTCTTTCTGTTATAGCTATGTACTATAGCTTGCGTTTACAGTTTCCTGTTTGTTGATAAAAATTATTCCCACTTTTATTTAAACAAAATCAAATAACAAAAAATTTTAGGAGCCCACAATTTTACTTTATACTTAGGCAAACCCATGATAAGACTTTTTGGCTCTGCTATATCTACCGTGTTTTAAGGTAATTTAGTTAGACAATAAATGCCATTGATCATTTGTGTTTAATTGCTCAGCTCTCCAAAGTGAATCAGTTTCTAAGTCCTTGGACATAGAGAGGATTGGGAGGAGGACACCTCATTGCCATGTACCAGTTAGAACAGCAACAGCAACATTATCAAGTGCCTTACAATCAAACAAACTTTTTAAGAGCATGTAATCTAAGATAACAAGAAAGGTGCCAACAGAGAAATTTGATGAGAATTCTGAGCCATGAGAATAGAAAGTCCGTCATCCATGGCAGAATCAACAGTGGCGACAATTTTTCTAGCACTTTTTGCTCCTTTTCTAATATAAAAGTCAACGGTGTTCTTTGTAGAGCACTGTAAAATATTTATATAGTATTTTTAAAATATTGAAATACACGTTTTACACTAAACATAGTATAAACATATCCTATGAACTTTTACTAGACTATATCACTGGGGAGGTGGAAGAGGGGAGGATCATAGGTTTCCATAAAATCTTAACCTTCCCATGAGTGGCTCTGAATTTACAACCATCCCAAAGAAACGTTAGCACAGCCATCTGAAACAAAAGCTCGGTCCCCCACCCTGAAAGACAAAACCATCACATGATGCCACAGGGAAATAGTTACTTACAGATCCAGGCCAAAAAAAGCAGGAAACACATTCCCTTTGAAAACGACACTCCAAACATTTGATAGAAGTATAAATTAAAATAGAAACAGTGCTATATATGTATACTTTTTCATATTTTGTCCAGCATTGGTGAACCTTACTGACTGTCATAAAATCTACCAACTAAATTCAGCCATTCAAATGCAACCCTTCCCCCATCAAATAAAGTTAAAAAGAGAAAAGTTACAGAAGCCACTATAAATTAGGTAGCATTTTCTTTTGGTGATTATTTCGTCTAGATTAAAAGCATGGAGTAAACACGTTTACCTTTTAAGAAAAAGTCTGGTCCTAAGATGTCATTGTCTGAGACTGAACTTTTCACCTGCTGCTTCTGTTACCACCCCTATTTTTCAGAATGATGAAATAGTGATTACTGCCACTGCCACTCACTGGCACGGCTACACCAAGCTGTGCGTCACAAAGATCTTGTCTAAACTCCAGAGCAGACATCCTCTTTGTGGCCAACACTGTATTTTTTTAATTCCATAAGCAGAGAGCTGCTTTTATATCTTTTGACACATGAATGCCAGAACACAGGGAGATAAGTTTATTTCTAATTAAGTATTTATTGAATATGTGACCACCATGCCAGATATAGTAGGGGTCACAGTGGTGTGACATTATCATTGTCATCAGGTATGTCATAGTCCCATTTATTCTAGCCAGGGAAATGCTCTTGATAAAGAAAAACAAAGAGCAAACGGTGTTAAGAGTTTAGTGAGGGCTGGACAGACTTTTAAGTGTTTTAAGATCATGGAGATCTCTTCAAAGGGAAGGCGAATCATTTACCTTGTATTAATACCTTGTATTAATAAATATGCTTATTAAATAAACACAGTGGGCCATGCAGTGGGCTAAGTGCTGTGGGTATTTCAGAGAGAAGGCAGAAAAGCTCCTCATGGGGCCTACCATCTATTTGAGAAGAGCAACGACAAACAAGAAAACAACAGATTAATCACGGATGTGTTACGGGCCATGAAGGAAAGAAGCAAAGGGGCATGCCAGAGAGTAAATGATGGGAGAACATCTTTAGATAAAATGGATGACCAGGGAAGGCCTGTCCAAGGAGTGATATTTACCCTGAGAACCAGAGGATGAGAACGAGCTGGCCGGGCAAAGAACCTCCTGGGGAAGACAGCTTCAGGCCGAGGGCAGAGCAACTCGCAGTCCTGGAAGAAGGAAAGGGCTGGCAGAGCTGGCAGAATCAGGCAGGACTGTGTGCAGGGAGACCTGGAGGGTGGATGGGGGAGAAGAAAGGGACTGTGTGAGGAAGTGCCCAAGCCCAGGATTGGTTGCTGGGCGTTGAGTGATGGATTTCTGGGATATCAGCATGGTTCAAGAGTGGGGCCTTGGTAAAGGGTGAGACATGGAAAATAGTTGCATAGATAGATTTGAGACATATTGTGGAGGTCTTTAAATCCAAGCAAAAAATATATTTTAAGCATTAATGACAAACAAATAAAGGTTTTTGAATTGGGGTATAATATGATAAACATGGCCTTTAAGGAAGATTATATCACATCAAATAAGACAAATTGTGGGTAAAGAAAGAGACAAGGAAATAAGCTGGAGGAGTATGGCAATATCTCAGGTATTTAATAAGGGCAGGAGCATCAGGAATGGGGAGGCATCCACAGGTATAATAAGATTGGAAGTTCTAAGACTTGGGACCTGGATACAGGGAATGAAATAGCAGAATGAGTCCATGATTACTCCAAGTGTTTGAATCTCAGTGGCCAAGAGAATTCATTTGTTCATTCACTCCAAAATTGCTTACTGAACGTTTACTATGTGCCATGTACTGAGTTCTAAGTTCTGAGGACATAATGGTGGGCAAAAAAACAGCCTTTTGTGCAGGATCCCTGGCTGTATATGCCTATGATACAGGGAACGAGGGACAGCTTCCTGGAAGAGAATAAGCCAAAATCTTTTGTGAGCTGGAGTTCCACTAGGCCAAGATGGGGGTGGGTGGTGCTGGTGGTGGTAGTAACGATCAAAGGGAAGAGAACATTGAAATTCAAAAGCTCTGTGCAAGAAAGGAGGGCAGGAAGTGTCCCCCCGTGCCCCCTGAAAAAAAGGCTGGCGTGAAAGAGCAAGGAAGTGTGTGAGGTGATGCTGGGGTGCTGGGGTGGGTATGGAGTATGATGGGGATTCAGTTTAAGAACCAGGTGGGGGCCAGTTCCCTGAGAGCTTTTGTCTTTATGACAAGAGAGGTGGGCTTATCTGCACTGAAGGTATTTAAACAAGGGTGATGTGATCAGACTTGCTTTCTAAACAATCACGAAAACTGGGGGTGTGGGGGGGTGAGAATAAATTGGAAGGGAGCCAGAATAGATATGACAAGACTGGTTAAGAGATTATTACAGCGATCCAGTTGAGGGATAATAGGTTAACTTGGACTAGGGTGGTAGGTAGCAGTGGAGAGACAAAGAAATATAAATGAACTTGAGAGATGTTTAGGAGCGTGGTAGAAAAAACAAGGGAGGATAAAAAGTCGAAGACTATGATCAGAGATATCTCCAAAGGGCAGAAGGAGGAAGAGCAGCCAGAGAAGGAAACAGCGTAGTTCCAGACCTAGAGTGAGGATTAATTAATCAGACATTTACTGAGCACCTACTATGACCCAAACATACTGTTAAGTTTGGGAGTAAGTGTAATGAAATGTTGTAGATGCTGTGTCAGACATACAGGATGGAGTGGGACTCAGAGAGAAAGGGCTCAGGTTGCACAATAACGAGGGAGGGTGGGGCTTCCCTGGTGGCGCAGTGGTTGAGAATCTGCCTGCTAATGCAGGGGACACGGGTTCGAGCCCTGGTCCAGGAGGATCGCACATGCCGTGGAGCAACTAGACCCGTGAGCCACAACTACTGAGCCTGCGCGTCTGGAGCTTATGCTCTGTAGCAAGAGAGGCCGCGACAGTGAGAGGCCCGCGCACCGCGATGAAGAGTGGCCCCCGCTTGCCACAACTAGAGAAAGCCCTCGCACAGAAATGAAGACCCAACACAGCAAAAATAAATAAATTAATTAATAAACTCCTACCCCCAACATCTTCTTTAAAAAAAAATTCAAGCCTTCTCTCTAAAAAAAAAAAAAAAAAAAAAAAGGAGAGAGGGTGGGTGTCAAGAAAATCATCATAGAAAAAATGATGTTTGAGTTGCATCTTGAAAGATGAATCACATTTTGTAGGCAGACAGAGGAATGAAGCATATTCCAGGCAGAGGAACAGCCTGAGCAAACACATGCTTTGTCATGTTTGTGATGTTCAGGGAAATGCAAGTATTTCACCGTCACTGGTGCTACAGGGAATGAGGGTGGGTGGGGATGGGGAATGGAAAGAGAAAGCCTGTAGAGGAAGGACAAGCTCACATGCTGGAGGACCCTAAACAACCCTCACCTTAGAGGCAATGGAGACAGTGCTGAAGGATGTAACATGATTACATTTGGGTTTGGCCAACAGAGTGTAGGAGGGACTGGTGAGGGGCAGTGGGACAGAGAGTGGGCAGGGAGTCCTTTAGTATGGCAGAGTTCTAGGTGAGAAACAGGGATGATCTGATTAGAGGCACAGGCTGTGGGAAAGAGGAGGTAGGGCAAAAAGATGATGAATCTAGTCTTTTTTCAGTTGTGAGAGGAAGGTAAGGGGGAGAGAGGAGCTCAAGATAACTCCCAGGTTTCTGCCTTGGATCACCAGCTGATGGTGAGAATACAGAAGGGGGGTGTAGGATTGGGCATATATAATGAGTTTACTTTTGGACACATTGAGTCTAGGGTGCCTATGGGAGCATTCAGGTAGAGAGGTCGAGAGGGATGTTGGATGCACAGGTTGGGGGCCCATGAAAGAGATCTAGATTTGTGTGCTAGGGAGTACTAGTTCTCAACGCTAACCAGAGCTCCTCTCCTCCTGGCCTCCGAGCCTCATTTGTGGTTTAGTAGTGCCATGTGATAAGCTCTGGCTAATGGTCTATGAATGAAAGTGATGTATTTCCCTTTTAGTTGAAGCATTTAATTGCTTAAGGAAGACCTCCTCTGACCCCTTCCCCTTCAGGGTGATTATGGAGATTTTGTGATGAGAAGGTGAGGTTGCAAGCTCTATATCTGAATCACTGAGTCACCGTATGGAGGATAGTTTCTCTGGAGGGTCACCTGGACCTGCAGTGGATTCTGTGTGAGCAAGAAATAAACTTTTTCATGTTACACTACTGAGATTTTGGGATAGATTCTTACCTCACTTAACCTAACCTACCCTGCCTAATAGATGTGAGGTATAGATTAGGAAGCCGTCAGCATACACGTGATAGTATCAATAGAAGCCATGGGGATGGATAAGATCATCCAGGTACAGTTTGTAGAATGAGAATAAAACATTCTTAGAACTCTGAGGAATACCACTATTTAACAGGAAGGCAGAAAAAGTGGAGTCAGCTAAGGAAATTGCAAGGAAACAGTGACAGCAGTAACAGCACACATATGCTACTAGAAGCCAGGGAGGAAAAGAAGGAAGGAAAAGCTGTGGCCAACAGTGCCAGGTGCTGCTGAGAGAGAGGCTGAGTAAAATGAGGACTGGAAAGAGTTGATTGAATTTGGAAATGAAGAGATCCTGATCTCCTTTGCTAAAGCAGCTTGGGGTGTAGTAGTGGTGGGGAGTCAGACTTCAGTGGGTTAAAGAGTGAATGGAAATCCCTAGACCTACAGCAGATTAGATCTTTTAAAGAGATCCTCTCGTTAAAGAACACCAGCAAATCCTGGATAAAACATTTGAAACACCATAATTTAAAAATGCATGGCTGGGGACTTCCCTGGTGGCGCAGTGGTTAAGAATCTGCCTGCCAATGCAAGGGACATGGGTTCGATCCCTGGTCCAGGAAGATCCCACATGCTGTGGAGCAACTAAGCCTGTGTGCCACAACTACTGAGCCTGAGCACCACAACTACTGAAGCCCATGTGGCTAGAGCCTGTGGTCCGCAACAAGAGAAGCCACCACAATGAAAAGACCGTGCACTGCAACAAAGAGTATCCCCCGCTCACTGCAACTATAGAAAGCCCGTGTACAGCAACGAAGACCCAATATAGCCAAAAATAAAAATGAATAAAATAAATTTATAAAAAAAAATGCATGGCTGAACTAGATGTTGGAAATCCTCAATGATCAGAAAGAGAGAGTTGAGTGAGACCTGAAGCTAAGGTTTGCTCTGGGAATAGCCACCAATTTTTGGTGACCTGAAGATTGGGTCTGAAGGCCTTGTATGAGGTCAGGAAACCAAGTCTAAAGCCTGCACCAAAGTGGGAAATTGGATTGGACCCCCTGAAAGGGAACCCACAGTGGGTGAATCAGGAAAAATCATGCTGCATGGAAATGCTAGGAATCCTTGCTGTATCAGTTTTCTATCACAGTATAACAAATTATCACAAGTGTAGATGGTTAAAACAGTACACATTGCTTTTCTCACAGTTTCTGTGGGTTAGAGGCTGGGACACAGCTTAATAGGGTTTTCTGTTTCAGGGTCTCACCGGGCTACAGTTCAGGTATTAGCTGGGGCCTTGGTTTCATCAGAGGCTTGACTGGGGAAAATCCACTTCCCCTGTTTGCTGGACAAATAAATTTTCTTTCAGCTGTATAACTGAGGGCCCTGGTTGTCAGCTAGAGTCTGTCTTCAGGTCCTAGAAGCTGCCTGCATGCAGTTCCCTGCCATGTGGTGCTGTCCACAGGCAGTTCACAACCTGGCAGTTTGATTCTTCAAGGCCAGCAGGAGAGTCTCTCTCCAGCCTGCTAAGATGGAGTCTTAACACAACGTAATGTAGTGATCGGAGTGCAAGACTAGAATCATGTTATCTTCCTCCAAACAAGGTTTCTTTTATTGCTTTTGCCAGCCACCTGGGGGCACCAGCAATCTGTGATCACCTTAATCCAAGTTCGGGGCTTGAGTTTTTACTGGGTCATCTGTTCACAGCAGGACACTGTTCATTAAGGACTGGTTATTTATTTATTTATTTTTGGCCACGCCCCGCAGCTTGCAGGATCTCAGTTCCCCAACCAGGGGTTGAACCCACGCCACAGCAGTGAAAGCCCGGAATCCTAACCTCTAGGCCACCAGGGAACTCCCAAGGGCTGGTTATTTGTCTTCATCTTTATTCCTAGAGTGCAGCTGACTGTGCGAATGGTAGTGGTGGTGGTAGGCAGTGGTGGTTTACTAGGGTCTCTATTCTTTTTTTTTTTTTTCTTCATATATTTTATTTATTTTTTTAACATCTTTATTGGGGTATAATTGCTTTACAATGGTGTGTTAGTTTCTGCTTTATAACAAAGTGAATCAGTCATACATAAACATATGTTCCCGTATGTCTTCCCTCTTGCGTCTCCCTCCCTCCCACCCTCCCTATCCCACCCCTCCAGGCTGTCACAAAGCACCGAGCCAGTATCCCTGTGCCATGCGGCTGCTTCCCACTAGCTATCTACCTTACTACGTTTGTTAGTGTGTATATGTCCATGACTCTCTCTCGCCCTGTCACAGCTCACCCTTCCCCCTCCCCATAACCTCAAGTCCGTTCTCTAGGAGGTCTGCGTCTTTATTCCTGCCTTACCCCTAGGTTCTTCATGACATTTTTTTTTCTTAAATTCCATATATATGTGTTAGCATACGGTATTTGTCTCTTTCTGACTTACTTCACTCTGTATGACAGACTCTAGGTCTATCCACCTCATTACAAATAGCTCAATTTCGTTTCTTTTTATGGCTGAGTAATATTCCATTGTATATATGTGCCACATCTTCTTTATCCATTCATCCGATGATGGGCACTTAGGTTGTTTCCATCTCCGGGCTATTGTAAATAGAGCTGCAATGAACATTTTGGTACATGACTCTTTTTGAATTTTGGTTTTCTCAGGGTATATGCCCAGTAGTGGGATTGCTGGGTCATATGGTAGTTCTATTTGTAGTTTTTTAAGGAACCTCCATACTGTTCTCCATAGTGGCTGAACCAATTCACATTCCCACCAGCAGTGCAAGAGTGTTCCCTTTTCTCCACACCCTCTCCAGCATTTATTGTTCCTAGATTTTTTGATGATGGCCATTCTGACTGGTGTGAGATAATATCTCATTGTAGTTTTGATTTGCATTTCTCTAATGATTAATGATGTAGGGTCTCTATTCTTGATGGGTCCTGAACTCCATCTTTTGTTCCTCTAGCCCTGTGAAACGACCAAAAACACGACTAAGTGTCTTAGCCATGTCTTTCAGATGGGCAAATGCTCCCAGGACAAAAATGGTCCTGAGGGCTAACCTCACCTCTCTGAATTTCCACTCTCTCTCAGTTCTTGATCTGATGATTTCTCATGATCTCTTGGTGCTTTAACATTTTTTAATTTTTATTGGAGTATAGATGATTCCCAATGTTGTTAGTTTCTGCTGTACAGCAAAGTGAATCAGTTATACATATACATATGTCCCCTCTTTTTTAGATTCTATTCCCGTATAGGTCATTATGGAGAAGTGAGTAGAGTTCCCTGTGCCATACAGTATGTTATTATCTATTTTATTTTATTCTATTTTTTTTGGGGGGGCAAGATAATCTTTTTAGTAGACTGTGCTGAAACAACTGGGAATTCATATGAAAAACAAAAAAGTCTTAAACTCTTTATTTCACACCATCTACAAATTATGTAACATATCCTTACGGTGGGAGCTAAAATTACAAAACTTCTAGGTTAGGCAGAGATTTTTTTTTTTTTAATTTTTAATGGAGTATAGTTGATTTACAGTGTTTTTAGCTTCAGGTGTACAGCAGTGAATCAGTTATACATATACATATAGCCACTCGTTTTAGGTTCTTTTCTCATATAGGCCATTACAAAGTATTGAGTAGAGTTCCCCATGCTACATAGTAGGTTCTTATTAGTTATCTATTTTATATATAGTAGTGTGTGTATGTCAATCCCAACCTCCCAATTTATCCCCCCCCTCCCGCCCCCTTTCCCCCTGGGTAACCATGAGTTCGTTTTCTGCATCTGTGACTCTATTTCTGTTTTGTAAATAGGTTCATTTGTACCATTTTTTTAGATTCCACATATAAGCGATATCATATGATATTTGTCCTTGTCTGACTTACTTTACTCAGTATGACAATCTCTAGGGCCATCCGGTGCTTTAATATTTTTAAGATATGTTTTATATTTCACCCAGATGTGAAAAATTTCTTCAGTAGGAGAGTTGGTCTGAATTACCTAGTCTACCATGACTGGAAGCAAATGTTACAGCATTTTGCATCTTAATTGCATTTAACCTCAGCAACAAAGTTGCAGGAATCTGAATCTTAATTTTCTTACTCCAACAAACAGAAAATTTACTTTTAAGCCACGTACGTTTTATAATCTTAACAAAGAATAGAAAGTCTTTAGAATAAATCTTACAAAAAAAGGTACAGGACCTTAACAGAGAACATTAAAAATTTTAATGAAAAACACTATGACCCAATAAATGGAAGCATAATCCCTAATTTAATTACTTCCCCTGGTGTCATTTATAATGTCCCTCTATCTCCTGCATTTCCTGGAAACTGGAATTTACATCTTAAGTCCTGAGAGATTCAGGTTAAATACGTCTGGCTAGATTACATCACAGGTGATACTGTCTACTTCGTATTTCAGCAGATCAGGAAAGATATCTGGTTATTCCACCATGAATGATGCTAAGAATAGCCAGTGAATTACTTAACTGACCACTTGATGGAATGATCTTCAGATTCTTATTAGTTATCATGGATTAGAAATTATTTTTACGGTCATTACAAAATTTATGACAAAAGAACCCAACATTTCCCTTTTATCATTGACAAATGTAATCCATTTCTTTTGCTAATACGAAAATACTTCAAATCAATTGAACTTTTTCATACCATACATTTAAAAAATAACTGTCATACTCTTGAGACTGCACAACCAATTACCATGCAGCCAATTTGTACATACCAAACCACATCCACCACATAGAAATGAATTTCTGGTATTCTGAAGGTAAAGATCTGGCGTTTCCCCTCTAGGAAACCTGCTCAGCTTATTACCTCCTTTTCATTCCTGACTGGCTTCACTTTGGGTTGTGATACCATGCTCCTTGGGCACAGGTAAACAAACTCCTCCAGCACATCCTTGTCCAAAAGGAGCAGCATATGCTCTACAGCTGGCTGCAACAGTAAAGTCCAGGTGTCACAGCATCGTGTTGGCTATCCATACAAACATGTTGTAAGTGTTGCTGTGAGTACAGGATGTCATTCATCTGGCTCCCTGGTTCTGGGGACTATGGGGCACACTGTCAGTCTCTGCTTGGATCTGATAGCCTTATGAGGAGACCCAGATGAAACTGTTCTCATTATGAAGTGACTGGCCAGAGGACTTTGACAGCCTCATGCCTAGCCTAGCTGCCTTTGCGAATGCAAAGAAGCAACTTTGTGGCTTATACATACTGGTGCTAATCTGTTAACTCACCAGTTGTAGCTGGGCCTATAACTTCCCAACCCTTCTCTGGGTCATCCTTCAGCTTCTCTAACCTTTGGACCAGGTGTGTGAGGAAAGGCTTGGGGTTTTGCAGGACAATCATACCATGAAGACCTGAGGTAATAAAAACTGACAAGGGTTTCAGTCCGTGCTTGTGATTTCCACTTGTTCCTACCTGCTCCCATTTCACATCCACCTTCCCTTCTTAAATGCCTGCTCCATGCACGTCAAGCTCCTTCATCAGAAACAAAGATTAAGAGCTTACAGAGGTGGCTTAACCAGCTCCCGTGACAGCATAAAGTCAAATCCCTTACCTATAAACATATATCCTAGTAGCTCTGCTTCTCTGACTGAATGCTGACCGATAGTTATGTACAAGGACACTGACGAGGTTATTGAGACTACCTAAAATGGTGCTTGTCATTACACTCTCAAAACACCTAAAATCTGTACTGTTTCACATATTCTTACTGCCTCTCCAGTAGATATTTAACTCCCTGAAGTAGGAACTTTTTATCTCTGTATGACCAGTGCAGGATTGTGCTTAGCACGGCAATTCTTTGTATAATGAATAATCTGGAACATCTCTGCTGACCCTATCAAAATCTCCTTTAAGTAACATCTTAATAATATCAGTCTGATTTCTATATAAGATGAATACATTAGCCATCAATAAATAAATACTGACTTAAATGATTGTTATATAATTAAAACCTTAGGAAGTCAATGAAAATGGCAATTATCCATATGGTACGTATTTTCAAATATTTCCTATTATGTAAGTTATCCATCTGTTTACAAGTAAATCCTTATACAAGTATGGGAGAATTAAATATAGACAAACCAATGGAAGGGCAGAATCTTCTAACTATCTGCTGGATTCTTCACAGTGATTTTATGACACATTGAGTCCATAATATTTTCTGTTGACATACTACTAAAATGAAAATAAAGTCAATGATATAATTTGATATACAAGATTTCCTTTAGTTATTTTAAGAATACTGAAAAGTTTTAAATTCTCCATAACCTGTCAGCAAGAAATAGCTTACCACTAAGTTTTATAAACAATATTATCAGCTCAATGACATCTTTAATTTTTACCCATATAATAAATGTTGAAATAACATTTCAGAAAATTATGCATCTTGAAAAACTTTGTTTCAACCGTCATTTTATTGTAAGATGGCTGAATTAATTCAAATTTAAACTCTAACTTGACAATTTTTAGTCAGGTACCAAACTTTATTCAAAGCAAACTGCTTATTCAAAAGTGATCATGGAACAACTCAAAATGCAGAGCAAGAAGGATGAGAGAAACATCTTCCTGGCCAACAGATTGTTTTAATTCTCTCATTACATGAAACTCAAACTTTTCATTTTTAGGAAAGGGAAACTAACTTCAGTATAGAGCAATACAGAAAGATTCTGTCACATAGACTAGTTTCCATTTAGTCAGTCAACTGTTTCTAGCTGTCTCAATTGGGACAGATGCATTTACAGAACTGGCTGTGCTTGAGCCTTCTTTGCAAGCAGCTTTAGATCTGCAATGCACTTGGCAATTGTCTCCTTCTCCTGTGATAAGGAAAGAGAAAGCTGGTTAGAACTTTTCAAATCATGGAAGGGTATAAACACTGTAATTCTAAAGGATACCTCCTATAAGAGGTTCCTCGGAATCTCAAGATGGAGTACTGGCTTAATATGATAGACTACAAAAAATTATTTAATTATTTAACATGGGGGAGATGCAAAATTTATTCTAAGCAAATGGAGGGAATTTAAAGTCCCCTGGCTCATAGCTTTCATCAGTGAAACCTGTTTAGAGGTTGAAGCTAGATACTCCTGTAACCATGTGCCACTGATGTTAGGTTTTACAGCTAACAGCTGCTTAAAAAAGACCAACCTAACAAACATTAGTAATAGAGAAATGTTAAGAAAGAATAAAAATAACTTTTAGTCTCTTTTGTATACTTTTGTCTTTTCAAGTTTCTTAAATAAGTATATAACTTTTATGTAAAAGACAGTTTATTTTAAAAAACCCAAGGCATTAAATGTTGACAGACCCTGTTTTTCTAGTCCTGCATGGTTATGCAGAAAATGATCAGAAATGCCTAAGTATACTATAAATCTAGGAAAGAAGACATAAAGTCAAAAGTAAATAAAGAACATAAAATTTAAAAAGGAAATCACATTTAGGTAAAAAATAGAAAACATTTCTGTTCAAGACCAATGAATTAAGTGGCTGGGAAGAGGAAATGGCATGGAATGGAAATCATGGAATTATTCAGAAAATGGAAGAGGCTCAGAAGAAGACTTGTCCAGCCTCTGTTTTACAGAGAAATGAAATATGTTGCTTAATATTTCCCAAATGTTGGAACTTGAACATACGTCTGTTCAACGAGTGTTCTCAACCATCCTTCCACTCCTCTTGATCCATGAGGTGAGAGACTCTTTGGAAGCCAAACTTTGAGGAGGGAGGCAACCTACCAAGGCAGTTGTACAGCATCTTCTAGGTTACCACTAACCAGAAAAGTGAACCAGGACCACCCCAATGTCTCTAGGCTAAAGACTCCTTACGAGCTATTTTTATCCTGTCAGAGATATCAATACAACTCCAGAAGCTTCAAAACATCATGTACCTGCTGCGCAGAGATGCTCTGTACCACGTTCTTCTCCACCCAGTTTATCATGTGCTCTTGTTCCTTCTGACGTGTCATATTCTGCACAGAGATGTGATAGTCCAGGCGATTCTTTACCTCCTTGTATACTCTATGCAGTCGTTCCCGGTAAGCAACTTCCAAAGCCATGGCAATGTTATTCTGAAGAAAATTAAGAAGTGATGAAAACTGTTTGCACAGTTAAAGGATCACTTCCATTCTGAGGATTCTGCCCATTAGAATACCCATCATTACCTGTATTTTATGCAAAATTCATTTGTTTAATATGAATAGGTAACACATGCATGTGGTAGAAAAATTCTAACAGCATATAGTAAAAATATATTTAAAAGTATATGCAGTAAAAAATAAGTCTCCTCCAGCCCCTCCATAGGCTACCATCTTCCTCTATTTCTTGTATTTTCTCCCAGAAATATTTAATAAACAAAACATAGGTATATGTACACACACAAACATCACTTTTACTGATTATGACACAAAGACCCACCTTAATTTTAAAAGTTACATTGGATTCTACTATTTTGGTGTCTCATAATCCATAATTTATTTAAGCTCTATTAATAGATTAGGTTGCTTCCAATTCTTTAACAAATAATGCTGCTGCGTATATTGTATGTGTCTTTGCACTTATGTGTGAATACTTGCTGGGTCAAATAATAGCTAATAACTGTTGAGTACCTACTATGTTCTAAACACTGTGTGTCAATTCAATTAAATCTTAAAATCACACCATGGGATAGTTACTATTATTATACTCATTTTACAGTGAGGAGGAAACAGAGGCAGATGCTAAGGAATTTGTCCAAGGTTATAGAGCAAATGAACTGTGAAGCCAAGACTTGACTACAAGGAGTCAGGCTACAAAGCCCAGGCTCTTAAAGATCCATTTTAACTTGTGATTAACACTGTCCAATTCCACAGAAAAGTTGTACTGCTTCATACTCTCACCAGCAACACAAATGCTTGTTACTCTAAACCCTGGCCAATGGTGTTTATAAAACATTTTACTCTCGACTATTCTGATAAGCAGAAAAAAATATCAATTTTAATTGTCATTCTCTAAGGAGAAAATTTACATATTTAGAAGCCATTTACATTTACTTACATCTTTATAAATTGTGCATGTCCTACACCTAGTTTTCTACTGGGATGTTGGTCTATCCTAAGGTAACTACCCTTTTGTGTCATATGGAATGCATGTGTTCTTCCTAGTTTGTCTCTTAACTTTGTTTATGGTAACTTCTACATGTAAAACTTAAATTTTTAATGAGATCAACTTAATTTTTCCTCTTATAGTTCCTGGATTTTTAAAAATTGAAGTATAACTGACATACAATATTACATTAATTTCAGGCATACAAACACAATGATTCGGTATTTGTATATATTGTGAAATGATCACCACAATGGGTCTAGTTAACATGCGTCACCACACAAGTTTCTGCATTTTGTTGTCTTTATTAGAAAGGCTTTGCCATTCCAAGGGTATTGTATTGTTTTTCATGTTCTCTTTTTCTACTTTTATGGTTTCATTTCTTATCTAAAGATCTTTAATTCATCTTAAATTTGTTTTGGTATAAGGCAAAAAGTAGGAAAACAACTCTGTACCTACAAAGATACCCGTTTGTCTTTCCCCTCTAAGATGAAAATGCCACCGATCTAAACTACCTTATGAGTTTAGGTCTATCTCTAGACCCTCTCTCTCAAGTGCTGTGCCAATCTGACTTTCTATTCATGTAGTGTGCCAAGCTATTTATTTAAAGTTCCTTTACAATTTTGAGCTTTAATATTTGGTAGGACTGTTCACTACTTCTCTTTTTCAGAATACTCCTGAATATTTTTTACTTTTTCTAGTAATAATCAAGTTGTTCAAGTCCCAACACCCCCTACTCCTAGTCTATTAGTATTTTCTTTCTAGGAATGTGTAAAATTTAGAGATTAAAGTAGGGAGAATTTGATATCCTTATATTATTGAGTCTAGGTTCTCAGAACCTTATACCTCACAAGCATTTCACATTTTTCAAAGTAAAAAGACTCTATTTCTAGTTAAGTTACTCCTAGGTATCTCTTCCTAAATGGTTTACCTTTTTCTCTTATATTTTCTAACTGATATTTATATACAGAAGGCTACTGATTTTGTTTATTAGATATTAATTTTGTACCCAAATACCTTACTGATTTGCTTATGGTTTTAAGAGTTACGTTGATTCTCTCAGCTTTCTGAGGTATATAATCAGGTAATCTGTAAGTAGGATAACTTTATGTTATCTAATTTTTATACTTCTTATTTCTTTCTCTTCTCTAATATCAGCTACTACTGCCAGAATAACATTGATTTAGTAATGGTGACCGGTATATTGTCATCTTCTAGTCTGTAATGAGAATGCTTATAGGTCTGCCTATTTTATATAAAGGCTTCAGATATTAATCTCAAGTAGGCCCTTAATACTTCTAGGTACATCTTTTTTTTTTTTTTTAGTCCATTCACTCTCCTGTTCTTCTTTCTCCTGAAATCTCTAGTATATCTCCTTGACTACTTTCCTTTTCAACAAATGACCTACCTTCCTATTTCACTGAGAAAAAGGAAACAAAGAACTTCACAAACTTCTACCACCATATAAACCAATCTACCTGGACCCATACTCACATACTTTGCCTTCCTTTAACTATGGCTGAACTGTCTCTGCTCTTGAAGCCAACCCTTCCACCTGTGTATTCTAAACTCTCTGGCCTACTGAAGGACATGGCTCCAGCAAATTCCTCCCTACTCCCACCCCTTTCTTGCATCAATTTTTCTCTCTCTACTAACTTCTATCAGATGCTAACATGTAGTTATACTTTCCATCTTTTAAAAAATCTCTCTTGATTACTACATCCTACCTTCTGAGCTACTGAGTCATTTCTTTGCCCAATACAGTAAAACTCCTTCACAATTTTGACAGTGATCTATACTCAGACTCCAATTTCTTTTCTTCCATTTTTTTTTTCCTTCAACTTACTCAAATAGCCCTTACCAAGGTCACCAACCTCCATGTTGCTAAATCCGATGCCAAATTCTTAGAACCGTACTACTTGACCATAAGTAGGGCAACTACAAATTAAAATAATCCTTGTTTCCTCCAGTTATTTTCTTTCATGTTCCAGTCTTACAGCTGTGCCTCTTGTAAGCTCATGATTCCCTCATCTCCAGTCTGGAATTCTTCCCAGTGATTCCAGACTCATATATCGAATGGTCTACCTAACAACTCTATTTGGCTAACTCACTGGCATTTCGAACCAATGCATACAAGATTGAAGGCTACTTTCAACAAGGCAATCAGAGTCGCCCTTCAAAACACGAGCAAGATCATATCACTCCTCTGCCTAAAAGATTCAATGACTTTCTCTCTCATTCTGAGTACAAGTCAAAGTTCTCATAGAAGCCTGTAAGACTTTACATGACCTAGCCCTTGGCCACTCCCTGCCTTGCTTCCTTTACCTTCCTCCTCACTCATTCCACTTCAGCTACAGTGGCTTCCTTACTTTTCCTTGTCTATACCAAGCAAGCTTCCAGGATTAGGGCCCTTGCAATTGTTCTTCCCTCTGCCTGGAATACTATTTCCTCAGAAATCCACACAGCCTGAACCATCACTTTGACAGGTCTCTATTCAAATATCACATTAGAAGCCTTTCTAGCCTGCCCAATAAAAACAGTAACTCCCTCCTTCTAAAATCTCTTTTCCTTTAACATAAGTTCATTATTCTACATGTACTTCATACCAGTTGACATTCACATCTGCTTAATTATTTTTCTCCTGTCCTTCTCTCAACCTCTGGCTAGGAGAGAGACCCCAGGAAGGCAGACTTTGTTTTGCTCTCTGCTGTATTCCCAGCACCTTGCCTTGACCAGTGTCCACATATAAAATATACCTATTAAATATTTCATAAATAAATAAAAATTTTAATGACTATCATTTGAATCTTATAAAAAAGCTACATCTTCAAAAGCCAGATTTTGTTTGTGCATACATAGTTTCTATGAGGCAGGAAGCATTTAGATTGTAACCTAAATCTGCACGGAAAGATATTTTAAAAATTTCTGAGGATTTCAAACATTTATGTGCTTAAGAATCTCTCAGGATCCTATTTTAAAAAAAATACAGACTCTTGGATAGCTCCTAACAGAGGTTCTAATCTCACAGGTCTTGGAATGGGTCCAAAAATTTGCATCAAAGATGACTGGTGCACATGGTACCGAGACTACACTAGGAAATACTGGCCCAAACCCTTAATATTTCAGATACTTATTTTACCTTAGCACCTAATTTTTCATTTCATAGGTGTTTCTATACATAAAATTTCAATATAAGCTCATCTCACTTTAAATATCAGGCATAAAGTACTGGGCTCAAAGTAATTAACAACAAAATGCTTGAACACGTTCCTAAAGTTGTTTTAGAAACTAAATACTTTAGAATCTAGTTATGCTTTGATCATAGTAAAAAGCTCTCCGGCCATCTGAATCTGCTTTGTGAATCTGGAATGTAAGGTATCAGATTTTCTTATAGCAAGTATGTTAAGTAAGACTTTCTTATAGTGAGCATGTATGAAATGCACAGCATGTATTTCACCTACTGTATTTTACAGTGAATGCCATTTTTTAATCTGCTATAACTTAATGAATTATTTTCCCTCTGTGTGGACTCAAAATGTGTCCTTTTATACTTTTTACTCTTTCTAGTTTTAGAGTAATAATTCTAGTTATTTTTCTACTGGATAGGTCCACTGTATAGTTAATATCTGTAACTGCTATTTAGACCCCCACCCAAATATTCTCTTTTCTAAACAAAATATGCTCAACTTATCCAACTATTCCTCATAAGATTCTAATTTTTTGTGTTAAATGCACACAAATGAGTAACTTCACTTGCCTTAGAAAGTTCTGAAACCTACCCTCTGGACATCAAAAAGGTAATGGCGCTTTTGAACCAGTGCCTGATGTGACTTCTCCAGATCAATTGCATCTTGGATTTGTCTGATGGAAGCCTGTTTCACTTCTTCCAGTTCGGCAATTTTTTGCTGCAATTATGATATTTACAACAAAGATCAGTGAAAGTACCAAGGGTAATAAAAAAGTTTCATTTTATGCTTCCTCGAAGTCATACCCCTCATTTGTGAAAACACCCACACATAGGGAGAACTATACAAATCCGTGAAAAGAGTTGCCAAAAATAGCTATGCAGTATCTTGTTGAATGAACAACACTATGGAAAAGCTGGAGAAAGTTTGGTAGATTTTTAAAACTTGATCTCAAGTTAGTAATAACATTAACACTTATAACCGAAATCATTATAATTAGATTCATTTCTATATGCTCTGCCCCTATCATTCGTACCAAAAACATCACTTGATGGCTTTGACACGATTACTACGGTCTAAAATAGGAAATAAGGTTTATGGTTCTTACCTCATTGAGTTTATCAGCAAATTCACCAATAGAGGCACCATATTTTTTAACTACATAGATAAGCACCCCTATTGCTGAAATGGCAGAGAAGGTCTCTGCAGTTATCACATATATTTCTTTGGAGAGTAAATATAAGATAAGCCCAGTTCCGAGCACGTAGGGTCCTAAAAGAAGAAAAAGTTATTTTATGATGGATATACTATGTCTAAAAGGGGAAGACAGAGATACTTCCGTACTTAATTAGTTGAAGGCAAAGTTAATCATGATTTTAAATAATCAGATTCAAAGACGGAACACTAGATGAGAACCAGTATGGTAGGGTTGCAAGAACAAGGATCTGGACCCATGGAAATCTGACTCTGCAACTTATAAAACACTGAGCAATATAGATGATCTCTGAGCTTAGTTTCCTTAACTGTAATATGGGAATAGTACCTTCCTCATAGGGTTGATGAAATTGAGAAATAATGTATATTAAGTATCTGGTACAATTGCTCAACTAACAGGAAGTATTTTATAAAGATGTCAAGTTACTTCCAGAAGTAATTTGTGCAGCAAAATATACTATTTATTGAGTGGGGACATTGGTCAGAATAAAATTTATCCACTCTTGCCTATTTACTGAATAGGAACCTGACACTGGAAATAAGCAAACAAAACAGATACAACTATGAAGCATGTATGTAAAAGAACTAAATAACAGGATTCTCAACTCCTGTAGTGTCTTATTATAATGCTTCAAATATAGCCATCTTTTTCTTTAACCAGGCCATGAATTCTGAAAGGACACAAACCATAAGTACATTTCTTTAGGATTTTCCTCTATGCCTCATTAGATGCTAGGTAAGGTCAAAGCAGGTCTTTGGGGAAGCAGTTTACAATGTTTTTGAGCAATACAGGTACCAAAGGATGTTAGGATGTACTATGAGAATAAAAGGGTTACATTCTCAAATATATTTTACCCAGTTTCCCATACAAAGTTTCAACAGTTCATTTTTTAAAAAAAATTTGCCTTCAATGTATAAATTTTAAATGTGAATTGATAAGAAAGGCCTATCACATGTAGCATTTTTATCAGCTATGGAGGTCTGAGGAAATTAATGTTTCTTGCAATTTTAGTCTACCTTAGGCCACTCCCTGGAGAGATTAAAAAAAAAAAAACTTTGGTTTTCAATGTTTCATGGTCATAGCAATATTTGGAAACAGCAAGAGAGGCAGTGCATGTAGTAGAAAGAACACTAAACTTAACTGTAGAACCTGTGTTTAAGTCCAACTCAGTCACTAAAGAGAGAATAAATCTCAGCAAATTCTTTGTTTTCTAGTTCCGGGTAATAAAAATGTCTTCATAGGGCTTCCTGGTGGCACAGTGGTTGAGAATCCACCTGCCAACGAAGGGGACACTGGTTCGAGCCCTGGTCCGGGAAGATCCCACATGCCGCGGAACAACTAAGCCCGTGCGCCACAACTACTGGGCTTGTGCTCTACAGCCTGCGAGCCACAACTACTGAGCCTGTGTGCCTAGAGCCCATGCTCTGCAACAAGAGAAGCCGCCACAGTGAGAAGCTGGCGCACCGCAACAAGGAGTAGCCCCTGCTCACCACAACTAGAGAAAGCCTGCAAGCAGTAATGAAGACCCAACGCAGCCAAAAATAAATAAATAAATTTATTAAAAAAAAGAAAGTCTCGGGCTTCCCTGGTGGCGCAGTGGTTGAGAGTCCGCCTGCCGATGCAGGGGACACGGGTTTGTGCCCTGGTCTGGGAAGATCCCACATGCCGTGGAGCGGCTGGGCCCGTGAGCCATGGCCGCTAAGCCTGCGCGTCTGGAGCCTGTGCTCCAGACAGTACAGCAAAAAAAAAAAAAAAAAAAAAAAAAAAGTCTTCATAGAACTGTTGTATGGATTAAATAAAGTGAAAGCATATAGTATTATAAAAATGTAAGGTTTCAGTACAGTTTATGCCTTTTTATTTATTTATTTTAAATAAAATTATTTATTTATTCATTTGGCTGCGTTGGGTCTTCGTTGCTGTGCGCGGGCTTTCTCTAGTTGCGGCACGCAGGCTTCTCACTGCGGTGGCTTCTCTTGTTGCGGAGCAGGGCTCTAGGTGTGCAGGCTTCAGAGCACAGGCTCAGTAGTTGTGGCACACGGGTTTAGTTGCTCCGTGGCATGTGGGATCTTCCCGGACTAGGGCTTGAACCTGTGTCCCCTGCATTGGCAGGCGGATTCTTAACGACTGCGGCACCAGGTAAGTCCCTATGCCTTTTTAAAAGGAAAAAAAAAACCTGATTAACATGGCCCAGCTCTTTTTTCGTAATTATACATACAACACAGAGTCTCTATTGCCTTACCTGGCTTTATTTTAATCCACAGCTCTTTCTATCATTACCTGAAAATGTATTATACAGTTACTCAATTTTGGTTTTTTTGGCCGCTCTGTGCGGCTTGCAGGATCTTAGTTCCTTGACCAGGGATGGAAGCCGGGCCCCTGCAGTGAAAGCACCGAGTCCTAACCACTGGACCGCCAGGGAATTCCCCAGTTACTCATTTTCTTATTGTCTATCCTACAAAAGAATGTATGTTTCATGATGGCAGGCACTTCAGTTCACCACTGTATGCCTAGAACAGTGCCTAGCATACAGCAGGCAGTCAATAAATTTGGCGTAACAAGAAATGGAGACAATGTTATAAAATCAAGTTAAAATCCCAAACAAATTTATTCCAAAGACAAGTTAAAGCAACCAAATCAATTCTTATATTGAATCACTTCCACACTTTACTTTAAAAACAACTGACTTGATTTTTCTGGTACACGTGGAAGAGGTTAAGAGACCACTAAAACGCTAGATTAACATAAACCATACCATCTAAACATACTATCAAACATTGGGCAAATGCTCACCTGTTACACCAGTTTTAGGATAAAGGAACTGGAAAAATTCCTCAGGGATCAGCCCAAAACGAACTTTTCCTCCATATTCAGGAAGAGGTGGTACAGGGGCAAGACTTGGCTGCCCTTTGTGAAAGATCCTTGTTGCCTGCAATACCCTACAGGTAGGAATTACACAAATTTAAAGCCTATTCTTTAAAGAGAACACAATGTATGAACAACTGTAGAAAAGAACAAATAGGGATGAGGATTGAGGCTGTTTCCCACTGTCTTAATGGGAACAGAACAGACCAAGAACAGGAAGGTTAGGGTCCCATAATTAGCTGTGTGATAAGGGGAAACAACTTACTTAAAGCTGTATGTAACCTTCTACCCAATACTAGAATCCCTTCTGTTAAGTCTTACGGGTCATCTGTCTAGCACTTTATATGTCTATTACTAGCAATGAATTATGTAAGAACACAGACTCTGCAGCGAGACTATCTGGGTTCAAATTTTAATTTATGCTTTTGTAGTCTCTGATTTCTCTAAAGTAAAGTAGGAACAAAGAATATGACCTTAGAGGGTTGCTGTGAGGATTAACTGAGTTAATAAATGTAAAGTATATAGAATAGTGCTTGGCATATGGTAAAGTTTTATGTAAGCGGTTAGCTATTACATGTCCACTGTGCTGTGAGCTCCCTGATGGCAAGAACTTTGACCTTTCTGAATATTCTCTGTATTGGGGTGCTAAATAACCACTAAGTGAAACATGCTTTCTCAGTGTTGGATAGCTCTAACTATGATCATCCTTTGAATTGAACTGCTACATACATCCTTGAAACCTCTATCCATTGGTTCTAATATTATTCTTCTATGTAAGTTAACACTCATGTATCTGGGTTAAACATCTCAGTTCCTTCACAATCCTGACTGTCCACAAGCAGCAAACTGGTTTTGTTTACAAAAATGAAGTATACAGAACTGAACACAATACTGAACTGAAATATAGCTTGACTGATTCATTCATCCTACAAATATCAATACATATTGAGAACTTGCTATTGCCATCGCTGGGCTTGAACCACTGTACTATTATCATGGATCTGCGAACTATTCTGATCTTTAAAGTAGCCTAAGATTGTATCTGTAGCAGTTACAGCATACTGCTACATAGGATTCTGATGAAATAAAATCCTCTAGCCTTTTCATATCTGCTGTCGAGCTAAATCCCCTTCAAATTCTAAGTATGTTTTTGTCCCTCCCCTCCCCTCTCTCTTATCTCCTTGCAATGTAAGAGTTTACATTATTTCATTGATTATTGTTCACTGCCTGTCTTTTGAATATTATTTCTGCTTCCCAATGTATTGAGTTACCTCACCAACTTTTGAAATCTGAGAATCATGCTCAAGATTCTTTCATTTTAATCAGGGTTTCTAAACCTCAGCACTACTGACATTTTCAACTACTGACAACTCTTTGTTGTGGAAGGCTGTTCTGTGCACTTAGAATAATTAGGAGGATCCCTGTGGCCTTTGTACACCAGATGCCAGTAGCATCCCCCTCCTACCCAGTGGTGACAACCAAAAAGTGTCTCCAGACATTGCCAAAAGTCCCTTGGAGGGCAAAACTGCCCCAGGTTGAGAACCACTGACTTAAATCATAGCACTAAAGAACTTGCTTTAGGGGAACACAAATCCTCTCCCTAACTGGCTGTCTCACGTCAAGCCCTCATCTACTCCTGCCTAAACAAGTAAGTAACCCAAAATCTGTTCTCTTGGCTCTTCCTCAAATACCCCTTGAACCTAGCCCCCTCCCTGCTGCTTTGAAAGTTTTTAAAATGCAAATTTGACTTTAAAACTCTTCAACAGGCTCTCTCCTGCCCACAGAAAACAAACTACTTAATACAGCATACGTGATTCAGCACCTGTCAAATTTTATATCCTCATCTTCCTTCATTCTCCTGCTCTCCAGCCATATGGAACTACTTACAGCTTTCAAAAACAAACAAACAAAAAAAACAAAAAAACCCTCATGCTGCTCCTTCTGCCTGGTATACCTTTCACTTAATGAGTGCCAAGACCAACCAGCCTTCAGAACATCTTGAGTATATCCTTTATAAAGGCCTTCCAATCTTGGGTTGACAATTACTCACTCAACAAAACATTTACTGACTTTCTGCTTATATTAGGCACCGGGAGTTTAACAATAAGCAGACAAAGTCCCAGCCTCTGACATTCTAGCAGGGGTTTGGGAAGTGTTGAGTGTATAGGTCCATACACAATTTCAGACAGTTTTAAGTGCCATGAAGAAAAACAGGTGAAGGAAGGGGCTAAGGAGCAATGGAGTGAGGGAAAGGCTTTTTTGGTAGATCAGATGACATTTGAGCCAATGACCTGGGGAAAAGAGAGAAGAGCAACTAGAAAGGTCCTGAGGCAACAATAAGCTTGGCAGTTTTCAGAGGAATAGCAAGAAGGCCAGTAAGGCTAGAGAATGAGCTTAAAAGAGAATTTAAGAAGGTAAATCAAGAGGTAGGATGGGGTCAACTCATGTTGAACTTTCTGTGTTAAGGTAAGTTTGGATTTGATTTCAAGTGGGATGGGCAGCTCTAGAGGGTTCTGCAGGGGAAGGGTGGGGGGACTGACAGAATCCCTGTGGCTATTGTGAGGATGGCCTGTAATGGGACAAGAATATAGATTCAAGGAGACTAGTTAGGAGACAACTGAAATAGCCTAGGTGAAACGTGATGGTGGTTCACACTCCAGTAGCAGTAGTAGTGGAAGAAGTGGTCAGAGTCTGGATATCATCTGGAGAAAGAGCCTTACTAATGCATTAGACATGAAATGTGAAAGAGAAATCAAGGATGTTCCTTGCATTTTGTATATGTATTTATTATCTATATTACAATTATTTACTTGTCTATATGGAATCTTTCTTCTCTGAGAAGTTGGAAGCAGCCAATTATAGCCTCACTTTATTGCTTATACAAAAATTACAGATAAACCAAAGCCACTTTTTCAAGCTACAGGATTGTTATCAAATTTTTCAAGATTTAGGACTAAGTCTGGAAGTAAAAAGAGAAATCCCAAAGAAAACTGACGTTTTATGAAATATCAGTAACACCTTCTAATATTTACTAAGCACATACTATGTACCAAGCACTGTTTTTAGGGTTCCCAGGAATTAATTCCCTTAATTTTCACAATCCATAATGTACTATTCTATTTTGCAGAAGGGGAAATTAAGGTCCCACAGTAAGGTCCCACTTGTAAGTGGAGGAGCCCGGTGTACCCTCTTTCAGCTTTGGAATCCTCGCTGTAAACTACCATTTTATAGCTGCCTCCTCTGGTAGACTGTGCGTGAGGTCCACGAAAGCAGGTACTTAACCTTACTCATTTTTTTTATGTTCGGTTACGTGCGTGGCAAGATAAATATCTACTGAAACGACGAATAATTTCTCTGACCTGACAGTAAAAGTTGGAATCTGGGAGGCAGATTAAAAACAATATGCTTCACTGTTTTATTTAACAAAACTTGTCCTAGGGTATGCAATCTAGTAACCCCGACTAGAGATGCCGCAGCTGTGCCTAGCTGAAGGTCACAAGGGAGAGGGGCGGGGCTTAGGGGACACCAAAACCAGTTTCTAGTTTAGTTAGAACACATTAAGTGACACAACGGTGTTCCAGGCAGTAACAGGAGCACACGTTTGAATGAGACTTGAAGCGTTCCAAAATAACCTAAAGAAAGGTAATTACCGGCCCAAAGCTAAGAACAGATTACCCAGAAGTGAAATAGGTGATAAAACACGGACAAAAGGGAGTATTACACCCCTTACACTTACCCTGGACCGAGGAGGGCTGCGTTCTTCAGAGAGGGAACTAGAAATACACAAGGCACAGGTTAGCAAGGTCACCGTGAAATCTGGTTTGCCCCTTCCTCGGTCCCCGCGGAGCCCAATCACTAAGGCCATGCGTCCCCCATTCCTATCCCCCGAGACCCCACACTCTCCTTCTGAGCGGCACTAATCAACTCTCCACGCAGGCCCAAATCCCGCCGCGACTTTCATCCCCTTTCCTCCCACCCGCTCCAAGTAACCCTAGACGCGCTGGTTTGCAATCACTCTGCTAGCCTGGACTAGGGTCTGTACCTCTCACCTGCTGCGGTGGCGGCAGAAAGTACCACCCGGGACAACATTGTCAGATAGCGTCCACACAACAGTCTTCGCGCCCCAGTGACCGCTACAGGAGACTCTGTCAGGGGCAGAAACAAGATGGTCGCTCACAAGTCTCGCGAGAAGAGAACATCGTGCCCTTTTCATCAACTTCCGGTCTTTTTTTTTTTTTTTTTTTTTTTTTTTTGCGATAAGAAGCACAGGGCACTGAGAGCCCGCGGCAAGAGGTTGCTCGCTGGAAACGGGAATGGAATCGTAGAAGCAATTCTCGCGAGATGTAGAGAGGCTGTAGCCTGGCCAGAGGGGCGGAGGCCTATAGCGGGGCCACGTGGTGGCTCGCGGAGCTGAGTCTCCGACGGGCGTCCAGTTTGGGTCTAGGTTGGAGTTGGAATCGTGGAGATGCGGAAGGAAACCCCGCCCCCGCTAGTGCCCCCGGAGGCCCGGGAGTGGAACCTTCCCCCTAATGCACCAGCCTGTATGGAGCGGCAATTGGAGGCTGCGCGGTACCGGTCGGGTGAGCCTAGGTCCTGGGTCTGGGAGTTCCCTCACCCCACCCCGAATGCCCTTTCCCGGGACTAAACCTTCCAGCCTTCCCCCAGCCCCCCGCTTACCCCGCATGCCATCCTCACCCCTGCCTCGCGTCGCTGAGCTCAGTCCCCAGCCGTGCTCGGCGTTCCTGGGCTCCGATCCAGACCCGGCCAGCTGGCTGCTGGGCGGTCACCAGGGAGATTAGCCCTTCCACTCCTCACGCGCTGACAACTTGTATCTCCCTTAGATGGGGCGCTTCTGCTCGGGGCTTCTAGCCTGAGTGGCCGCTGCTGGGCTGGCTCCCTCTGGCTTTTCAAGGACCCTTGTGCCGCCCCCAACGAAGGTTTCTGCTCCGCTGGAGTCCAGACGGAGGCCGGAGTGGCTGACCTCACTTGGGTAGGGGACAGAGGTATCCTAGTGGCTTCCGATTCAGGTGAGTCACTTTCTCCTCAACCTTACAGGTGGGATGGAGGCCATGGGTATAGGTCGGGCTGTGCTCAATTTTTAAAATCCCATACTCAGTGCTTGGGGGAGCTTGAGGGTGTTGGTCCCGAAGGAGAGTAACTGTGTAGGTAGGAAATACCTTCCCCAAGATTCTAAATTGTTTGGTGGAAATTCCTAGTATAATCCATAACAAAATTAAGAAATTAATTGGAACTATTTTTCTTCTCTGTATCCACCCAACCCCAAACCAAGGATAATCTTGATCTTAAAGATGATGCCGAGGCCAATCTGTGCTCTTTCCATTTTTTCCCATTTTATTCTTAAATGCCTTTATTCTGCTTTCTTTGCCTTGAATGTCAGTCTCAGCAATGGAGGCTTTGACATTAAAAAAAAAAGAAATCAGAATATGGACGTTGGCAGGCATTGCATGGAAGGATAAGTGTGGGACATTAAAGATTGAGCCTCTCTGGCGATTGAGCTTGAACACTCTATATTCAGGGCAGCTGTCTGATGATTTTCTATACTTAGTCACTGTACAACATATTTTTATGTTATTCAACATATTTTTATGACTCTAAGACATTTATTCAAATTGTTCAACAAATACTTTAGTGTCCAAATAACTGGGAATATTTAACCATACGGCCTGTGTGCTACTCAGATCATTGGGGAGATTTCCTCCTTGTCTCCTGAGAGCTTAGAATCCTAGAAGCGAATTTCTGTCTTGGCATAATCCAAGCTTGTTTCCCTCACCCTACTCCCCACCCCCAACAGGTGCTGTTGAATTGTGGGAGCTGGATGAGAATGAGACACTAATTGTCAGCAAGTTCTGCAAGTATGAGCACGATGACATCGTGTCTACAGTCAGTGTCCTAAGCTCTGGCATGCAAGCTGTCAGTGGTAGCAAAGACTTCTGGTGGGTCCCTCCTCTCATCGCTCCTGTTTCTGGGCCTCCTTTGGGTGTCTTTAGCATCATATTAGCCTCATTAAATTATGTTTTGGGCTCATTATAAGAACCCGGTGACTAATTATGACATGCCTATAAGGTTTTCTTAGAGATTTTTGCAATCCATGGTAAAAGTAGGCTGTACCAGAAGTCCAGTAGGCAAAGACATAGGGCGTTCTTATTTGAACACACGTTTTTATGTAGGTAGTGTAGGTCAAATTAAGTCTCTGTTTCCTTTTGCTTCTTAGCATCAAAGTTTGGGACCTTGCTCAGCAGATGATTCTGAACTCATACCGAGGTGAGTGCATGTTCTTTCCTTTTCAGTCCTGGCCTTGGCTGTTTTGTTTTTATTCTCCCCTTTGGGCTCTTTGAACTTTGCTTGCATGTTAGTGATATCAATTCTTTGCTCTCCTGCCTGGTAGTATATTTCTTCCAAAACTACGGTCAGGCTCCAATGTCGATTCTAGCCCTTTTCATAATTTCCCTATATTTTTTTTTTTATTGACAGCCTCACCACCTTCTTGGTCACCTGAGGCTGAAAATCCCAGTCCTCTTCCACTCCTCCTGTTTCCCACTATCAGTTGGTCCCCAAGTTCTTTGGAGTCTTTTTCCATTTCGTCAGTGACCTTCCATTCCATTTCTTATGCTCCCATTTACTTTCAGGCTTTATCTTATTACAGACGGTGGCACTCATCTCATTGTTCTACCTGTAATCTTTAGTCTTTCATTGGTTTCTTGTGGCTTGCAGGTTAAAATCTCATGTTCATGTCCTGGCATTCAAGCCTTTTTCCTGTCACTCCTTCAAGCATACCATGCTATCTAAACCCAATCACAGTAGATCTTTGGCATTCTCCAAGTATAAACCCTGATACCTGTGAATCTTGAACTTTTGAATATTCACCTCTATAAAATCTCATTTTTTTGGTGAGAACCATCACTTTCTATTAATGTTCCTTTTTCTGCTCACTTTCATTAGCAGCACTAGCAGTTGACTTTATTTTGGGAGCCATTCCTCATGAAGATACCAAATCTTAATGAAGATAATGTATAGAGCGTTAATGTGTGTGTGGCTAAGAGATGTACATATGGGTGATCACTGGTTCCCCCAGTAACTAAGTGCCTTTCTCTGCCAGTTCTAACTTCAAAGTGCATGATTCAGATATGAGCGAAGCAAAATCATAAACTCATATATCTCCTGGAGCTTCATGGTCACTTGCAGATAGTTAGACAATAATGTTAAAATGTCAGTGCTCAAAGTCTACTGTACTTGCCTTTTGTTTCCTAGACTTACGATGTATTTTTCTGGTCAATGCTAAATAACTATTTTTCAGCACTTGTTCCTTTCAGCCTTTTTAATTAGTTCTTTGTGTTTATTCTTATTCCCCCCACTGATTCCAAATTCCTTGAGGGCAGAGGAACCACATATTTTTTTTTCATCTTTTGTACTCCCCCATGGTGTTTGTCCCAAAGCTTTGCTTTTCTCAAGTGAGCAATACATTCCTTTTCCTCGTGTTGGCTTTCCATGGATTCTATGGAAGGTAGTTTGAGCCCACACTTCTGTCTCAGGGCAGAGCCACATTCAGACTATCTCAGAAAGTCTGGTTAAATCACTTTGGAGAAGGTGGTTTCCACAGCCTGTAATTAACATTTAGTGGAGACCTTTAACATTTTTAGCATGTAGCCCTAAAAGAATTTTGAAAAAGTGTACCCTCTCACACATTTTAAAATTAGTATCTAATTTAAATTTAACTAGTTGCAAAGAAAGTTATATCTGGCCATGTCATTTATTGTACACTTTTATAATATATGTTTGTCAAAATTTTGGATTTGCAGATTAAGCTCATTTAATTTATGTAAAACATCTACCAAATAACCTAACTGCCAAAAACCATATGCACTGTTAAGCCAGTTGGCCAAGTGGGACTTAACTTTCAGTCAGAAAAAGTCTGACTTCATTTTTAAATTCAGATAAGCTATGTACGTCCTTATGACAACCACCTGTCATATGTTTCAAAATTCTCATTATTAAAGAGAAGAGATCAGTCACAGAACCACACTTGTGTTTGTGGTGTGGCTGAGAAAGGCCAGCCTCCTTCACAGAATTTTACACAAGTGCTCTTTCTTTGTCTCAGGAAAAGCCCCTTTTGTTTTATGCCTTAGGTTTTTATACTCCTGAGCATCATGGTAAGGTTTGGGGTGGGTGAGAGGTGTGTATTTCTTCTACACATGGGAGAAGGGTGACTGTGAGAGTAGAGGTCAGCACTGCTGGCAGGTTATAGGCAGCTTCTCAGTTCAATATGGAAGAAGAACATTAGAGAAATTCCCTTAAAACTCGCAGTGTCCAGAACTCCCTCAGAAGTCTTTGTATGCTACCTGGAGGCAAGTGTGCTACTGCTATTCTAGGATGTCTTTACTCTTTCCTCTCCTGTTCTTATTCAGCATTTAATTTATCTTTATCTTTATCTTTATCTCCTGTTCTTATTCAGCATTTAATTTATCTTTCATGTCTTTCATGATTCATTTTTCTCCAGGCCTTTTGAGTTTTTATAATGATATCAACATTTCCTCTTAGGTTTCATCTAATCCAAAAATCTCACAGAATTTGTTAATTTGCATCATGAGACTAGGCCTATTTCTCACACCCTCCCTCCTACCCCTTCATAGTGTCTGGGCTGCTTGATAGTAATGCCTGCATCTTCTCTGTCTTATTTCTTGTTCTGTCTCCTTTACAGCTCACTCTGGGCAGGTCACCTGTGTTGCTGCCTCTCCCCACAAGGATTCTGTGTTTCTTTCATGTGGTGAGGTGAGATATAATCTCTTTTTCCCTTCCCACATCCTAACCGCACTCAGACCCTTTAGACCTAAGTCTAGCGTGGAGGGCTTCTGGCCAGCAGCTGCTTCTTTGGATTGTGAAGCCCTTTTTCTGTTCCTTCTTTTAGGACAGTAGGATTTTACTGTGGGATACCCGCTGTCCCAAGCCAGCATCACAGATGGGTGAGTCTGAGAGCCAGTGGTGGGAGAGTGATACTAGGAACCCACCTGGAAGAGGCTTTCCTTGGCCAGAGTCAGAGGCAAAGCTGCCAGATGCCCAGTCACTGACACAAATGACACAATTGCTTTCTTTCCCACTGAGGCACATTGTGTGCAGTGGGTCCCAAGAGGAAGGGCTAGTTACTGGGTGGGTCACTTACATTTCCTGGATGGGCGAACAAAGGGGTCAGAGCTGTTATCTTCATGCTTTGTTTTGAAACTTGCCCGTGACTCACGTCTGGAAAGGGCAGGAGGCTGATGGGTAGATGTAGGTTGTGAGGGTCAAGGATGAGGACAGGACTGCCTTAGCAGGGCTTGGGACACTGAATAAAGGTGCTCCTGGGATTTCGAGTGACTTCACCTGGGAAGCTTTGGCTCAGAGCTGGGCTCGGAGTCTCGTTCCAGACCCCTCTTCCTCCCTTTGCAGGCTGCAGTGCCTCTGGCTACCTTCCCGCCTCCCTGGCTTGGCATCCTCAGCAGAGTGAAGTCTTTGTCTTTGGTAAGGCAGCATGTCGAACTGTGTGTTGACTCTGGGGAGGGGAGTTTGAGTGAGAGAGCTGACCCCATAACTCGAGAGACTGGCTGCTCAGTCTCATCAGCACACCTGGGCGCAAGGTGAATTATATTAATGGGGGTGTAGGGAGGTGGGATGATCCAAAAGTGGTTTTAGTTTAGCTTTGGAGAACATGGTGATTTTTGCCCTTGTAGATTTGATTCCTGACTCTTTGCTGTGGCTCTTGTATTCATGGCTAGAAGTCAGTGGACCGCAAAGCAAGTGGATTGCTACATGGGGAATATGGTTGTATAGTACGGACAGTTGCATTAACACGGTGATATGGCTGTGTGTGTGGTGACATAGTTTATGATAACAATTATGTCATCCATTAATTTAATTTCCAGAACCCCCAAATGACTAGTTATTCCTACTTTACCAAAGAGGAAGCTGATGCTCAGTTTCTCCCCTTGCTCTGTAATGTTTCTCTGTAATGCTTAGGGTGGTTAACTTGTTCAGGATGGAGGACCTAGCATTCAAATCCAGATCTGGCTGAGTCCACAGCCCATGCTCGTAACCTCTGTGAGGTACTCCCTCTTTCCTTCAGGTGATGAGAATGGGACTGTCTCCCTTGTGGACACCAAGAGTGGAAGCTGTGCCCTCAGCTCAGCTGTGCACTCCCAGTGTGTCACTGGGCTGGTGTTCTCCCCGCACAGGTACTGTTCTTTGTCATCAAGGGCCTGGTGGGTATGAATAGGAAGAATGAGGGGGGATGCTTGTGTTGACGTAGCATTAGCTGATTGGTAGCTCCTTAAAGCAGGCACTGTTGTAGCTGAGGTTTTGGAATGTGAAAGATCTCTTTAAGACTGTAGTCCATTTTTGGGGTTGTATGGTCTCTGACTGCAAATGGCTAAAATATGGTCTTGTTCCTGCTCGACACCCAAAATGATTAATACTGTGGGCTTGTGGGGCTGTGTGGTTGGAAAACCTGTGTTTCTGAATCATCACTGAAACTACAGGGAGGGACTAGATGGGATGGTTAGTTGCCAGGATGGCTGTCAACCCTGACTTTGCTCCATTTTCCTCATCTTTCCTTGGAACTTGTACCTAGACTTGAGTGGTAGCCAGGCCTTAACCCAAAGTGGGGATCAAGCCACCTTCTCTGATCATTTTAGGTGGGCTTTGGGGACTGCCCAGTCAGGTTTTGTCTTGAGAACCATGGACTTTATGTTTCCCAACCTCCTCCTTGTCTCCTAGTGCTCCCTTCCTGGCCTCTGTCAGTGAAGACTGCTCCCTTGCTGTGCTGGACTCAGGCCTTTCTGAGGTGTAAGTGTGCCGTGGAGCCCTGTGATCAGGAATCAGGGAGGGGAGCAACACGTGGCTGGGGCCTTTTTCTCTTTGGAAAACTGGGTTGTCTCTTTCAAGGAGACTTGGTAATGGAAGCAGGCCGACTGCTGACTGTCTCCCTGTTCTGGGGACTGACTCACAACCAGCTCTGTCCCTGGTAGAGGAGGAATGTGGTGGTGGGTGTGATTTCTGAGCCTGGCATTCCGACTGACTCCCAGAAAGAGACGGTCTACCCTTTTCACACAAAGAACCTCATGTAGGAAATGCAACCTGCTATAGGGTGAAAGGCACCAGACAGAAGATCTGATTGTACTTCCTTCTTTGCCATGAGATGCTGTCAGATACTGGCTCAGATCACCACCCTTGGTCTAGCTATCATTTCTTCTATGAATATAGGGTCCTAGACTGGATGATGAAGTCTTCTGTGGGTAGCTACACCACTATGCTGGTGACTAGGCCATATATATGGCGAGGCGTGCCCTGGGTGTGTTGGGTCTCTTCTTTCCATTTCTGCCTTTTCCTCTGTCTCTTACTATGCCCACACTTTTCTTTGTTCTCTTGTAGGTTTAGAAGCCGAGCCCACAGAGACTTTGTGAGAGATGCTACTTGGTCCCCGCTCAATCACTCCCTTCTTACCACGGTGGGCTGGGACCATCAGGTCATCCACCATATCGTGCCCACAGAACCTCTCCCAGAGCCTGGACCTAAGAGTGTTGCTGAGTAGATTGGATTTCAGACAAAAAGCAAATCCCCAATGAGTATCCACTCCCTTTGCCCCTTCCCTCTCAGTTGGTGAGACAACACAGGAGTATGTTGGTACACCAGATCTGTGCAGTTAATAGGCATTGTCTCTCAGCCTGGGGTAGGCTGGATTCTGGGGTCCTGTAGCCAGGGAAGAAAAACTTCCTTGAACATGGATCTGAGTGTGTATGTGGGTAAATAGTTTTTGTTGATGGGAGGAATAAAAAATCCATCCCGCATCTTTCCCAAGGCCCAATCCCCATTCCCCCCCACCCCGAACCCGCCCCAAAGTTAACAAAAGATTTTATGCTTCCCACGTAGCTTTGCATGAGGAATTTGGGCCATGTCTGTGTGAGGTATGGGATGTGGGCATCCCTGGATTCTTGGAAGCAGCTCATAGAGATAGGAGCAATTTTATTTTTTTATAGAGCTTAAATTCACCTTTGTCATGGGCAGTGCTTCCATTCACATCCAGCCCAGCTCACCTTGAGGAAGAGCCAGGACACTCACCACAGTTTTGCGCATCCCTTGTTATTAAACTGAGCCAGAAGTCCAGTTTCTGGCTTAATAAGAAGTTTGGCTGGTACCTGTGTAATGCCCCCACCCCACCCCCGACCCCCATGGAGTTGTGTATATGAGAGATGAGTGTATTTCTGTCATAGATGCCATAGAAGAGTTTCAGGATGGAGCGCTTAAAGGCATTTCAGTTAAAAACTGACACAGACTTGCATAGGAATGTCTGCCACTTTCCCACCTGAAAACAGTCTGGGGCCTGACCTTTTTTGCCTCTGGGCCCCTGTTTCTGGATATAGGAAGCCTAAATGCTATTTTGGGGGACTCTGAAAATTTTGAATTCGGCATCAGAGAAAGAATCGGAAGTACCGGTCAGTGAAATAAAAAGTTGATTCATTGTTGGCTTGTCTTTTGAAGCGTGTATGTCATGTGCCGTTAGACCTGCTACTTATGTGAGTCATCAGGGTATCTCTTATAGCCTGTTACTTTTTTGTGTGCTTCCCCAGCCCCCCAGAGTAGCTAGTTGGAACTTAAGGTAAATATTTGGTTACTTGGTTGGTGGCTACTGCCACTTAGAAGTTATGGATCAATTACTGATTGTATTGAAACTAAATTAAATCAATTATGTCCTTTGTGTTTTGCAAGTTTCGTTTAGCTAAAATATCATGAAACGGGCAGTTTCATGGGCAAAGTATTTGTAAGTAAAGCTTCTGTGTTTCACCCTTGCTGAGCGTGAGCTCTGTTCTCACAATTACCCTGGAGTAAAAACATGGGAATTTGTTGTCATATGATCTAACTGTCGGGTTTGCGGGGAGATGGAATTGAAGCCCTCACTGTTCGTAAGTGTAACTTCTTGGGGGGTAATAGGATGTGTTGGTAGAAACACTTAAGTTCTTCTCAGCGGTAAAAGCTTAAAATTTGTGATCACTTAGAGAAAGTGAGGTAGAGGGTGAGGTGGGTAGGAATTAAATTTTCGTGGGCATGTTCCTCATGGACTGAAGAATGGTAGAGGGAAAAGTCGGTGAAAGAGATAAGAGTCCAAGGAAATGAATATAATGTGTCAAGGTGGTTAAAATGACATCAGCGAAGGAAAACCTAGAGTTTGAAGAACCATGTTACTTAATGTAAAAAATATTAGTTTAGATTCAGATAGATCTGTGCTGATGCAAGCAATTCACATCTATTCATGATCATCACCAAGACATTTGCAAATGTAATCGAAGTCACAGTAGGAATGACCCTCACAATTGTGATTGAATGTGTCTATAACAGTGAGAAAAAAAAAGATGGTTCAGAATAGAAGGTGACCTCAGAATAATCAGAAATGTAGTATCACATGCAGTGCTGTTTACTAGGCCATTGACTTGGGAGTAGTTTCAGTAGAGTGAGCACAGATTTGCTGACCACAAGTGGAAATGGGCTCATTTTGTTTTCTTTGTTTAAAACCATACAAGCGTATATTTTGCATTTAATTTCACTGGTTCAAATATCCAATTGCTGGAGTAAGTCCATTTTCCTATCCTTATTCTTACTGTGAAGTCCACTAACCTGACCGACTATATTCCACCTCTGATTTCTCGTGCTCAGAACAGCAAACACTGAGGTTGGCTCAAGTGCTGTTTCAGGTAGCTCCAGACATCAGGCTGGTTCTCCAAGATCTGTCCTGCCCTACAGGACGGTAGGAGGCTGGTCAATTACCAGCTCTATAGGCATTAACTGCTGATCCACAGTCGCATTGAGGCAGCAAAATCACCCAAGCTCTGACTGCTCTGGACTCCCAGCCATGTTTCCTCTGGGCAGCATTATAGAAAGGGCAGGAGATTGGGACGGTGGGTGTGGGAGGGTCCCTGTAGTTTATTTATTTATTTTTTTTGCGGTATACGGGCCTCTCACTGTCGTGGCCTCTCCCGTTGCGGAGCACAGGCTCCGGACTCGCAGGCTCAGCGGCCATGGCTCACGGGCCTAGTCGCTCCGCAGCATGTGGGATCTTCCTGGACCGGGGCACGAGCCCGTGTCCCCTGCATTGGTAGGCGGAATCTCAACCACTGCGCCACCAGGGAAGCCCTCTGTAGTTTATTTTTTAATCACTCAGTTACAGAGGGCTCCAAAACTCTTGCCACATCTAGACCCAAAAGTAAAGGGCTCTGATTTGTAAAATGCAGATTTCTTGTTACATTTGGACAGTATGAGCAATGTGCTTTCATATTCTTTGTATTTCTGTAGTTGTTTGACTTAACTGTATCTACAAACTAAAAGAATAGAAAAAAAAAAGTTTGTTCCAAACTATACTTACATAAGCATTTCTTTCAGTAAGACATACATCAAATATTTGTATGCATCCTAGGGAAGTTTTAGGGCACCTAAAGAGAGCCAACATATGTGAAAGAAGCTGAAAGAATTCATATCAAATCACCATTCGTAGCAACTTTCTTACTGCCACTCTCTGGGTCACACTGAAATTTAGAATCACTTGTGCAGGGAACTGATTTTGTTTGGAAAAAGGGTGAGGAGGCTCTAGTCTCTATTTTGATGTAATTAAAATCTCTCAAGAGCATCAGCAGTCTATATAGCTTGATTTTGGAAAAGTAAAGGAAGCAGACCAGTTTTGAGCCCCAAACACATTTTCTTATTGAGTTCTCCATCAAAAACGGGCAGTTGTGGAGTTTTTCATCTTCATTACATGGTCGTAGGACTAGTGCAATCCAGGGAGTGAAGGAGGTGCAAAGATCAGTACAGGAAGCGTTAACTCATTTTAAGTTATAGATACAGTCACTGATCGTAAAATCTTTTATCATCTAGAGTAAGGTTTAATGTAGTCCTCAACGTATTCTGGAAACTCTCCTTGTCTTGTAAATGATGTTCTGCTTCTTCAGTATATAAGAGATCGTCAGAATTCAAAAGGTCAGTAAGTAAAGGGTTTCACCCCCAAACACCATCCTTTCAACTTTCTGGTGGGAAAGCCAGTGCTACTGGGTGCAAGTTCCTTCAGTGAATGTAGACATTTCATTGTCACTGTGATGTTGGTTGTCAGATTCTGGTATATTTCACTTTGGGAGGCACCATGTTATAAGCATTAGGAACTTCAAACTAAAATTTTCCACTCCAATGGTAACCCTTATCTAGGATCTCAGCTGAAAGGATTGAAGCTTGTTTGAATCAGAAAATGTACTTTACATGTGTAAGTATATCAGCTTCAAATTCTGCCAGATCTTTAACAAGCAACTTGTCTTTCACAGAAACCCTCTGATTAGGATAGAAACTGGCTCATGTACAGGCCCCTGACCATTATCCAATGTCAATTTGCCTGGCAGAGTTAGCATTAATGCTACCTTTGACCTCGGCACCTGGAGACACAGGCTGGGTGCCCCACACCATTCCTGGGCCCCTGTTGCAGTCTGTACTTGGCAGGGCCAACATGGGCCTTGTTTGTTTTTCTTAAGTTGTTTTTTAAAAAAACATATGGCAAAATATAAAATTTACCATTTTAACCATTTTAAGTGTACAGTTCCCTGGCATTAAGTACATTCACACTGTGCAACCACCATCCATCATCCCAAGTTGAAACTTTGTGCTCACTGAACAATAACTCTCCTTCTCCAAGACCTTGACGACCACCATTCTACTTTCAGGTCTATGAACTTGACTATTCTAGGTACCTCTATGAGTGGAATCGTACAGTGTTTGTGCTATGTGTCTGGCTTATCATTTGACCTCATAAGGTGTTGACTTGCTCCTCCAAGTGTGGTCTGTGCACCAGCAGCATTGGCATCACCTAGAACTTGTTAGAAGGGCAGAATGTTCAGACCTCCAAAATCAGAGTATATTTTCACAACTTCCCCAGTGACTCCTGCATGTTAAAGTTTGAGAAGCATTGGCTTTATCTACTGAGAATTCTAGATGGGTCAGGAACCAGGCAGGGAAGTCACCAGCCATTCAAGAGTGAGCAGCTGTGGTGTATCAGAAGCTTTTGGGCATTGTGTGTGGTAGCGAGCAAGACAGACATGGTCAGTCCGCACTTCGGCAGCTTAGTCTAGAGAGAGAGACAGGAAGGGAATAATGTTTTAGTGCTAGCCAAAAGAAATAAAGGTTGCTAAACAGAAGGATGATAGCCAGACATGAAGAAGTGGCAAATCTTCCCTGATGAAGTGACATTTGGATTGAGTCCTAAAGGTTGGATGTGAGTTAGCTGATGCTTGGGGCTGGGGAAGAATTCCAGATGGAAGTGGCAGTGTTGAGAGTCCTGCTGTGGAAGGAGCTTAGAGCTTTCTAGAGAAGGAGGTCACTGCAGCTAGGGCTAAATATGGAGGTGGGGGTGCAGGATAAAAGGAGATGAGGTTGGTTGCCACCGGATGGTGGGTGCTGTGAGCCATGCTGAAGATCTCAAACAGCGAAGTAACCTGTTGCATGCGCTTTTGAAATGGATTCCACTGATGTGCTTTGGAGGGGAGACTATGGAAGCTTAAAGGGGCCTAGGTTTTGTTTTTTTCTTTGACCTAAGCCACCAGGGTGTAGGCAGCTGAACTAGGCTTGGCCATTTGGCTGCTCCCATGTAGGACTTAAATCTGGAGGCAGTGCAGCAAAGATTCAAAGAATGGGTGTCTGGCAATGACGAGTGGACAGCCCAGTGGCGGCAGCACCAGTTCCACCAGTGGAACTTTCTAACCAGACTTCCCATGGCAGGACCCCGGCAGTCTTTTTTTTTTTTTTATAAATAGTCTTTCTTGGATCCTGACTGTGTTTTAAGACTGGTTCTTGATACTGAGTTGTATGAGCTGTTTATAAATTTTGGAAATTGGCTCCTTATAGGCCATATCATTTGCAGGTATTTTCTTCCATTCAGTAAGATGTCCTTTCATTTTGTTGATGGTTTCCTTTGCTGTGCAAAAGCTTTTAAGTTTGATTAGGTCCCCTTTGTTTAATTTTGCTTTTAATTATTTTGCCTTAAGAGACAGATCTAAAAATATATTGTTATTTATGTCAAAGCGTGTTCTGCCTGTGTTCTCTTCTAGGAGTTTTATGGTTTCAAGGCTCACATATAGGTCTTTAATCCATTTTGAGTTTATTTTTGTATATGGTGTTAGAGAATGTTGTCATTTCATTCTTTTACATGTAGCTGTCCAGTTTTCCCAGCACCACTTATTGAAGAGACTGTCTTTTCTCCATTGTATATTCTTGCCTCCTTTGTCATAGATTAATTGACAATAAGTGTGTGGGTTTATTTCTGGGGTCTCTATCCTGTTCTATTGATTTATGTGTCTGATTTTTGTGCCAATACCATACTGATTTGATTAACATAGCTTTGTACTCAAGCTTTGTGGTATTATTGTTCTGAACACCTGAATTAAGGAAGTGTGATACCTCCAGCGCAGTTCTTTTTTCTCAAGGTTGCTTTGGCAATTTGGGGTCATTTGTGGTTCCATATAGATTTTAGGATTACTTGTTTTAGTCCTGTGAAAAATGTCATTGGTATTTCGATAGGTATTGCATTAAATCTGTAGATTGCTTTGGGTAGTATGGACATTTTAACAATGTTAATTCTTCTAATCCAAGAACATGGGATATCTTTCCATTTCTTTGTATCATTTTCAAATTCCTTCGTCAGTGTTTTATAGCTTTCAGAGTATATGTCTTTCACATACCTGGTTAAGTTTATTCCTAGGTATTTTTTTATTTTTGATGTGATTGTAAATGGGATTGTTTCCTTAATTTCTCTTTCTCATAATTCATTATTACAAACAAAGAACCCAATAAAAAATGGGCAGAAGGCCTGAATAGACATTTTTACAAAGAAGATATATAGATGGCCAACAGACACATGAAAAACTGCTCAACATCACTAATCATCAGAGAAATGCGAATCAAAACCACAATGAGATACCACCTCACACCTGTTAGAATGGCTATCACCAAAAAGTCTACAAATAACAAATGTTGGTGAGGGTGTGGAGGAAAGGGAACCCTAGTACACTGTCAGTGTGAGATTGTGAATTGACGGAGCCACTATGGAAAACAGCATGCAGGTTTCTCAAAAAAACTAAAAATAGAAGTACCATATGATCCAGCAATTCCACTCCTGGGTATGTATCCGAAGAAAACAAAAACACTAATTTGAGAAGAATCTTGCACCCTAATGATCATAGCAGCATTATTTACAATAGCCAAGGTACGGAAGCAACTTAAGTGTCCATCAACAGATGATGGGTAAAGAAGATGTGATGTACGTACATACAATGGAATATTATTGAGCCATAAAATGAAATTCTGCCATTTACAACAATGTGGATGGACCTAGAGAGTATTATGCTTAGTGAAATAAATCAGACAGATAAAAATAAATATTCTGTGTTATCACTTATATGTGGAATCTAAAAAATAAAACAAATGAATGTATATAACAAAACAGAAACAGACTTGCAGATACAAAGAACAAACTAGTGGTTACCAGTGCAGAGGAGGAAGGGAGGGAGAGGTGAGATAGGGGTAAGGGATTAACAGACAGAAAATACTAAGTATAAAATAAATAATCAACAGGGGTATGTTGTACAGCACAGGGACATATAGCCATTCTTTTGTAATAACTTTCAATGGAGTTTATAAAAATAATGAATCACTGTGTTGTACACCTGAAACTAATATAATATTATAAATCAACTGTACCTCAATTAAAAACAACACACTGATTCTACAACATGCCCATTGATTCTACAACATGCCCATTGATTCTAAGTTGCCTTACAGGCTTTCCTTTGAATTCCTGTTTTGATTGATTTAGCCAGAGCTGGTGTCTGTTGTTTGCAGCCTCACCACCCTGACAATTACTGTCTTGGTCCAGTGGGGAAAATGCTGCATGTTCTGTGAGGTTGGAAGTGAATAGAAGCTGTTGTCAGAGTTACGGGAATCTTCCAGCAAGGTCATCACTGTCATCAGGAATAACAGCCCCTCTTCGTTGATTTCTATGAAGGGTATTTTCTGTCTTGTTCTGACCCTGCTCTGCTGACTCCACCCCCGCCCCCTTCCCCAAGAGTCTTTCTGGGCCCCATCCACTCTCATGTGCCACCAAAGGTTGGGCAGCTGCTCATTAACATACACTTTAATAACAGTGTAGCAGGCGCAGTTGGCTGTCGAATAACTATTCTCCCTCCTTCCTCCATATTTACCAACAGGACTTTGATTTTGTTCAGATACAGGTGACCATGTCCTTTAGAGAAGAAACATATCAAGAACTTGGGTCCTGGATGATTGTGCTGAACACCTGAATTAAGCAGTGCTGATTAAGCCACCTCTTTTGGATTTCTTTTAATGTGAGTTAATAAGTTTTAATTTTGATTCAATTGCTTCTAGTTGAGTTTTCTGTTGCACCTAACAAATGCAAATAGTTAATAGTGCATTATATTTTTGAGTATTTACCTTTTAAACACTCTATTTAAAGTAATACTTTTAATCATCTGGATACTCTGCAAGGTAATTATTACTACTTTTGTTACGTTGATTCACTTTTTGTTTTTAGATTCCACATGTAAGTGAAAACATACAGTATTAGTCTTTCCTTATCTCACTTCACTAAGCATAATACCCTCCAGGTCCATCCATGTTGTTGCAGATGGCAACATTTCATTTTTTTTGATGGCAGAGTAACATTCCATTGTACATATATACCGCATCTTCTTTATCCATTCATCAGTTGGTGGACACTTAGGTTGCTTCCAAATCATGGCTATTGTAAATAATGCTGCTATGAACATTGGGGTGCATGTATTTTTGTCAAATTAGTGTTTTCATTTTCTTTAGATACATACCCAGGAGTGGAATTGTTGGATCATACGGTAGTTCTATTTTTAATTTTGTGAACAACCTCCATACTGTTTTTCATGGTGGCTGTACTAATTTACATTCCCACCAAAAGTGTACTAGGGTTCCATTTTCTCCATATCCTTGCCAACATTTATTTTATTTTATTTTTATTTATTTTTTTCCAACATTTATTATTGTTGTATTTTTGGTGATAGCCATTCTGACAGGTGTGAGGTGATATCTCATTGTGGTTTTGATTTGCGTTTCCCTGATGATTAGCAATGTTGAGCATCTTTTCACGTGCCTGTTGGCCATCTGTATATCTTCTTTGGAAAAATGTCTATTGAGGTCTTCACCCATTTTTTAAATTGATTTGTTTGTTTTTTGAATTGGCTGAATTTTTTGTGTATTTTTGAATTTACTCCCTGGTCAGACATATCACTTGCAAATCTCTCTCCCATTCAGTAGGTTGTCTTTTCTGAAACATAATTATTAATATTTTAATGTTATAGGTGGGAAAACAGGCTCATAAAGATTAAGCAACATGATCCAAGATTATATGGTCTGTCAGTCAGGGTCCTAAGGAAAACAGGTGGTATACTCAAATTAAGATAATGTGAAGAGGGTTTATTTACAAAGAGACTAACTACAGAGTTTTGGGAGTGGTGTAGGGGAATCATAGAGCTAGTATAGGAAGCCAGGGCTAGAAGAGTGGAGCTGTTACAGGGCGAGGTTACCTGAAACTGGAAGAAGAGATAGTCAGGTCGAGCAGTCTTCCTTGAGAGGAGCAGTGAACCTCGAAGGAGGGTTATGGTCACCTTGATGTGACCTCACAGGGAGTGATCCTTAGGGGAATAAACACCCTGACCTCACTCTCCTTCCTCCCTCTACTCTTCTGTTAGGCAGAGCCCACTGAGCTATTGGATGTAGTCCAAACAGACTGACTTGCAGGGGCAGAGAGCAAGGTGGAGAAGGATGGGGAGTTAGAGGGACAATTGGAAAATATCTGTTGTGGTCCAGCCTGTTTGCCCCCTACTGTCCTCTCTTGTCCGAAATGCAGGTCAAATGTCGTGACCTCAACACAAGAGATGCCCAAAGTTCCATCAGCTATTTATCATCATGGGATGATGTTCATTTGTTCATACTTTCACGTTAAACCTAAACAATTAGCCATCAACAGTGCCCTCATATAAAGTAGCAGGAGGGAAATGGGAAGATAAAAACAAGTAATATAAAATATAGCTGTTACAATCCCTGCTTCTATAAGTGGACCCAATGCCAGTTGCCTCTTTCTAAGCCAGAGTGTGCTCCTTGGCTGTGCTTTTCCTTAGCTCATTCATTCCAAAGGCAGACCATTTAATTGCTGGTTCTGGAGCTACAAAGATAAATCAGTCACGTATTCTGACTAAAAGAGCTCACAATAGATGAAATAGTTATTTAATTTTAAATTTAGGGTAATAAGGGGTAAGTAGATACCTGATCTCTGGTTTGTGATGAAATTAAAAGAACAAGAACAACAATGAAAGCAACTCTGCTTTAACTGGGTTTTTTTTCACCCTTGAGATTATTAATTATCAATAATGGATTATTCTTTGCTGTGGGAGGCTGTCTTGTGCTCTGTAGGGTGTTTAGCATCATCCTCAGCTTCTCCCCACTAGGTACTAGTAGCACCCCGCCTCCATCGTGACAACCAAAATGTCTCCAGACTTTGCCAAGTGTCCCATGGGGAGCAAATTATTACCCAATTGAGAACAACTGGCTTAAAAAGTAAAGAAAGAGGCCACTGCATGGATGTGTAGCAACATATTTATATGTCTCCAAATAATGGCTATTTAGTCAGTTGGGATTTCCCTTTTGTTTTGTTTGTCTTTTGTTGTTACAAGTAAACCTGCAGTGAACATACTTTCTTTGCGTACTTGGGCAGATATGTCTGCATGGCAGATTTCTAAAAGTGAAGTTTCTGGGTTATAGGATTGTGATGTTCTCAAAATGACTTCTAAGGGGATTGAATAAATAGTGTTACCTTTACTGCTTTATTAAAATATTCTTTTTCAAATTGCCTCAAGTTTTACACTTAAATAATATCTAAGAAATAATGGCGTTTTTGGATAATTACATTTTATAACACAAATTAAAATAAACACATAGGGGCTTCCCTGGTGGCGCAGTGGTTGAGAGTCCGCCTGCCGATGCAGGGGACACGGGTTTGTGACCCGGTCCGGGAGGATCTCACATGCCGCGGAGCGGCTGGGCCCGTGAGCCATGGCCGCTGAGCCTGCGCGTCCGGAGCCTGTGCTCCGCAACGGGAGAGGCCACAGCAGTGAGTGGCCCGTGTACTGCAAAAAAACCCCAAAAAAACCCCAAAAAACCCACATAAATATTAAAAAATCCTAACGTACAACAAAAATCATCTTTTATATTAAATATTGGGAAACAATGCTCTAGTCTATCTCCTTCATTTTAGAGATGTGGTAAGGCTATTTCAAGTTTACACTGATCTGGAGTCAACACTCTTTGTGTTCTTATGTTATTCAACCAATTGCTTTTGTTCGAGTCATACTTCTCCAATTCTTCCACATGAGAATCATGAAAAGTTTGGTCAAATGCTTTGTTAAACCCACAGCCCTTCACGTCTGTGATCTTGCCTTCATCTAGTTGAGTGTGTAGAATGTGGAAGAGGTTGTGCTGCAGTGGGGATTTCTTCAGCAAGCCAACTAAAAGGTATTGTACGTGCCTCTTCTCATTTCGTGAGAACAGGCTGAGCATTGGGAAGGAGTGTTTCCTAAGCATCTGGGTGGGTGTGTGAAAATACAAAGCAACGGTCATACTTTTGACAGCAGGAACCCAAGGAGGAGGATTGGGAGCGAGCAGTGCGACGTGGCACAGTGACTTTCAACCTGACCCTCACTCAGCATTTCACTGTTCATCATCTCCTACACACAGAGGCTTAGTTGCCAATTCTTTGGCACAGTCATCCCGGAATGAAGCAGACGTCACTCCTGGGCATCCATTGTTATATCTTGCCGTTCTTCTCAGCATCATTAGTCACTTTTGAAAGTATGGAAGAGGGAGGTCTGGGATCCAGCCTTGCCCACTGCAGCAGACTAGGAGCCCAGAACACTGAGCCAGGTGCAGGCGAAGGAGGTTCAGTTGGCAGGCAGATCTGGCCCTGTGATGGGTACAGCATGAACAGCTAGTGCCCCTGGCAGGAGTCTGGGTGGAAGGGCACAAACCTCGTGGGAAATCTCAGTGGTGTGGTATCTGGGGAGCAGGAGGTGGGGTGAAGGGAGGCTTAGAAGCAGAGAGAAACAGGCATTCACATCAGGGTGGTCTTAAAAGACAGGCAGTAAGGCCCCAGGAGCCTGGCAAGAATGAGTCAGGACCCAGGCCCTAGGAACCAACTGTGGTGCCTACAGTTATAAACCAGGGAGAGAAATCAAAGCAGAGACCCAGAAACAAGACTTAAGGCACATGGGCTGGGAATTGGGAAACAAGTAAGAGCTTGGTCACTAGAGTTAGAAACCGCACCAGGGGTGATCTACCAATGGTGCGAGATGTTGCCAGATCTAATCCAGCACTGCATTTATGAGGCTTAAGTATCTCCTGATTCTGGTTAATATTAGCTCAAGGTATGGAGGGTGGCATTGAACATGCAGGTGAGACCTAATGGTAGTACAGAGCGGGAACTGGATCTCAAGGTTGTTTGGAAACAAAACTCATGTGCTTTACTCTACACTCATCCGAGAGATACAAGAGAGGGACACACACTGGCTCTGAGGAGTGTGATCCATGTGCTCACTAAACTAGAAGCTTCTTGAGCAGAAACTGTCTTCATCACCACATACCTAGGGTGCCTATCAGGGCCTGGCCTGTGCTGAGTGAATATTCGTTGAATACATAAAGGAAGGCAAAGAGGGCTGAACAAATGGAGACACAGCCTCTGTTGGGTGGGGTATTCTCTGGCTTTCCCAAGTTTCAGTGAAATATCCTTGCCCTAAACATTCTATACCAACTTATTGTTCTTATTCCATGATATCCAAGCAACCTGCTGTTACAAGTTAAACTTTCCTAGTTTCCTCATATTGGAAATGAAGTGAGTTCAACCACTAGTCATTGTTACTTCCCAGTGTCATTTATTATATTGACATCTGGTTAGCACCTCAGTGGCATGTGGATTAGGTGAGCTGTGTAAGTCTCCAAGAGGATGAACATCGTGGATACATTGAGAACATCCAGTTTCTGGTTCCCCCTGATTGAGGTTCACACCCTGAAATATGGGACCTACTCATGATCTGAGAGCCTCGATAGCAGAAAAGAAAACTAGTAGATCATGAAAACACTGGAGTATAGATCTATGTTATTTATCCTTCATATTATTGTTATATTTTTAAAAAATTGGCTCCCAGGTGTCCAAAATTGGGTTCATTATATTGCTTAGGTTCATGACACCTCTCATGACAGTGTCACCATTGGCTCATATACTGGCTCAAACATTGTTGACTCAAACAAAAATTCAGATTTCTGTCTTCTCTTGAGAAATTGAAGAATCCTCCAAAAGATTGGTTCTATTTCACTGTAAGGCAGAAATTAGTGGCTACTCAGTGCTGTCCCTGTTCATACCAATCTCTGTTGTCTCCTGATAAGAGAAGTTGAAGTGTATCACTGGACTTGAACCGTTATTCTAATCAAGTGGAAAGTAAACTATTCTCTTGTGTCCACTTCACCGATTTACATTACCTGCCTGTCAGCATTTGAGTTTGAGAACCCTGCTCTGGGAGGAAACTCCTGTGCCATCCCTAATAACTACTACCATTCACTGAGCCCTTACTTATAGGCAAAGCACTGAACTAACAGTTTTTCACACATTATCTCTATTCATATAAAACCCTATGAGGTAAGATCAAGTGTTATCTCCATTTTACAGGTGTGGAAACTGAAGCTCAAAGAGCTAAATAACTGCCCAAGATGATAAAACTTCTAATTTTTGACACTGGAATTCAAACTTTGGCCTGCCTGAGTCCATAGCTGGGCCTTTTTTGTTTGTTTGTTAACATCTTTATTGGAGTATAATTGCCTTACAATGGTGTGTTAGTTTCTGCTTTATAACAAAGTGAATCAGTTATACATATACATATGTTACTGGGCCTTTTAAACTTTACATTACACAGCTTTTCTAACCACTAATCTTATAACAATAGAATTACTGCTGCCCTTCAGTGTTTCTTCCTCATACTCAGTCCACATGGGGCTGAATTCCAGAAAGAGGGGCTGAGTGCCACCCTGCCCTCGCCAGGGCCCATGGTGGACACCCGCTCTGTGCCAGTGTCAGAGGGAGTTGTTGCTTTGTTGGATCGGAGAGCTATAGCTCTGCTGGACGGGAGGACGGGAGATGCTGGGGTCACTGTGACTCTGGGGCAGCTGCCCGTTAATCACTGTTCCTGGTTTTGTGTGTGTTTAGCTGGGCTATCCCAGTGTTGTCCCAGGGTCATACCTGGGGAAGAGCATATAAAGGGGCTCGAGGTCTAGACCTGCAGCTCTCAGACCACGGAGATGGGGAAGCTGTTGCTTTGGGTTGGTGAGTGTGGTGGGTCCCAGCCCCACAATGTCTCTTAGTTCAGGAGGTGCCAGGCTTCATAAGCTCATTGTCTCGCTGGTTCCTGGGAAGCATTCTGCGACTCGGGGCCCTGGATTAGGTAGAGGTAGGACAGGACACAGTGAAGGGCCAGAGGGGCCCAGGGAGGAGAGATCAGAGCAGTGGTGGTACCCTGGCTGCACATTAAACATTTTTATGCCTGGCTTCCACCTCAGACCAGTTCATTCAGAATATCTGGGGGAGGAGCCAGGATATCACTACTTTTAAATTAGCATCCAGGGTTGAGAACCATTGACCTAGAGCTTTTGCTGGGACTTCTAAATGTCATGGTTGTCCCTGTGCAAAGCATGTGTGTATACGTATGGTGTTTACTGAAGTGGAAAGGAGATCAGATAGATCTGGCTTCACCTGCTCAGTGCAGAGAAGAGGAAAGAGGGAAGGGTGTGTGTGTCTCCATTTGCTTGAGTTGGTGGGTGTACTCAGAACTGGAGGGTGTGCTGGGGTGTGTCACTCCGGGTGTGCCTGTGAATCTGCGTGTGATTCCTCCTTTGTGTCCTGCAGGGCTGGTTCTTGTGCTGAAACACCACAATGGTAAGGACCCTGTGTGGTCCTCTGCAGAGCCAGGGAGCGTGTCCACCTGAGAAGTGCTCCATGTCTAGCGCTCTTGCAGCCCCGCCCTGCCCTGGCTCCGTGTCAGGGATCGCTGACCCAATGCAGTTCAGCAGAGGATTTTCAGTCACCTGCTGTTTGGCTCACTCCTTGTGCCAGGATCCAGACTCGAGGATCCATTCTGACCAGGGTTTCACAAGGCATTTTTCCCCCCGCCCCCGGGGACCCCAGCAGTGGGGGAGGGACCTGCCTTCAGTGTAGCTCTGGGGTGTGAGTGGGGGGGTGTTACTGTGGCCTTGCCTCTTGAGCTGTGTCCACGCTGCTCTGTGGAAGCTGAGCTCCATCCCCTCCTTGGTTTCTGCCAACAAATGCCTGCTCTCCCCTGCCAGGTGCTGCCCACAAACTGGTGTGTTATTTCACCAACTGGGCATTTAGTCGGCCCAGCCCTGCTTCGATCCTGCCCCGGGACCTGGACCCCTTTCTCTGCACCCACCTGGTATTTGCCTTTGCCTCAATGAACAACAATCAGATTGTTCCTAAGGATCCCCAGGATGAGAAAATCCTCTACCCAGAGTTCAACAAGCTCAAGGAGAGGTGTGTTCCCTTTGGATGTGGGGCTGTATTTTACAAATGGAAGAGAGTTAATCCTTTTCTGCTGTGAGTCGTCCACTTTCCTCTTATTCTTGTGTCCTAACCTCCTGTCCAGGGCTCTCCGGAGCTTCCCTGCCTTGGGAGCTCCCCACTGACCAGCCCTCTCAGCTCGTCCTTGCCTCCTTGCCTTCGTGGCTGCTGTGGCCCCTGCTTGGAATGCCCTCCTCTCTCTTCTCTGCCTGGCATCCCCCAACTCACCCTTCAAGCCCCGTGTTGAGGAGTCTATGTGTTAATGCTGTTCAAGCGCTTCAGAGAGGGCTGTGCATCACAAATGCTTCACAAATGCTAGTGTTTCTGTTACCATGTATCACCTGCAAATGAGCCCCCCAAGGGAAGGGCCAATGTCTGTGATATCTTTGTTCACCAGTGGCTGGGTCAGTGCCCGGCAGAGAGCTGGTGCTCAGTACTCCCTCCCCAGGACTCCTGGGCTCTCCTGTCCAGGGGGTGGTCTGTCACTGCATCCATGGTATAGAAGGGTAGGAAAAATCCATGTTACTAGATTATAAGCTCTGGAGAGGAGAGCAGGGAGCTTATCCTCTGTTCACTGCTGTATCTCAAGCACCTAAAGCAGTCAGTGGCAAATAATAATTGCTCAGTAAACGTTTGTGACTAAGAAAGTGAGTGAAGAGAAATTTTAGGAGGCTTTTTCTTTTCCTTTTTATGGGACTGTCATGGGAGCGGGGAGTTTGGGGGCCTTTGGGCAGCCTTGGCGTTCCTGGGTGTGATGACTTTTGTGTGGGCTGGTTGTTCTCCCTCTTTTCCTTCTTCCCTTCTTGGGTTCTGCTGGGCTCTGCTCTTTTCTTCCTTAGGTTCCCCCACCCGTCTCCCCCGTTCCGTTCCTGTCCTCCCATCCCCCTTACTTGCCACAGTCCCCAAATGAATGAATGAGAACCCAGCTCACAGACTCTGTCCTGCATCACAGGAACAAGGAGCTGAAGACACTGCTGTCCATCGGGGGATGGAACTTCGGCACATCAAGGTGAGACTGTGCTGTCAGGACTTCTCTCTGGGGTGGGGGCGGTGTATGGGGGAGAAGCAGGCAGGCCAGAGGTGAGGACAGAGTGGGGAGCCAGCTGGGCTGTGGGGAGACACGCTAGTACTCCCCCGAGTCCTGACCTGGCCCTGGAGTCCAGGGTCCCCCGACCTCTCCTCCATGGTGAATGAGGGGAGACAAGGCAGGTCCAGGAGGTGGTGGGAAAGGGGCTGGGGGGAAATGAGAGGGAAAATGGGGTGCTCACAGTTGTCCCCTCAATGCTTCAGAAGAGGCAGGGCTTTTGCCTCAGAGAGGGGAGGAGTCTTGTTTAGGACATGGATAAACCCCAAGCCTCCCAGGGCCTGGGTTTCCTCGCTTTATAAATGGAGCCAGTGGTATCAACCTGAAAGGATGGGAGGAAAGAAAGTGATATAAACCAGATGCTCAGCTGAGCACCTGGGCACATGGTCTGTGTCCAGTGCATGGTGGCTACTCTTCGTTACCCTCCACTAGGCAGTGTGGAGGTGACAAACTGCCTTCATGTTCTCTGAAGAAACTTTCCCCCTATTTCATGGCTGAGGCCAAGGGTAGAGAGTTGCCTCCCTTCCTGCCTTAGAGGAAGGAGCTGTAGGAGAGGGGCACCTGGAAGCCTGAGAGTGGGGGAATGTGAGGAAGCACCTGGCACAGAACCCAGGAGCAATGCAGGGAGGATGCAGGGAGCTGGGTGAGAACTGGCTCTGCCTGACCCCAGGCCTCGCCTCTCCCTGGGCCACGACTTCTTGAACATTCGCTGTGTACAAACGCTGGCCAGAGGCTTTGCATGCATTATCTCATGGTTACTTGGGAGAGGTTTACAAAGTGGCTGTTTACATTCTAAATTTGCAGAGAAAAGCTGGAATACGAGCTTAAGAAACGTACCATATTTCACACAGGTGACCATGAGAGATGGCCCAGCTATGGGTGGAAACCAGATAATGGAACTAGGCCTGCCTAAGTCTGAATCTGGTTAATTTTCTAATCATTGCACTCAGGACTAGTCCCAAATTGCTTAACATTCAACTCCGATAAGTTACAAGTTTTCCAATAGTGTCTTCACTGTGGAAGAGAAAGCACTAGAAAAAAAAAAAAGGAAAAGAAAGAAAGAAAACAAACAGCCAAAGAACAAAAGAGCAGAGTACAGAACTCCTAGTCTGAGCATGGCCCTCCTGTGCCACGTTAGCTCAGAGGTCTTTCTGGAAATGCTGGCCCTTGGCTCATGTTCCCTCCGCTAATCTGTTCAGGCAGAGAAAGTCAGTGCCAGGACAGGGTGTCAGGACTGAGCTGTTACCCACGAGGAAACAGCAGAGGGACAGTGCGTGGCTAGGGGCGGACCATGTTTTCAGAGGCCAAGCTGGCCTGAGCCTGCTCTCTCCACCCCAGGCTGTGTGCTTGTTTCCATCTGGCAGGGGAAGTTGTGGTTTGCAAATCCTCCCTGGAGCCTGAAGTCCCCATTCCTGGGTATTGGAGCCCCGTGCTGGGAGGGCTTTAAGAGGCTCTGAGAGTTTCAACGACCTGCCTTCCTTTCCTCAGTCATATCCACTGTGCCCTCCATGGGGTGCGAACCAAGGGGTCTTGTAAAGGAGGCTGAGGTTGTGCAGAAAACACTCCTGGCCTCACCTCTGGTCTCCCTGCAGGTTCACCACGATGCTGTCCACATTCGCCAACCGGCAGAAGTTTGTCACTTCAGTGATAGCCCTCCTGAGGACACATGGCTTTGATGGTCTGGACCTCTTCTTCTTGTACCCTGGACTCAGAGGCAGCCCCAGGCATGACCGCTGGACCTTTGTCTTCTTACTTGAAGTAAGGCCAGCCTGGCAGCTCCCGAATCCAGAAATGATTCTACTTTGATCATATCTGGGCTCAGGGCACAGGGGAAGCCTAAGGCCGGGGACAAGGGCAAGACAGTGGTAGCAGAAGGTTGTTTACTGCCATCAGCTGCAGGTGTTGGACAAAGAGCTGCCTAGCAAGGGCCCTATGGCGGCTCTTTCTCTCTGTCACATCTGGGCCTTGGCCCAGCCCTCCAGCCTGAGTGATGCCTTCTCTGTGCAGCCCCTGGACTCCCTCAGGTGGGCTGTCTGAACTCTGCTCCTGGGCCTGCTGCCAGCCTTCTGTTCAATGACTTACCACATTGGCTCACGTCCGCCTTTCTCACGAGCCGGTGGGCAGGGCCTGTGTCTGACTCTCCTGGCTCAAGGGGCTCCGTAAATAAAGGTTTCTTGGATGAGTCTTGTTTTCCCAGACTCTGCTTTGTCTGGTTCTCGCATCTGCCTCTCTTTCCTCCCAGGAGCTCCTGCTTGCTTTCAGGAAGGAGGCGCAGCTCACCATGCGTCCAAGGCTGCTGCTCTCCGCTGCTGTCTCTGGGGATCCCCGTGTCATCCAAAAAGCGTATGATGTGCACCTCCTGGGAAGGTGAGTGGGTGCTCCGTTGGTGGGCAGGACATTGGAGGGAAGGAGACATCTGAAGCTCAGAACCCCAGAGGTGCCCAAGCACTGTCCTTGAGCTTTTCAAGTTCCTGCCCTGCTGTAAGTGCACCTTTGGGAGGTGGGCTGATCAGGAGCATAGGTGGGGACAAGGGTTATTCCATTATATTCTGGGCTTTCCTTAGGAGATCAGAGGGAGGTGATGTAGTACCAGTCCACACCACAGCATCCTCTCGGGTAGAGATCTGTATCGCCTATCGCTGGGTCTCTAGGAGAAGAATCCAGGAGTCTGGCCTCTGCTGTCCCAGAGTCCCCTTAGACATACACTGTGTGCCAGATGGCTGGTATCATAGAGATGGATTAATTACCAACTACTGCCACTGAAACAAAAATACGAATGCCCAGTCAGGCCCAGTTTTCAGAGCACAGGTCTTCATGCAAAAGTTACAAAATCAGGCAAAGAGAGCTCCTAACTTTCTGGACAGCTCTGGACTAATTTTCTCAAAGCTCAAGAATCGGGTATTCACAGATGTGATAACTGAGGTAGAGGCAGAACACAAGAAATCACACGCAATTTTTGCATGTGATTACACTTAAGGAGAGTGGTTCCATGGTGGCAGGAAAGGTGAGAGACATAGTGGGGCACAATTGGCTAGTGTTGGTCTTACAGCCAGGCAGGGTTGAGTGAGACCACCTTCACCTAGCTGGGTCACCTTAGACAAATTAGATAACGGTCTGAGTTTCAATTTCTTCATTTTAAAATGGAGACAATTGTAGTACTTAGGGCATTGGACAGATTAAAATTAAATTAGATAATCCATGTTAACCTGGACACCTGTGACCTGGTAGGGCTCAATTATACTTTGTCATTTGGAAAGCTTTCTGGAAGACATAGGTTTCAATGGTTCCTATAATGGTAGAAGGACAGAAACTTTTTCATGCTGTGGGTCAGAACTGCTTACACATGACGATTTATGCAGACCTCTGTTGCACTTGTATCAGCCTGAATGCCTTTGTTTTCTGTTCTGACCCCTGCTCACTCCCTTGGTTACTCTCAGCATGGCATAGGTCCTGATGCACCGCTGTCCCTAACCAGCTGTGTGTTCCAGGGGCAGCCTCTCAAGTGGAGGGCACAGCTTGGGCCGTCCCCACAGGCAGAAATGGCAGGGAAGTTGGGTGCCCAATTTACAGCTAGTTAGCTAGTCATCGCTGTGATGATCGGACTTGAAAATCTAGCTAGCACGATCTTCATATCTCCTCTTCCTGCCCCTTACAGACTACTGGATTTCATCAGCGTCTTGTCTTATGACTTACATGGAAGCTGGGAAAAGTTCACAGGACACAATAGCCCGCTGTTCTCTGTGCCCAAGGACCCCAAATCTTCGGTAAGAAAGAGAAAGCTCTCATGTGGCCCAGAAATCTGTCCCTGAGTCAGGCCATTGGCTCCTGGTAAGAAGGAGGGGTTTGTGTTCTTCCTGCCTGCAGGCATATGCCATGAACTACTGGCGAAAGCTTGGGGCAGCACCTGAGAAGCTCCTTATGGGGCTCCCCACCTATGGACGTACTTTTCGCCTCCTCAAAGCCTCTGAGAATGAGTTGTGGGCAGAAGCTGTGGGACCGGCATCTCCAGGGAAGTACACCAAGCAAGCTGGCTTCTTGGCTTATTATGAGGTGACAGGAATGGGGAGCTCTGTCTATTAGTTAGGGCTCTCACACCCCAGCCCAGGGCAAGAGCAAGGACAGGGAGAAAGGCAAGAGTGAGGGCTGGAGACAGGACAAGGAGGTGGTTTCCTGGGGCAAGGGAAACCCACTCTCTGGGATATTCTCTGTTTCTTCTGGGGAAGTTATTTGAGTCCTTTGTTAGGGGTGAGGGACTAGGTGGAGTCTGAATGGAGCAGGACAGATAATTTTACCCCTTAGAAGAATCTTAAAAGATATTTAAGTCAATCCTGACTTAATATATGGCCTAAACATAATTAATATTTGCTATATATATATATATATATATATATATATATATATATATATATATCCTCTCACTCTCCCTGATTTCCAGATACCCCTCACCCAGCTTCAATCAATAACCACTCATGGCCAATCTTGTTTCTTCCCTGCTCCCTGAATCGCTCCCTCCCACTACTAGATAATTTTGAAGTAATTCAAGGCATCTCCCATCACAGATTCTTTCTCCTCTACCCTAATTCCACTCCCTAATCCCCATCTCAGCAAAGCTTACTGTTGACTGAAGGAAAGAGACGTGGACCCAAGGGATGTGAAACAAAAGAGAAGACAGTAAGGGGCACTGAGTGGGTGGCTATATTACCTGTGAATGTCTTATGGCACAGGTGGATTTTGAGCAGATCTTTGAAGCACAGGTAGAGTCCTGATGGGCAGGAATGACAAGATGGGAAGGACCTCCTAGGCAGAGAACAGCAGGCACATAGACACAGGTGTGTAGGGGCACCAGGGGGTGAGCTGTGTCTTTACCTGAGGTAGTAGTGGAGATGCTGGTGTCTCTCCAATCTCTATTCTGTGCTGGCTGCCTGGAGATGTTTTCCTGCTAGTCCAATGAAGCATGGTTATGAGTGATAACATAGTTGAAGGAGTGTTCTTGAAAGACATTATGGGTCAAAGAAATTTTGGTAGACTAAACCTTTAATTAAAAAAACAAAAACAAACCTTATACATTAACTTCTGCAGCCCAACTTGAAAACATCTACGTCTTTGCAGTCTATGGTCTCCAGCTCAGGGATGGGTACCCAGTCCACACTCAATGCTTCTTTGATTGTAATAACCTAGTTCTCCCTACCTTCGAGACCTTTATATTTATTATAGATTCGAAAGTTAGTTTGATAACTACCTAGATGGGGCAGTTTATGTTGGTTTTAATGAACAGAGGAGATACTTGTTCATGAAAATTCTTTGTAAAAGATACAGTTTGGTCCAGAGTCAAGTCTGTTACTGTAGTAGTTTGGTATTGACATTATTTACCAAACCCTGGTTTGGTTACTTAAGGATGTCAGCCACTCCTTGGTTCTCTCTCTGTTTATCCATCGCGGATGTCAGAGGAAGGAATGTGCAGTAGTAGGAATTTTGCAGAATAGAGAGAAGGTCCCTTGTGAGTGGCTTCCCCGCCCCCTCTTTGGTCTGCCTTCTTCTCACTCCCTGGTGGGGGATTCTTGGGTTCTTTATCCTTGCTGGCGCTTCCCTCCGTGGCACAGAACTGACCTGGTGATCTTCTTGGCAGATCTGCTCCTTCATCTGGAGAGCGAAGAAGCGCTGGATTGATGATCAGTATGTCCCATATGCCTACAAGGGGAAGGAGTGGGTTGGCTATGATGATGCCGTCAGCTTCAGTTACAAGGTGAGACCTTGTTCCTTTCTTGCTCCAGCATAGAGTTTCCCTCTGCTTCCATGAGGCCTTTGTCTGTACAGTGTGTGAGTGTATGTGTGTGTGTACCTATAAAACTGGCAGGTTAACTTGTTAGCCTGTAAGTAGAAAAAAATCTCAGAATCTTCAGTTTCAAACTTAACAATTATGGGGTTCATTCTTATTTTACATTTGGGAGAAGTAAAGCCCAGAAGGAGCCAACTGATTTGGCTTTGGAGCTGTTTGGATGTGACAGATTGTATCTTTTCCATCAGCCTTACAGAAAACACTCATAAAGTAATAATAAAACCTGGATTCAAGGCTAAACATCCTCCTTTCAGTTATATCTGAAGTTTAAAAAATCATGGATAAAAGCCTTTATTTTCTTATATGTGTAAAGGGTACAATATTATGTGCTCTACTCCTCCTTTCTAGCATCGCTACGGTATAAGGTATGTTGATGTGATTTTTAAAAACTAAAGCAATATCTATCGTTTAATATGATGATAGTGGTGATTAGCAGGCTGGGGAGCCAGACAGTATTTAACATTTATGAACATTTACTATGTGCAAAGCATTGCTCCAAATATTTTACATGTAGGAATTTAAAAATTGTTTTTCAAATCGTGGCAAATTATATACAACATAAAAGTCACCATTTTACCCATTTTGTTACAGTTCAGTAGCATTAAGTACATTCACATTGTTGTGTAACTATCACCCTTATCCATCTCAGAACTTTCTTGTCTTCCCAACTGAAACTCCACACCTATTAAACAACTGCCCGTTCCTCCCTCATGCAGCTCCTGCTAATCCCAGCTCTACCTTCCATCTCTATGAATTTAACTACGCTAAGTACTTCTGTGAGTGGAATCGTAGTATTTGTCTTTTTGTAACTGGCTCATTTCACTTACCATAATGTCTTCCAATTCCATCCATGTTGTAACATGTGCATGTAGGAGTTCTTTGGATCCTAAAAATGTTGGAAATGTTATTATCCATTTTTTTTTACACATGAGGCAACTAAGACACATAGCTTTATGTAACTTTTTCAAGATCCCATAGCTAATAAGCAGTAGAGGCTAGATTCAGATCCAGACTACATGCCTAACCATCCTGCCATATTGCCTTCTGAGAGCCCATCTGTTTTTGCCATTGTACCTAGTACAGTGGGTTGACTGACTACTGCTTTTTCAGGCATTTTTCATAATGAGAGAGCATTTTGGGGGGGCCATGGTGTGGACATTGGACCTGGATGACGTCAGGGGCACTTTCTGTGGAACTGGCCCTTTCCCCCTTGTCTACACGTTGAATAATCTCCTGGTGAAGGCTGGTGAGTAGCTATGACCTGGAAACTGGGGTTGGCTGTTGCACACCCAGCTACTGGTGCGTGCTTTCTGTTAGATCTAAAGGCTTTGGTGAGGCAACATGACACTGAAAGAGGAGAATAAACTTTGATGCCACGCTAGTCTGCTTTCTCATCTTGGTTTGAGTGCATGCTCTATTTGACCTCTGTGAGCTTTGTTTTCCCCATCTACAAAATGGGAGTAATCCTTACACTCAGGACATTATACAAACTAAATGAGATATGGAATGAAAACTTGCTGGCTCATAGTGAACACAATATATGTTAGTTTATTTCTCTATTTCTTTTTCCTGTTTTCATGGGACAAGAGCCAGAAAAGGAAATTAGGTTTCTTTTTGATATCTCTTTGATAGTAGAGACTGCCTTGGCAGTTAGGAGATGGAACCTGGCATGCTAGAGCTGCAACAATCTTGGAGGTGGTCTATAACCCTCATTTTGTGAGGAGACTAGGGCTCAGAAAGATAATACAGCCAGTCGGGGTGGAAATGGGACTCCAACCCAATTCTTTACAGCATGCTGTCTAGAGCAGCTTCCTGGCCCTCAGCCTTGTTCCTGGTGCCTCCCAGGATGGGGGGACACAAAAGGGTTCTCCTTGAGGATTCCACAAGTAAGAAATAGGCTTTGGGGGGCAAGGTCTTACTCAAGGTGCAAAGGTCAAATCAAGGGCTTAAGCATAGAGAACTGGCAGACTCATCCTTGGGGTTACTCACTGGAAATGTAACAGACCCACTGAGTGCCCATGGGTCCCTGGGATCATGTTAACATGATGAGATGGGGGAGCAGGGCTTCTATGTGTTGAGATTTTGTCTATGTCCTCAAGTGGATACATTAGGAAATCCTCCAATTCTGGTTTGGGAGCAGGTACTTCAGCCCTGGAGTGGGTCTAGTCCTGCCAGTAATAGGATGGGAAGGAAGGGGTAGGAATCTCAACCTTTTCTGATGATTCCCTCTAGAGTTCAGCTCAACTCCTCCACCAAAATTTTGGCTCTCAACTGCTGTGAATTCTTCAAGAATTGGCCCAGAAAGGCTGAATGTGATCAAGGATTTGACCACTGATTTGGGGATCTTGCCCCCAGGAGGGGAGGCTGTGGCCACCGAGACCCATAGAAAGTCTGAAACTATGACCACAGTCCCCAGAGGTGGGCTTGTGACCCCTACAAGGGAAACTGTGTCCTTTGGAAAACACCCCCTGGCTCCAGAATGGAAGACTGAAACCCCTGGAGAGGAGACCATGACCCCTGTGGGCCACCAGGCTATGACCCCTGGAGGTATAACTGTGGCTCCTATGCAGCTTCAGACTGGAGAGAAAACCATGCCCCCAAGAAGGAAGGCTGAAGCCCCTGAGAAGATGACCATCCCCTCAGGAAAGATGACAGTCACCCCTGCTGGGCAGACTGAGACTCTTGAGAAGAGAATTTGACTTCTGAGGTGGACCCTGAACCCCTGGTGGGTTACTTTGGTCTTCACACAGAAGCTGGAAACTGGATGCTACTCTCTGGTCCTGTCATCTCGCCCCCAGGACACACTCCTCTTGCTTTTGACAAGCCCTTTGTTCCCACTGATGGAATCATTCCTCTGATGACTCAGTAACCCTTCCAGTGAGTCCTCTCTCTCTAAAGAAAGAAAATCCAGAAAACTCTGCTGTGGACCAAGGATCTTAAGATCTGTTGTTGGCAGAAACTGGGGAAAGTCCTTGCCTTTTCTTCTAGGTCCCCTGACCAAAGCTGCCTGTGCCCAGCCATTCATAAACCATTCTTGGGGCAAAGCAGGCCCCAGGCCACACTGAGTTAATCTCTCTTCTGTTGAATAAACTGGAAGCATAAGAATTCATTTGAGTTCTCTGAAGTTCTTTTCTTGAAATGACCTGTGCTAGCCAGTTATCAGCTTCTCCCTTTCAAGGTCACTTTCCTCTCCTGTTATTTTTGGAAAGAGAGAGTTTGTGTCTAGCCTATGCTGATGTGGATTCCAGTGTCCATTATGTGCTTCCCTCTCTGCCATGAACAACTGCTGACTTCACTGTTGGTCAGAGCCAGAATCTCCTCTAGAGAAGTTTTCTATACTCCCCAAGGGGCCTGAGAGAAGGAGGAGGGGGTTGTGCCTTCCAATTATATTCCCTACTTTGTAAAGTCTTAGTTGTCTCTGAAAAAACACCCCCACCTATTCTCTCCATAAGAAGTGGTGGAGGGGAAGACAAAATCATTATTTTTTGTGTTACCTGCAAACTTCTAGGTCTTCTCCAGAAACACCAGTTCCTATACTACACACTGCAGTCCACCTACAGAGTATTTTCCTGGGCATGATTGACCCTCATAGTCAATATGGACACAGGACCAATTTCTAGCCCCCCTTTTCTGGGAAACAGTGATGCTAGTGAGTGTCAGATCTACCACCAATATTACCTTTTCTTTTGCAAGTGCAGCCTCCCAAGACTTTAAGGTAAGGGTCTCATTAAAATACCTGTGGGAGCAGGCACCTATCATAAATGATTAAAGCAGGTGTAGTCTGTATCCACACATGTGTGGGCACATGTTCCCTGGACCATGTTGCCACACCATAAATCCCAAATCAGTTAAGCTGCGAAAGAAACCAACCTCAAAACTTAGTGGCTTACAAAACAGCTATTTATTTAGCTCATAGATCTAAAATTTGGTAACTTAGGCTGTGTTCAACTAGGTGGGTTTTTTTTTTTTTTTTGGATTGAAAAACCAGGTTGTTTTTATGGTCTGAACTGGTCTTGGCTGGAATGGCTCAGGCATCTTCAGTCAGCTAGTGGGTTGGGTTGGGGTGGACTGGTTTGTCATGGCCTCAGCTGGGCTGACTGAGGTCTCTTTGCATGAGAACTTGCATTCTTCAACTGGCTAGTTTACATGGTTGTGGTCTCATTGTTACTAGAAAGCAAGAGAGAAATCTCCAATAGACAATTTTTAAGTCTCTGCTTGAATCTTATTTACTGTAGTTCCATTGGCCAAAGCAAGTCAAATGACCAAACCCAGAGTTAGAATGGTAGGGAATTATCCAAGTGGATACAGGGAGGCAAAAATAAACTGGAGGATATTACCGCAGTAACCTACCATACAAGCTCAATATTCCTGTGTTTAAGAGAAGCTAAACTTACAGGTGTGTGTGTGTGTGTGTGTGTGTGTGTGTGTGTGTGTGTACACGTGCTTTGATAGCGCAATTGGATCAAAGGGTTCCATGTTCGTATTAAGGTTTGATGGAATAGAGGTGGGTTGTCATTTCATTCTGGACACCGGATTATCTTGTTTCTTCTTCTACTTTTTGTATAAACCCTATACTCATCTCCTTAAAGGTTAGGGCTTATATATTCAATTGGTCTTTCTTATAGTATAGAAAAGAGATAGAGGTGGAGCTTTTTCCACTAGCTCCTATATGGACAATAAATATTTCTGGTGAATCTTTGTGATTTTTTTTTCTGTCCCCTTTTCTACATGTGCTTTATTCAAGGGTAATTTGTCTGGCCGTTTCTATTTATCTCTATATTTTAAAAATCTCACTTATAAGCTTCTGGGAACTTATCTTTTAGCTGTAAATTGGTTGGAACTTCCAACTTCATCATCTCTTTCAAAACATAGATCGGTGGGCAGTCAAGGTTCTACCCTGTACTGGTCACAAGTAAAGGGGAAGCGGGGAGTTCAATGTTGAGGTCACACATTCTCTTGTGAACTTGTTCTGAAAGTGAACTCATTCTGCAATGAAACCTGACAAATACTGGTTTTATTCTGGTAGGCCATGGACTCAGGTAAATATTAGATTTTTATACTATGACATATATAAAAGTAAGAACAGATATTGGGGGTAAATAGCAGTCTTTGCCATACATCTGCCCTTTTGGCCATTCAAATATCTGTGCAAACCCTTCTTTTATGTTTAGAACCACTTATTATCTTCCTGGAAATTGACTCCAAAGTCCCTTCAATTACTGCCTGCAGCTCAAAGGCCAAGGTTTTTGGGTGGTTCACAGTCCTCGTGATTATGTCCTAAGTTGACCCCCATGGCCTGATAACCTATAAACTACAAGGCAAGTTATTTTCATCTCGCCCAGTAAAAATTCCCTTTGGAAAAATAAAAGAATGGGAAACATTACAAAGTTCATATCCTGTTGACTATGAATTACAAAGACTCCCTCCTTGGCAGGGTGTGAGTTCTTTGGTTAGTTCACCTGCCAGCCCCTAGTTCTCTCTGATAGGAATCTCTTGTCCATTTCAGAGAAGAAGCAGAGTGTGTGGTTCATGTGTGTATCCAGACTAGACTGTGTTTATTCTGATCTTTGCTTTTTTGTGACCTTGGGTAGGTTACTTACCTTCTTCAGGCTTCAGTTGCCTTGTTGGTAAATGTGAGGACTCAGTGTGTGAATTAATATGCTTAAAACACTTAGAAGAGTGCCTGGCACGTGATACGCATGCCATGTTCCTGACTGCTGTCTCGGAGCCTTCTCTTGCCCATTTCCTTCATGACCGCTTCTGAAGCAGGCTGTGGAGAGTCTACACTTCCAATGGGCTGTGCAGTATTTGTAGCTTGTTTTTTTTTTTTTTTTTAACGTGTACAGCATTATTATTTCTACTTCTGTATACACTACAGTGTGCTTACCACCAAAAGTTTAGTTTCCATCCATCACCATGTAGCTTGTTTCTTGATGGTGCACTTTTGGGGGGTGAGGAGTTGTTTTAAGATTTGAAAAATCACAGAATTTTCAGGCTGAGCTAGAGTGCTTTAGAAATACAAATTCCCCAAAGCATGGCAGGGATAGAAATATACGAACAGAATCCAAATTTAAAGTAAGATGATGCTAATAATTGTCAGGCTGAGAAATCACACAACCCAAGATGAAGATGTTCATTTTCTGTTTTACCCCACTGTACCTGCTCTGGGGTGGTCAGTAGAGCTGGATCTCTCTCTCTCTCCTCTCTCTCTTACGCACACACACACACACACACACACACACAATCTCTGCCTGCTTTTATTTGCCTTAATTTTGCAGACAATTTTCTTCTTCATCTGATCAAGTCGATTGCTGCTGGAATCCCCAAAGTAATATCTTCCCAGTGGAAGGAATACTAATCTCACATGATAACTCTATGTCAATTGCAAGAAAGACCCTGGTGGCCTCATGAGGGTCATGTGCTAATCCTGGTATCAGTCATTGTTTCTAGGGAATGAGGCTCCAAAATTTTTCTGGGCCTAAATAATGTACCCATCACTGAGACCAGAAGTGGGAGAGGGAGCACTAACAAGGTTTACCTCTCTTGAAGGAAGTGGAGGTAGGGGAAGGGTGAATTCCTAGGGAAGGAGTTTGGAGCTGAAAAAATCTAATATAACTCATGGTATTGTTGTGAATGCTTGTTGAACTATAGTATATAAATACTATATCTAAAACGAAAACAAAAACACTAATTTGAAAAGATACATGCACTCCAGTGTTCATAGCAGCATTATTTACAATTGCCAAGATATGGAAACAACCTAAGTGTCCATCAACAGATGAATGGATAAAGAATATGTGGTATATATATACACAATGGAATACTACTCAGCCGTAATAAAGAATAAAATTTTGCCATTTGCAGCAACATGAATGGACTTGGAGGGCATTATGCTATGTGAAATAAGTCCAACAGAGAAAGGCAAATACTGTATGATATCACTTATTATATGTGGAATCTAAAAAATACAACAAACTAGTGGATATAACAAAAAAGAAGTGGACTCACAATTATAGAGAACAAACTAATGCTTACCAGTTGGGGGTGAGGGAACAAAAAAGGGGTAGGAGAGTGGAGATACAAACTATTGGCTTAAGGATATATTGTGCAACACAGGAAATATAGCCAATATTTCACAATAACTGTAAATGGAAACCTTTAAAAATTATATTAAAAAATTAAAAATATTTTAAAAATTTAAAAAGTAAAGAATTATGGAGAGCAATCAATGAAATACCTTCTAACTACACTTAATATATGCAAAAAATAAAAATTATAAAAATACAAAGCCTATAAGTTATATAATCATGCTGGTCTATAAAGTTAATTAATATAGTCTATCCAATTATAAATAAAAATGTACCTCTAGAATTCTGAAAGTAAGCACGTATTTTAGCTGTTCCTCCAGAGGGTCATTTGTTCATTTATTAACAGCAGAGTCAATAGCACAATGCTTTACATAAACATGTATCAATAGGCCTTACAATCATGCTTATATTGGTATCAAGTACCGTAGTCCAGTAGTGCCACACATGGTGCTCTGGTGTGGTAAGGCATGTCATAAATAATTTGACAGAATAATAGTTAAAATACTGAAGGTAGTGACTATGTACTGCTTTAATATAATTGAAGACTCAAGAGTTTTCCTATTTTACCATTATAGTCCTTTTCATTTCAAATGTTTTCTCGAGCAGAAAATAATTTTCATAGCTACAATTAGCATGATGAGAATTGCGCAGATCCAGTGCAGGTCCTTTGGTTGTGTCTTGGCTGGTGAGGAACCATGCTGAGAATTGCCCTTCTGGCTACATTCATTCGTCATAATGTTCTTTGAACTCATCACACAACTTACTTTCCTCTTTTATGCTATTGCTTAAGCTTTTCTTCTGCCTCCAATGGCTCTTCCACTTCCCTTACTTCCTCATCTAGCTTCCTGTAGGATTGTTACTCAAATGTTACCTCTTCTGTGAAGCCTTTTTATCCCACCAGGAGCTATCACTTCCTCTCTGCTTGCTTTATGAATACTCTTAATTTCACTCTCATTCATTCAACATCCATTTGAATGCCTAGAGTGATATTCAAGCCACATAGACTCCTAATTTGAATATGTTTCAGTCATTCCAGAAGGAATGCAGAGGTTTACATACAAGGACAATTTCTTAATTATCTTTGTACTCCCAGAGCTTAGTGCAGAGGTGAGCACAGAGTAGGCATTCAATAAATTCATGAACTAAAAAAAAAAGAACATAGTGTGTCATGGACTATGAGAATCATATATGAAGGCTATAGGTGAGACTAATCAAAGCAAGAAGGAGGAAAAGGAGAAGCAGTAGAGAGTACACTGTAAATCTCAAAAAAGCACATACCTTCTGGAGCCAAAGAGCAAATTGTTCCATTGTTCTGGCATAAGTTGCCAGCAGCCATTTCCTAGTAGACAAGGGTGCCAGGATCCTTTGTCCCCAATGCATTTTACATTAGTTATCACATCTTAATCTTTAGTTTCCATCAGCAAAGCCATTAACTGCTTTTAAAATTGGCTACAAAGTGGATATTAAAGCCTGTGCACCACAATGAAGAGTAGGCCCCGCTCGCTGCAACTAGAGAAAGCAACGAAGACCCAACGCAGCCAAAAATAAATAAAAAATAAATAAATTTATAAACAAAATAACATGCAGCAGTGTTAATTATATTTATCATGTTGTTACATGATATTTTTATCATTATATTGCATCCCTAGTATTTATTTATCTTGTAACTGAAAGTGTATCTTTTGACCACCTTCATCGAATTCCCGCATCCCCCCACCCCTTACCTCTGGTAACCATAAATCTGACCTCTATTTCTATGAGTTTTTTATGTGTTCATTTATTTTTGAAGTATAATTGACCTACAACACTATGTTAGTTCCTGGTGCACAACATAGTGATTTGATATTTCTATATATTACAAAATGACCACCAATGATAAATCTAGTTACCATGTTTCACCACACAAAAATATTACATTATTATTGACAATATTTCTCACTCTGTACATTTCATCCTTGTGACTCATTTATTTTGTAACTAGAAGTTTGTACCTCTTAATCTTCCTTACATTTTTCACTCATTCCCCTATTCCCCTCCCCTCTGGCAAACACCTATTTGTTCTCTGTACCTATGACTCTGTTTCTATTTTGTTATGTTTGTTCATTTCTTTTGTTTTATAGATTACACATATAAATGAAATAATATTATATTTGTCTTTCTCTGACTTATTTCACTTAGCATAATACCCTCTAGGTCCTTCCATGTTGTTGCAAATAGCAAGATTTCATTGTTTTTTATGGCTGAGTAATATTCCATTATATATATATATATATATATAATATTTTCTTTATTCTTTCATCTATCAGTGGATACTTAGGTTGCTTCAACATCTTGGCTATTGTAAATAATGCTGCAATGAACATGGGGTACATATATCTTTTTGAATTAGTGTTATTGTTTTCTTTGGATAAATACCCAGGAGTGGAATTGCTGGATCATACGGAAGTTCTAATTTTAATTTTTTGAGGAACGCCCATACTGTTTTCTATAGTGGCTGCACCAATTTACATTCCCACCAACAGTGCACAGGGTTCCCTTTTCTCCATATCCTCTCCAACACTTGTTATTTGTTGCCTTTTTTATAATAGGCATTCTGACAGGTGTGAGGTGATATCTCATTGTGGTTTTCATTTGCATTTCCCCGACGATTAGTGATGTTGAGCACATTTTCATGTGTCTATTGACCATCTGTACATCTTTTGGAAAAATGTCTATTCAGGTCCTATGCCCATTTTAAAAATCGAGTTGTTTGTTTTTTGATGTTGAGTTCTATGAGTTCTTTGTATATTTTGGATTTTAACTCCTTACCAAATATATGGTTTGCAAATATCTTCTCACATTTAGTAAGTGGCTCTTTTGTTTTCTTGGTAGTTTCCTTTGCTGTGTAAAAGCTTTTCAGTTTAACGTAGTCCTATTTTTTTGGTTTGTTTTTGTTTTTGTTTCCCTTGCCTGAGGAGACATATCTGAATAAATACTGCTAAGAACAATGTCAAACATCATACTGCCTATGTTTTCTTCTAGTAGCTTTATGGTTTCAGGTCTTACATTAAGTCTTTAATCCATTTTGAGTTTATATTTGTATATGGTATGAGAAAGTAGTCCAGTTTGATTCCTTTGCACATAGCTGTCTATTTTTCCCAGCACCATTAATTGAAGAGCCTGTTTTTTCTCCACTGTATAATCTTGCCTCCTTGTCATAGATTAAGTGACCATAAAAGTGTGGGTTTATTTTTGAGTGCTCTATTCTGTTCCATTGATCAATGTGTCTGTTTTTGTGCCAATACCATCAAATGATTACTGTAGCTTTGTAGTATAGTTTGAAATCAGGGTGCATGATATCTTCAGCTTTGTTGTTCTTTCTCCAGATTGTTTTGGTTATTTGGGGTCTTTTGTGTTTCCACACAAATTTTAGAATTATTTTTTCTAGTTCTTTGAAAAATGCCATTGGTATTTTGATAAGGATTGCATCGAATCTCTAGATAGTCTTGGATAGTGTGGTCTTTTTAACAATACTGATTCTTCCAGTCCATGACCTCGGTATACCTTTACCTTTGTTTGTGTTGCCTTCAATTTCTTTCATCAGTGTCATACAGTTCTCTGAGTACAGATCTTTTACCTCCTTGGTTAGATTTATTCCTAGGTATTTTTTCTTCTTGATGCAATTGTAAATGGGATTGAGTCTTAATTTCTCTTTCTGATACTTTGTTGTTAGTATATAGAAATGCTACAGATTTCTGTATATTAAATTTGTATCCCGCTACTTTACTGAATTTATTTATTGGTTCTAATGATTTTTTAATGGCATTGTTGGGATTTTCTATATATGGTATCATGTCATCTGTAAACAGGGACAGTTTTATTTTTTCCTTTGCAATTTGGACTCTTTTTATTTATTTTTCTAATATGATTGCTGGGGCTAGGACTTCCAATACTATGCTGAATCAAGATGGTGAGTAGAGGCACCCTTGTCTTGTTCATTTTAGAGGAAAAGATTTCAGCTTTTCCTTATTGAGTATGATATTGGCTGAAGATTTGTCATAAATGGCCTTTATTATGTTGAGGTATGTTCCTTCTATGTCCACTTGGTTGAGAGTTTTTAATCATAAATGGATGTTGAATTTTGTCAAAATCTTTTTCTGCATCTATTGAGATGAACATATATCTTTATTCTTCAATTTGTCAATGTGGTGTATCACACTGACTGAGTTGCAAATATTGAACCATACTTGCATCCATGGAATAAATCCCGCTTGGTCATAGTGGATGATTCTTTTAATTTATTGTTGGATTTGGTTTGCTAATATTTTGTTGAGGATTTTTGCATCTATGTTCATCAATGATATTGGCCTGTAACTTTCTTTTTTTGTGGCATCTTTGTCTGGTTTAGGATCAAGTGATGCTTGCCGCATGGAATGAGTTTGGAAGCATACTTTCAGCTTCAGTTTTTAAAAAGAGTTTGAGAAGGGTAGGCATTAACTCTTCTTTAAATGGTTGGAAGAATTCACCTGTGAAGCCAACTGGTCCTGGACTTGTGTCTGTTTGGAAAATTTTTTTCTTATTCAATTTTCATACAGGTAATTGGTATTTCTTTCTGATTCAGTTTTGGGAGATTGTATGTTTCTAGGAATTTATCCATTTTTTGTAGGTTTGTCCATTTTATTGATATATAATTGTTTATAGAAATCTCTTATGATCCTTTGTTTTCCTGTGGTGTCAGTTGTAACTTTTCATCTTTTGTTTCTAATTTCATTTATTTAGTTCTTGTCTCTTTTTTTCTTGTTGAATCTGGCTAAAGGTTTATAAATTTTGTTTAACTTTTCAAAGAACCAGCTCTTAGTTTTATTGATTGTTTCTATTGTTTTTTGTCTTTATTTCATTTATTTCTGCTTTTATCTTTATTATTTATTTCCTTCTACTAACTTTGGGTTTGGTTGTTCTTCTTTAGTTCCTTTAGGTGTAGGGTTAGATTTTTCTTGTTTTCTAAGGTAAGCTCATATTGGTATAAACTTCCCTCTTAGAGATGTTTTTGCTGCATCCCATGGATTTAGGATCATTGTGTTTCTGTTTTCTTTTGTTCTCTAGATATTTTTTGATTTCCTCTTTGATTTCTTCAGTGACCCACTGGTTGTTTAGTAGTATATTGTTTAGTCTCTCTGCATTTGTGTTTTATGCAGTTTTTTTTTTCTCATAGGTGATTCCTAGTTTCATTTTGTTGTGGTCAGAAAAGATACTTGATATGATTTCAATTTTAAGTTTATTGAGACTTATTTTGTGGCCTAGCATGTGATCTATCCTGGAGAATGTTCATGTGCACTTGAAAAGAATGTGTATTCTGTTTCATATGGATTGAATATCTGTCTATCTATCTATCTATCTATCTATCTACCTATCTCTCTATCTATCTACCTATCTTATATATATATCTATTATATATATAAAAATTCATCTGATCTAATGTGTTGTTTAAGGCCAGTGTTTCCTCATTGAATCTGTCTGGATGATCTTGACATTGATGTAAGTCAGGTGTTGCAGTCCCCTTCTATGATTGTGTTACTGTCAATTTCTCCCTTTACATTTGTTAATATTTGCTGTATGTATTTAGGTGCTCCAATGTTGGATGCATATATATTTATAATTGTTATATCTTCTTCCTGGATTGATCTTCTCATCATTATGTAATGTCCTTCTTTGTTATCATCTTCATTTTAAAGTCTATTTTGTCTGATATAAGTACTGATACTCCAGCTTTCTTTTCATTTCCATTTGCATGGAATCTTTTTCCATCCCATCACTTTCATTTTGTATGTGTCTTTAGATCTGAAGTGAGTCTCTTGTAGGCCACATATGTATGGATCTTGTTTTTGTATCCATTCAGTCACTCTATGTCTTTTGATTAGAGAATTTAGTGCATTTACATTAGAAGAAATTATTGATATGTATGTATTTATTGCCATTTTGTTAATTGTTTTGGGGTTGGTTTTGTAGTTCTTGTTCCTTTCTTTTTCTTTTGCTCTCTTCCCTTGTGATTTGATAACTACCTTTAAGTTATGTTTGGATTTCTTTCTTTTTGTGTGTATGTGTGTCTATTATAGACCTTCAGATTTTGGATTGTGGTACCAATGGATTGTGGTACCAAAGTAATTTATGTATATATATATATCATGTAACATATATATAATATATATAATATATTTGTAATATATATATAACATCTATGGAAAAAACCAAATGAACTTTTTGGCCAGCCATATATATATATATATTTTATATATATAAAACAACCCTATATATATAAAACATAAGTAATATATATTATATATAAACATAAGTTATATATATAAAACAACCCTATATATGATATATATAAAACATAAGTAATATATATTCTCTCTATATATATGTATGCAATTATTTTAAGTTAACGATCTCTTTTTTTTTTTTAATTTTTGGCTGCATTGGGTCTTTGTTGCTGTGCATGGGCTTTCTCTAGTTGTGGCAAGCAGGGGCTACTCTTCATTGCGGTGCTTGGGCTTCTCATTGTGGTGGCTTCTCTTGTTGAGGAGCACGAGCTCTAGGCATGCAGGCTTGGTCCTGGGACCAAATCTAGCCCACTGGTATCTGCAGCCAAGTCCTTGTGCAGCTGGCTGCAGGGCCTGGGTGTTATGGGTCTAGTGACAGCCACTGCTGGGTAGTTATGGGTTCTGGGGCAGCTTTATGGAGAGCCTGGGGGAGCTCAGGGCTGGTGCTGGTCGGCTGGTGTGTGAGGCTGAGTTCCCACGTGGCTGGCTCCTCAGTCTGTGTGGTTCTGGGACTGGTATCCACTGGCTGGTGGGCAGGTAAGCCCCTGGCACTAATTGGCTAGAGGAAGAACTCCAAAGCTAGTACCAGTGTCCTCATGGTAGAAGGAGCTCCACCAAATGGCTGCTGCTAGTGTCTGTGTCCACAGGGGGAGTCCCAGTTCCCTCCTGCCTCCCCAGGAGGCTCTCCAAGATCAACAAGTGGGTCAGACCCAGAATCCTTTCTAATTACTGTCTCTGCAGTGGGTCTCAGAGTGTGTGAGATTTTGCATGTGTTTTATAAGAGTGGAGTCTCTGCTTCCTACAGTCCTCTGATTCTCCTGTAGGCAAGTCCCACTGGCCTTCAAAGCCAGACATTCCGAGGGCTTGGCTTCCTGGTTACAGGATCCCCAGTCTGGGGAGCTCAATGTGGGCCTCGAACCCCTCACTTTTTGGGGGAGAATCTCTACAGTTGTGATTATCTTCCTGTTTGTGCGTCACCTTCATGGGTGTGTGAGTCTTGACTATACCACATCTCTGCTCCTCCTACCCATCTCATTGTGGTTCCTTCTTTATATTGTTAAATGTGGAAAATCTTTGCAACTAGTTTCCAGGTCATTCTCATCAATAGTTACTCTGTAAATAATTGTAATTTTGGTGTGCTCATGGGATGAGGTGAGCTCAGACTCAGAGTAGAGCTCCTACTCTACCATCTTAGCCACTCCCCCAATAGAGGATTTTACTTTTGAGCACTTTTCCTGTTTGAAGTAAGCCCAATAGCTGAATTTGCAACACACTGTTATCAGTAATCATCTGGAACAGGTTCTTCCCATGCAGAAATGCTGCTTCCAGGGAATTAAAAACTGTTATTGCTCTGGGACCTCAAAACTTCAACCAATATAATTAGGACATATCTGGAAAGAAAGATGCAAAGCATTATCAATTCAGATGTATGTGGGTTGGTAGTGGTGGATGTAGGTATGTATTTTTCTATGTCATTTCATCAGCGGTCTCTACTAACACATAGTGCATTGATTTTATTGAACTGAGTTGTCTCTGCACTTGAGTCATTCCTTCTTTCTTTTCTGCTGCATTTGTCTAATGGAAGAAATAGATTCTTTTTGTCAAAGGGAAGGGAGTTGCAGGTTAACCCCAATTCACCTCCATCCTCATCCCCTGCCTTGTCAGCCACTGTTCCTGCCTCAGTATCACTTCTATTCATGTTCTGGCCTTTGACCTCAAATATTCAAAGCAAAGATCTTGAGTTAGAGATATAATTTCTGGAAAGTTCTCAATACTGAGATACAACAAAATGCAAGTTATCTTGAGTCACCTGAAATTCATCAGCAGGAATCAGCCTGCTGGAACAACATATGAGGTATTGGTAAAGCCAGAGCTAGAAAATTCTATCTGCTCCTGGATTCTAGAAAATAACACCCAACAGAAACTACTCCACAAGTTAAAGTCTGTTCTGCCTTGACTATCACTGTGGAATGGGGACATGATTTATTAATATGTGACTGTTCCCTCACCTTTTACTAGCACCCCTCTGTCTCTACTACCCTAAATAAAGATCTTACCTGCCCAATTATCATATCTTCTGTGACAGAGAATTGGAGGACTGGGAAGAGAGGGAGAGAGAGAACAAGTCCAGAAAGGTAGGAAGATAGATGATAGTATTTAGATAGAAAGAGCTGGGAGGTAACATGGAAGTGAGAAGGGATAGTAACTATGAAGGGTGGAGGTGAAGATAGAGCTCTGTTGGGGAAGATGTTCCAGAGCAACATCCCTGGAGGGGAACGTATGATGGAGATTTTGAGGAATGTTACCTATGCTTACAAATTCTAATTTTTAATGTTCTTCAAGAGCTATAAGTAGAGATTGGAATTCCCCTTTATTTATCATTGGCAGATGTAATGTGCTTTTTTTTTCATTTTTAAGAATTTTACTGAAGTATAGTTGATTTACAATGTTGTATTAATTTGTTTTGTACAGCAAAGTGACTCAGTTACACACACACACACACACACACACACACACACATACACACACACATATATATATCCTTTTTCATATTCTTTTCCATTATGATTTATCACAGGGTACTGAATATAGTTCCCTGTGCTATATAGTAGGACATTGTTGTTTATCCATCCTATATATCACAGTTTGCATCTGCTAATCCCAAACTCCCAATCCATCCATCCCCCAACCCCTTCTCCTCCTTGACAACCACAAGTCTGTTCTCTATATCTGTGAGTCTGTTTCTGTTTCATAGATAAGTTCATTTGTGTTATATTTTAGATTCCACATATAAGTGATATCATATGGTATTTGTCTTTCTCTTTCTGACTTACTTCACTTAGTATGATAATCTCTAGGTCCATGTTGCTGCAAATGACATTATTTCATTATTTTTATGGCTGAGTAATATTTCATTTTGTATATATATACCACATCTTCTTTATCCATTCATCTGTCAATGAACATTTAGGTTGTTTTCATGTCTTGGCTATTGTAAATAGTGCTGCTATGAACATAGGGGTGCATGTATCTTTTCAAGTTATAGTTTTGTCTGGATATATGCCCAGGAGTGGGATTGCTGGATCATATGGCAATTTTATTTTTAGTTTTTTGAGGAACCTCCATACTGTTTTCCATATGGCTGCACCAATTTACATTCCTACCAACAGTGTAAGAGGGTTCCCTTTTCTCCACACCCTCTCCAGCTAAATTGTCTTCATTTTTTCCCTCAAAATGCAAAAGTAACACACTAAAAGCATAACGTAAATATTCCATAATGTGGCCGATGGAATTTGCTATAGTTTCTGTCCACTGATTCTATAGTCAGCAAACACTGCTTGGACCCAGAGATGTGCCAGACAGAGGAGAACCCAGAAATAAAGCACATGGCCCTGGTAAAAACTGAATTCATGAAGACAATGGCCACTTGGGATGCTAGCTTATATTTTGGTTACACTTGTTATACTTAAAACAGGTTCTAGACATTTCTTTCTATTTAACTATTCCTCACGATGTCATCTCTGGTCAAATATCACTAATTCATAAATATTGATCAAAATCTCAGTTTATGTAAATAAAATTTTCCCTGATCTCTGACATTTTTCTCCCTTTCCTGTGCCTACTGTCCCACTCCCTATGAAGAGGTACAGCACTTGGTATCTCTGATAATGCATTACACAGTGCATTGGATTTTACCCATTTGCATGTATATCTCCACAACTAGATTATGATCTCCTAGAGGGAAGAGGCTGTGTTATTTTTCTCTTTAAATCACCAGATCTTAGGTGTCTTGCAGATAAGTACTTAGCAGACATCTGTTGTACTGCCAAATTAATGAAAATACAAGTGAGATAAATGCTGTTACAGTGAATTCTGCCTGAGAGTTTCAGGAAAGAAGAAGGTATCACAGAGGAAATTAACTTTGGGCCTTGAAGTGTAAGTAGGAACTCATCAGGTAGGGAAAGTAAAAAGGCATCTCATGCAGAAAAACAGCATAAGAACAACACAGAGGCTTGGAAGAGTTTGTGCCATTGTAGATCAGTGGGGACTCTGAATTGGCTGGAGCACACAGTACCTGGAAAGGATAGCAGGGAATGAGACTGCCAGGTGGGTTGGATCAGATGGGCAGGGCCTTGCTAAAAGTCTGGACTTTATTATCTAATCGATGGGAAACACAGTGGGTTTAGAAGAAGAGAGAGAATGATCAGAACATTGTTTGAGGAAGAGAGGTCTGCTGGCAGGGCCCCCCTGTTCCACAGCCCTCAGTTGGGGTTCCTCAGGTTCCCGTACCTGGTGGAGACACAACTCCAGAGAGATGCATATTCTTCATTCCTGGTAGAGCTTCTGCCTTAGGACCCTAGCCATTTTCCTAGCTCATGGTCATGGCTGAGAGACCTAAACAGAAGTGAAAGACCCCAAAGCCCAGAATTTAGAGCCAACCCAAATCAGGGAGCTCTCAGCTTCCCTATTTCTTAGTTCCACTGTGACTCTTCACTTTACTATCCAAAAGTCACAGGAACCACAAAAACAGCTCCCCACAGTCCTGTTGGCATGTTGACCAAGGCCTCCTTCCCTGTCCCTCTCACAGTCAAAGACATGGCAAAAGGATTTTATCTTCTTGAGTTTTGACACATAATGAGTTCTCTGAACTTGGCCACAGCTGGTGAGGGGTTGACAACACAATAGGCTGCCCAGGGACCTTGGGAATGGGACAAGTGTGGAGCTGGATGCAGGCTCTGCAGCTGGATTCTGGTACAATGCCTTGTGCAGCTGTTCTACTGTCACAGGGATAACGAGACCCCTCTCAGCTCAGATGTTACACAGAGTGACGGGCCCCAGGTCTTTGTGTGGGGACTGTATTAGAGATGGGGAGGATGCTGCTTTGGGCTGGTAAGTAACACAGACCCACTCCCCTCTTCTCCTCTAAATCCAGAGAATCCTTTTCATCAAGGCATCAGAAAGCAGGGATCCAGCCCCTAGCTTCAATACAAAAAGGCTCTGTTTGGATTTTTCTATTGTCATTTCTCTCTTGTCCTGGCATGTGCCATCTCATCAAGCCCCTGCTTTGTTAGGCTATGGCTTTCTCTCTCTTTTGCATATGCTCAGGGCCCAGAATGAAAAGAGTGACATCCTCTGTGCATTGATAGAAAGTGCTAAAGCAGCAAAGAACTGCATTTCAAAGTCTAAGCAGGTGCGTCCCAGAAAGTCATCCATTCCCTGCATGTCTCTGGCTCCCCTGGGTGAAATGATTGTGCCTCAGAGCCATCCCTATGGACATATTAGGTGTTTCTTCCATTTTCTTTCCTCTTTCCTTCTCTCTTTCATCCCATTAATGATGTGCCACTTTATTCTGTTGCCTAAGTACAAGGAGGAGGCAAGTAAGGAGGGGGAAATATGGCTCCAAGGGAGTAGGAGATATCTGGAATGAGATTGGGGGATCTAGGTCAGGGCAGATTCATATTCCTATTCTAATCATACCACGCATTCAATCAATAAGTATTTATTAAGAAGTTACTATAGGACAGGTACTGGGCCATTTTTTAACCAAAAAGCAAATCTCTATATTATCAGACAGTATTTGACTCCCGTTCAATCCCTTGTGTTTTTAGAGCTCTTTCACATTCATTATTTAATTTTATGGCATGAAAATCTAGAGTTGACAAAGGTCACAGTATTACTCCATCTCTGACAAGGGAGTGAAGACTTAGTCCAGGGCAGTGAATCTACTTGCCTGAGTGCTTGCCCTGAGCCCAAGCCCAAGCAGGGCCTGCATAATGGTCTCCTAGAGACAGGACATCTAAGCCAAGGCACTGCTTCTATAGCTTCCAATCCAAGTCCCATTTCCTCTCTCTCTCCAATATTTTACTTAATAGAATAATTTTTACAACTCCTAGTCTCCTTCATCCATCACCTCTCTCACCACCCATTTGTTGCCCAATGAGGCCTTCTGTAAAGGAAGAACTAATGCTACCCTCAGTGCTCAGATCCATGAGCTGGCAACACCCCACTCCCAAAGAGCCTTGGAAGGCTGTGGTCCATGAACACCTGAGGATGCTGAACACCACCAGGGGGAACAGCTCATCCAACAGGCTCTGGGGTGTCCTGGGCATCAGTGAGAATGCAGAGCTGTTCAGCTGTTGCCCTCACTGAACATTCAGCTGAGTTAAGACAAGAGCAGAGGGCTTCCCTGATGGCGCAGGGTTGAGAGTCCGCCTGCCGTTGCAGGGGACACGGGTTCATGCCCCAGTCTGGGAAGATCCCACATGCTGCAGAGCAGCTAGGCCCGTGAGCCATGGCCGCTGAACCTGCGCGTCCGGAGCCTGTGCTTCGCAACGGGAGAGGCCACAACAGTGAGAGGCCCGCGTACTGAAAAAAAAAAAAGAAAGACAAGAGCAGATAAGCTGGATCTTGGCTTAAGGTCATTGTTGAAAGGTGAGAATCCAGTCCATTGGAGCCTTGATGAACACGCCAGGTAGATGGGCTAATGGTTTAATTAACACGCATTGGGAGAGACCTTCAAGTTGGTGGAAGAATAAGACGTGGAGATCACCTTCCTCCCCACAAATACATCAGAAATACATCTACATGTGGAACAACTCCTACAGAACACCTACTGAATGCTGGCAGAAGACCTCAGACTTCCCAAAAGGCAAGAAACTCCCCACATACCTGGGTAGGCCAAAAGAAAAAACAAAGACAAAAGAATAGGAACGGGACCTGCACCACTGGGAGGGAACTGTGAAGGAGGAAAAGTTTCCACACACTAGGAAGCCCCTTCACTGGCAGACATGGTGGGTGGCTGGGGGTAAGCTTCGGAGCCATGGAGGAAAGTGCAGCAACAGGGGTGCAGAGGGCAAAGCAGAGAGATTCCTGAACAGAGGATCAGTGCTGACCAACACTCACCAGCCTGAGAGGCTTATCTGCTCACCCACCAGGGCTGGTAGGGGCTGGGAACTGAAGCTCTGGCTTCGGAGGTCAGATCCCAAGGAGAGGGCTGAAGCTGGCTGCATGAGGACAGCCTGAAGGGGCTAATGCACCACTGCTAGCTGGGAGGGAGTCCGGGAAAAAGTCCACCTCTGGACCTGCCTAAGAGGCAAGAGACCATGGTTTCAGGGTGTGCAAGGAGAGGGGATTCAGAGCACCGCCTAAACGAGCTTCAGAGACGGGCGCGAGCTGTAGCTATCAGCACGGACACTAGAGAGAGACATGAAACGCTAAGGCTGCTGCTGCAGCCACCAAGAAGCCTGTGCGCAAGCACAGGTCACTATCCACACCTCCCCTCCCGGGAGCCTGTGTAGCCCGCCACTGCCAGGGTCCCGTGATCCAGGGACTATTTCCCCAGGAAACACACAGCTCACCTCAGGCTGTTGCATCGTCATGCTGGCCTCTGCTGTTGCAGGCTTGCCCCGCATTCCATAACCCTCCCTACCCCCAGCCTGAGTGAGCCAGAGCCCCCTAATCAGCTGCTACTTTAACCCATTCTGTCTGAGTGAAGAACAGACGCCCTCAGGTGACCTACACAAAGAGGTGGGGTCAAAGCCAATGCTGAACCCCAGAAGCTGTGCAAACAATGAAGAGAAAGGGAAATCTCTCCCAGCAGCCTCAGAAGCAGAGGCTTAAATCTCCATAATCAACTTGATGTACCCTGCATCTGTGGAACACCTGAATAGACAACGAATCATCCCAAAATTGAGGCAGTGGACTTTGGGAGCAACTATATATATATATATATATATATATATAATTCCTTTTTCTCTTTTTGTGAGTGTGTATGTGTATGCTTCTTTGTGTGATTTTGTCTGTATAACTTTGCTTTTACCATTTTTCCTAGGGTTCTGTCTGTCCTTTTTTTTTTTTAATATAGTTTTTAGCGCTTGCTATCATTGGTGGATTTGTTTCTTGGTTACATTGCTCTCTTCTCTCTTTCTTTTTTTTTCTCTTTTAAATTACTTTTTAATTTAATTGTTTTAATTTTTAATAATTATTTTTTATTTTAATTATTTTATTTTTTCATTCTTTCTTTTTTTCTCTCTTTTCTTCTGAGCCATTTGGCTGACAGTGTCTTGGTGCCCTGGCTGGGTGTCAGGCCTGTGCCTCTGAGGTGGGAGAGCTGAGTTCAAGACACTAGTCCACTAGAGAACTCCCGGCTCCATCTAATATCAAATGGTGAAGGCTCTCCCAGAGGTCTCCGTCTCAACGCTAAGATCCAGCTCCACTCAATGACCAGCAAACTACAGTGCTGGACACCCTATGCCAAACAACTAGCAAGACAGGAACACAACCCCACTCATTAGCAGAGAGGTGGCCTAAAATCATAATAAGGTCACAGGCACCCCAAAACACACCACCAGGCATGGTCCTGCCCACCAGAAAGACAAGATCCAACCTCATACACCAGAACACAGGCACTAGTCCCCTCCACCAGGAAACCTACACAACCCACTGAACCAACCTTAGCCACTGGGGGCAGACACTAAAAGCAACAGGAACTATGAACATGCAGCCTGCGAAAAAGAGACCCCAAATACAGTAAGTTAACCAAAAGGAGAAGACAGAGAAACACACAGCAGATGAAGGAACAAGGTAAAAAGCTACAAGACCAAACATATGAAGAGGAAATAGGCAGTCTATCTGAAAAAGAATTCAGAGTAATGATAGTAAAGATGATCCAAAATCTTGGAAATAGAATGGAGAAAATAAAAGAAACGTTGAACAAGGACCTAGAAGAACTAAAGAGCAAACAAACAATGATGAACAATATGATAAATGAACTTAAAAATTCTTTAGAAGGAATCAGTAGCAGAATAACTGAGGCAGAAGAATGCATAAGTGACCTGGAAGATAAAATAGCGGAAATAACTACCACAGAGAAGAATAAAGAAAAAACAATGAAAAGAATTTACGACTGTCTCAGAGACCTCTGAGAAAACATTAAACTCACCAACATTTGAATTATAGGGGTCCCAGAAGAAGAGAAAAATAAAGGGACTGAGAAAATATTTGAAGAGATTATAGTTGAAAACTTCCCTAATATGGGAAAGGAAATAGTCAATCAAGTCCAGGAAGAATAGAGAGTCCCATACAGGATAAATCCAAGGAGAAACACACCAACACACATATTAATCAAACTATCAAAAATTAAATAAAAACAGGGATTCCCTGATGGTGCAGCGGTTGAGATTCTGCCTACCGATGCAGGGGACATGGGTTCGTGCCCCACTCCGGGAAGATCCCACATGTCGTGGAGTGGCTGTCCCGTGAGCCATGACCGCTGAGCCTGCGCTCCACAACAGGAGAGGCCACAACAGTGAGAAGCCCGTGTACTGCAAAAAAAAAAAAAAAAATTAAATAAAAACAAAAAATATTAAAAGCAGCAAGGGAAAAACAACAAGTAACATATAAGGGAATCCCCATAAGGTTAACAGCTGATCTTTCAGCAGAAATTCTACAAGCCAGAAAGGAGTAGCAGGACATATTTAAAGCGATGAAAGGGAAAAACTTACAACCAAGATTACTCTACCCAGCAAGGATCTCATTCAGATTCAATGGAGAAATTAAAACCTTTACAGAAAAGCAAAAGCTAAGGGAATACAGCACCACCAAACCAGCTTTACAACCAATGCTAAAGGAACTTCCCTAGGCAGGAAACACAAGAGAAGGAAAACACCTACAATAACAAACCCAAAACAATTAATAAAGTGATAATAGGAACATATATAATGATAATTGCCTTAAATGTAAATGGATTAAATGCTCCAACCAAAAGACCTAGAGTGGCTGAATGGATACAGAAACAAGATGCATATATATGCTGTCTACAAGAGACCAGCTTCAGACCTGGGGACACATACAGACTGAAAGTGAGGGGATGGAAAAAGATATTTCATGCAAATGGAAATTAAAAAAAGCTGGAGTAACAATTCTCATATCAGACAAAATAGACTTTAAAATAAAGACTATTACAAGAGACAAAGAAGGAAACTACATAATATTCAAGGGATCAATCCAAGAAGAAGATATAACGATTGTAAATATTTATGCACCCAACATAGGAGCACCTCAATACATAAGGCAAATGCTAACAGCCATAAAAGGGGAAATTGACAGTAACACAATCATAGTAGGTGACTTTAACATCACACTTTCACCAATGGACAGATCATCCAAAATGAAAATAAATAAGGAAACACAAGCTTTAAATGATACATTAAACAAGATGGACTTAATTGATATTTATAGGACATTCCATCCAAAAACAATAAAATACACTTTCTTCTCAAGTGCTAATGGAACATTCTCCAGGATAGATCATATCTTGGGTCACAAATCAAGCCTTGTTAAATTTAAGATAATTGAAATTGTATCAAGTATCTTTTCTGACCACAATGCTATGAGACTAGATATCAATTACTGAAAAAAGATCTGTAAAAAATACAAACACATGGAGGCTAAACACTACACTACTTAATAACCAAGAGATCACTGAAGAAATCAAAGAGGAAATCAAAAAATACCTAGAAACAAATGACAATGAAAACACAATGACCCAAAACCTATGGGATGCAGCAAAAGCAGCTCTAAGAGGGAAGTTTATAGCAATATTTTCCTACTTCAAGAAAGAAGAAGCATCTCAAATAAACAAGCAAACCTTACACCTAAAGTAATTAGAGAAAGAAGAAGAAAAAAACCCCAAAGTTAGCAGAAGGAAAGGAATCATAAAGATCAGATGAGAAATAAATGCAAAAGAAATGAAGGAAACAGTAGCAAAGATCAATAAAACTAGAAGCTGGTTATTTGAGAAGATAAAATTGATAAACCATTAGCCAGACTCATCAAGAAAAAAGGGAGAAGACTCAAATCAATAGAATTAGAAATGAAAAAGGAGAAGTAACAACTGAAACTGCAGAAATACAAAGGATCATGAGAGATTAATACAAGCAACTGTATGCCAATAAAATGGACAACCTGGAAGAAACGGACAAATTCTTAGAAGAGCACAACCTTCCAAGACTGAACCAGGAAGAAATAGAAAATATAAACAGACCAATCACAGGCACTGAAATTGAGACTGTGATTAAAAATCTTCCAACAAACAAAAGCCTAGGACCAGATGGCTTCATAGGCAACTTCTATCAAACATTTAGAGAAGAGATAACACCTATCCTTCTCAAACTCTTCCAAAATATAGCAGAGGGAGGAACACTACAAAACTCATTCTATGTGGCCACCATCACCCTGATACCAAAACCAGACAAAGATGTCACAAAGAAAGAAAATTAGAAGCCAATATCACTGATGAACATAGATGCAAAACTCCTCAACAAAACACTAGCAAATAGAATCCAACAACACATTAAAAGGATCATACACCATGATCAATTGGGGTTTATCCCAGGAATGCAAAGATTCTTCAATATACGCAAATCAATCAATGTGATACACCATATTAACAAATTGTAGGATAAAAACCATATTGATCATCTCAACAGATGAAGAAAATGCTTTCAACAAAATTCAACACCTATTTATGATAAAAACACTCCAGAAAGTAGGCACAGGGAACTTACCTCGACATAATAAAGGCCATATATGACAAACCCACAGCCAACATCGTCCTCAATGGTGAAAAACTGAAAGCATTTCCACTAAGATGAGGAACAAGACAAGGTTGCCCACTCTCACCACTATTATTCAACATAGTTTTGGAAGTTTTAGACACAGCAATCAGAGAAGAAAAAGAAATAAAAGGAATCCAAATTGGAAAAGAAGAAGTAAAACTGTCACTGTTTGCAGATGACATGATACTATACATAGAGAATCCTAAAGATGCTACCAGAAAACTACTAGAGCTAATCAATGAATTTGGTAAAGTTGCAGGATACAAAATTAATGCACAGAAATCACTTGCATTCCTATACACTAATGATGAAAAATCTGAAAGAGAAATTAAGGAAACACTCACATTTACCATTGCAACAAAAAGGATAAAATACCTAGGAATAAACCTATCTAGGGAGACAAAAGACCTGTATCCAGAAAACTATAACACACTGATGAAAGTAATTAAAGATGATACAAAAAGATGGAGAGATATACCATGTTCATGGATTGGAAGAATCAACATTGTGAAAATGACTATACTACCCAAAGCAATCTACAGATTCAATGCAATCACTATCAAACCACCAATGGCATTTTTCATAGAACTAGAACAAAAAATTTCACAAATTGCTAGGAAACATAAAAGCCCCTGAATAGCCAAAGCAATATTGACAAAGAAAAATGGAGCTGGAGGAATCAGGCTCCCTGACTTCAGACTATACTACAAAGCTATAGTAATCAAGACAGTATGGTACTGGCCAGAAACAGAAATATAGATCAATGCAACAGGATAGAAAGCCCAGAGATAAACCCACACACATATGGTCACCTTATCTTTGATAAAGGAGGCAAGAATATACAGTGGAGAAAAGACAGCCTCTTCAATAAGTGGTGCTGGGAAAACTGAACAGCTACATGTTAAAGAATGAAATTAGAACATTCCCTAACACCATACACAAAAATAAACTGAAAATGGATTAAAGTCCTAAATGTAAGGCCAGACACTATAAAAGTCTTAGAGGAAAACATAGGCAGAACACTCCTTGACAAAAATCACAGCAAGATCCTTTTTGACCCACCTCCTAGAGAAATGGAAATCAAAACAAAAATAAACAAATGGGACCTAATGAAAATTAAAAGCTTTTGCACAGCAAAGGAAACCATAAACAAGATGAAAATACAACCCTCAGAGTGGGAGAAAATATTTGCCAATGAAGCAACTGACAAAAGGTTAATCTCCAAAGTTTACAAGCAGCTCATGCAGCTCAATATCACAAAAACATACAACCCAATCCAAAAATGGGCAGAAGACCTAAATAAACATTTCTCCAAAGAAGATATACAGACTGCCAACAAACACATGAAAGAATGCTCAACATCATTAATCATTAGAGAAATGCAAATCAACACTACAATGTGATATGTCTTACCGGTCAGAGTGGCCATCATCAAAAAATCTAGAAACAATAAATGCTGGAGAGGGTGTGGAGAAAAGGGAACCCTCTTGCACTGTTGGTGGGAATGTACATTGATACAGCCACTGTAGAGGACATTATGGAGGTTCCTTAGAAAACTAAAAATAGAACTACCATATGACCCAGCAATCCCACTACTGGCCATATACCCTGAGAAAACCATAATTCAAAAAGAGTCATGTACCACAATGTTCATTGCAGCTCTATTTACATTAGCCAGGACATGGAAGCGACCTAAGTGTCCATAGACAGATGAATGGATAAAGAAGATATGGCACATATATACAATGGAATATTACTCAGCCATAAAAGGATACGAAATTGAGTTTTTTGTAGTGAGGTAGATGGAACTAGAGCCTGTCATACAGAGTGATGTAAATCACAGAGAGAAAAACAAATACTGTATATGCTAACACATATATATGGAATCTAAAAAAAAAATGGTTCTGAAGAACCTAGGGGCATGACATGAATAAAGACGCAGACATAGAGAATGGACTTGAGGACACGGGGAGGGGGAAGGGTAAGGTGGGACGAAATGAGAGAGTGACATGGACATATATACACTACCAGATATAAAATCGATAGCTAGTGGGAAGCAGATGCATAGCACAGTGAGATCTGCTCTGTGCTTTGTGACCACCTAGAGGGGTGGGATAGGGAGAGTGAGAGTGAGAGGCAAGAGGGAGGAGATATGGTGATATATGTATATGTATAGCTGATTCACTTTGTTATACAGCAAAAACTATCACACAATTGTAAAGCAATTATACTCCAATAAAGATGTTAAGAAAAAAAAAACACACATTTATTTGATCCTCACTATAATGTCACTTCTGTAATGTTAGATAATGTCACTTCAGTTATCTAATACTCACAATATATTTTGAAGTGGGTTTTAATCTCCGCATTTCTGTCCGTAAGCAAATTGATATTAGGAGTCGTGTGACAAGGTATCCAGCATCCTGCAGCTGGAAGGAGAAGAGCCAGGCTTCAAGCACAGCAGTATCTGCTCAGAGCCCATGCTCTTTCCACTCACCACTCACTAGGTGGTGGGGAACCCAGGTCCAGGATCCCCTCCTCCCCAGGGTGGCTTAGGCACATGTTGTGAAGAAGAAGATCTGTGCAGGACTCACCAGGAGCTGACTGTTCATTGTTAGTTACCCAGCAGGGCAACAGGTCTGTAGCTTCCCCAGGAAGCCCGGAGCTGAGTCATGTATTTATTGCCTTTTTACAGGTCTGGCTGTGTTGCTGCAGCTGCAGCTTGGTAAGCATCATGAGTGTCTTTCCTTTTGACAGAGGAGTTTCCACCATCGGCAAACATACATATTTGAAAATCTGAGAGAGCTGGAATCTCCACCTCCTATAAGACACTTAAAATTGTTACAAAAAAGAAAGAGAGAAAGGAAAGAAGGAAGGAAGGAAGGAAGAAAAAAAGAGAGAGCTTCCTCAACTCTACCTCCTACACCCCCGTATCCACATTCCTATGAACTAGAGGTGGGAATGAGAGTGTTGAGGCTCACGATGACCCTTGTCAGGGTAAGGAATTAAGATAGCAGTACAATGGGTTAGTTTAGAGTGGACCAGTCTTCAACTCCATAGAAATTAGAACTCTTCAGGGAAGGTGGTCCACTTTATCTTGTATTTGTTGTGACTCCATTCCCAGGCCTTTGAGAGGGGAATTTTAGCTTGTAGTCTTACCTCAGCAATCTGAGCCTTTCTCATGTCTTCCTCACACCCCCAGTGTACACAGCTCATCTATGTCTTCACCACTATGGTGTTGGGGTCCAGGGCAGGCCACCCCAAAACATGCCTCAATGGCATATTGACTATTTTGAATTAAATTTGCTTAAGAAATGGCTGCTGCAAGAGGAACACTTTGACCCTCCTTTCTGTCTCCCTGAAAGTAGGAAATAAATCTCTCATGTGAAAGGGCCACTCCCTGCATCTGGAGGTAGAAGGACACCCTTATCCCCAGAGACAAGGAATTCAGGACCAAGAAGTCTGCATAAACAAATTTTGTTACTTCTTCATTAGTCTGCTACCCCAAGCGCTCACCCCTTTGTTTTTTTAAATCTTCACAAGTAAATGTTTCTTTGTTTAAAAATGATATATAAACAGTCTTATTTGGTCACTTTGGGGGTCTGATTTCTTTGAAACCTCCATGTTTATGAATTAATTTTTTTTTTTACTCCTGTTAATATGTAGTGTGTCAATTTAATTATTAGACCAGCCAAAAGAATTCAAGAGGGGTAAAGGGGAAATTTCCCTTCTCCAAGAATGGTTCAAGATCAAGATGTCTCCCAGTGGAGTGATGATGCCATTTACCCCGTGTTCCAGGCCCTCAAGCAGCAGTGAGTACCTTGTCCTGGAATATCTGGGAGAGTCCTAGGACAGACATTCTGGGTGGACTTGAAACTCAAAGCTAGTTTTGGGAGCCATCTCCCAACTCAGGGCTAAATTATGCAATACGGACAGGGTGGCTCTGGTGGAGACAGGAATGAAAATGACAAGCCACTGTGACACAAATCAAAATGACTTCCCTTTCCTCAGCAGTAATTTTGCATGCCACAATAACTGGCTTCATTGCTCTAATCTTCTCTTTCCCTTTCCTTAACCTTACTTCTGTGAAAATTAATAAAGACAAACTTCTTTTAAAATGGAATTGAGATGCCAGAAGGGGGAGTTCTCACACAGTACCCCTCAAGGTCAATAACAGGAAGGACAGTCGCTTAGAGACCCCAACAGGAAGAATCATCATCAGGAAAGAATCGTCAGTTACAGGACTCAACAGGAAAGATGTACTTGCATCTCCTACAGGAAATGGACAACCCCAGCTACCTGGCCTATGAGAACCCATCATCTGTCTGAACTCCCACTTTCCTCCTTTCCTTCAAAACAACCCCTCCCAACTTCCTCCTTTTTACTCTGTAAAATAACTTCCCTCTCCTTTGTTTGTTAGATTTCCCTTGGCTTTTGCTATAGCCTGCATATCCAAAATTGTAATTCTTTGCTGTTCCTGAATAAACCCATTTTGCTTGAAAAGTAACTGGCTGTTTTATTTTTTAAGTTCACACCTGTAAATTGGAAGGCCCTGTAGTGCTCCATCACGTGTCCCTTTGAAGCTACTTAGCTGAAGGCAGTGAGCAAGGGAAAGTCCAGAATTTCCAGAGGGAATTAACAGGAAAGTAATCTCAGAGACTGATTGAAATTAGCCTCAGTTAAAGAACTTTCTAAGTGAATTACCTTCCTACTGACATCAGGATGAGAGGAGTCAACCCAGTTTGGAAGATCCTCATTTTTTTCTGTTTTCAAATTGGTGAAGCAATTGATAATTTTGTGTGGTGATGTGGTGGTGGTGAGGATAACCTCTAGAGTCTCAGGGGTGCCTTTGGATAAATAGAGTTTATCCAGATCTAGGATAATAGGATGAAGAAAGGCAGAGAACTAGAGAAAGAGAACCAGCATGAAGGGTTACGCTGTGGAAGGAATCTGTCATATGACATACATATAGTATATGATAAGTTTATTTGCAGTGCTTCCATTTATTTCAATAAGTATTTACTGAGTCCGTTATTATGTGCTTAGTACCATGATAGGTACTAAGGATAAGATAGATGCAAGATATCCAAGGAAGAAGGAGCTATAAGAGAAGATATCTTAATACAATGTCTCCTACTATGTCAACTAGAGCAAAGAAGATAAATAGGGGAATATTGCCAGCCTGGGGAATGCATGAAGGATATTAAATATTGTTGGGATAACCCAAGGATATTAGATATCTGTTAATTAGCATAGAGCCAGAGTCTTTCAAGACACTATAGGAGAGAAAACGTGAATGAAAGAGTCCCAGGAAGCTTTTTGTCTAGTGGAGAAACAAACATGTATACACCCAGCTGAAAACTGCAGTGGAGTGCCATGATGGAATTTGTAAAATGTCGTCAGAAAATGATGAGAAAGCAATGGTAAATTCTGCCTGGGTGAAGGATTTAACGGTAGGTAACATTTGAAAAAGGCAGTGAATAATAAGTAGAAATTTGTCAGAGAAGAATGGGAAGGACATTGCAAGAGAATGGAACTCCTCGAGCAAAGGAATAGAAGTGTGAGTGTATAAAACGAGTGTTTGGGTGAACTCTGAGCAATCGAGTAGCTGTAAAACCATATCCTAAAGAGAGGAAAAGAGAAAGAGGGAGGGAAGAGTGATAATGAATATTTTGTGAAGGGAGATGTCATTTTTCTTTCCCTACCGCTGTATTATGATGCCCTTGCTGAAGGGATTTGGGAGTTAATGAGAGGACATGGAGTGTGACTGGTAAGTGGCTTCAAGAAGACCCTAAATTAACTAAGGGATTGTTCATCTGCAAGCACCAAAAGGCCAGGTTAGCTATATTGTCTGCCTTATAGGCTCTATAGGAGGATTTTTTTTTTTTTGGTATCCCTTCATCTATCGCTACTATAGGAGGATTTTTATAATATCAGACTACCAGGAGCAGATGCTGGAGATGAAGATGGATTGCTCAGGACAGGGCTGCATGGGCTGGTGATGATTCCTCTGATATTTCTTGGAGCTTGGACTAGATCAAATCCATATGAGTGAAAGAAGGAAAGGGAACAGGTGATGGCATCTGAGTGCCACTCAAGATCATGCCTTCCCCAGGTTCACCTCCACAGTGGCCAAGACTGGCAACTGTAAGGTATTCATTGACTCAGTGATCACATACATCTGGCTGGATGAGTTTGATGGCATTGACCTTGACTTTGAGTACCTGGGCCCCCAGAGCAGGGGAAAATATTCCAGACACTTCGGTTTCAAGCCTTAACTCATTCACACACACACACACACACACACACACACACATACACACACACATACCTGGTAAACATACATTCCAGTACACACAGGGAGATTTTTTTCCCTACCAAATATTGTTATATTTTATATATATAAAATTTTATTTTATAAAAATTTATATTTATTTATGTATTTATATTTATTTATACTTGTATTTATATAAATTTATATTTAAATATAAAATTTTATATATTTAACTTAAAATTTTGTTCATGTATGAATACTGTATCTTCCCTAAAATTATTACTATTATAATCACCAATACTGTCCTATCTTTTCCAACAGGAAATGTTATCAGCTTTTTTTTTAACAACTTTATTGGAGTATAATTGCTTTACAATGGTGTGTTAGTTTCTGCTTTATAACAAAGTGAATCAGCTATATATATACGTATATCCCCATATCTCGTCCTTCTTACGTCTCCCTCCCACGGTCCCTATCCCACCCCTCTAGGTGGTCACAAAGCACCGAGCTGATCTCCCTGTGCTATGTGGCTGCTTCCTACTAGCTATCTATTTTACATTTGGTAGTATATATAATACAATGGAATGTTAGCCATAAAAAGAAACGAAATTGAGTTATTTGTAGTGAGGTGGATGGACCTAGAGTCTGTCGTACAGAGTGAAGTAAGTCAGAAAGAGAAAAACAAATACTGTATGCTAACACATATATATGGAATCAAAAAAAAAAAGGTTCTGAAGAACATAGGGGCAGGACAGGAATAAAGATGCAGACCTACTAGAGAATGGACTTGAGGACACAAGGAGGGGGAAAGGTAAGCTGGGGCGAAGTGAGAGAGTGGCATGGACTTATATATACTGCCAAATGTTATCAGCTTTTGAGGCTGAGGCTCAAGCCATCCCTGTCTAATGATCTTGGCAGTTATGTCTGCAGGCAAAGGAACTGTTGTTTTGTGTTATGAAATGGCCAAGATCAGAGCATGAGTCAGGTAGCAATACCCGAAGACCTGAACAGCAAGTCTCATTCCAGTGAGAAATTTAAACCTGAGGGACCCATGGAGCTGCAGTCAGACTAAACTTAACATAGTCTGTACATCTTTGCCTGGTGTTTGTGGGGTTCCCCCCCCCTTCTCTTCCTCAAGTCTCTTGCTTGACAGCTGCTGTATGCTAACGACTCTCGTCTCCTGCTTAGGGCCTAGAGAGTGTTCCATGTGTCCTACATGACTTGAGGCTCTCCATGGGCTTGCATGAATGCATGTGGCCCAGCTACTGTACTGATCCAGGGAGAGGAAGGCTTGTTGCATCCACTGAAGGCATGCCACTAGTGAGAGCAGAAGAGGAGAGTTAGAGAAAGTTCTTTATTCTGAGTGCAATCAAGCTTACTGTCAATGCCCACCTGAACAGTGATGGGGCAAGCTAGGTGTGTTGATAATTCCTCTGCTTGTATTTTCCCTAGGACCGTTCTGGGAAAATTTTTTTACATTATAGCCTGACACTAGGCATGAAGAGGTGAAAGGGGTCTGGCTCCAGGGTATTCTTCCCAAGACTCCAGCAATAGCTAGTTCATCAGCCCCCTGATCTATCCACTGCATGAGAAACCAGAGGGGTCTCTGAGGTCATGGAGCATCATTATCTAGAGCTGAAGGAAGCCTACTTGGAATGGACCTGAATGGCACACTAGTTCATTGGAGATTTAAAGGAATAGAGAAGTTTTTTTCCTGGAAGAAATTCTGAGATGCAAGTTGACATATAATCAAAGTGCTTTGCAGAGTGACTGTAGTTAATACAGTGTTGCATATTTTTAAAAGTTGCTAAGAGAGTAGATCTTAAAAGTTCTTATGGGACTTCCCTGGTGGAGCAGTGGTTAAGAATCTGCTGCCAATGCAGGGTACATGGGTTCAAGCTCTGGTCCGGGAAGATCTCACATGCCACAGAGCAAGTAAACCCGTGTGCCACAGCTACTGAGCCAGCACTCCAGAGCCTGTGAGCCACAACTACTGAAGCCCGTGAGCCTAGAGCCCATACTCCACAACAAAGAGTAGCCTCCACTCACTGCAACTAGAGAGAAAGCCTGCATGCAGCAAGGAAGACCCAATACAGCCAAAAGTAAATAAATAATAAATTTTTAAAAATAATAATAACAGTTTGGTAATGATGTATAATAAAGTTAATCTAAAAAAATTAAAGTTCTCATCACAAGGAAAAAAATTGTAATGATGTAAGGTGATGGATATTAATGAAACTTACTTTGGAAATCATTTCATAGTGAATGCAAATATTGAATCATGTTGTATACCTGAAACGAATATAACATTCCATGTCAATTATTTTTTAAAATAAACTGCTGAGTATTTTGTTGTTGTTGTTGTTGTTGTTGTATGCGGGCCTCTCCCTGTTGTGGCCTCTCCCGTTGCAGAGCACAGGCTCCGGACGCGCAGGCTCAGCAACCATGGCTCACGGGCCCAGCTGCTCTGTGGCATGTGGGATCTTCCCGGACCGGGACACGAACCTGCGTCCCCTGCATCAGCAGGCGGACTCTCAACCACTGCGCTACCAGGGAAGCCCTGCTGAGTTTTTTTTTTTTAATTAATGAAACTACCATATGATCCAGCAAAAAAACCCCCAACAAAACAAAAATAAAGTGGGGTAGGGGAATCATGTACAATTACATCTGAGAGCACAGACTTGTTTTGTTGGTCCTAAATGAAAAGCTAGTGCCAACAGGAAGAAATTACAGGGAATCATTTTGCAGATCAATAAAACAATTAACTTTCTAGGGCCAGTTGTTAGACTGAGAGCCACATCATAATGGTATCAAATGCCTGATTAGGTGGTTAGCTCAAAAGTGTCCAGCAAAGGCTAAATGAACCTTTTTAATGCTCTGGTGGGAACTTACATCAAACCAGTGGCTTTAAAACTTTTGAAAAAGCATTGTAACTCTTTCTCAAATGAAATATTTGTCAGATCTCTAATCAGAAAAGATATAAAAGTGAAGGGATTCTGGTTGACATGGTTCATGCATCCTTGTCCAGGTTTCTAGGATTCTGTGGATCACCACTGGAAAACAAAACAAAAACCCACACCGCCAGATAATCCACTGGGTCCCTGAGAAATGTCTCAGCTGCAGGTATAGCCATGGCCATGGCCCCTGTCTCAGCCATCATGACAATGACAGCTTCAGCGAACAACCCTCCTGTGCCATTTCCCTCCTAGGCTCCTGGGCTTCATCATGTGATGACCTATGATGTTCATGGAGGTTGGGACACTGGCACAGGACAAAACAGCCCCCTGCACAAGGATTCCACTGACCATGGAAATTTTGTCTATTTCAACACTGTAAAGTAGGAGCCATTGGTTAGGACTGGGAAGCAGAAATGGGGAGGAAGGTAGACAGGAACTGAATTTGAGCCTTAAGCTGAATATTCCCCCAGGAACTTGCCACAAGAATATTGGTGAGATGATGGAGTTCCTGATGAGAATCTCATCATGGGGTTCCCCACGTATGGACAGACCAAACACCTTACTTCTTCAAATGGTGGGCAGCACCCACCTCAGGACAGGGTCTATTGGGACCCACACCCAGGAGGCTGGCTTCCGATCTACCATGAGGTAACTCCTCCCAGGAGAGACTGCAGTGGAAACTCTAGTCAGTTAGGGAGTGAGATTAGATAAATTTGGGATCCTTTTGTTAATAAAATAACTCTTGTTGCATAATTGCTTATGTCTCTCCATATACCCCTACTGGAGATGAAAAACATTCCCCAGGAAGAGATGAATCACCTTGGAAATTGAAGTGGTCTTCCTATGTGTAAGATAACCTTAGTTTGACTTATAGGAGTGGTAAGCTCATTTTAATAGTAAGAGTTTAAACCCAAGTAAAAATGCAAAGTTTTAAAATCTCTGCTTTTTAATTTTTAGAATACAAAAGCTTTCAGGGAAATAACTCTTGTGAGCTCAATGTAATACTCAAGCTACTTCTGTTTAATAAGTATGTCTAAGATAACTTATTGGGCACTTATATATGTCAGGCAGTGTGCTGGACATTGGGAATATAGTTAAGACATAGTTTCTGCTCTCATGGAGCTCATAGCCCAAGTATAGGAAGCAAAAACACAAAGGAATAATTACAATAAAGTGTGATTTGTGCAACAGTAGAATTGTTCGTATGTGAACATCTAAGAAAAATATTCACCTTTCCTATTGACAACCCCATCACCATGATTTTGCTCACTTGGGTACCTCTGATTAGATATGCACATTTCTTTTTACCTCAAGCCACCATCTCATGGATTAAAGATGAGAAGCCCCCTTAAGACTACAAAGGAATGCATGGATTTGGTTTGACAATACTGAAAGCTATGAGCATAAGGTAAGTTTCAGACCATGGACCTTAAGACTATTTACATTATCTCTGCCCTTGAAAAATTCACTAAGTGGGAAGAGCCCTAGTTAAGGTGACAGGAAATAACAATTACAGTTACAGCTTTGTTATGGTCTCACTGTGATATTAAGCCAATAATTCCCATTATTAAGCCTGTTTCCTAATTTTTAAAACAAGGCCACTGGGATGGATAATTTCTGAGCTGCCTTTCCTATGTTCTTGGAACATAGGAAAGGCAGCTCAGAAACCAATGATTGAGATAGCCTTATACACCAGAGGGCAGACAGCAGAAACAAGAAAAACTACAATCCTGCAGCCTGTGGAACAAAAACCACACTCACAGAAAGATAGACAAGATGAAAAGGCAGAAGGCTATGTACCAGATGAAGGAACAAGATAAACCCCCAGAAAAAACAACTAAATGAAGTGAAGATAGGCAACATTCCAGAAAAAGAATTCAGAATAATGATAGTGAAGATAATCCAGGACCTGGGAAAGAGAATGGAGGCAAAGATCGAGAAGATGTAAGAAATGTTTAACAAAGACCTAGAAGAATTAAAGAACAAACACCTAGAAGATTTAAAGAACAAACAAACAGAGATGAACAATAAAATAACTGAAATGAAAACTACACTAGAAGGAATCAATAGCAGAATAACTGAGGCAGAAGAACGGATAAGTGACCTGGAAGACAGAATGGTGGAATTCACTGCTGTGAAACAGAATGAAGAAAAAAGAATGAAAAGAAATGAAGACAGCCTAAGAGACCTCTGGGACAACATTAAACGCAACAACATTCACATTATAGGGGTCCCAGAAGGAGAAGAGAGAGAGAAAGGACTAGAGAAAATACTTTAAGAGATTATAGTCAAAAATTTCTCTAACATGGGAAAGGAAATAGCCACCCAAGTCAAGGAAGCACAGAGAGCACCATACAGGATAAACCCAGGGAGAAATATGCCAAGACACATAGTAATCAAATTGGCAAAAATTAAAGAAAATGAAAAATTATTGAAAGCAGCAAGGGAAAAAGGAAAAATAACATACAAGGGAACATCCATAAGGATAACAGCTGATTTCTCAGCAGAAACTCTACAAGCCAGAAGGGGGTGGCATGATATACTTAAAAGTGATGAAAGGGAAGAACCTACAACCAAGATTACTCTATCCAGCAAGGATTTCATTCAGATTCTATGGAGAAATCAAAAGCTTTACAGACAAGCAAAAGCTAAGAGAATTCAGCATCACCAAAATATCTCTAAACATATGCTAAGGGAACTTCTGTAAGTGGGAAACACAAGAGAAGAAAAGGACCTGCAAAAACAAACCCATAACAATTAAGAAAATGGTCATAGGAACATACATATGGATAATTACCTTAAACGTGAATGGATTAAATGCTCCAAGCAAAAGACACAGGCTTGCTGAATAGATACAAAAACAAGACTCATATATATGCTGTCTACAAGAGACCCACTTCAGACCTAGGGACACATACAAACTGAAAGTGAGGGGATGGAAAAAGATATTCCATGCAAATGGAAATTAAAAGAAAGCTGGAGTAGCAATACTCATATCAGATAAAACAGACTTTAAAATAAAGACTATTACAAGAGACAAAGAAGGAAACTACATAATAATCAAGGGATCAATCCAAGACGAAGATGTAACAATAATTATATATGCACCCAACTTGGAGCACCTCAATACATAAGGCAATTGCTAACAGCTATAAAAGAGGAAATGGACAGCAGCACAATAATAGTGGGAGACTTTAACACCTCACTTACACCAATGGACAGATTATCCAAAACGGAAATAAATAAGGAAACAGAAGCTTTAAATGACACAACATATCAGATAGATTTAATTGATATTTATAGGACAATCCATCCAAAAACAACAGATTACACTTTCTTCTCAAGTGCACACGAAAGAGGATATATCACATCTTGGGTCAGAAATCAAGCCTCAGTAAATTTAAGAAAATTGAAATCATATCAAGCATCTTTTCTGACCACAACACTATGAGATTAGAAATGAATTACAGGGAAAAAAACACGTAAAAAACACAAACACATGAAGGATAAAGAATATGTTACTAAATAACCAAGAGATCACTGAAGAAATCAAAGAGGAAATCAAAAAATACCTGGAGACAAAAGACAATGAAAACATGATGATCTAAAACCTATGGGATGCAGCAGGAGCAGTTCTAAGAGGGAAGTTTATAGCTATAAAAGCCTAGCTCAAGAAACAAGAAAAACCTCAAATAAACCATCTAACCTTACACCTAAGGGAACTAGAGAAAGAAGAACAAACAAACAAAACCCAAAGTTAGCAGAAGGAAAGAAATCATAAAAATCAGAGTGGAAAGAAATGAAGTAGAAACAAAGAAAACAATAGCAAAGATCAATAAAACTAAAAGCTGGTTCTTTGAGAAGATAAACAAAATTGATGAACCATTAGCCAGACTCAACAAGAAAAAGAGGGAGAGGACTCAAATCCATAAAATTAAAAATGAAAAAGGAGAAGTTAGAAGAGACACCACAAAAATACAAAGCATCCTAACAGACTACTACAAGCAACACTACGCCAATAAAACGGGCAACCTGGAAGAAACGGACAAATTCTTAGAACCGTATAACCTTCCAAGACTGAACCAGGAAGAAACAGAAAATATGAACAGACCAATCACAAATAATGAAAATGAAACTGTGATTAAACATCTTCCAACAAACAAAAGTCCAGGACCGGATGGCTTACAGGTGAATTCTATCAAACATTTAGAGAAGAGATAACACCCATCCTTCTCAAACTCTTCCAAAAAATTGTGGAGGAAAGAACACTCCCAAACACATTCTATGAGGCCACCATCACCCTGATAGCCACACCAAACAAAGATACTACAAAAAAAGAAAATTACAGACCAATATCACTGATGAATATAGATGCAAAAATCCTCAACAAAATACTAGCAAACAGAATCCAACAACACATTAAAAGGATCATACACCATGATCAATTGGGATTTACCTCAGGGATGCAAGGATTCTTCAATATACGCAAGTCAATCAATGTGATACACTATTTTAACAAATTGAAGAATAAAAACCATTTGATCATCTCAATAGATGCAGAAAAACTTTAGACAAAATTCAAAGCCCATTTATGATAAAAACTCTCCAGAAAGTGGGCATAAAGGGAACCTAACTCAACATAATAAAGGCCATATACAACAAACCCACAGCAAACATCATTCTCAAAGGTGAAAAACTGAAAGCATTTCCTCTAAGATCAGGAACAAGACAAGGATGTCCACTCTCACCACTATTATTCAACATAGTTTTGGAAGTCCTAGCCACAGCAATCAAAGAAGAAAAAGAAATAAAAGGAATCCAAATTGGAAATGAAGAAGTAAAACTGTCACTGTTTGCAGGTGACATGATGCTATACATAGAGAATCCTAAAGATGCCACCAGAAAACTACTAGAGCTAATCAATGAATTTGGTAAAGTTGCAGGATACAAAATTAATGCACAGAAATCACTTGTATTCCTATACACTAATGATGAAAAATCTGAAAGAGAAATTAAGGAAACACTCACATTTACCATTGCAACAAAAAGAATAAAATACCTAGGAATAAACCTATCTAGGGAGACAAAAGACCTGTATCCAGAAAACTATAACACACTGATGAAAGAAATTAAAGATGATACCAACAGATGGAGAGATATACCATGTTCTTGGATTGGAAGAATCAATATTGTGAAAATGACTATACTACCCAAAGCAATCTACAGATTCAATGCAATCCGTATCAAATTACCAATGGCATTTTTTATGGAACTAGAACAAAAATCTTTAAATTTGTATGGAGACACAAAAGACCCCGAATAGCCAAAGCAGTCTTGAGGGAATAAAATGGAGTGGGAGGAATCAGACTCCTTGACTTCAGACTATACTACAAAGCTACAGTAATCAAGACAATATGGTACTGGCACAAAAACAGAAACATAGATCAATGGAACAGGATAGAAAGCTTAGAGATAAACCCACGCACCTATGGTCAACTAGTCTATGACAAAGGAGGCAAGGGTATACAATGGAGAAAAGACAGTCTCTTCAATAAGTGGTGCTGGGAAAACTGACCAGCTACATGTAAAAGAATGAAATTAGAATACTCCCTAACACCATACAGAAAAATGAACTCAAAATGGATTCAAGACCTAAATGTAAGACCAGACACTATAAAACTCTTAGAGGAAAACATAGGAAGAACACTCTTTGACATAAATCTCAGCAATATCTTTTTTGATCCACCTCCTAGAGTAATGGAAATAAAAACAAAATAAACAAATGAGACCTAATGAAACTTCAGACCTTTTGCACAGCAAAGGAAACCATTAACAAGAAAAAATGACAACCCTCAGAATGGGAGAAAATATTTGTGAACGAATCAACAGACAAAGGAGTAATCTCCAAAATATATAAACAGTTCATGCAGCTCAATATTAATGAAACAAACAATGCAATGCATAAATGGGCAGAAGAGCTAAATAGACATTTCTCCAAAGAAGACATACAGATGGCCAAGAAGCACATGAAAAGCTGCTCAACATCACTAATTATTAGAGATATTCAAATCAAAACTTCAATGAGGTATCACCTCACACCAGTTAGAATGGGCATCATCAGAAAATCTACAAACAAAAAATGCTGGACATGGTGTGGAGAAAAGGGAACCCTCTTGTACTGTTGGTGGGAATGTAAATTGATACAGCCAGTATGGAGAACAGTATGGAGGTTCCTTAAACAACTACAAATAGAATTAACATATAATTCAGCTATCCCACTACTGGGCATATACCCAGAGAAATCCATAATTCAAAAAGACACATGTACCCCAATGTTAATTGCAGCACTATTTACAATAGCCAGGTCATGGAAGCAACCTAAATGCCCATTGACAGATGAATGGATAAAGAAGATGTGGTATATATATACAATGGAATATTACTCAGCCATAAAAAGGAACAAAATTGGGTCATTTGTTGAGACGTGGATGGATCTAGAGACTTTCATACAGAGTGAAGTAAGTCAGAAAGAGAAAAACAAATATCAGATATTAACGCATGTATGTGGAACATAGAAAAATGGTGCAGATGAACCGGTTTGCAGGGCAGAAGTTGAGACACAGTTGTAGAGAACAAACGTATGGACACCAAACGGGGTAAGCTGTGGAGGGGGGTGGGGATGGTGGTGTGATGTATTGGACGATTGAGATTGACATGTATGCACTGATGTGTATAAAATTGATGACTAATATAACCTGCTGTATAAAAAAATAAATAAAATTAAATTTAAAAATTAAAAAAAGAAATCAATGATTTACATATATGTCAGGATTCATGTTTATGTATTATATATAATTTATATAACACATATATAATATATATATAATACATGAACATGAATCACTGACATTTACCTTCTTAGACATGTACACAGACACACATATACGCTAATACCCAAAAGACCTTTACAAATAAACACGCTCACTTCTTGTTCTTTGTAATCAAATCCAGGGGTTGTGGTAGAGAAGAAATTGAAACTGGAATATTTGTTTTTTCTTCACCAACTTTGACCAACTCTTTTATCTCTAACTGCATGTTCTGCCTTGCCTTTCTATCTCTGTTCTCCCTACTTCGATAAGTTTAGAGAAGAGTAAGCAAAGGTAAGACAAAGGAAGATGAGATTGTCCTGGGGCAGCAGGAAGGAGGTTCTGAGTGTTCATACCCCTTTGTTCATAAGAGAGGAGATAGAATTAAAGCTGCCAAGAGGAGGAACATTACCCCTTATATTGATGAGCAGGGTAATGATGCCATGGGGGGGGGGGTCACAGAGGGCCCAATAATTTTGCTGGCATAACTTTTAAGAAGGAGATGGTAAAGCTAACCATAATCAACCCTATTACCACTAATGCAAGTGTGTGAGAAGTGCGTAGCCTCAGTCTCTCAGACCTTGACAATTCATTGGTGACCAAAAGGGGACTTGATGGTTCCTGTAGGTGCATTTGCCAATAAAATCCTGGCCTCAGGACCATGTCTGCATGCTTGTTGGAGGCTGCTGGCACTCCATAAGCGTAACTGAAGACAAAGCTCTCTCTGCTTAGAGAGTTCTTTTTTGAGATTATGACAATTTTTTTTTATTCCATTGAAAGAGAAGGAAATGTACATGTTACTGGTTATTTACAATGTGCTAGCTTTTTAACATATGTTATTCCATTTAATTCTTATAATAAGCCTAGAGGCTGGATTACATGAAGAATGCATGATGAATGTATGCTCAACAAATGGAAGTGTTATTATTATGAAATATGTATTATAATTTTCATTTTCTAATAAGGAAATTGATGCTAAGAGAGGTTAATTTACTTTTGGAGGACATATAGTAAATGGTGTACTAGTATTTGGTTTACAGGTCTGAATAATTCCAAACTTATCCTCTATTCACCACACCTTAACAGACTCCCAGTTTGTAAGAACACTTGTCATTCCAAGAGCCTCTTGTATAGGGTTCGGTTGGCTTCCTCTTTTGGAAAACAATATGGCTGTATATAACAGGAATTGTGTAAATATGTATACTCTTTAGCCTCCAATTTCAATTCTTGGGTATTTTTGGAAAGACAATGTGATCAAAGCATTTATGTATTAAGGTATTTCTCAGAGTCTTGCTTATGATTTGTAAAATATCACAAGAATGAATAATGGTGTATTAAATTATATTTCATAAACATGAAAAAGTATTTTAAATCATTAAAAATAAGTATAAAGATTAAGCAGAAACATGAGAAATGTTTATTTGTCATCCAAAGTGAAAACAAAGATAAAAAACAGGATTTTTATGCTGTGATGGTGACCTTGTAAATAATGATGGTGGGTGCATGAAGACTGTAATTAACATGCAAAAGTGATGAGGTACTTTACAGTAGTATGATGATGTTTTTCTTTATATTTTCTTTTTACAAAGGTATTGCATAATGCTTTCAATAATTTTATAGTGTTTTAAGAGACTTTGTGCTGGGTTGTTAGATGACACTCATATCACAAGTGAAGTTTCTGAAAGCCAATGGATTTGACGGATGGTGCCATGGTTTGGGGTCTTGGCTTAGATGACTTCTTGGGAAACTTCTGCAGTGAGGGTTTATACCTTCTGATCTCCAAGCTCAAGTCTCTGCTGGGGCTTTAGACACCAGGTAATTAGAGAAACACCTTGAACCAAAAAAACTATACTTCCATACACATTGGTTCACTTACTGATTCTCTAGGAAACAGAGACACAAGGCATAATTCCTGCTGTGGGGATTTAAATTTATTTTTGCAGAGAAAAATTTAAAATTCTAGCAAGGATGACCGTATGCTTTACTTCCCAACCTGGGATACTTTTTTTCCCCTTCTCTAAAAACAACTTTATTGAGGTATAGTTTACATACCATGAACTTTACTCATTTTAACAATACAATTTTACAATTTCACTCATATTGCGATTCAAAGATTTTTGTAAAATTTACAGACCTGTCACCATAAATCAATTTTAGAACATTTTCATCATCCTAGAAAGATCTCTCAGGGAACTTTCCTGATGGTCCAGTGGGTAAGACTCCACGCTTCCACTGCAGCAGGTGTGGGTTTGATCCCTGGTCGGGGAACTGAGATCCCACATCCTGCGCAGCGTGGCCAAAAAAAAAAAAAAAAATCCCTCAAACAACCCATTTGCAGTCACTCCCCATTCCTGCTCAGCCCCAGGCAACACTAATCTGCTTTCTGTGTCTACAAATTTGTTTCTTCAGGATACTCATATGCATGGAATTGTAGTATTCATGTTGTAAATGTATCAGTACTGGGACATTTTTGAGTGAATAATAGTACAACCCTATAGAGTCCACAGAAACGTGGGATGGATGGTCATCCTATTTAGAGTAGGCCAGAGCCCATGAACCATTTCACCTAGGCATAGGACATTACAATTTAAATGATGTACCATGAGAGTCAGTACCTTGAACATCAAGACAACTTATGGTTTCTAACATTCAATAATTTCTCATCTGAGAGTTTGAGATGGGCTTTTGAGGTAAATTATTGAACAAAGCCCTAGAAAATATGCACTTTTCCATCTGTCAGTATGTTATATACAAAATTACTGCCTTGCTATGGTGAACTTGAGACTAATTCATTTTGCCTATCAAGAAACAGCTATTGCTGTGTAACCCAGCAAAGAAACTAAATACCAAATATTTCAAGACTATATATTTTCTCCAGTCTATCTAGTGAAAGGAATAAAACTAGCATTCTTTTCACTTTGAGCAAAGAATCCTGTGGTAATCTGCAACTCTGCTCTCATCTTTGGTGAAAAGCGTCCTCCTACCTCTAATCTGGATTGATTTGGATTTAAGAAGAGAAGACTTTTCTAATTTTGTATGTTTAGGGTATTGATCCCTCTATTATTCTAGTGAAGAGCTCACTTTAGACTTATCTGAATGTGGAATCAGTATGTTGTTTTCTTTCCAGAGATTACCATTGATAAAAAGATGATTCAAATTATAATAAACTAAAAGATCTAGCTGAACAAGTTGTAGGGAAACATGAACAAATCAAATTGACATAAAATGAGGTAGAAAACTTAAAACAGACCAATAACCTTGGAAGATGTTGAAAGTGCTATTAAAAATTACCCCCAAAGCTACCAGGCCCAGACAGTCCTCAAATATTTAAGAAAGAATTAAGAACTTCCAGAGCCTAAAAAAATCTTTTCAATTTATTTACATTTCAACTAAACCTGATAGAGATAAAGAATAAGCATATATGTATTGAGCATCTATTATTTCCCAGGATTCTGCTAGGCCCTGGGGATCAGAAGCAAATAAAGTATATAAATTTCTTTTCTTCATGGCTTTTCTAATCCATCAGAATAAATCATATACCTATATGGGAAAACTCAACATTATAAATTTGTCATTTTCACATAGTAATTTCCAAATGTATCACAATGTAAAAATCCCAGAGCTGTGTGTGTGTGTGTGTGTGTGTGTGTGTTTTAATTGGATAAACTGATTATCAGGTTAATCAAGAAAAATACACTAGTGAAAGTGGTCAAGGAAATATTTCTTTAAAAATTTGGAATAAGGCTTCCAAATTGCCTTTCAGTGATTCTTGCCTCCTTGTCTTCATGCCCTTGTATCATCCCCTCCCACACTGATAAGACTGGCCTGTGTAACCAATAAGGACACTGTGGATACGTTGGAGTGGGACTTCCGTCATGCTCTTTCTTGGTTCATTTACCCTGGGAGTATCAGCTGATATTCCCCCAGGCCCACAGGGAGGTACAGAGACCTTCTGCCAACAGCCAGCACCAGCTTGCCAGCCATGTGAGTGAGTCATTTTAGGAAGGGATCCTTCAGACGCAGTCAAGCCTTCAGTAACTGCTCCAGTCAACATCTTGACTGCAACCTGCAGTCCTCATCAGAGAACCCAATCCAGAACCACTCAGCCAAAGCTGCTCCTGAATTATAGACTCTATATGAAATAATACATATTTCTTATTGTTTTAAGTGGCTAAGTTTGGACATAATTTGTTATACAGCAATAGATAACGAATAGAGTCAGGAATAGCTTGGTTGTTGATATTTGTCCATGAGACTGCCCAACACCAAAACTGTTGAAGAAGAGACATCCATTTATTCAACCAACTTGTATCAAGTGCCTAGTCTGTGTCAACTTCCAGGGATCCAAAGATGAACTCGAGAAGACTTAAAGGAGGCTAGATACACTGAAGAAATTCTTGGCTCAACCTGAGGACCTGCTTTAAGGCCAAGGCTGGCAGCTGCCCCTCCACCTGTGCCAACTCTTAACTGCCCGGTTGGCTTAGGGCCAGGTTTGAGAGATATGGCTGCTGGCAGTGGCAAATCTATGGCCTTGGGGCATCAGGTGAGATAAAACAAGCCCTGACCTCTGTAACTCCTGCCCGCCTTGTAGCACTGACTACTCTCCCAGGAACACCTCTCCTTCCTTCCCCCACACCTCTAAACCTCATCTGTTTTTCCTAAGGAGTCAAGCTCTAGCAAAAATAAGACACAATGTTCCTTGTACCCTAATACCCCCATCCCTCCAAGAATGAGGAGGAGGAGGCGGAGATACAAGGTCGATGTTTCTCTGGCAGCAGCTGCTTTCTTTCCATCTCTCCCCTGGGCTGGAATAAGAGGGGAGAGCTGGCAGCTGCAGCATCCTATGTCTGCCCCTGTCCTTTCCCTCCAGAACTATGACAGTAAAATCACTAGGGGACAAGGGGGAGAAGATGAGCAGGGCTAACACTTCCCTGAACCAGGTTCCTTCCAGGACCCTTGCCACTGGCCTTAAATGGTCCTATAGGAGGAAAATTACATGCCTTAAATGAATACTCAATATCGCAAATAACCGCCCCCTGCAATGTGTTTTCCTGGTTCTGGGCCCTTACCTTGGGACCCTCACTCCAGCATTGTGCCCTTCATTCCTTCCCTGGGCTTCCACATCCCCAGGGGGACTTGGCCTCAGTACTAAGCTAAGGCTTCCATTTGTAAGCAGTTCTTTCAAAGTAGCCAGGCCTGGGCTAGTGAGGGAACTCTCCTGGGATTCTCTTCCCCTTAGATTCTCATGAATCTGGGATGAAATGGGATGGGTGGAGATATGAATGTGACAGCCTCGGGCATCTGTGATCATAACGTGGCAGCTGTGCTGTTATCAGGATGATAAAAGGGGTCTCCTCTTTACATAAGGACTGCGCCAAGTGGCTGCCCAAGGTGGCCAGTGTGTAGGCATGGTGGGGAGGATGCTGCTCTGGGCTTGTGAGTCTCCTACTCTTTTTGCCCTTCTTCCTTCCCACAGGTCATGGGGTGTCTCTGGGAATGGGGAGGAGGGCAGGCTTCTGATTCAGTGAGGCTTCTACATGCCGCCTTCCCCCTCCCCCACCCCAATGCCTTGGGCTCTGAAAGGCCACTGATAAATCCAAAGGCCTTTGGGCCCTTGACATCCTGGAAGTCTCCTGGGTAGCAGCAGGTCCTAACTGGGAAACCCATTTGAGGACTCCTTGTTTTTGTATTTTGTTTCTTTGTTTGTTTCAGGCTTGGCTCTTCTGCTGCAGGTACAGCTAGGTAAGGAGTAACACAGCTTCCTGTCCACACTCCAGTTTTCCTGATCATTACTCCTTTTTCCCTCCTTCCTTCCAACTCTGCATTTCCTTCTCCTTTCGTGACGTCAGGACTAGAACCCCAGTGTGGGTTGGGGCGCAGGCTGCTGTGGTCCCAGCAGCGGTCAGCATCCCAGACTGATCCTGATCCACTGCCTCCTTAGGCTCCAACAATGGCTGCCCTTGCCCTGTTGAGATGCCTTCTGGGTCCAAGCCAGCTACATCCCTCACAACTACACGGTCCGCTGGGCCATAGCAGCCCTGGCCCTACTGCGGAGCTGCACTGCAGAGAAAGAGTAGCCAGAGCGGGTGCTCTACTGAGGCTGGGGCACGCACTGGGGCAGTGGTGGAAAACCGGTCTGAGTCCCAGGCAGTTTCAATCTGCTTCCTCCACCTTGTTTTGAGGATTAGCAAGTGTGTGTACACTCTTCAAGAGTGGAGTCTAGGCTTCTTATAGCTCCTTGCCAGTCCCACTAGTTTTCAAAGCACCTAAGGGGACTTATCCTCCTGGTGTTGGACCCCAGGGCTGGGACGTCCAATATGTAGCCCGCCAGGGAGGATCTCTGAGCCCACATAATCCTCCTCCTCTTCTGTGTCCCCTCCCAGGGGTGCAGGTCCTGACCTGATCACTTCTCTTCCCTTCCTACCCGATTACATGTGGATCTTTCTTACAGCTTTGGTTGTATAAAAGTCATTCTGCCAGTCTCCAGTTTGTTTTCAGTGAGAATTGCTCCACATGTAGTTGTGTTTTTGATATGTTCATGGTGGGAGGTGAGCTCCACGTCCTCTCACTCCGTCATATTGATCTCCCCTCTGAGGGTGTATAAACATGTGTTTATAGACTATAAAACTGCTGACTATGGCAGAGGATCTAAATTTTCTAGATATTAAGACACCTTCAAATACAGGATTCAGAAAATATTTAATAGCATATTCTTTGTGGTGTCAGAAGTGCCTCATTAAATGTATTCACAGATTGTAAATCACATCTTAATTTGGAAGCAGTAAATATAAAAAACAAACATCATAGAATCAAAGAAATATAGTTATCTAAACCACTGCCCTTGAAAGATCTCACTACAAAAGAAAATGTACATGTACCTTTGATCTTATGAATAAGTAGAAAAATACTATTCAATGGGTATACCAAAGAAAAAAAAGTTTAAATTAAAAATCCATTAATTAACATTAACATTTTTGAGTTCATCTTAACTGTAAAAATACAACAGGGGTTATTATAAAATGCAAATTAAAAATTAATATTAGAATGGTGTGGGGAGGATTCCTGGATCTGTGATGTTAATACAGATAAACTCTCTGCCTAGATTCACCACCATGGTCTCCACAGCTGTCAAAAGCAAAATCTTCATCTGTCCTGTCATTGACTTCCTTTGTCAACATGGATTTGATGACATTGACTTGGATATAGAATATCCAGGGATATAGAATATCCCAGGGAATATCCCTCCCACCTGAGGACAAACAGTGATTTACCATCTTGATTAAGGTGGGAATGAAGCACTAGCTCTGTGTCCTCTTGTAGGGAGGCTGGTACCTTAGTAGATTTTCTGTAAGAGTTGCATTTCCTGGGGATAGCAAAGGATGCTGCCCTCGGAAGTACACTAGTGAAGGTGTTTGTGGTTTGCAGGCAACAGAAACAGACTAGCTAACTCAAGCCAAAAGAGGATTTATTGAAAGGATACTGGTATCTGAAGGAACCCAAGGAGGACATTCTTGAGTTGAGGAGGTGGAACCATTTGTTATATCATTTGTTCAGTAAGTATTTATTAAGCATCTACTGTGATCCAGACATTGTGCTTTTCACTAGAGATAGAGCAGTGAACAAGACAAGCATGATCCCTGCTCTTGTGGGGTTACAGCATAGTGGAGGATACAGAGGGGGAAAAAAAAAAGAAAAGAAAGAAAAATAAAATGAAAAAAGAAAAAATCAAATAATTGCAAATGGTGATAATAGCAGTGATAGCAGCAAATAGGATGGTCGGGACAGGGGGCCTTCCCAGAGGAAGTGATATTTAAGCTGCAATGTGAAGAGTTAAAAGGAGCCAGGCATACAAAAGATAGGAAGAAGAATTTTCTAAGGAAGTGGTAACAGCAGTAGCAAAGCACTGAAGGCAGGAAAGAGGCATGGCTATTAAAAATTGAGAGACTAGAGCTTTAAAAGGGAGAGTGAAGTCACAGCAGGCAAGATAGCTCCTAGACTCTCTGCCAGGAGTTCCTGGGCTTTTTCTTTAGAATTGTCATAAAGTGTGACTTGGATTCAAGGACTGTTAGTGTCCTTGTACCTCTTTGGTCCAAGTTACACCTTGCCAGAACCTATCCCTATATCTCAGGGGTTATTTCCAGAAATAAGGGAATAGCTACAAGCTGGAAAGCAGCCCCAAATGTACATACTATTGGACAGAGATAATGAAGACAACCGCAAAAATTCACCCTTTGTTCTCTCCAGGAAATGCTACGGGCTTTTGAAGAAGAAGCTAAGGAAACAGGATACCCAAGACTACTGATCACAGCAGCTGTATCTGCTGGCAAAGGGACCATTGACACAGGATATGAAATTGCAGAGGTTGGGAAGTGAGTGTGATGAACTTCCCAGGGCCCCCAAATCCTAGAGCAGAGATTTGTAAACTTTTTGATGGAGAGCATCCCAAGTAGTTATGTAAACATAATGTTGAGAAAGCTGGTACCTTCAATTGCCAAAGAAGTTTGGGGAATTAATGGCTTCGGGATAAAGAGCTGACTCCTTTAAATTGCCACTATGATGGGTGTTGGGGAAAAGAGGAACAAGATTCAAGACCTTGGCAAATCCTTATGTGTAATAGAAATTACCATTAGCAGTTCCTTTTGGAAAAGGTTGTAAAATCAGGAGAACTATTATTGACAAAGCTACTCATTTGTGCTTACCATGGCCCTGGAGATGTGTATTTCTAAAACACACTCTTCTAACAACATATCTTTCCCTCTTCTCTGGGTTTGCCCTTAATCTTTCAAGGAAGTAAAGGAGACTTTCTGTCTAGTCCTATGGGAGTCACAGAAGATAATCTGCTCCCTGGAGACACCAAGGAAGCCACATTAGTGGGGCCATATGGACATCTACTTGACATCATGAATTTCCACAGCTACCATTTCTTGCTCTTAAATTGTCTGTAAGAAAATGCTCCCAGGATCTTGATGGCTCAAAATCTCTTGTTCCAGGCTCCTTGATCCCATCAGTGTGATGACCTATGACTTCCATGTTGTCTGGGGCACATATACAGGACACAACATTTTCCTGCATGTAGGAAGCAAGGATGGAGGTGACATGTGTTATTGCAACTGTGTAAGAAAGAAAAGACTCAAATCATATGCAGAAGGGAGATGGGGAAGGGATTGGGAGTCTTGGTTGTTGGAAAACAGGGTTTCTCTTTGGGGGACAATTAGCTAGACTTTGTTGATCATATGGAACAAACACTGGTGAGGAATAATGTCTGTGTCGCCTTCTGCAGGAATATGCCATGAAGCCCTGGAGAGACAGTGGGGTCCCTTCAGAGAAGCTCATCATGGGTTTCCCCACCTATGGGAGGACTTTCCGGCTCAGCACTTCTGACACCTCAGTCTGTGCCCAGTCTCTGGAGCAGGGTCATCTGGTCCTTACACAGGTGAGGCTGGCTTCTGGGCTTACTATGAGGTAACTAACACAGCTAATTCAGGCTAAAATGCCCTGGGGAAAATTCTTCCACTCTCCAAGTCATCTTGCTACCCTTCTGCTCTTGAGATCCTATATCCATCCCAGCTTTCACAGATCTGACAGCTCTGAGCATAGCAGCCTGTGGAAAGGCAGGTTGATGGCTGTAATACTTTTCACTTAAAAAAATCAATCTGAATTTCCTTTTTGGGTTTTGAAGTGTATAGCACCATCTTTGCCACAGCCCAAAGCAATACTGAATTTTAGTACGCCCGCGTAAATAGGTGGAGAAGGATTTCAACAGACTAGCCTGGGGATGGCAAATATTTTGATCTCCCTGCCAATCTGAATTGATTGATTTTACTCAAATTCTATGCTGAAAATCCAGGGAATGATTAGCAGTGTTTGCCAAAGACTAGAGTGTTTGTGGAAGAATGATCTCAGCACATATGGTCATGCTTACCATTTCTCAACCTCTGGGTACAGAATTAGAATTTCACTTGTTCATAGCCTGTTTTCATAGAAATTTGTGTTCATTTTATGAAACAAAATCACTTTTGAGAGAAATATGTGAAATGGTGATATTTCATAACGTCCCCTTTTCTATCCCCCTCCCATTTCTTACTATTTTTCTCCCATTTAAGTCCTTTTTCTTCCAATATATGACATAATCTGTGACGTGTTCAATGTTGCCTTCTTCATTCCCCGCATAGATCTGCATATTCCTAAATAAAGCCACAAATGCCTGGACTGAAGACCAAAAAGTCCTATATGCTTATAAAAACACTGAATGGTTTGGTTATGACAATATTGAGAGCTATGGATATAATGCATGAACAGTGTAAAAAAATTACAATTCTAGCTTTGAATCTTAAGCTCATCAGGAGCCCATTTCACTAAGATCTATGGTTTCAAAGTTTTAAATATGCACAAAGTGGAGTAGACACCAGGCAATGTCTAGATAAGTACTTCGAATGTGGCTCCTATGAGGTCTGACCTTGACACACCTACAGTAACTTGTGAGACTTCAGGGCATCATTACAACTGGGAGTGGAGGACAGATACAATCCACTAGCCTCCCTGGGGAGTCCTTCTCATACTTCAGCCAGGCCCAAGGAGCCAGTAGATGAGTTTATTTTGATTCCTGCTGTATCCCCAGTGCTTGCCACTACCTGATCCATGGTAGGAACTCAATATGATGATGACTGACAGACTAAATAGATGATGTAATGGTAAAGGAGGATTTTTAATTTATATATTTATTTATTTATTTGGCTGCATGTGGTCTTAGTGGTGGCAGGCAGGCTCCTTAGTTGCAGCTCCAGGGCTCCTTAGTTGAAGCTCACCGGCTCCTTAGTTGGAGCACGTGGGCTCCTTAGTTGCAGCTCGCCGGCTCCCTCGTTGCAGCACGTGGGCTCCTCAGTTGTGGCAGGCAAACTCTTAGTTGCGGCATGTATGTGGGATCTAGTTCCCTGACCAGGGATCGAACCCAGGCCCCCTGCGTTGGGAGTGCAGAGTCCTATCCACTGTGCCACCAGGGAAGTCCCTGAAAGGGGCGATTTTTGACTCTGTGAGTTTTACATGAATATGGGAAAGGCAATCAAATCAGGACATTCCCACTCCATGCCAGGGAACTCAGACACTTGGAAGAGCTCCTTTTCAGTTACTGTATTCTTCAACTCTGTTTGGTTGTTCTTTATATTTTCTAACTCTTTGTTAGAAACTTCTTGTAACTTCTCACTCTGTGCATCCATTCTTTTCTCAAGTTCTTGGATCATCTTTACAATCATTACTTTGAACTCTTTCTCAGGTAGATTGGCTCTCTCCACTTCACTTTGCTGTTCTTCTGGGGTTTTATCTTGTTCTTTCATCTGAAAATATTCCTCTGCCATCTCATTTTGTCTAAACTTCTATTTGTATTTTTATGTATGTGGAAGGTTAGTTATATTTCTCAGCCTTGGAGAAGTGGCCCTCTGTAGGGGATGTCTTATGTATCCCAGGAGTACACTCCCCTCTCATCTCCCAAGGACCAGGGACCAGCTGGTCCCAGGGTGGGTTCTGAACTGTGTTTGAAGACTCAGTTCCACAGGCTGCAGGACTGTAGTTTCCTTGTTTCTGGTGTCTGCCCCCTGGTGGGTGAGGCTGGTCTAGAGGGTTGTGCAGGCTTCCTGGTGGGAGGGGTCAGTACCTGCCCACTGGTGAGTGGAGCTGGGAGTCTTGGCCCTCCGGTGGGTAAGGCCATGTCAAGGGGCATGTCTAGAGGTCGCTGTGGGCTCAGGAAGTCTTTTGACAGCCTGTCTGCTGATGGGTGGGGCTGTATCCCCATCCAGTTTGTTGTTTGGCCTGAGGCGTCCCAGCACTGGAGCCTAGAGGCTGTTGGATGGGGCCAGGTCTTGGTGCTAATGACCCAAGCAAGATGTCAGCCTCCAGCAAGAGTTCATGCAGATGAACACTCCCCAATACTTTCACCAGCACGGTCTCTGTCCCCAGGATGAGCTGCCCTCACCCCCCCAGGAGAACCTCAAATACCAGCAGGTAGGTCATGCCCAGGCTCCTATGAAGTTACTGCCTTTGCTCTGAGACCTGGTGTGTGTCAGATTTTGTGTGCACCCTTTAAGTGAGGTCTCTGTTTCCCCCAGTCCTGTGGAGCTCCTGCAATTAAGCCCCACTGGCCTTCAAAGCCAGATGCTCTGGGGGCTCTTCTTGATGCCGGACCTGCAGGCTGGGAGCCTGATGTGTGGTTCAGAACTCTTACACCTGTGGAAAAACTTCTGTGATATTATTCTTCAGTTTGTGGGTCACCCACCCAGGGTGTATGGGATTTGATTATAACATGAGTGTGCCCCTCCTACTGTCTTGTTGTGGTTACTTCTTTATGTCTTTGGATGTAGAATATTTTTTGGTAGTTTCCAGTCTTTTTTTATCGATGGTTGTTCAGCAGTTAGTCGTGGTTTTGGTGTGCTTATGAGAAGAGGTGAGCTCAAGGTCCTTCTACTCTGCCATCTTGTCCAGGAATTGGAAGAGCTCCTAAAACATTATTTATTCTGCCTTAAGAATCCTCTACATACAGCAAGCCCAAATACAAGGCCAAGCAAGCCATCCAAATCCATGATATGTGTAGACCAACAGTCTCCTATCACCAGGACTAGTGGTAGAAAACATAAAACTCGTGCCTGGGAATTAGAGCTAAAGGGCAGGGACCCACAAGTATTTCAGTAAAGTAAAGCCACCCCCCTGAGCACTCAGTAGAAACCCCCCTGACCCATCTACATGTATATACAACAAACCAGCACATGGAGAGAGAGATCTCTGAACTAATCTTTATGCTGTTATATAGTAGTTATGAGCCCCTTGCCCCTCCCTGTGCCCCATGCTGGCAGACAGGCAGGCCAGAGCAATGCAGAAGGACAAAAGCAGCTCTGTCCTCAATCCTGGAGAGTCTGTGGTCAGGAGGAACACGTGAAGGTAGTCACAGCTTTTCAGTTGTAATACAGGCTTAGGTAGGCCACAAGGTTCCGATGCTTTCTAAAGTCTTTGTCTGTGGGCAGCTGCAATGGAAGAATGCTGTCTAGGTTAATATTAGAATGAGAACCCTCTGCCTCTGGTCTTCTTGGCTGTGCAAAATAGAACTGTATGTTAAGAGCTGTTGTGGCCTAGCTGAATCCCAACCCATAGGATCCTAGCCTTAGTGAGTCTCTCAACATTGCTATATACATCTACTCTTTGTCATCTTACTCTAGGATATATCATAGGAATTATTTTCTCTTGATAACTACCCAAGTATAGCTGGTAAATTTCTTGAAAACAAAGATTATGTGTTTAGTTCTTGAATGTTACCCAACGGCCCTATCACAATTATGTTAATTCATTTGGCATTTAATAAATACTTGTAGAATTAATCCAAAGTTCCACTAGGGGAAAAAAGGGCACTTCTGGAATTATGATAGCTGACACGGATTGAGTATTTATTATGTTACAGGTACGGTGCTAAACACTTTTCTATGACTTCTCAATCTTCACAACTTTATCAGATTGAGTCTATTATTACATCCATTTTAAAGACAAGCAAACCGAGACTTAGAAAAGCTAGAGGACACACAGCAAGCAAATATAAAAGTTAGAAGACACACAGCAAGCAAATATGCAATTCGTATTTGAACCCACTCAGTCTGTTCCTGGTATCCATGTTCTTGCCAGAATGATCTACAGCCGTTTGTAGATCAAGTATTGTAATGGAAAGAGCAGTGGCTTAGGAGTCACAGCTACAAGCTGCTTAATCCATCTGAGCTTCAGTTTACTCCTCAATCATAGAGGAGAATTATCTTGGACTACCATAAAAGATTGTTTGATGTTTAAGTAAGAAAATGTGACTTTTGTTCAGCACACACACCTTTAAAAGTCAAGTGAAATTGTGCAACTCTCCAAAAAGATCCCCATATCCATATACACACAAAATTGTGCAAGTAATTTCAGGGGAACAAGGACTTCTTGAAGCTTATTCACGGACTCCTGGTTAAGAATCACTGATACATGTGGAAGTATTAAATACAGGGCTCCACAGACGTCCAATCTTATTACCTCAGCTTTCAGGGTTCTTTTCTGTAGACATGGAATCTGGGCCCAGTCTGGAGATCCAAATTTCATTGGCCAGGTGACTTTTTTGGGTGCCTTTATCTCTGGGTTATATGTGTCAGGGCTAGACATAAAAATATAAAATATTATGTTGAATGAGTTAGTGACCATATACAAACCTCATCAGTACCACATGTGCACCTGAGCTAGTCCTCACTCCTTTGGAAAAGGCAACAGACTGATTAGATCTTAATGTCAGGCAAGCATAGTGTTCCTTTGCCTGTTAATGTATTTCTAAATAGGTGTTAGTGTTCAAGATTTCTAGTCTTGACATGCAGTGAGGGTAAAAATCGACTCTAGTTTAAAATATTTCTGAACCTCAGTATTCTTAGCTGAGAGACCAAAAGATCCCAGAAATGGTGGAGGATAAAAGAGATCTTCCACAGTGATGCTTAAGTTCTGCCCATGATGTGAAATTTCCTGACAATGGGATATTTTGTATTGCCTTTGTTCATAACACTTTGTCTTTTGGTGTAGACTCTTTGCTGTGGAAATAACACATAGAGTGGTCATGGGAATCAAGATTTAACACTTCTACTCCTTTACTGAAACCTTGAGAGAGTTATACTCACTCTCTGATCCTTGGAATGCTCACCAGTAAAAGAAAGACCTTGACCCTGTGCCCTACAATTCCGCATACTCTGAATGGCTTCCTAAAGCACTTAGAACGCATTCCTTGGTCTACTAGGCCTATATACTCTAGCCCCTCCTCCTCCTCTGTTCTCATTTCCTCCTTGCCCACTACACTGTAGCCATACTAGCGTTTTTTCTTTTTTCCTCACACCAAATTCTTCCCAATTTACAGCCTTTGTACTTGCAGCTCCTCCTGCCTGGGAAGCTCTAGGCCTAGGTCTTCACAGGGCCATTTTAGTCTTATCACTGTGATTTCAGATCAGGTGTCATTTCCATAGAAAGACCTATCTTGACAGTCCTTGCCAAAATAGATTCCAGCCATCACTCCATATCATATCATCTTGTTTGGTTTTATTAAGCACATCACTAGGTCACTATACTTCCTGGTGTGCTCATGACAGCCCTAGCTTATGGCTACAGTCTTGGTATAATTATTAATAAGATCCTCTTTCACTCTCGGAAGTGACACACTAGCTAATAAATTATATGGTCACTCTCTTTATTACCACTGATATTTTCTTGTTTATTTGCTTCTCACCTGTCTGGACTCTAGAGTGTAAGCTCCAAGAAATCAGGAACCTTGCATGGTGGGTTTAGTGCAAAATCTTCAGAGCCTACAAAACTGCTTGGCCATTTATAAATATTTATTGAATGAATCACTATCCTCTATAATAATTTTGTAATTCTAGAGATCTGGAAGGCAAGAGGTTGAATCTTTAAAGATAGATAGTTCCTTATTTAGAGGGCATAGTTGGGATGTAACCCCTTTTTGTACTTCCTTTCCTATTGCTCTTTGTTGAAGTGCACCAGAAAGAGGGGCACTTACCCAGGATAACAAGTGTCCTTAGAGTATGTCCTAAATCGAGGCAACAAGGCATTAAATGGAGCAAAATTTTGTTTGTGTGTTTGCTCCTGAGGACCAACTGTTTGGTACATGCCTGGGTAAGGTGTCATATCCTATTTCCAAGAAAAAGATCAATAGTTTAGAGGGTAATATATATACATGTAAAGGCCTCTAAGTAGAAAAAATAACATCATCCTCTCCCTGTTCATGTTATCAGCTATGATTGAACCACCTCAAGCTATAGAAATAGACCTACAATAAGTAGAAAACCAAGATAATGGTATGGTTCAGCTACCTAAAGGTACCTAATGCTTAGGTTGTAGAAATAAACCTATGGTGGGTAGAGAGCCAAGGTAACTATTGCAGCTACTACCCCCACCATCCCACCATCCCACTCAGAGATTCTTTTAGAGTCAGTATCCCTCTCGAGCTTAATTGTCAAGAAAATGTCCAACAAGAGGTTAGGAGCCTATACTGAAGACTTGAAGTCCAATCACACAAAAGGGTGAAGAAGTTCGATTTTATTTTTAACTGACAAGATAATATGATGCATATAAACAAAGCTTCTGGTACTTTAACATCAGGTATCTCAGGACTGAAGCCCTGCCTTGGTACCATTCCTTCTGAGAATTATTTTCCACTCTCCCAGGACACTCACACATACACATTTGCAATGTTAATATCTAAGCTTTTCATATAGGCTTCTTAGTAGCTTTCTTCTAAATGACATTTTTTCTTGAATTTCAGGGCATGTCCTTTAGGTAACCTCTAGCTTTGCTCCCCAATGCAAATACATGCAGCATCATGGATCACACTAAACTCTAAGTACATTCAGCCATTTCTAACCTTGCTGATTGGCTTAAACCTCACGGCTGTTCTGGCTCCCAAAGCATATCCTTTTGTACTGGTCGGGATCTTAGAGAGGTTGTATGCCAAGCCATACCTCTTCCGGTAGTATATAGAAAACAAAGAAAAAACATACATAGAGAACATTATAGTTATTAAAACAGAATGAACTTAGAGTATTCCTGAATCTTCTCTGCCACAGTTGCTCTTTCTTTCTTGATTCCTCTGCATCAAGACCATACAAGCAATCACATAAGTAACCCAGGCAACTCTACAAAGGAATGTGGCTGGATAGGTAGAGTGAATGACATTTCTATGCATTCCAGTGAATCCAGTTTTCTAAGGCCCACAGAGCTGAATCTGCTCTCATGCAATTGTCAGTCTGATTATATGATTTCATAAACTGACCTACCAGCACAGCCACAGTCCAGGTTTGGATTAAGGGGAGCTATTGATTCCTTTGTAGGTGGGAATGGTGTGGGAACTATACTGGGGGCCGCATAAGGCCAAGGCTTGCATTTGGTGGGGATTCAAAGGGGAGCAATGCAAGCAATGCAATTTCTGATATTGGCCCTGACAGCTGGTTGCAGAGGACCAGGTCACTTTCTCATGTTGGGACCCTGAAGGTCACAAATCTCACAGGGCTTTTCTTCCAGGAAACTCAAGCACCCTTAGATAGTCTGGAAACTGAGATCTACTTAAAGGAAAGTGAATACTCACATCTTCTGCTATGTAACATCCAGGCCCTCTGTGGGGCACTCCCCTAAGAGGGAGAAACTTGTTCCCCAACAAGTTTGGGGGGTGGAAGTGAGGAAAGAGCTTCCTCCGTTGACATGTTCCAAAGGAGCAGTTAACCAGCGTCTCTGGAGAGCAAGAAAGAGGAGAAACTCCACATGAGGGAAGGCCCCATGGTCTAAGTGAGAGCCTGGAGGCAGGTGGGGTGTGGGGAGGGGGAGCAGAGACCTGGGCAGATAGTACTCTGAACAAAACAGTGACCAGTCCAAGGACAGGGGTGAACAAATTTCCCTCCTTTCCCCCTCTTTCCCAGTCTCCCCACTCTTCCTCCTGCCTCTACTCTTGACTCATCCCTCCTCACCTGCTTTGTTGAAGCACATTGTGCCAGTGCCACTAAGACCAGCGTTTGTGTATTGCGTTGCCTAGGAAACAGAAGCTGGCCGGCAGCTCCAGCTCTGTTGCTCCTTGAGGGGAGTGGCTCCTAGTACACATGCGCGGCAAGCGGAGCTGCCCCGGAGCTGTCCCGGAGCCACGTTGGGTGGGAACATGCACCTCCAGGGCCAGGAGCCCAGGAGAGTGTGAACTAGCAAAAACAAAGTGACTGTATGTGTACCAAGGATATGAGGGGCATAAAAAGGCTGAGGAATTACTTCAGACTGAGGGATATTGATGAAACATGAAAATCTAATGCAACACGTATTCCTGAATGAATGAGATAAGAAAGATGTGTTGTTGTGACAATTGCCAAATTTGAATAGGGTCTGTGGATTTAATGATAGTGTTTATCACTGTTGATTTTCACGTTGGTAGGGGTGTATGGTCATAATGTTTGAGAGAATCTCTGGGAGATTAACAGTAGAGTTTTTAGGATGGTTGGGGAATCATGACAGAAAAATTATCTATACGTGGGGCGGGGGTGGGGGCGGGGGGAGGGAGAGAGAAGTAACATTTAACAGTAAGAAATAGAACCTAATTTTAAAAATGGGTAAAAATTTGAATGGGTACCTCAGAGAAAAGAATGTCCAATCTGTACTACCTGTATCTTTCCGTTTCTTCCCATTTTGCTTTCTTTGTTTTGAATGTCAGGTTCAGCAATGGAGACTCTGGAATTTAAAAAAAAAAAAAAAACATCATTTGGGTGTTGGCAGACATTGCATGGAAGGTAAAAGTGGGACATTAAAGGTTGAGTCTCTCTGGCAGTTGAGCTTGAACACTACTTATTCAGGACAGCTATGTGTAGGGTTTTTGAACTTAGCCAGTCACTGAGAAGACACTGAGAAGACAACATATTTTTTACGACTCTGTAAGACATTTATTCAAATTGTTCAACCAATATTTATTAGTGTCCAAATAACAGAGAAGATTTAACCATACTGGACTGTATGCTGCGCAGATCATTGTGGCGATTCATCTTTGTTTGCAATGTTTTCTTACTGGAAGCAGGATAATGGATTTTACTAGCCATTCCATCTTTCTCTGTCTTTTTCTAGAAGCTTTCCCCACCTAATTTTCTGGACTGTTAGTAGGACATCAGTAATGCCAGAATAAAGTCAAATGGCTTGAGAGTTAGTTAAACCTTCTAAAGATGCAGACTTTGCTTTTATAGGAATAACTTAATTTGTTAGTTTATTGACAATGGACTACTTGAATCCTAGAAGTGAATTGCTGTCTTGACATAATCCAAGCTTGTTTTCCTCACCCTCTTCCCCACTCCCAACAGGTGCTGTTGAATTGTGGGAGCTGGATGAGAATGAGACACTCATTGTCAGCAAGTTCTGCAAGTATAAGCATTATGACATCATGTCTACAGTCAGTGTGCTGAGCTCTGACACACAAGCTGTCAGTGGTAGGAAAGACTTCTGGTGAGTCCCTGCTCCCATAGAGTCTCTAGGCCTCCTTTGTGTGTCTTTAGTGTCATACTGACCTCATTAAGTAATGTTTTGGACTTATTATAAGAACTCAGTGACTAATTATGACATGTCTATAAGGTTTCCTTAGAGATTTTGCAATCTACTGTAAAAACAGGCTATATCAGCTGTCCAGTAGACAAAGACATAAGATGTGTCTGTTAAAGGAATTTCTTGTTTGAACACATGTTTTTATGTAGACAGTGTAGGTCAACATTAAGTTTCTGCTTCATTTTGCTTCTTAGCATCAAGGTTTGGGACCTTGCTCAGCAAATGGTTCTGAATTCATACCGAGGTGAGTGCATGCTCTTTCTTTATCAGTCCTAGCCTTGGCTGTTTTGTTTTTAGATGGTACTAGGAATCCACCTGGAAGAGGCTTTCCTTGGCTAGAGTCAAAGGTGAAGGTGCCAGATGCCCAGTCACTCTGACACAAGTGACAAAATTGTTTTCTTCCCACTAAAGTTCTGCTGACCCCATTTCATGCAGAGGGTCCCAAGAGGAAGGGCTGATTCCTGGGTGGGTCATTTACATTTCCTGGATGGGTGAACAAAAGGGCCAGAGTTGTTATCTTCATGCTTTGTTTTGAAACTTGCCCGTGACTCACATCTGGAAAGGGCGAGTGGCTGATGGGTAGATGTAGGTTGTGAGGGTCAAGGATGAGGACAGGACTGCCTTAGCAGGGCTTGGGACACTGAATAAAGGTGCTCCTGGGATTGCGAGTGACTTCACCTGGGAAACTTCGGCTCAGAACTGGGCTTGGAGTCTTGTTCCAGACCCCTCTTCTTCCCTTTGCAGGCTGCAGTGCCTCTGGCTACCTTCCCGCCTCCCTGGCTTGGCATCCTCAGCAGAGTGAAGTCTTTGTCTTTGGTAAGGCAGCATGGCGAACTGTGTCTTGACTCTGGGGAGGGCAGTTTGAATGAGAGAGCTGACCCCATAAGTCGAGACTCTGGCTGCTCAGTCTCATCAGCACACTTGGGCGCAAGGTGAATTATATTAATGGGGGTGTAGGGAGGTGGGATGATCCAAAAGTGGTTTCAGTTTAGCTTTGGAGAACATGATGATTTTTGTCCTAGTAGATTTGATTCCTGACTGTTTGCTGTGGCTCTTGTATTCATGGCTAGAAGTCAGTGGGCCAGAAAGCAAGTGGATTGTTACATAGGGAATGTTGTATAGTAGGGACAGTTGTGTTAACCGTGATATGGCTGGGTATATGGTGACATAGTTTGTGATAACAATTATGTCATCCATTAATTTAATTTCCACAACCCCCAAATGACCAGTTATTCCTACTTTACCAAAGTGGAAACTGATGCTCAGAGTGGTTAACTTGTTCATGATGGAGGGCATTCAAATCCAGATCTGGCTGAGTCCAAAGCTCTTGCTTGTAACCTCTGTGATGTACTCTCTCTTTCCTTCAGGTGATGAGAATGGGACTGTCTCCCTTGTGGACACCAAGAGTGCAAGCTGTGCCCTCAGCTCAGCTGTGCACTCCCAGTGTGTCACTGGGCTGGTGTTCTCCCCGCACAGGTTCTGTTCTTTGTCATCAAGGGCCTGGTGGGTATGAATAGGAAGAATGAGGGGGGATCCTTGCGTTGACGTAGCATTAGCTGATTGGGTATCTCCTTAAAGCAGGCACTGTTGTAGCTGAGGTTTTGGAATGTGAAAGATCTCTTAAGACTGTAGTCCATTTTTGGGGTTGTATGGTCTCTGACTGCAAATGGCTAAAATATGGTCTTGTTCCTGCTTGACATCCAAAATGATTAATACTGTGGGCTTGTAGGGCTGTGTGGTTGGAAAGCCTGTGTTTCTGGCTTTTTGCCAAAGCTACAGGGAGGGACCAGATGGGATGGTTAGTTGCCAGGATGGCTTTCAACCCTGGCTTCCCTCCATTTCCTTTATCTTTCCTTGGAACTTGTACTGTAGACTTGAGTGGTAGCCAGACTTTAACCCACAGTGGGGATCAAGCCACCTTCTCTGATCATTTTAAAATGGGCTTTGGGGATTGCCCAGTCAGGTTTTGTCTTGAGACCCATGGGCTTTACCTTTCTCAACCTTCTTCTTCTCTCTTAATGCTCCCCTCCTGGTCTCTGTTAGTGAAGACTGCTCACTTCCTGTGCTTGACTCAGGCTTTTCTGAGCTGTAGGTGTGATGTAGAACCCTGTGATCAGGAATTAGGGAGGGGAGCAGCAAATTGCTGGGTCCTTTTTCTCTTCTGAAAAATATTATCTCTTTCAAGGGGACTGGGTGATTGAAGCAAGCAAACTGTTGACTGTCTCCCTGTTCTGGGGGGCTGACTCAAAACCAGCTCTGTCCCTGGTAGAGGAGGAATGTGGTGGTGGGTGTGAATTCTAAGTCTGATATTCCAGGGGTCAGTGCTGTCCAGAAGTGTGCTTTCAATGTTGCAGCTGCACCCTGAGTCAGCTCCCCAGAGCCAGCTCTGCCCACCAGTACACCTACAGCAGCTGTTTCTAAGCTTCACTTTCAGCCAGGTTGGAGGCTAGTCCCACCTACCAGCACACCCACAACTGTCATAGAACCACCACAACAGGAAGGCCCATGCAGGGTACACCTCTAGAGTGCCTGGCTTTGGTGACCAGAAGTGATTGCTCTCTGGTCCCCATAGGAATTCTTCTACATAAAGCCACTCCTTCAAGACTGGGAGATGTAGGTGATCTATCTAATATATAGAAACAAACAGAGAGTTAGAAAAAATGAGGAGACAGAGGCATATGTTCCAACGAAAGAACAAGACTAAACCTCAAAAGAATAATTGAACAAAATGGAGATATGTAATCTACTGATAAGGAGTTCAAAGTAATGGTCATAGAGTAATGATCATAGAGTATGAAAGGGTGAACACAGTGAGAATTTCAACAAAGAGATAGAAAATATATAAAAGAACAAATCGGGAAGAATACAATAACTGAAGTAAAAAATACACTAGATGGAATCAACATCAGATTAGATGACAGAGAAGAAGAGATCAGTAATCTGAAAGACATAGCAATGGAAATCATACAATTGGAACAGCAAAAAGAAAAAATAATTTTTAAAATGAGGAGAGTTTAACAAACTTTGGGAACAACATTACATTGTAGTAACATTCATATTATAGGAGTCTGAGAAGGAGGAGTGAGGGAAAGGGACAGAAAGCTTATTTGAAGAAATGATAGCAGAAAACTTCCCTAACCTGGTAAAGAAAACAGACATCAAAGACCAGGAATCACAAAGAGTCCCAAGCAAGATGAACTAGAAGAGACCCACACCAAGACATAATTAAAATGTCTAAAAGTTAAAGATAAAATAAATCTTAAAAGAAGCAAGAGAAAATCAACTAGTTACAGGCAAGAGAACCCCATAAGACTATCAGCTCATTTTTCAGCAGAAAGTTTACAGGCCAGAAGGGAGTGGCATGATATATTAAAGGTGCTGAAAGAAAAAAAAAAAGCAAGACTACTCTACCTAGCAAAGTTATCATTCATAATTGAGGGAGAGAAAAGAGTTTCCCAGCTAAGCAACTGTAAAAGAAGTTCATCACCAGTAAATTGGCCCTGTAAGGAATGTTAAGGGATTTCTTCAAATGGAAAAGAAAAGGCCACAACTAGATACAAAAAAATTATGAAAGAAAACTCTCACTGGTAAATGGAAACATAAAGTAAAAAGCAGTGGATCAAGCACCTATAGCTAGTATGAAGGCTAAAGGACAAAAGTAGTAAAATAATCTACATCTAAAATGATTAGTTAAGGGTATGCAAAATAAAAATATGTAAAATATGACACCAAAACTATGATTCTCCCACAAAAACAGACACATAGCTCAATGGACCAGAATAGAGAGCTGAGAAATAAATCCATGCTCATATGGTCAATTAAGCTATGACAAAGGAGGCAAGAATACAGAACAGGGGAGAAAAGAGTCTCCTCAATAAATAGTGTTGGGAATATTGCACAGTTATATGTGAAAGAATGAATTGGGCCACACTATCTTACAGCATATACAAAGCTGAGTTCAAATTGGTTTCAAACACTTGAATGTAAGAATGTAAGACCTGAAACCATAAAACTCCTAGAAGAAAGCATAGGCAGTCAGATCTTTGACTTAGATCTTAGCAATATTGTTTTGGATCTGCCTCCTCAGGCAAGGACAACAAAATGGGGGGGAGGAAGAAAGAAAGGAAGAAAGAAAGGAAGAAAGAAACAAAGAAAGAAAGAAAGAAAGAAAAGAGAGAAAGAAACAAAAGAGAGAAAAAAAGAAAAATGGAGCTATAGCAAATTAAAAAGCTTTTGCAAGGAGAAAGAAACCAGCAACAAAACAGAAAGGCAACCTATGGAATGGGAGAAGACACTTGCAAATCATATATTCAATAAGGGGTTAATATCTAGAAAAATAAAGCACTCATATAATTTAATATCAAAAAACCCAAACAACTGGATTAAAAATGAACAGAAGACCTGAAATACACTTTTCCAAATGTAAATAAATAAATAAATATGGCCACCAGACACCTGAAAAAATGCTCAACATCACTAATCATCAGGAAAATGCAAATCAAAACTACAGTGAAATAACACCTCACACCTATCAGAATGACTATTATCAAAAACCAAAACATAAACAGGACAGCTCCATGTAAAAGAATGAAATCAGAACACTCCCTAACACCACACACAAAAATAAACTAAAAATGGACTAAAGACCTAAATATAAGGCCAGACACTATAAAAGTCTCAGAGGAAAACATAGGCAGAACACTCTATGACATAAATCACAGCAAGATCCTTTCTGACCCACCTCCTAGAGTAATGGAGATAAAAGCAAAAATAAACAAATGGGACCTAATGAAACTTCAAAGCTTTTGCACAGCAAAGGAAACCATAAACAAGACCAAAAGACAACCCTCAGAATGGGAGAAAGTATTTGCAAATGAAGCAACCGACAAAGGATTAATCTCCAAAATTTACAAGCAGCTCACGCAGCTCAATATCAAAAAAACAAACAACTCAATCCAAAAATGGGCAGAAGACCTAAACAGACATTTCTCCAAAGAAGATATACAGATTGCCAACAAACACATGAAAGAATGCTCAACATCATTACATCATTAATCATTAGAGAAATGCAAATCAAAACTACAATGTGATACCATCTCACACCAGTCAGAATGGCCATCATCAAAAAATCAACAAACAATAAATACTTGAGAGGGTGTGGAGAAAAGGGAACCCTCTCACACTGTTGGTGGGAATGTAAATTGATACAGCCACTATGGAGAACAGTACAGAGGTTCCTTAAAAAACTAAAAACAGAACTACCATACAACCCAGCAATCCCACTACTGGGCATATACCCTGAGAAAACCATAATGCCAAGAGTCATGTACCACAATGTTCATTGCAGCTCTATTTACAATAGCCAGGACATGGAAGCAACCTAAGTGTCCATCGACAGATGAATGGATAAAGAAGATGTGGCACATATATACAACAAAATTTTACTCAGCCATAAAAAGAAATGAAATTGAGTTATTTGTAGTGAGGTGGATGGACCTAGAGTCTGTCCTACAGAGTGAAGTAAGTCAGAAAGAGAAAAACAAAAACTGTATGCTAACACATATATATGGAATCTAAAAAATAAATAAATAAAAGTGGTCATGAAGAACCTAGGGGCAAGACGGGAATAAAGACACAGACCTGTTAGAGAATGGACATATATACACTGCCTGTGTTTCAAGACTATTCTACAACATGCTCATTGATTGTAAGTTGCCTTACAGGCTTTCCTTTGAATTCCTGTTTTGATTGATTTAGCCAGAGCTGGTGTCTGTTGTTTGCAACCCCACAACTCCAACAATTACTTGGTCAGTGGGGAAAATGCTGCATGTTCTGTGAGGTTGGAAGTGAATAGAAGCTGTTGTCAGAGTTATGGGAATCTTTCTGTGAAGTCATCACTGTCATCAGGAATAACAGTCCCTCTTCATTGGTTTCTGTGAAGGGTATTGTCTTTCTTGTTCTGACCCTGCTCTTCTGACTGCAACGCCCCAAGAGTCTTTCTGGGCCCCATGCACTCTGGTGTGCCACCGAAGGTTGGGCAGCTGCTCATTAACATACACTTTAATAACAGTGTAGCCTGCATAGTTGGCTGTCTAATAACTATTCTCCCTCCTTCCTCCATAATTACCAACAGGACTTTGATTTTGTTCAGGTATGGGTGGCCATGTCCTTTAGAGAAGAAACACATCAAGAACTTGGGTCCTGGATGATTCTGCTAAACACCTGAATTAAGCAGTGCTGATTAAGCCGTCTCTTCTGGACTTCTTTTAATGAGTGTAAATAAGTTTTCATTTTGGTTAAATTGCTTCTAGTTGAGTGTTCTGTTGCACCTAAAAAATGCAAATAGTTAATAGTCATTATATTTTTGAGTACTTACCCTTTAAACGCTCTATTTAAAGTAAGACTTTTAATAATCTGAACACTCAGAAAGATAATTATTAATATTTTAACATTATAGGCGGGAAAACAGACTCATAAAGATTAAGCAACATGATCCAAGATTATATGGTCTGTCAGTCAGGGTCCTAAGGAAAACAGGTGGTATACTCAAATTAAGATAATGTGAGGAAGGTTCATTTACAAAGAGAGTAACTACAGAGTTTGGGGAGTGGTGTAGGGGAATCATAGAGCTAGTGTAGGAAGCCAGGGCTAGAAGAGTGGAACTGTTACAGGGAGAGGTTACCTGAAACTGGAAGAAGAGATAGTCAGGTCGAGCAGTCTTCCTTGAGTGGAGCAGTGAACCTCCAAGGAGGGTTATGGTCATCTTGATGTGACCTCACAGGGAGTGATCCTTACCCTGACCTCACTCTCCTTCCTCCCTCTACTCTTTTGTCAGGCAGAGCCCACTGAGCTATTGGATGTAGTCCAAACAGACTAACTTGCAGGGGCAGAGAGCAAGGTGGAGAAAGATAGGGAGGTAGAGGGACAATTGGAAAATATCTGTTGTGGTCCAGCCTGTTTGCCCCCTACTGTCCTCTCTTGTCTGAAATGCAGGTCAAATGTCATGACCTCAACACAAGAGATGCCCAAAGTTCCATCAGCTATTTATCATCATGGGATGATGTTCATTTGTTCATAATTTCACTTTAAACCTAAACAATTAGCCATCAACAGTGCCCTCATATAAAGTAACAGGAGGGAAATGGGAAGATAAAAACAAGTAATATAAAATATAGCTGTTACAATCCCTGCTTCTATAAGTGGACCCAATGCCAGTTGCCTCTTTCTAAGCCAGAGTGTGCTCCTTGGCTGTGCTTTTCCTTAGCTCATTCATTCCAAAGGCAGACTATTTAATTATTGGTTCTGGGGCTACAAAGATAAATCAATCACTTATCCTCACTAAAAGAGTTCACTTTGCAATAGTTGAAACAGTTGTTTAATTTTAAATCTAGGGTAATAAGGGGTAAGTATATACGTGATCTCAGGTTTGTGATGGCATTAAAAGAACAAGAACAATAATGAAAGCAACTCTGCTTTAACTGGGTTTTTTTTCACCCTTGAGATTATTAATTATCAATAATGGATAATTCTTTGCTGTTGGAGGCTGTCTTGTGCCTTGTAGGGTGTTTAGCACCATCCCTGTCTTCTACCCACTAGGTACTAGTAGCACCCCGTCCCCATCGTGACAAGCAAAAACGTCTCCAGACATTGCCAAGTGTCCCATGGGGGTGATTTATTGCCCAGTAGAAAACCACTGGCTTAAAAGGTAAAGAAAGAGGTCATTGCGTGTATGTGCAATAACATATTTATCTGTCTCCAAGTAATGGTCATTTAGTTAGATGGGAATTCTCTTTTTTGTTGTTGTTACAAATAAACCTGCAGTGAACATACTCTCTTTGTGTACTTGGGCAGATATGTCTGCATGGTAAATTTCTAAAAGTGAACTTGCTGGGTTATAAAATGCGTTTAGGATTGTGGTGTTCTCAAAATGTCTTCTAAGGAGATTGAATGAATAGTGTTACCTTTACGACTTTATTAAAATATTCTTTTTTGAATTGCCTCAAGTTTTACACTTAAATAATATCTAAGAAATCATGGGGTTTTTGGATAATTACATTTTCTAACACATTAAAAATAAGCACATAAATATTAAAATTAAAAAATCCTAATGTACAGCCAAAAATCATCTTTTATATTAAATATTGGGAAACTATGCTCTAGTCTATCTCCTTCATTTTAGAGATGTGGTAAAGCTATTTCAAGTTTACACTGATCTGGAGTCAACGCTCTTTGTGTTCTTGTGTTATTCAACCAGTTGCTTTTGTTTGAGTCATACTTCTCCAGTTCTTCCGCATGAGAATCATGAAAAGTTTGGTCAAATGCTTTGTTAAACCCACAGCCCTTCATGTCTGTGATCTTGCCTTCATCTAGTTGAGTGTGTAGAATGTGGAAAAGGTTGTGCTGCAGTGGGGATTTCTTCAGCAAGCCAACTAAAAGGTATTGTACGTGCCTTTTCTCATTTCGTGAGAACAGGCTGAGCATTGGGAAGGAGTGTTTCCTAAGCATCTGGGTGGGTGTGTGAAAATACAAAGCAACGGTCATACTTTTGACAGCAGGAACCCAAGGAGGAGGATTGGGAGCGAGCAGTGCAACGTGGCACAGTGACTTTCAACCTGACCCTCACTCAGCATTTCACTGTTCATCATCTCCTACACACAGAGGCTTAGTTGCCAATTCTTTGGCACAGTCATCCCGGAATGAAGCAGACGTCACTCCTGGGCATCCATTGTTATATCTTGCCGTTCTTCTCAGCATCATTAGTCACTTTTGAAAGTATGGAAGAGGGAGGTCTGGGATCCAGCCTTGCCCACTGCAGCAGACTAGGAGCCCAGAACACTGAGCCAGGTTCAAGCGAAGGAGGTTCAGTTGGCAGGCAGATCTGGTCCTGTGATGGGTACAGCATGAACAGCTAGTGCCCCTGGCAGGAGTCTGGGTGGAAGGGCACAAACCTCGTGGGAAATCTCAGTGATGTGGTATCTGGGGAGCAGGAGGTGGGGTGAAGGGAGGCTTAGAAGCAGAGAGAAACAGGCATTCACATCAGGGTGGTCTTAAAAGACAGGCAGTAAGGCCCCAGGAGCCTGGCAAGAATGAGTCAGGACCCAGGCCCTAGGAACCAACTGTGGTGCCTACAGTTATAAACCAGGGAGAGAAATCAAAGCAGAGACCCAGAAAGAAGATTTAAGGCACATGGGCTGGGAATTAGGAAACAAGTAAGAGCTTGGTCACTAGAGTTAGAAACCGCACCAGGGGTAATCTACCAACGGTGCGAGATGTTGCCAGATCTAATCCAGCACTGCATTCAGGGACTTAATTATCTCCTGATTCAGGTTAATATTAGCTCAAGGTATGGAGGGTGGCATTGAACATGCAGGTGGGACGTAATGACAGTGCAAAGCAGGAACTGAATCTCAATCCTGTTTAGAAACAAAACTCATGTGATTTCCACTGCACTTATCCAAGAGATACAAGAGAGAGACACACACTAGCTCTGGAGGATGTGATCCATGTGCTCACTAGACTAGAAGCTCCTTGAGCAGAAACTATGCCTTCATCATCACAAACATAGGGTGGCTATCAGGGCCTGGCCTGTGCTCAGTGAATATTCATTGAATACATGAAGGAAGGCGAAGAGGGCTGAACGAATGGAGACACAGCCTCTGTTGGGTGGGGTATTCTCTGGCTTTCCCAAGTTTCAGTGAAATATCCTTGCCCTAAACATTCTATGCCATTGTTTATACTTATTGTTTTTATTCCACGATATGCAAGCAACCTGCTGATACAAATGAAACTCTCCTAGTTTCCTCATATTGGAAATGAAGTGAATTCAACCACTAGCCATTGTTATTTGCCAGGGTCATTTATTATATTGATATCTGGTTAGCACCTCAATGGCGTGTGGATTAGGTGAGCTGTGTGAGTCCCCAAGAGGATGGGCATAGTGGATACACTGAGAACATCCAGTTTCTGGTCCCCCATGATTGAGGTTCAGACCCTGAAATATGGGAATTCTCATGGTCTGAGAGCCTCTGTAGCAGAAAAAAAGCTGATGGATCATTGGAGTATAGACTTATGTTATTTATTCTTCATAAATTGTTGTACCCTTCATATTATTGCTGTATTATTGTTGTATATTTTAAAAATTCAGGTGTCCAGAATTGGGTTCATTATATTACTTAGGTTCATGACACTTCTCATGACAGTGTCACCATTGGCTCTTATACTGGCTCAAACATTGTTGACTCAAACAAAAATTCAGATTTTTTTTTTATTGAGAAATTGAAGAATCCTCCAAAAGATTGGTTCTATTTCACTGCAAGGCAGAAATTAGTGGCTACTCAGTGCTGTCCCTGTTCATACCAATCTCTGCTGCCTCCTCATGTTAGTTGAAGTGTATCACTGAGCTTGAACTGTTATTCTTCCAATTAAGTGAAAGTGAACTATTCTATTGTGTCCACTACACTGATTTACATTATCTGCCTGTCAGCATTTGAGTTTGAGAACCCTGCTCTCGGGGAAACTCTTATGGTATCACTAATACCTGCTGCCATTGACTGAGCCCTTACTATATGCAAAGCACTGAATTAACAGTTTTTCACACATTATCTCTCTTTTTTTTAAACATCTTTATTGGAGTATGATTGCTTTACAATGTTGTGTTAGTTTCTGCTGTATAACAAAGTGAATCAGCTATATATATGCATATATCCCCATATCCCCTCCCTCTTGCATCTCCCTCCCACCCTCTCCATCCCACCCCTCTAGGTGGTCACAAAGCACCGAGCTGATCTACCCTTGTGATGCTGCTGCTTCCCACTAGCTGTCTATTTTACCTTTGGTAGTGTGTATATGTCAATGTTGGGACGAAGTGACACATTATCTCTTTAATATGTATAAAACCCTATGAGGTAAGTTCAAGTGTTATCTCCGTTTTACAAGTGTGGAAGCTGGAGCTCAAAGAGCCAAGTAACTGTCCAAGATGATAAAACTTCTACTTTTTTTTTAATATAAATTTATTTAATTTTTATTTTTGGCTGCGTTGGGTCTTCGTTGCTGGGCACGGGCTTTCTCTAGCTGTGGCGAGTAGGGGCTGCTCTTTGTTGCAGTGCGCAGGCTTCTCATTGCAGTGGCTTCTCTTGTTGCGGAGCACGGGCTCTAGGTGCGTGGACTTCAGTAGTTGTGGCACGCGGGCTTAGTAGTTGTGGCTCATGGGCTCTAGAGCGCAGGCTCAGTAGTTGTGGCACACAGGCTTAGTTGCTCCGCAGCATGTGGGATCTTCCCGAACCAGGGCTCGAACCCGAGTCCCCTGCATTGGCAGGCAGATTCTCAACCACTGTGCCACTAGGGAAGCCCTAAAACTTCTAATTTTTGACACTAGGATTCAGACTTTGTCCTGCCTGAGTCCATGTCTGGTGCTTTTTAACTTTACATTACACAGCTTTCCTAAACCACTAATCTTAAAACAATAGAATTACTGCTGCCCTTCAGTGTTTCTTCCTCATACTCAGTCCACATGGGGCTGAATTCCAGAAAGAGGGGCTGAGTGCCACCCTGCCCTCGCTAGGGCCCATGGTGGACACCCGCTCTGTGCCAGTGTCAGAGGGAGTTGTTGCTTTGTTGGATCTGAGAGCTATAGCTCTGCTGGGTGGGAAGACAGGAGATGCTGGGGTCGCTGTGACTCTGGGGCAGCTGCCCATTAATCATTGTCCCTGGTTTTGTGTGTATTTAGCTGGGCTATCCCAGTGTTGTCCCAGGGTCATACCTGGGGAAGCACATATAAAGGGGTTCCATGTCTAAGCCTACAGATCTCACAACATGGAGATGGGGAAGCTGTTGCTATGGGGTGGTGACTGTGGTGGGTTCCAGCCCTGCAATGTCTCTCAGTCCAGGGGTGCCAGGCTTCATAAACTTGTTGTCTCTCTGGTGCCTGAGAAGCATCCTGGGACTCAGGGACCTGGATTAGGTAGAGGTAGGACAGGACACAGTGAAGGGCCAGAGGGGCCAAGGGAGGAGAGATCAGAGCAGAGGTGGTGCTCTGGCTACACGTTAAACATTTTTATACCTGGCATCCACCTCAGACCTATTCAATCAGAATCTCTGGGGGAGGACCCAAGATAACACGACTTTTATTTTATTTATTTATTGAAACATCTTTATTGGAGTATAATTGCTTTACAATGATGTGTTAGTTTCTGCTTTATAACAAAGTGAATCAGCTATACATATACATATGTCCCCATATCTCTTCCTTCTTGCGTCTCCCTCCCTCCCACCCTCCCTATCTCACCCCTCCAGGCGGTCACAAAGCACGGAGCTGATCTCCCTGTGCTATGCGGCTGCTTCCCACTAGCTATCTATTTTACGTTTGGTAGTGTATATTTGTCCATGCTACTCTCTCACTTTGTCCCAGCTTACCCTTCCCCCTCCCTGTATCCTCAAGTCCATTCTCTAGTAGGTCTGTGTCTTTATTTCCATCTTGCCCCTAGGTTCTTCATGACCTTTTTTTTTTTTTGATTCCATATATATGTGTTAGTATATGGTATTTGTTTTTCTCTTTCTGACTTACTTCACTCTATATGATAGGCTCCAGGTCCATCCACCTCACGAAAAATAACTCAATTTCGTTTCTTTTTATGGCTGAGTAATATTCCATTGTATATATGTGCCACATCTTCTTTATCCATTCATCTGTCCATGGACACTTAGGTTGCCTCCACGTCCTGGCTATTGTAAATAGTGCTGCAGTGAACATTGTGGTACATGACTCTTTTTGAATGATGGTTTTCTCAGGGTATATGGCCAGTAGTGGGATTGCTGGGTCGTATGGTAGTTCTATTTTTAGTTTTTTTTTTCTTTTTTTGCGGTATGAGGCCCTCTCACTGTTGTGGCCTCTCCCATTGTGGAGCACAGGCTCCAGATGCGCAGGCTCCGGATGCGCAGGCTCAGTGGCCATGGCTCATGGGCCCAGCTGCTCCGTGGCATGTGGGATCGTCCCGGACCGGGGCACGAACCCGTGGCTTCTGCATTGGCAGGCAGACTCTCAACCACTGTGCCACCTGGGAAGCCCTATTTTTAGTTTTTTAAGGAACCTCTATACTGTTCTCCATAGTGGCTGTATCAATTTACATTCCCACCAACAGTGCAAGAGGGTTCCCTTTTCTCCACACCCTCTCAAGCATTTATTGTTTGTATATTTTTTGATGATGGCCATTCTGACTGGTGTGAGATGGTATCACATTGTAGTTTTGATTGGCGTTTTTCTAATGATTAATTACGTTGAGCATTCTTTCATGTGTTTGTTGGCAATCTATATATCTTTTTTGGAGAAATGTCTATTTAGGTCTTCTGCCCATCTTTGGATTGGGTAGGTTTTTTTTTTGTTTTTCTTTTTTGGTTTTTTTTTTTTTGTATTATTGAGCTGCATGAGCTCCTTGTAAATTTTGGAGATTAATCTTTTGTCAGTTGCTTCATTTGAAAATATTTTCTCCCATTCTGAGGGTTGCCTTTTCATCTTGTTTATGGTTTCCTTTGCTGTGCAAAAGCTTTTAAATTTCATTAGGTCCCATTTGTTTATTTTTGTTTTTATTTCCATTTCTCTAGGAGCTGGGTCAAAAAGGATCTTGCTGTCATTTATGTCATAGAGTGTTCTGCTATGTTTTCCTTTAAGAGTTTTATAGTGTCTGGCCTTTCATTTAGGTGTTTAATCCATTTTGAGTTTATTTTTGTGTATGGTGTTAGGGAGTGTTGTCATTTCATTCTTTTACATGTAGCTGTCCAGTTTTCCCAGCACCACTTATTGAAGAGGCTGTCTTTTCTCCACTGTATATTCTTGCCTCCTTTATCGAAGATAAGGTGACCATATGTGTGTGGGTTTATCTCTGGACTTTCTATCCTGCTCCATTGATCTATATTTCTGTTTTTGTGCCAGTACCATACTGTCTGACTATTGTAGCTTTGTAGTATAGTCTGATGTCTGGGAGCCTGATTCCTCCAGCTCTGTTTTTCTTTCTCAAGATTGCTTTGGCTATTCAGGGTCTTTTGTGTTTCCATACAAATTGTGGAATTTTTTGTTCTACTTCTGTGAAAATTGCTATTCGTAGTTTGATAGGGATTGCATTGAATCTGTAGATTGCTTTGGGTAGTATAGTCATTTTCACAATGTTGATTCTTCCAGTCCAAGAACATGGTATATCTCTCCAACTATCTGTATCATCTTCAACTTCTTTCATCAGTGTCTTACAATTTTCTGCATACAGGTCTTTTGTCTCCTTAGGTAGATTTATTCCTAGATATTTTATTCTTTTTGTTACAATGGTAAATGTGAGTGTTTTCTTAATTTCAGTTTCAGATTTTTCATCATTAGTGTATAGGAATGCCAGAGATTTCTGTGCATTGATTTTGTATCCTGCTACTTTATCAAATTCATTGATTAGCTCTAGTAGTTTTTTGGTAGCATCTTTAGGACTCTCTATGTATAGTATCATGTCATCTGCAAACAGTGACAGCCTTACTTCTTCTTTTCTAATTTGGATTCCTTTTATTTCTTTTTCTTCTCTGATTGCTGTGGTTAAAACTTGCAAAACTACGTTGAATAATAGGATAACACTACTTTTAAATTAGCATCCAGGGTTGAGAACCACTGACCTTGAGCTTTTGCTGGGACTTCTAAATGTCATGGTTGTCCCTGTGCAAAGCATTTGTGTATATATGTGGTGTTTACTGAAGTGGTGTTTATTTTTTTAGGTAGATCTGGCTTTGTCTGCTCAGGGTAGAGAAGAGGAAAGAGGGAAGGGTGTGTCTGTCTCCATTTGTGTTAGTTTGTGGATGTACTCAGAACTGGAGGGTGTGCTGGGACTTGTCACTCTGGGTGTGCCTGTGAATCTGTGTTTGATTCCTCCTTTGTGTCCTGCAGGGCTGGTTCTTGTGCTGAAACACCACAATGGTAAGGACCCTGTGTGGTCCTCTCCAGAGCCAGGGAGAGTGTCCATCTGAGAAGTGCTCCAGGTCCAGGGCCCCTGCAGCCCCACCCTGCCCTGGCTCCGTGTCAGGAATCGCTGACCCAATGCAGTTCAGCAGAGGATTTTCAGTCACCTGCTGTTTGGCTCACTCTCTGTGCCAGGATCCAGACTCGAGGATCTATTCTGACCAGGGTTTCACAAGGCATCCTTCCCCCCGCCCCCGGGGACCCCAGCAGTGGGGGAGGGACCTGCCTTCAGTGTAGCTTTGGGGTGTGAGTGGGGATGTGTTACTGTGGCCTTGTCTCTTGAGCTGTGTCCACGCTGCTCTGTGGAAGCTGAGCTCTATCCCCACCTTGGTTTCAGCCAACAAATGCCTGCTCTCCCCTGCCAGGTGCTGCCCACAAACTGGCGTGTTATTTCACCAACTGGGCATTTAGTCAGCCCAGCCCTGCTTCGATCCTGCCCCGGGACCTGGACCCCTTTCTCTGCACCCACCTGGTATTTGCCTTTGCCTCAATGAACAACAATCAGATTGTTCCTAAGGATCCCCAGGATGAGAAAATCCTCTACCCAGAGTTCAACAAGCTCAAGGAGAGGTGCGTTCACTTTGGATGTGGGGTTGTATTTTACAAATGGAAGAGAGTTAATCCTTTTCTCCTGTGAGTCATCAACTTTCCTCTGATTCTTGTGTCCTAACCTCCTGTCCAGGGCGCTCCAGAGCTTCCCTGCCTTGGGAGCTCCCCACTGACCAGCACTCTCAGCTCGTTCTTGCCTCCTTGCCTTCGTGGCTGCTGTGGCCCCTGCTTGTAATGCCCTCCTCTCTCTTCTCTGCCTGGCATCCCCCAACTCACCCTTCAAGCCCCGTGTTGAGGAGTCTATGTGTTAATGCTGTTCAAGCGCTTCAGAGAGGGCTGTGCATCACAAATGCTTCACAAATGCTAGTGTTTCTGTTACCATGTATCACCTGCAAATGAGCCCCCCAAGGGAAGGGCCAATGTCTGTGATATCTTTGTTCACCAGTGGCTGGGTCAGTGCCCAGCAGAGAGCTGGTGCTCAGTACTCCCTCCCCAGGACTCCTGGGCTCTCCTGTCCCTGGGGGTAGTCTGTCACTGCATCCATGGTATAGAAGGGTAGGAAAAATCCATGTTACTAGATTATAAGCTCTGGAGAGGAGAGCAGGGAGCTTATCCTCTGTTCACTGCTGTATCTCAAGCACCTAAAGCAGTCAGTGGCAAATAATAATTGCTCAGTAAATGTTTGTTGACTAAGAAAGTGAGTGAAGAGAAATTTTAGGAGGCTTTTTCTTTTCCTTTTTATGGGACTGTCATGGGAGCGGGGAGTTTGGGGGCCTTTGGGCAGCCCTGGCGTTCCTGGGTGTGATGACTTTTGTGTGGGCTGGTTGTTCTCCCTCTTTTCCTTCTTCCCTTCTTGGGTTCTGCTGGGTTCTGCTCTTTTCTTCCTTAGGTTCCCCCACCCATCTCCCCACTTCCGTTCCTGTCCTCCCATCCCCCCAACTTCCCACTCACCAAATGAATGAATGAGAACCCAGCTCACAGACTCTGTCCTGCATCACAGGAACAAGGAGCTGAAAACAATGCTGTCCATCGGGGGGTGGAACTTCAGCACATCGAGGTGAGACTGTGCTGTCAGGTCTTCTCTCTGGGGTGGGGGCGGTGTATAGGGGAGGAGCAGGCAGGCCAGAGGTGAGGACAGGCCAGCTGGGCCCTGGGGAGACATGCTAGTACTCCCCCGAGTCCTGACCTGTCCCTGGAGTCCAGGGTCCCCCGACCTCTCCTCCATGGTGAGTGAGGGGAGACAAGGCAGGTTCAGGAGATGGTGGGAAAGGGGCTGGAGGGAAATGAGGGGAAAATGGGGTGCTCACAGTTGTCCCCTCAATGCTTCAGAAGAGGCAGGGCTTTTGCCTCAGAGAGGGGAGGAGTCTTGTTTAGGACATGGATAAACCCCAAGCCTCCCAGGGCCTGGGTTTCCTCGCTTTATAAATGGAGCCAGAGGTATCAACCTGAAAGGATGGGAGGAAAGAAAGTAATATAAACCAGATGCTCAGCTGAGCACCTGGGCACATGGTCTGTGTCCAGTGCATGGTGGCTACTCTTCGTTACCCTCCACTAGGCAGTGTGGAAGTGACAAACTGCCTTCATGTTCTCTGAAGAAATTTTCCCCTATTTCATGGCTGAGGCCAAGGGTAAAGAGTTGCCTCCCTTCCTGCCTTAGAGGAAGGAGCTGTAGGAGAGGGGTACCTGGAGGCCTGAGAGTGGGAGACTGTGAGGAAGCACCTGGCACAGAACCCAGGAGCAATGCAGGGAGGATGCAGGGAGCTGGGTGAGAACTGGCTCTGCCTGACCCCAGGCCTCGCCTCTCCCTGGGCCACGACTTCTTGAACATTTGCTGTGTACAAACGCTGGCCAGAGGCTTTGCATGCATTATCTCGTGGTTACTTGGGAGAGGCTTACAAAGTGGCTGTTTACATTCTAAATTTGCAGAGAAAAGCAGGAACACGAGCTTAAGAAACGTACCATATTTCACACAGGTGACCATGAGAGATCGCTCAGCTATGGGTGGAAACCAGATAATGGAACTAGGCCTGCCTAAGTCTGAATCTGGTTAATTTTCTAATCATTGCACTCAGGACTAGTCCCAAATTGCTTAAAGTTCAACTCCGATAAGTTAGAAGTTTTCCAATAGTGTCTTCACTGTGGAAGAGAAAGCACTAGGAAAAAAAAAAAAAAAAAGAAAGAAAACAATCAAACAGCCAAAGAACAAAAGAGCAAAGAGTACAAAACTCCTAGTCTGAGCATGGCCCTCCTGTGCCACGTTAGCTCAGAGGTCTTTCTGGAAATGCTGGCCCTTAGCTCATGTTCCCTCCGCTAATCTGTTCAGGCAGAGAAAGTCAGTGCCAGGACAGGGTGTCAGGGCTGAGTTGTTACCCACGAGGAAACAGCAGAGGGACAATGCGTGGCTAGGGGCGGACCATGTTTTCAGAGGCCAAGCTGGCCTGAGCCTGCTCTCTCCACCCCAGGCTGTGTGCTTGTTTCCATCTGGCAGGGAAAGTTGTGGTTTGCAAATCCTCCCTGGAGCCTGAAGTCCCCATTCCTGGGTATTGGAGCCCCATGCTGGGAGGGGCTTTAAGAAGCTCTGAGAGTTTCAACGACCTGCCTTCCTTTCCTCAGTCACATCCACTGTGCCCTCCATGGGGTGCGAACCAAGGGGTCTTGTAAAGGAGGCTGAGGTTGTGCAGAAAACACTCCTGGCCTCACCTCTGGTCTCCCTGCAGGTTCACCACAATGCTGTCCACATTCGCCAACCGGCAGAAGTTTGTCAATTCAGTGATAGCCCTCCTGAGGACACATGGCTTTGATGGTCTGGACCTCTTCTTCTTGTACCCTGGACTCAGAGGCAGCCCCAGGCATGACCGCTGGACCTTTGTCTTCTTACTTGAAGTAAGGCCAGCCTGGCAGCTCCCGAATCCAGAAATGATTCTACTTTGATCATATCTGGGCTCAGGGCACAGGGGAAGCCTAAGGCCGGGGACAAGGGCAAGACAGTGGTAGCAGAAGGTTGTTTACTGCCATCAGCTGCAGGTGTTGGACAAAGAGCTGCCTAGCAAGGGCCCTATGGCGGCTCTTTCTCTCTGTCACATCTGGGCCTTGGCCCAGCCCTCCAGCCTGAGTGATGCCTTCTCTGTGCAGCCCCTGGACTCCCTCAGGTGGGCTGTCTGAACTCTGCTCCTGGGCCTGCTGCCAGCCTTCTGTTCAATGACTTACCACATTGGCTCACGTCCAGCTCTTTCCATCGCACTGCTCGGTCAGTTCATCTTTACAGAATCCTGGTCAGGAGAAAGGGGCTGTATCGTGCAGTGCTTAACAGTCTAGACTTTGGTGTCAGATATACCTGATTCTCAAGTCCTGATCTAAGACTGGGTGACTTCCCAGAAACCTGTGAAAGAGTAATAATAATAGGATCTACCTAGTAGTTCCTGTGAAGATTAAGCAAGTAATGAATGTTAAAATGTAACTTAGCTTGGAATACTAGTATTAAATAAATATTAGCTTTGTTTATATTAATACCCAAGAGTTTATTAACTGGAGCAAGAAAACAAAAATAGAACTGAGTTAGACAATCATACCTTGAATTCACAAAGCACATATCCTTTCATAAAAGAAAAATTCATAGGGTTTCAACCCACTTGCATTTTTCTTCCTAATATCCCCTTGTCACCCTGTACTCCATCCTTTGTTGTGTAGATGCCATTCGATTCTGGCTACCAAGTGCTCTTTGTGTCTGCAGGTTGACTTTCTTAAGGAGAACAATTTTGGTGCGGTCATGATTTGGGCCATTGATCTGGATGACTTCTTAGGCTCCTTCTGCAATAAGGACAAATATTCACTCACAATCAAGCTGAAGTCACTCCTGGGCTTGTCCTCAGGTGCATCACTACTAAGTTCACCACATTGTTCTAAAGATGATGTAGGTCAAGCTGCAAGAATGGCAACTGCAGAGGGGCAAGAGTGCATGGAGGTAGCCACAGAGCATCATGTGAAAAAGGGACAGATTTACAGGAAGAGGTTTTTTAGAAATACTTTTTTCAACCAAGAGGCCAGTCTAAGTTCAATAGCTATGTGGGCAAAGATTTGAATATACCTTATACCCTAGAGGTGGGCCTTTCTTCTCAGGAAAATTTTGTCTGGGAGGAAGAATCTGATATCTTGAAAGTGAGTCTGATGCATGTGCTGACATTTTCTCTAAACTAGACAGCTCCCCTGTCAGTGCAGTGCACCATATCCTAACTTAGACATAAGCAGGCCAGCTTAGCCATTACCCACCTGCCTTAGTTACAGCTTTTGTCTTTGGGTGCTAGTGGGGAGGGTTGGAGGTAGGTCTTGAAGAAGAGCAGGCACAAAGGCTCACATTGCTGATTGGTCCATGACTCAGCAGTGTGAGGAGAGAAACCCCTGCTCTTCACATGCTTTGTATGTTCTTTGGTTAAGCATCCCTGGGGTAAGGCTACAGATGGAGGTAGAGAAGTAGAAGATATAAGGGTTCTGTATGTCTCTATTCTCAGGATATTGACAGAATAATTGATTTTTTTAAATTGTAAAACCTGTTAAGAGATGATTATAAAAAGATGGGCTCAAATTATAGAGTGAGGGAGTAAGAGGCAGCAAATTCTAGTGGTGGAGAGGGTTCTAGTAATACAGTAAAATTAAATATAAAATGTCTGAATTGCCAGGGGGAGAAAAAGGGGATAAAAAGCAATGTTGAAAGGAAACAAGCAAAAATAAAGTATAAGAAACAAAACATAACAAGATGAAAAATCTAAGTATAATACGGCTAACAAGATGACAAAATGCAGATGTATTACTTATGACAGAAATATGGATAAGCCTCCTCTACGAAAACACAAGTATTAATTAGTCCCCCACATAAAATCCTTGGTCTAATCACGGTAGGGTTGGGTTCACTTCTCCCTGAGTAGAAACGTAGCATAAGCCCAGGGCTGACATCCTGCTAGGACTCCAGTGGCCCTTGTTCTCCCTTCCTCCTTGCTTTGGACATCTGTCCCCTTATAACATTCTTCCCAACCATAGCTTGGGAACTCTCACAGGGCTCAAGTTCTTGGAGAGCAAAACTGATATAAGAGGAGATCTATAGCTTTTGCTTCTAGGTTCAAAAACAGCTTATGATGATGTTCTGAAATGGCCTTTTTGTTCTTTTAGAATGCACTCCACCAGCCACCAAGACCTGGTACAACCCACCAGTGACACACGGAAATGAAGTTTCCTGCGCCAGTATCGGTGGAGACAACCCACCAGGGACACCGGAAGTGAAGGTTTCTGTGCCAATATCAGTGGAGACAACCCACCAGTGACACCCGGAAGTGAAGGTTTCTGTGCCAATATCAATGGAGACAACCCACCAGTGACATCCGGAAGTGAAGGTTTCTATGCCAATATCAGTGGAGACAGCGGCAGTGGTGGAGAAGGTGGTGGTGATGGAGGAAGTTGTGGAGGTGACGGTGATGGGGGCAGTGGAGGAGATGACGGTTTCTGCACTGGTAAAGCAGATGGCATTTATAGCAATCCTAAAGACACCACCAAGTTCCACCAGTGTGTTGGAGGCAAGACCTTCCACTCCCAGTGTGCTCAGGGTCTGGTGTTCCACCAGAACTGCAAGTGTCGTAATTGGCCTTCAATTTAAAATGTTGGAAAAATTCTACTTTGTCGCAAATTCTCTTGTGCTGCATGTCAAACTTAATCTTCCAATACTCCATGTAGTCTACATATTATATCAATCTATCTGTCAATTTGGAAGCCCTACCTTACTAAAACAGAATTATAATTAGGTTTTACTCCATTAAGATCTAAAAAAACTGTAAACCCCTTGAACAAAATCCATATGTAAAATAAATGACACTGTATGCTTTATGTTTTGTACTCATTTGTATTTTTTCTTAAGTACTTGTATATACAATTAAGCATTTCAAGGGACCCTGGAGGTTAACTGAAGCTATAGTAAAATTTTTACTTTTTGTCAAATCAGATTACTATTTTAGAAAGGGGAGTTGCCTTCCCTGGCAAAAGCCTTGAGAGTATGAACCAAAAAACAGTGTGAAAGATGTTCTCTCATCCCTGTCAATATCATCGAAAGAAGGGGCCCAAGACCCTAAGTCAGAAAAAATAATGAATGCTAAATTACCACCTCTGGAAAAAGCAGCATGTGTGTGGATCCAGAGGAGAAAAGGGAGGGAGGTGTGCAAAAGCGGTGAGAAATGTTAATCTTGATTTATCTCAAGTCATAAAAATACTTCTTGACAAGATAAGAGAAATCTTTAAATGATCAGATTAAAGGAAGTAAAAGTTTTTAGACTGAGGTATATTTAACATTATCTCAATATTCTAATTTGATTTCCAGTGGACTTGTCTTTCACCATTTTCCTTCAGAAGATCTTGGCCCCTAAGGAATTAGGCCTCTCAGCATCATACTCCCAATAGGTTTCAACTCCTAGGGCTTCTTTCACCAGCTAACACTTATCATACGCTGACCCTGAAGAGTACATCAGGCTACAGCTTTTTGAGGCACTAGCAGCATCTCACTCTTTGGTATCCAGACACATGAAGACTTGCCTTCGGTCTGATAATTACTAAGAAGGCTAAGTAGGCACAAAAGGACCTTCCCATTAAAAGATAAGGTAGACTATACTTAATGCCCTTTCTGAAGGAACCATACTTGAGTTATTTCAGTTTGTGCTGGAAGGAAAAGGCCTGTCTCCCAGGCCAGTGTCTAGATAAGTACATTGAATGTGGCTGCTATGAGTTCTGACCTTAACACACCTAGAGTAACGTGTAAGGCTTCAGGACATCATTCAAACTGGGAGTGGGGAACAGATCCAATCCATTAGCCTCCCTGGGGAGTCCTTCTCATACTTCAGTCCAGGCTCAAGAAGCCAGTAAGTGAGTTTATTTTGATTCTTGCTGTATCCCCAGTGTTTGTCACTCTGCCTGATGCATGGTAGGAACTCAATATGATGATGACTGAAAGACTAAATAGATGATGTAATGGGAAATGGGGGATATTTTGATTCTGTGAGTTTTACACAAATCTGGGAAAGGCAATCGAATCAGGACCTCCCCAATCCATGCTGGGGAACTCAGACACTTGGAAGAGCTCCTAAAACCTAAACATTAACACTGCCTTTAAGTATCCTCTGCTTCTAGCAAGCCCAAATACAAAGCCAAGCAAGCCATCCAAATCCTTGATATGTATAGACTAACAGTCACCTATCACGAGGGCTAGTGGTATAAAACATAAAACTTGTGCCTGAGAATTAGAGCTAGAGGGCAGGGACCCACAGGTATTTCAGTAAAGTGAAGCCACCCCACTGAACACTCAGTAGAAACCCCCTTGACCCATCTACATGTATATACAACAAACCAGCACATGGAGAGAGAGCCCTCTGAACTAGTCTTTATGCTGTCATATAGTAGTTATGAGTCCCTTACCCCTCCCTGTGCCCCATGCTGGCAGACTGGCGGGCCAGAGCAATGCAGAAGGACAAGAGCAGCTCTGTCCTCAATCCTGGAGAGTCTGTGGTCAGGAGGAACACGTGAAGGTAGTCACAGCTTTTCAGTTGTAATACAGGCTTAGGTAGGCCACACGGTTCCGATGCTTTCTAAAGTCTTTGTCTGTGGGCAGCTGCAGTGAAAGAATATTTTCTAGGTCAATATTCGAATGAGAACCCTCTGCCTCTAGTCTTCCTGGCTGTGCAAAACAGAACTGTACGTTATAGCTGTTGTGGCCTAGCTGAACCCCAACTGCATAGTAACCTAGCCTTAGTGAGTCTCTCAACATTGCTTTGTACATGTATTCTTTGTCATCTTACTCTGGAATATATCATTCTAGGAATTATTTTCTACTTGGTAAATTGTCAAGTATAGCTGGTAAACTTCTTGAAAATGACAATTATGTGTTTAATACTTGAATGTTACCCATAGGCACAATGATGTTAATACGTTTGGCGTTTAATAAATATTTGTAGAATTAATCCAAAGTTCCATTAGGGGAAAAAAGGCACCTCCTGAATTATGATAGCTGACACGGATTGAGAGCATTTATTATGTTACAGGTACTGTGCTAAATGCTTTTCTACAATATCTCAATCTTTACTACTTTATCAGATTGAGTCTATTATTATATCCATTTTAAAGATAAGCAAACTGAGGCTTAGAGTAGTTAGAGGACTTGGACAGGATCACAAAGCAAGCAAATATGGAACTAGTATTTGAATCCAGGCAGTCTGTCCCTGAAATTCATGTTCTTGCCAGAATGATCCACAGCCCCTTGATGATCTAATAAGCAAGTGGTGTGATGGAAAGAACACTGGCTTAGGACTCACAAGACCTAGATTCAAGTTGAGTAACTTCTACAAGCCACTTAATTCATCTGAGCCTCAGTTTTCTCCTCAGTCATAGAGGGATAAGTATCTCGGACTACTATAGATTACTTGAGAACTAAATAAGAAAATGCGACTTGTTTGCTCACACGCACATTTAAAAACCAAGTGAAATTGTGTAACTCTCCAAAAAGATCCCCATGTGCATATACACACAAAACTGTGCAAGTAATTTCAGGGGGACAATGATTTCTTGAAGCTTATTCACAGACTCCTGGTTAAGAATCACTGATATACATGGAAGTGTTAGGTAAAGAGCTCCACAGAGGTCCAATCCTATTACCTCTGCTCTCAGTGTTCTTTTCTGTAGACATGGAACCTGAGCCCAGTCTGGAGATCCAAATTTCATTGGCCAGGTGACTTTTTTGGGTAGCTTTATCTCTGGGTTGTATGTGGTGGGGCTAGAAACAAAAACACAAAACAACATATGTAATGAGTTAGTGGTCATATATGAATTTTTACCTCTGATCTAGAGTCCTAACTTTTTGGGGAAAGGCAGCCAACTGATTAAAATAAGATTCCTTTACCTTTTAATGTATTTCTAACTAAGTTTTCGCGTTCAAGATATCTAGTCTTGACAAAGTAAAAATCAACTTATTTTAAAATATTTCTGGAACTTCAGTATCCTTAGCTGAGAGACCATAAGTTCCCAGAAATGGTGGGTAATAAAAGACAGCTAACACAGTGATGCATAAGTACTGCTCATGATATAAAATTGAGGATAAAAGTGCAGTGCTAATTTAAAGTTATCAGTAATATAGGGACAGCAAAGCAGAACCAGGTGAAATTTCTTGATAATGGGATTATTTAATAATTGCCTTTGTTCATAACACTTTGTCTTTTGGTGTAGACGCTTTGTTGTGGAAATAACACATAGAATGGACGAGGGAATCAAGATTCAACATCTCCACTTCCTTACTACAACCTTGAGAAAGTTACACTCACTCTCTGATCCTTGGATTTCCCACCAGTAAAAGAAAGACCTTGTGGCTGTATCAATTTACATTCCCACCAACAGTGCAAGAGTGTTCCCTTTTCTCCACACCCTCTCCAGCATTTATTGTTTCTAGAATTTTTGATGATGGCCATTCTGACCTGTGTGAGATGATATCTCATTGTAGTTTTGATTTGCATTTCTCTAATGATTAATGATGTAATGATGTTGAGCATTCTTTCATGTGTTTGTTGGCAATCTGTATATCTTCTTTGGAGAAATGTCTATTTAGGTCTTCTGCCCATTTTTGGATTGGATTGTTTTATTGTTATTGAGCTGCCTGTAAATCTTAGAGATTAATCGTTTGTCAGTTGCTTCATTTGCAAATATTTTCTCCCATTCTGAGGGTTGGTGGAATGTAAATTGATACAGCCACTATGGAGAACAGTATGGAGGTTCCTTAAAAAACTACAAATAGAACTACCATACGACCCAGCAATCTCACTACTGGTCATATACCCTGAGAAAACCATAATTCAAAAAGAATCATGTACCAAAATGTTCATTGCAGCTCTATTTACAATAGCCAGGACATGGAAGCAACCTAAGTGTCCATCATCAAATGAATGGATAAAAAAGATGTGGCACATATATACAACGGAATATTACTCAGCCATAAAAAGAAACAAAATTGAGATATTTGTAGTGAGGTGGATGGACCTAGAGTCTGTCATACAGAGTGAAGTAAGTCAGAAAGAAAAAAACAAATACCATATGCTACCACATATATATGGAATCTAAGAAAAAAAAAAAAGGTCATGAAGAACCTAGGGGTAAGACAGGAATAAAGACACAGACCTACTAGAGAATGGACTTGAGAATATGGGGAGGGGGAAGGGTAAGCTGTGACAAAGTGAGAGAGTGGCATGGACATATATACACTACCAAATGTAAAATAGATAGCTAGTGGGAAGCAGCCGCATAGCACAGGGAGATCAGCTCGGTGGTTTGTGACCACTTAGAGGGGTGGGATAGGGAGGGTGGGAGGGAGGGAGATGCAAGAGGGAAGAGATATGGGAACGTGTGTATGTGTATAGCTGATTCACTTTGTTATAGAGCAGAAACTAACACACCATTGTAAAGCAATTATACTCCAATAAAGATGTTAAAAAAATAAATAAATAAATAAAATTAAATTAAAAAAAAAAAAAGAAAGAACATCCTTGACCCTTTGCCCTACAATTCCACACATTCTGAAAGCCTTCCTAAAGCACTTAGAATACCTCTCTTGGTCTACTAGGCCTACATATTCTAGCCCCACCCCTCCTCCTATGTTTTCATCTCCTCCTTGCTCACTGCACTCTAGCCAAACTAATTTTCTTTCTTTTTTCCTCACACCAAATTCCTTCCCAGCTTATAGCATTCGCACTTGCTATTCATCCTCTCTGAGAAGCTCTGGGCCCAGATCTTCACAGGGCCAGCTCAGTCTTGTCATTGTGATTTCAGATAGTGTCATTTCCCCAAAAAGACCTATCTGGACAATCCTTGCCAAAGTAGATTCCAGTGCACCACTCTGTATGATATCATCATCCTGTTTGATTTTATTCAGCACATCACCAGGTCACCAGACTTCCTGATGCACCCATGACAGCCCTAGTTTATGGCTACCATCTTGGTATAATTGACACCCTTTCATTCTGAGAAGTGTCACTGTCTGACTAACAAATATGGTCACTCTCCTTAATACCATTGATATTTTCTTGTTTATTTGCTTCTCATTGTTTGGACTCTAGAATATAAGCTCTAGAATATAAGAATAAGAATATAAGAATCTAGAATATAAGACATTAGGAATCTTGTGTGATGGGTTTAATGCAAAATCTCTGAACCCTACAAATCTGCCTGGCCATTTATAAATATTTATTGAATGAATCACTATACTCTACAATTTTATAATTCTAGAGACCTGGAAGGCAAGAGGTTGAATCTTTAAAGATAGATGATTTCTTATTTAGAGGGCATGGTTGGGATGAAACCCCTTTTTGTACTTCCTTTCCTATTGCTATTTGTTGAAGTGCACCAGAAAAAGGGACACATACCCAGGATAACAAGAGTCCTTTAAGTATGTCCTAAATCGAGGCAGCGAAGAATTAAATGGAGCAAAATTGTGTTTGTGTTTTTGCTCTCGAGGATTGACTGTCTGGTACATGCCTGGGTAAGGTGTCATATCCTGTTTCCAAGAAAAAGACCAATATGTTAGAAGGTGATATATATATATATATATATATATATATATATATATATACACACACACAGACACACACACACATGAAAAGCCTTCTAAGTAGAGAAAACAAAATCATCTTTTTCCTGTTCATGTATCAGCTATGGTTTAGAAACAAGCCTATAGTAGGTAGAAAACTAAGATAAGGGTATGGTTCAGCTACCTAAATGTACCTAGGCTTAGGGTGTGGGTAGACAGCCAAGGTAACTTATTGCAGCTACTACCCCCACTATCTCACCATCCCACCATGCCACCATCCCACTCAGAGATTCTTTTAGAGCCAGTATCCCTCTCCTTGAGCTTAATTGTCAAGGAAATGTCCAACAAGAGATTAGGAGCCTATACTGAAGACTTGAAGTCCAATCACACAAAAGGGTGAAGAAGTTCTATTTTATTTTTAACTGACAAGATAATATGATGCATATAAACAAAGCTTCCAGTATTTTAACATCAGGTGTCTCAAGACTGAAGCCTTGCCTTGGTACCATTCATTCTGAGAATTGTTATCTACTCTCCCAGGATATTCACACACACATTTGAAATGCTAACATCCAAGCTTTTCTGATAGGCTTCTTAGTAGCTTTTGCCCAAATGACTTTTTTTCTTGAATTTCAGGGCATATTCTTACATAACCTCCAGCTTTGTTCCCCAGTGCAAATACACACAGCAATACGGATCACACTAAAATCTAAGCACATTCAGCCATTTCTCACCTTGTTAATTGGCTTAAACCTCACGGCTGTTCTGGCTCCCAAAGCATATCCTTTTATACTGGTCGGGACCTTAGAGAGGTTGTATGCCAAGCCATACCTCTTCCGGTAGTATATAGAAAACAAAGAAAAAACATACATAGAGAACATTATAGTTATTAAAACAGAGCGAACTTAGAGTATTCCTGAATCTTCTCTGCCACAGTTGCTCTTTCTTGATTCCTCTTCATCAAGACCATACAAGCAATTACATAAGTAACCCAGGCAACTCTACAAAGGAATGTGGCTGGATAGGTAGAGTGAATGACATTTCTCTACTTCCAGTGAATCCACTCCTCTGAGCCCCACAGAGATGAATCTGCTGTAATGCAACTGTCAGTCTGATTATATGATTTCATAAACTGACCTACCAGCACAGCCACAGTCCAGATTTGGACTAAGGGGAGCTATTGAGTCACTTGCCTTTGGAGGTAGGAATGGAGTCTCTTTTGGTGAGGACTGTACTGGGGGCCGCATGAGGCCAAGGCTTGCATTTGGTGGGAAGCAAAAAGGGAGCAACTGTCCTTTGATTTCTGATATTGGCCCTGACAGCTGGTTTCAGAGGACATTTTCTCATGTTGGGACCCTGAAGGTCACAAATCCCATAGAGTTTTTCTTCCAGGAAACTTGGGTATCCTTGGATACCTTGAGACCCACCTAAGGGAAGGTGAATACTCACATCTTCTGCTATGTAACATCCAGGCCCTCTGTTGGGCTCTCCCCTAAAAGGGAGAAACTTGTTCCTCAACAAGCTTGGGGGACAGGAGTGAGGAAAGACCTTCCTCTGTTGACATGTTCCAAAGGAGTAGTTAACCAGCGGCTCTGAAGATCAAGAAAGAGGAGAAACTCCACATGAGGGAAGACTCCTGGTCTAAGTGAGAGCTCGTGGGTGGGTGGGGTGTAGGGAGGCGGGGCAGAGCTCTTAAGAGCAGGCCCAGCTCTTAACAAAAACCAGATCAACTCCATGTAAGGGGGTGAAGCGCATTTTCCTTCCCTTCGCCCTTCTTCTTTCACAGCCTCCCTACTCTTCTTCTTACCTCTACTCTTGACTCCTCCATTACAGCCCTCCTTACCTGCTTTATTGAAGCACATCTCAGCAGTGCCACCAGGGCCAGAGTTTGTGTACTGCATTGCCTAGGAAACAGAGGCGGGGCTGGGCAGCCCCAGCTGCCAAGCTCCCAGAGAGGAGCGGCTCTGAGCTAGCCTACTCAGCAAGTGGGGAATCCTGCAGAGCCACCCTTGGGGCAGGAAATGCACCTCCAAGTCCAGGAGCCTAGGGGAGTGAAAACTCTGCAGCTGGGCAAGAGGTAGGGGGTTTGCTGGATCTGAGGTTGTAGGCTGAAAAGCTTTGGAAGCTGTGCCACCAGAAATGCACTGCTGAGGAAGGAGGGACCCCCATGTTCAGGATGCCCTGAAATCCAGGCTACTAGGTTCAGGGATGTAGGAAAACACAGCCTCTGCAGTGGTGGCCTATGGGGGTGGGATTCCTGGGAAATGCCCAGAAGAGAGGAGTTGGGGACCTAATGGAGCCCAGAAAGTTCTGTATTAGGCCTCTCTTAGACACATTTTCCCTTTTCTTCAAGCAATTCCCATCAGGTTACCCCCTTCTACCCCTAAGTGGTGCTCGAGGCTTTAAAAGGTCTGGAATCCTTAGGGGAACAGTAAGAGTGCAGTGGAATCACAGAAGTGCTTAATAGTTTAAATTTGGAGGTAGTTACTTAAGTCACAGTTTCCTCATCTCTAAATTGGGAATAATAATTCCTCTTTATAAGGTTGTTGAGAAGATTAAGATAACAGGATTAAAGCAGTTCATTGCCTGGTGCTTGGTAGGTGACAATGCAAGAGACTATTATTACTGAAATAGTATCTAGCTAGCTTAGGAGCACTCCCATCCTAACCCAAGAAGAAATATCAGAGTGTATGATGACTTCTTTACCTTTGTCCTAGATATTAACACTAACTTGTTATCACTTGATTTTAGGATAACTTTAGGAGTTGTCAGGTGTGAGAGGCAACAGGATGCAGTGTGATTGGTACATTCTACCTTTGGCTTCTAAGGATGATCTTGGGATCCACACATACCCAAGGCTAGCACAGTCTACAGGATGATTTTATAGCTCTAATATAGGGGTTCCAAAAGAGGTAATACTGAGTCCTAGAGGATATTTTGGAAACTTGTAGAAGTGTTTTGCTTGTTAAAAATTACTGAGGTAATGCTCCTGGTCAATGGGACAGGGAGGCTGAATACCTGTAGCTCATTGCCCAGTTACACAGTGAATTGTGTCAAGTCGTATATAACATTCAAATGTCTTCCTGGCCTCTACAAAAATAACTGATTGTATCTGACATATATAGCAACATTGAAGAAGGTTTTTTTTTTTTTTTTAAACCAAATAATGCAGAAAGCCCAGTAATATAGGAGAAGGTCTTATGAGAAACAAAGCTTAATTGGAATAAAAATATGGTCTCAACATTATTGCACAATTTGCTTCAAGCCTCCTTTCCACTCAAAATATAATTACAGTAAAAATTATGGTAAACAAAATGTAAAGAGATGTAGTATTAACTTGATAATTTTCACTTTCTTTAATATTTTAAGGAATATTAACATTTTTAATACTCATAGTGTTTTTTGAAAATTAGTGTTTACATTATTAGTGACATGAAACATGTCTCACAAAGTACTTTGAAATTATGGCAACATATTCCCTCATTGGTAGATTGGTTTGCTTCAAGATAATCCTCCAGGTGAGAAGAGGTAGAAAAAACAGACTCAGTAAAGCATATATATTTCAAGACATCAGAGATATACCAAAGAACAAAGAACCTGCAGGACCAAGATCCCGGAGAAAGGGGTAGCCCAAAGTGGTGAGCCCAACAGTTGATGCTCCTGTTCCCTTTGAACATTCACTAATTAAAAAGTTGACTGACATAAAAAGGAACGAAATTGGGTCATTTGTAGAGATGTGGATGGGTTTAGAGACTGTCATACAGAGTGAGGTAAGTCAGAAAGAGAAAAGCAAATATCGTATATTAACACATATATGTGGAACCTAGAAAAATGGTACAGATGAACCAGTTTTCAGGGCAGAAATAGAGACACAGATGCAGAGAACAAATATATGGACACCAAGGGGGAAATGCGGTGGGGTGGGGGGTGGGGGTGGTATGATGAATTGGGAGATTGGGATTGACATATATACACTAATATGCATAAAATAGATAATTAATAAGAACCTGTTGTATAAAAATATAAATTAAAATAATAAATAAAATAAATTTAAAAAATAATAATTTTTTAAAAACCTGGTGGAGAAGCAGAGGATTTGAGCAGAAACTTGAGCAGACAGTCTCTGAAAGATGGGGAGCAAAAATTAGGCTGACCATGGGGGAGAGGAGACTGGAAAACACCCTGGACTTTTAGTTATAACTCTAAAGAAATACACCTCAGGAATAAAAGTAAGTAAGAACTAGAGCAGCTCTCAAAAAATTCTGAAATTCAGCTTTGTATCAACTCAGTCCCCAGTTGCATTAAGATGATCTATTTCTACCCTTACTGCATACCAGAAACAAAAGTAATTCATCTATTAGCATAACATCATCCGAGCCTCAAATAATTTTTATAATTTTTTATGCAAAATGTTTGGCATTCAATATAAAACAACCACTCCTACAAAAAAGAAAAAAGAGAAAAAAGAAAAAAAGTAGAAATAAACCCAAAGGAAATCCAGAGATTAGTGTGGACTTTAAGATCAAGTGCGGACTTTAAAATACCCGTACTTGGCTTCAGATTTTAGAAGAAGGCTGAAGATTGCAGCATGAACATAGGAAGCAAAAGAAAACAAGGAAATTTGTGATCATGAAGCAAATTCTTGGTTTCTGAGGTAAGAAGCTAAAAGAAAAAGATAGATTAGACCCTAAAAACAAAACCAATAGAGATCCCAGTGTACTCAGGGAAAGATAAAATTTCCCCATCAGTCTTTATGTTTATGTTACTCATATAACACACAACAGAGCCCACCTTCATCCAGACTGATGCAAATGTATCAACTCTTCACTAAAGCCAATCCAGACATAGTACAGTCAAAGATAGACTGTCTATATGTTATGTATATCTCCTGTATTACTCTTTGTGGAATGGTAAAATTCAGAAGCTAAGCAGAATTTCAGGTAGCTCCAAGGATTGTCAAGAATCATTGAATCTTTAAATGATGGATTATTTTGAATGATGATAATGTGTAAAGGAAACTTTGCAGATGACCCCTTAGAACAGAAGAATAGTTAGACAAAGTTTTATATGTAGCCACTTTTGATGAAGACCTTAAAGAATTCAGCAGTTCTTGTCATATACATTTCTAACCATAGTGATAGCATAAAGAGGATGCCTGATATTTATGGAGACTATCTGTTACAGATTTATGAGATAATTATCTGCTTTCCTCATTTGACTATGTATGAGGCCATTGTAAGAATTATGATTCTAGGGAACCATTTGCTCTGTTTCAGTGGTCTAATTGAATGGGGATAAGTAGACTCAACATTTTGTATAATGTTTTAAATAGATTTTTGTCTCATTTCACATATATACAATGGAATATTACTCAGCCATAAAAAGAAACGAAATTGAGTTATTTGTAGTGAGGTGGATGGACCTAGAGTCTGTCATACAGAGTGAAGTAAGTCAGAAAGAGAAATACAAATACCATATGTTAACACATATATATGGAATCTAAGAAAAAAAATGTCATGAAGAACCTAGGGGTAAGACAGGAATAAAGACACAGACCTACTAGAGAATGGACTTGAGGATATGGGGAGGGGGAATGGTAAGCTGTGACAAAGTAAGAGAGTGGCATGGACATATATACACTACCAAACGTAAAATAGATAGCTAGTGGGAAGCAGCCACATAGCACAGGGAGATCAACTCGGTGCTTTGTGACCATCTAGAGGTGTGGGATAGGGAGAGTGGGAAGGAGGGAGCCGCAAGAGGGAAGAGATATGGGAACATATGTATATGTATAACTGATTCACTTTGTTATAAAGCAGAAACTAACACACCATTGTAAAGCAATTATACTCCAATAAAGATGTTAAAAAAATAAAAATAAAAATGTATTGGATTTAACAGTAATATGTCAATATACAGCAAATGGTAAAAGCTGATAATTGTATTTAAGAGACTAAATGAAAAGATGGAGAATTTTAGAAGTAAAAAAAGAAGCAAATAAAAATTGTAGAAATTAAAAGTGCTGTCACCAAAAGTAATAACTGAATGCATGAAGAACAGAAGATTATAAAAGGTGAAAAAAATTAATGAAATGGAAAATAAATCAAAAGAATGTACTCAGACTGAAGCTTGGAGAGGCAAAGACAGAATATACAGAGGCAGATGAGAAACAATGAAAAGTTCTAACACAGATGTATTTGGAGTTCCACAAGGAATGGAGAGAAAAAGAATGTGGCAGATGCAAGAGTTGAAGAGATAATGGTTAAGAATATTTCTGAACTGATGAAAAACATTGAACCAGAGATTAACAAATGCTACAATCTTAAGCAAGACAAATACAAGGAAAACTTCATTTGGTCATATAGTAAAACTGATGAAAACCTAAAAAGAAAGATTTGAAATTGGCCAGATAAAAAAGGCAGGTTACTTTTAAAGAAGCAACAAGAAGCCTGGAGGGTAACTCTTCAATAGAAAAAAAGAGAAGCCAGGAGACAATGGAATTGTATTTTTAAGTGCTAAAGAAATAACAGTAAAAGGATGGAATATATATCCCATATGAAAACTAACAGAAACAAAGTTAATGTATGCGTACCAAGAGTATGAGGGACATAGAAAGGCTGAGGAATTACTTCAGACTGAGGGATACTGATGAACATAATGTAATGCAACATTTATTCCTGGATAGGATCCTTAATGAGATAGGAAAAATATGTAGTTGGGACAGTTGGCAAATCTGAATAGGGTCTGTGGATTTAATGATAGTGTTTATCAGTGTTGATTTTCAGATTGGTACGGTTGTATGATCATAATTTATGAGAGAATCTCTGGGAGAGTAACAGTAGAGTTTTTAGGGAGAAGGGGGAATCATTTCAGAAAAAATATGTATATATGGAAAGAGAGAGAGAGAGAAGTAACATTTAACAGTTGAGGAATTTGGGTGAAGGGGATAAGGAGATTCTTTGTACTGTTTTTGTAGCTTTTCTTTAAATTTGAAACTTGCAAAATAATAATTTAAAAAAATATATGTATCAGGTATCATTATGAGAGTGAACAACAAAGCCAAGATATGGGAGAAGATATAAGCAAAAAAGCATCTGAACCTGCAATATGCAATAAAATATCCACTACCCATATGTAGCTATTGAGCACTTGAAATGTGGTTTGTCCAAATTGGGATGTATATAAGTGAAAAATGCACACTAGATTTTAAAAACTTAGAATGAAAACAAAGTGTACAAATTATGTCTTTAATAATGTTATATTGGTTACATGTTGAATCGATGATATTTAGATATAATTGGTTAAATAAAACATACAGTAAAATTAACTTCATATGCCACTTTTTACTCTTTTTAATGTAGCTATTGGAAAGTTTAAAATTAAGCACATTTGTTCAAATCGTATTTCCATTGGATAGTGCTGATCTAGAAGATATAAAGCTCTCTTACAGATCAATAAGGAAAAACAACTAATTTTAAAAATTGGTAAAAAACTTGAATGCGCACCACAGAAAAAAGAACATCCAAATGACCAGTAAACGTATAAAAAGTGCTCTACGTCAGTAGTCAAAAGGAAATGAAAATTAAAATCATAATGATGTACCCACCTGATGGCTAAAACTATAAAGATGCAGAATAGTGCTAATGATGTGAAATAACTGGAAAGCTTTAATACACTTTTAATAAAAGGGTAAATTGATACATTCACTTTGGAGAACTGATAGTATTTACTGAAGCTGGGCATAGACATCTCTGTGACCTAATAATTTCTACTCCTTGATATCTACTTAGCAGCAATGAATACAGTTGTGTTCCAAAAACATGTATTGATACAAGAACATTGAAAGCAATGTTACCCATAATAGTCCCCAAACTGGAACAAGTGAACGTCCATTAGCATTAAAAAGGGACCTTCAAGATGGCGGAGGAGTAAGACACGGAGATCACCTTCCTCCCCCAAAATACGTCAGAAATACATCGACATGTGGAACAACTCCTACAGAACACCTACTGAACGCTAGCAGAAGACCTCAGACTTCCCAAAAGGCAAGAAACTCCCTAGTACCTGGGTAGGAAAAAGAAAAAAGAAAAACCAGAGACAAAAGAATAGGGACAGGACCTGCACCTCTGGGAGGGAGCTGTGAAGGAGGAAAGGTTTCCACACACTAGGAAGCCCCTTCACTGGCAGAGCCAGGGGGTGGGTGGGCGGGGGGGAGGTTGGGAAGCTTCGGAGCCATGGAGGAGAGCGCAGCAACAGGGGTGCAGAGGGCAAAGTGGAGAGATTCCCGCACAGAGGATCGGTGCCGACCGGCACTCACCAGCCTGAGAGGCTTGTCTGCTCACCTGCTGGGGCGGGTGGGGGCTGGGAGCTGAGGCTCAGGCTTCGGAGGTCAGATCTCAGGGAGACGACTGAGGTTGGCTGCATCAACACAGACTGAAGGGGACTAGTGCACCACTGCTAGCCGGGAGGGAGTCCGGGAAAAAGTAAGGACCTGCCTAAGAGGCAAGAGAACATTGTTTCCGGGTGCACGAGGAGAGGGGATTCAGAGCACTGCCTAAATGAGCTCCAGAGATGGGCATGAGCCACGGCTATCAGCGCAGACACCAAAGAAGGGCCTGAAACACTAAAGCTGCTGCTGCAGCCACCAAGAAGCCTATGTGCAAGCACAGGTCACTATCCACACCTCCCCTCCTGGGAGCCTGTGCTGCCTGCCACTGCCAGGGTCCCGTGGTCCAGGAACAACTTCCCTGGGAGAACACATGGCACGCCTCAGACTGTTGCAATGTCATGCTAGCTTCTGCCACCGCAGGCTTGCCCCGCATTCCATACCCCTCCCTCCCCTCTGCCTGAGTGAGCCAGAGCCCCCTAATCAGCCACTACTTTAACCCCGTCCTGTCTGGGCAGGAAAAAGACGCCATCAGGCAACCTACACACATAGGCAGGGCCAAATTCAAAGCTGAACCCCAGGAGCTGTGCGAACAAAGAACAGAAAGGGAAATTTCTCCCAGCAGCCTCAGGAGCAGCAAATTAAATCTCCAGAGTCAACCTGATGTACCCTGCATCTGTGGAAAACCTGAATAGAAAATGAATCATCCCAATATCGAGGTGGTGGACTTTGGCAGCAACTGTAGACTTGGGGTTTGCTTTCTGCATCTAGTTTGTTTCTGGTTTGATATTTATCTTAGTTTATTATTTAGAGGTTATTATCACTGGTAGAATTGTTTATTGATTTAGTTGCTCTCTTCCTTTATTTTTTTAATATATAAATATATATATATATATTTCCTCTTTCTCTTTTTGGGAGTGTGTATGTGCATGCTTCTTTGTGTGATGTTGTCCATATAACTTTCCTTTTACCATTTGTCTTAGGGTTCTACCTGTCCTTTTATTTGTTGTGTTTTTTTGTATACTTTTTAGCACTTGTTATTGGTGGATTTGTTTTATTTTTTGGTTTTGTTGCTCTATTCTTTATTATTTTAAATGACTTTTTAATATTTTTATTTTTAATAGTTTTTTCTTTATGTTATAACTTTCTTTTCTTTCTTTCTTTCCTTCTTTCTTTTTCTTTCTTTCTTTTTCTTTCTTTTCTTTCTTTCTTTCTTTCTTTCTTTCTTTCTTTCTTTCTTTCTTTCTTTCTTTCTTTCTTTCTTTCTTTCTTTCTTTCTTTTTTCTCTCCCTTTTCTTCTGAGCCATATGGCTCACAGGTTCTTGGTGCTCTGGCTAGGTGTCAGGCCTCTGCTTCTGCGGTGGGAGAGCCGAGTTCCGGACATTGGTCCACCAGAGACCTCCTGCTCCACGTAATATCAAATGGTGAAAGACGTCCCAGAGATCTCCATCTCAATGCTAAGACCCAGCTCCACTCAATGACCAGCAAGCTACAGTGCCAAACAACTCGCAAGGCAGGAACACAACACCACCCATTAGCAGAGAGGCTGCCTAAAATCATAATAAGGTCACAGACACCCAAAAACACATCACTGGACATGGTCCTGCCCATCAGAAAGACAAGATCCAGCCTCATCCACCAGAACACAGGCACCAGTCCACTCCATCAGAAGCTTACCCAACCTACTGAACCAACCTTAGCCAGTGGGGGCAGACACCAAAAACAACGGGAACTACAAACGTGCAGCCTGTGAAAAGGAGACCCCAAACACAGTAAGTTAAGCAAAATAGGAGACACAGAAACACACAGAAGATAAAGAAGCAAGGTAAAATCCCATCAGACCAAACAAATGAAGAGGAAATAGGCAGTCAACCTGAAAAATAATTCAGAGTAATGATAGTAAAGATGATCCACAATCTTGGAAAAAGCAGGGAGAAAGTAAAAGAAACGTTTAACAAGGACCTAGAAGAACTAAAGAGCAAACAAACAATGATGAACAACACAATAAATGAAATAAAAAATTCTCTAGAAGGAATCAATAGCAGAATAACTGATGTATAAGAACAGATAAGTCACCTGGAAGATAAAATAGTGGAAATAACTACCACAGAGCAGAATAAAGAAAAAAGAATGAAAAGAATACAGGATAGAGCAGAAGCAAGAAGAACTACAATCCTGAAGCCTGTGGAACAAAAACCACATTCACAGAAAGATGGACAAGATGAAAAGGCAGAGGGCTATATACCAGATGAAGGAACAAGATAAAACTGCAGAAAAACAACTAAATGAAGTGGAGATAGGCAACCTTCCAGAAAAGGAATTCAGAATAATGATAGTGAAGATGATCCAGGACCTCGGAAAAAGAATGGAGGCAAAGATCGAGAAGTTGCAAGAAATGTTTAACAAAGACCTAGAAGAATTAAAGAACAAACAAAGAGAGATGAACAATACAATAACTGAAATGAAAACTACACTAGAAGGAATCAATAGCAGAATAACTGAGGCAGAAAAATGGATAAGTGACCTGGAAGACAGAATGGTGAAATTCACTGCTGTGGAACAGATTAAAGAAAAAAGAATGAAAAGAAATGAAAACAGCCTAAGAGACCTCTGGGACAACATTAAATGCAACTACATTCGCATTATAGGGGTCCCAGAAGGAGAAGAGAGAGAGAAAGGACCAGAGAAAATATTTGAAGAGATTATAGTCGAAAACTTCCCTAACATGGGAAAGGAAATAGCCACACAAGTCCAGGAAGTGTAGCGAGTCCCATACAGGATAAACCCAAGGAGAAACACACTGAGACACATAGTAATCAAATAGGCAAAAGTTAAAGACAACGAAAAATTATTGAAAGCAGCAAGGGAAAAACGACAAATAACATACAAGGGAACTCCCATAAGGTTAACAGCTGATTTCTCAGCACAAACTCTACAAGCCAGAAGGGAGTGGCATGACATATTTAAAGTGAAGAAAGGGAAGAACCTACAGCCAAGATTACTCTACCCAGCAAGGATCTCATTCAGATTTGATGGAGAAATCAAAAGCTTTACAGACAAGCAAAAGCTAAGAGAATTCAGCACCACCAAACCAGCTCTACAACAAATGGTAAAGGAACTTCTCTAAGTGGGAAACACAAGAGAAGAAAAGGACGTACAAAAACAAACCCAAAACAATTAAGAAAATAGTCATAGGAACATACAAATCAATAATAACCTTAAATGTGAATGGATTAAATACTCCAACCAAAAGTCCAGGATGAGATGTCTTCACAGGTGAATTCTATCAAACATTTAGAGAAGAGCTAACACCCCTCCTCCTCAAACTCTTTCAAAAAATTGCAAAGGAAGGAACACTCCCAAACACATTCTATGAGGCCACCATCACCCTGAAAGCCACACCAGAAAAAGATACTACAAAAAAAGAAAATTACAGACCAATATCACCAATGAATATACATGCAAAAATCCTCAACAAAATACTAGCAAACAGAATCCAACAACACATTAAAAGGATCATACGCCATGACCAAGTGGGATTTATCCCAGGGATGTGAGGATTCTTTAATATAAACAAATCAATCAATGTGATACACCATAGTAACAAACTTAAGGATAAAAGCCATGTGATCATCTCAATAGATGCAGAAAAAGCTTTCAACAAAATTCAACATCATTTATGATAAAAAAAAAAAAAAAAAACACTCCAGAAAGTAGGTATAGAGGGACCTTACTTCAACATAATAAAGGCCATATATGAAAAACCCACAGCCAACATAGTTCTCAATGGTGAAAAACTGAAACCCTTTCCTATAAGATCAGGAACAAGAAAATGTTGTCCATTCTCACCACTATTATTCAACATGGTTTTGGAAGTTTTAGCCACAGCAATCAGAGAAGAAAAAGAAATAAAAGGAATCCAAATTGGATATGAAGAATTAAAGTTGTCACTGTTTGCAGATGACATGACACTACACATAGAAAATCCTAAATATGGCACCAGAAAACTGCTAGTGGTAATCAATGAATTTGGTAAAGTAGCAGGATACAAAATTAATGCACAGAAGTCTCTTGCATTCCTATACACTAATGATGAAACATCTGAAAGAGAAATTAAGGAAACACTCCCATTTACCATTGCAACAAAAAGGATAAAATACCTAGGAATAAGCCTACCTAAGGAGACAAAATACTTGTATGCAGAAAACTATGACACTGATGAAGGAAATTAAAGATGATACAAAGAGATTGAGAGATATTCCACATTCTTGGATTAGAAGAATCAACATTGTGAAAATTACTATATTCCCCAAAGCAATCTACAGATGAAATGCAATCCCTATCAAACTACCAATGGCATTTTTCACAGAACTAGAACAAAAAATTTCACAATTTGTATGGAAACACAAAAGACCTTGAACAGCCAAAGCAATCTTGAGAAAGAAAAATGGAGCTGGAGGAATCAGACTCCTGGAAATCAGAGTATACTACAAAGCTACAATAATCAAGACAGTATGGTACTGACGCAAAAACAGAAATATAGATCAATGGAACAGGATAGAAATCCCAGAGATAAACCCATGTATATATGGTCTCCTTATTTTTGACAAAGGAGGCAAGGATATATAATGGAGAAAAGTCAGCCTCTTCATTAAGTAGTGCTGGGAAAACGGGACAGCTACATGTAAAAGTATGAAATTAGAACACTCCTTAACACCATACACAAAAATAAACTCAAAATGGATTAAAGACCTAAATGTAAGGCCAGACACTATAATACTCTTAAAGGAAAACATAGGCAGAACACTCTATGACATAAATCACAGCAAGATCCTTTTTGACCCACCTCTTGGAGAAATGGAAATAAAAAGAAAAATAAACAAATGGGACCTAATGAAACTTAAAAGCTTTTGCACAGCAAAGGAAACCATAAACAAGATGAAAAGACAACACTCAGAATGGGAGAAAATATTTGCAAATGAAGCAACTGACAAAGGCTTAATCTCCAAAATTTATAAGCATCTCATACAGCTCTATATCAAAAAAAAATCCAATCTAAAAATGGGCTGAAGACCTAAATCAACTCTTTTCCAAAGAAGATATACAGATTACCAACAAACACATGAAAGGATGCTCAACATCACTAATCATTAGAGAAATGAAAATCAAAACTACAATGAGGTATCCTCTCACACCAGTCAGAATTGCCATCATCAAAAAATCTACAAACAATAAATTCTGGAGAAGGTGTGAAGAAAAAGGTACCCTCTTGCACTGTTGGTGGGAATGTAAATTCATACAGCCACTATGGAGAACAGTATGGCGGTTCCTTAAAAAACTAAAAATAGACCTACCATACAACCCAGCAATCCCACTACTGGGCATATATTCTGAGAAAACCATAATTTAAAGAGTCATGTACAAAAATGTTCATTGCAACTCTATTTACAATAGTCAGGACATGGAAGCAACCTAAGTGTCCATCATCGGATGAATGGATAAAGAAGATGTGGCACATATATACAATGGAATATTACTCAGCCATAGAAAGAAACGAAATTGAGCTATTTGTAATGAGGTGGATAGACCTAGAATCTGTCATACAGAGTGAAGTAAGTCAGAAAGAGAGAGACAAATACCATATGCTAACACATATATATGGAAACTAAAAAAAAAAAAAAAAAGTGGTTATGAAGTACCTAGGGGCAGCACAGAAATAAAGACACAGACGTAGAGAGTGGACTTGAGGACACAGGGAGTGGAAAGGGTAAGTTGGGACGAAGTGAGAGAGTGGCATGGACTTATATATACTACCAAATGTAAAGTAGATAGCTAGTGGGAAGCAGCCGCATAGCACAGGGGATCAGCTCAGTGCTCTGTGACCACCTGGAGGGGTGGTATAGGGAGGTCCAGAGGGAGCTGCAAGTGGGAGTAGTAATGGGGATATATGCATATGTATAGCTGATTCACTTTGTTATAGAGCAGAAACTAACACACCATTGTAAAGCAATTATACTCAACAAAGGTGTTAAAAATAATAATAAAAGGGGTTCTATTGAAAAGATTTTTTTAAAAGTTAAAAAAAAGTAAAAAAAAAAAGGTATTCATTATTTTACTTTATGTTGTAGATTCCACATATAAGTGATGACATACAGTATTTGTCTGTCTCTGTCTGACTTATCGCACTTACCATAATAACCCCCAGCTCCATCCATGTTGTTGCAAATAACAACAATAACAATAGCAGTTGTTGCTTCTCATGGTTGAATAATTAATATTCCATTGTGTGTATGTGTGTGTGTGTGTATATATATATATATAGATATATATATATATATATATCTATATCTATATATATATATATCTCACATCTTCTTTATCCATTCATCTGTTGATGGAAACTTAGGTTGCTTCCATACCTTGGTTATTGTAAATAATTCTGCTATGAACATTGGGGTGCATGTATCCCTTCAAATTAGTGTTTTTGTTTTCTTTGGATATATACACAGAAGTGGAATTACTGGATCATATGGTAGTCCTATTTTTAGCTTTTAAAAGAACTTCCATACTGTTTTCCATAGTGGCTGCACCAATTACACTCTCACCAACAGTGTGCAAGTGTTCCCTTTTCTCCATATCCTCACCAACATTTGTTATTTGTGGTCTTTTTGATGACAGTCCTTCTGACAGATGTGAGGTGAACTCTCATTGTGGTTTTCATTTGCAGTTCTCTGATGATTAGCAACATTGAGCATCTCTTCATGTGCCTGTTGGCAATCTACATGTCTTCTTTGGAGAAATATCTCTTCAGGTCTTCTCCCCTTTTTCTAATAGGGCTGGGTTTTTTTGATGTTGAATTGTATGAGCTGTTTATATATGATGGATATTAACCCCTTACTAGTCATATTATTTGGAATATTTTCTCCCATTCAGTATGTTACCTTTTCATTTTGTTGATGATATCCTTTGCTGTGCAAAAGTTTTTAGATTTCATAAGGTCCCATTTGTTTATTTTTGCTTTTGTTTACTTCACCTTAGGAGACAAAGCCAAAAAAGTATTACTACTATTTATGCCAAAGTGTGTTCCACCTTTGCTTTCTTCTAGGAGATTCATGATTTCAGGCCTTACATTTAGGTCTTTAATCCATTTTAAGTTTATTTTTGTACATGGTGTGAAAAATGTTCTAATTTCATTCTTTTACATGTAGTTGTCCAGTTTTCTCAGCATCACTTATTGAAGAGATTGTCTTTTCTCCATTGTATATTCTTGGGTCCTATGTTATAGATTAATTGACCATACATGTGTGGGTTTCTTTCTGAGCTCTCTATTCTGTTCCATTGGGCATGTGTCTGTTTTTGTGCCTGATCATACTGTTTTGATCACTGTAGCTTTGTAGTATAGTCTGAAGCCAGGGAGCATGATACCTCCAGCTCTGTTCTTTCCCAAGATTGTTTGGAGTATTCAGGGTCTTTTGTGTTTCCATACAATTTTTTTTTTTTTTTTTTTTTTGGTGGTACACGGGACTCTCAGTGTTGTGGCCTCTCCCATTGTGGAGCACAGGCTCCGGATGCACAGGCTCAGTGGCCATGGCTCACAGGCCTAGCCGCTCCGTGGCATGTGGGATCTTCCTGAACTGGGACACGAACCCATGTCCCCTGCATCGGCAGGCGGACTCTCAACCACTGCGCCACTAGGGAAGCCCCTCCATACAAATTTTTAAATTGTTTGTTCTAGTTTTGTGAAAATTGCCCTTGGTTTTTTGATAGGGATTGCATTGAATCTGTAGATTGCCTTGGGTAGTATGGACGTTTTAACAATATTAATCATTCCAATCCATGAACATGGTGTATCTTTCCATCTGTCTGTTTCATCTTCAGTTTCTTTCATCAGTGTCTTATAGTTTTCCAAGTACAGGTCCTTTATGTCCTTTAGTAGGTTTATTCCTAGGTATTTTATTCTTTTTGATATAATTGTTAATGGAATTTTTTCCTTAATATTTCTTTTTGATAGTTTGCTGTTTGTTTATAGAAATGCAATAGATTTCTGTATATTAATTTTGTCTCCTGCAACTTTACCAAATCATTGATGAGCTCTAGTTTTCTGGTGGCATCTTTAGGATTTTCTATGTATAGTATCATGTCATCTGCAAACAGTAAGAGTTTTACTTCTTTTCCAATTTGGATTCCTTTTATTTCTTTTTCTTCTCTGATTGCTGTGGCTAGAACATCCAATATGATGTTGAATAATAGTGGTGAGAGTGGACATCCTTGTCTTGTTCCTGATCTTAGAGGAAATGTTTTCAGCTTTTCACCATTGAGTATGATATTAGCTGTGGGTTTGTCATATATGGCCTTTATTACACTAAGATATGTTCTCTCTATGCCCACTTTCTGGAGAGTTTTTATCATAAATAGATGTTGAATTTTGTCAAAAGATTTTTCTGCACCTATTGAGAAGATCATATGGTTTTTATTCTTCAGTTTGTTCATGTGGTGTATCACATTGATTGATTCGTGGATACTGAAAAATCCTTGCATCCCTGGGATAAAACCCACTTGATCACAGTGTATGATCCTTTTAATGTATTGTCAGATTCAGTTTGCTAATATTTTGCTGAGGATTTTTGCATCTATGTTCATTGGTGATATTGGCCTGTAATTTTCTTTTTTTTGTGATATGTTTGTCTGGTCTTGGTATCAGAGTGCTGCTGGACTCATAGAATGAGTTTAGAAGCATTCCTTCCTCTGTAATTATTTTGGAATAGTTTGAGAAGGATAATTATTAACCCATCCCCAAATATTTGGTAAAATTCACCTGTGAAGCCATTTGATCTTGGACTTTTGTTTTTTGGGAGTTTTTACATTACTGGTTCAATTTCATTAATGGTAATTGGTTTGTTCATACTTTCTATTTTTTCCTGGTTCAGCCTTCAGAGATTGGGAGATTGTACATTTCTAGGAATTTATCCATTTCTTCTAGGTTGTCCATTGTATTGGCATATAGTTGCTTGTAGTAGTCTCTTATGCTCCTTTGTATTTCTGTGGTGTCAGTTGTCATTTCTTTTTCCCACCTAATTTTATTGATTTGGGCCCTCTCTTTTTGTCTTGATGAGTCTGGCTATCAATTTTGTTTATCTTTTCAAAGTACCAGCTCTTAGCTTCATTGATCTTTCCTATTTTTAAGTCTCTGTTTCATTTATTTCTTCTCTGATCTTTATGACTTCTATCCTCCTGCTATCTTTGGGATTTATTTGCTCTTCTTTTCTAGTTCCTTTAGGTGTAAGTTTAGATTGTTCATTTGAGATTTTTTGTTTGTTTCCTGAGGTTAGCTTGTATCACTATAAACTTCCCTCTTGGAATTGCTTTTGCTGTGTCCCATAGATTTTGAATTATGTTTTTATGTTCATTTGTCTCTGGGTATTATTTTTTATTTCCTCTTTGATTTCTTCAGTGATCCTTTGGTTGTTTAATAGCATATCATATAGCCTCCACGTGTTTATGTTTTTGTCCAGTTTTTTCTTGTTGATTTTTAGTTTCATTGCACTGTGTTTGGAAAAGATGCTTGATATGATTTTAATTTTCTTAAATTTATCAAGGTTTGTTTTGTAGCCTAGCATATGATCTGTCCTGGAGAATATTCCATTTGCACTTGAAAAACATGTGTTTTCTGCTGCTTTTAGAGGAGATATTCTTTATACATCCATTAAGTTCATCTGGTCTAATGTGTTAATTAGGTCCCATGTTTCCTTATTGATTTTCTGTCTGAATTATCTGTCCATTGATGTAAATGGGGTGTTACAAGTCCCTATTATTATTGTTTTACTGTCAATTTCTCCCTTTATGTCTGTTAATATTTGCTTTATGTATTTAGGGGATCCTATGCTGGGTGCATATATATTTACAATTGTTATGTCTTCTTCTTAGAAGAAGACACCATTGTGTGGGGCCTGGTCTTGGGTCCTCTGATGGGCAGAGCCATGTCCAGGGGTGGCTATAGGCTCAGGGGATCTTAAGGCAGTCTTTCTGCTGGTGGATGGGGTTGTGTCCCCACTTAGTTGCTTGGCCCGAGTCAACCCAGTACTGGTGCCTACGAGCCGGTGAGTGTGGGCGGGCTGGGTCCTGAGGCTAATTAGCTCGGAGGAGAATTCCAAAATGGTGCTTGCCAGCACCAGTGTCCACGTGGTAGAATGAGCACCCCAAAATGCTGCTGCCAATGTCTAGGTCCCCAGGGTGAGCTTCAGTTCTCTCCTGTGTCTCCCAGAGGCTCTCCAAGATCAGTAGGTAGGTCTGACCCAGGGTCCTTTCAAATTACTGCTTCTCCCTTGGTCCTGAAGAATGTGAGATTTATGTGAGCCCTTTAAGAATGGAGTCTCTATTTCCCACAATGCTCTGAGTCTCTTGAAAGTAAGCCCTGCTGGCATTCAAAGCCAAATGTTCTATGGGCTCGTCTTCTTGGTGCAGGACTCCCAGGCTGTGGAACCTGTTGTGGGTCTCAGACCCCTCTCTCCTTGAGAAGAAACTCTGCATTTGTAATTATTCTCCTGTTTGTAGGTCACTCACCCAGGGGTATCAGTCTTAACTATACTGCAACTCCACCCCTCCTACTCATCTCTTGTAGTTCCTCCTTTATATCTTTAGTTGTAGAAGATCTTTTCTGGTAAGCCCTTTTCTTTTTCATTGATAGCTGTTCTGTAAATTGTTGTAATTTTCATGTGCCCGTGAAAGAAGGTGAGCTCAGGGTATTTCTACTCCTCCATCTTGGCTAACTCTCCCTATTTCTTGAACTGGATACTGCTTAAACCAATGAGTTCACCTTGAATATTTCATTAATCTGTTCAGTTATGATTTGGACCTTTTTTGGTATGTAAGATAGACCAATAAAATAGCTTATTTAAAAAAATCTGGCACATTAACATTATTTACTCACTTCTTTTCAAGAATAACATAGTCACACCCACTTCACTTTTTTTTTTTACTTCAATGATTTGTAATTTGAGTATTATCCTTCTTCTAACTAAAGCTATTTACCTTCTTCTGTTACCAGAAACCAGTAAGTCTAGAGTGTTATTAATTCTCCTAACATTAGTTTTTGTTCTGATGTCCACTTATAACACTGCTCTTTTACTTTCCTAAACTACTTGTATGAAATGACATTTAACCTTCTCTCTTAATTCTAGACTTACTCATTATTCATTATATGGTGCAAGAGCCTGACTACTCTATTCTTCTAAAGTAGTTGTATCTGAGCATTTATATATTGCAATATTATTATTTTATTAGGAATTATTTTTCCTCCTTTACAATTATAGCATAATATTAGTAGGTTATGCTATCCATGAAGTTAATCTTAGGATAATAAAGGGAGAGTTACAAAATAATTAGTTACTCAAAGCAGGACTTGGGTCTAAACAGAATTGAGAACCTCTGATCAAAATAATAGGGATTCTGCTGGAGGATGGATGTGTCTTGAGAAGGGAAACAAAGGAGAGGATAATAGACTTTCTAAATCCCACTTTCCTGACTTCCTTAAACACAAGTCTCTTTCATTTATTGGTAGAAGAACAAACACAGGCTTTGAAGCCCCTCAGAACTGGTTTCTAATAGGTACAGGTCTGTTATTTACTAGCTACATGACCTTGTAGAAGTTACTTAAACCACCTAAGCCTTGGTTCATCTATAAAATAGCACTAATCATTTCTTGCTTCTTAGGGTTGCCATGAGAATTTAGGAGTTAACACAGACAAATCTTGCACAGCAAGTGACTAACCTATAATTGACATTGAACAAATATTAATGCACTTCCAATCTACCAACTCCATGCCCAGGACTATAGCTAATTCCAAGGGTACCTTTGTGCAAATTTTAAAATTGTATCCTTTCATCTGGATGGGTGTCACTCCCAGTCAAGTCTCATGACTTGGTGAGTGGAGCACTGCGCCTATCCCCACGAGGATCAAGGTCCTTCCCCTACCTCTCTCCAATTAGACTCCAATACTGAAGGAATGAGTTTTCATACATGTGCTGGAGTCCAAGGATATGATTACCATGATCAAAGTCCCAAAGGAATGGCTGGGTGATCTGTAGCATAATTTTGTTTCCCTTCATGTTCCTGGATAGACCAGATGGCATGAAGATCTACCAGATCTTCAAAGTAGATCTCTGAGAAGATCTCTGAGAAGCTCTGAACCAGAGCTCTCTATCAAAGGGACTTTTAAAAACCCTGACTCTCTTGTATACCATCTCCATGAGTGACTACTCTTACAAGTGGACTTTAACCAAGAATTTGATGGGTGTAACTCAGACTGGCTGCTAAGCAACAGCCCCTCCCTGCTTGAAGTCATTGTGACATTGCTTTCTACAAGGCAACATTATGATGTAGAAGGAGCCAGAAAAGCCCAACTTTGAAAATAAGCTCTGCTAACTATTAACTTCATAATCTTGGGCAAATTTTCCTCACAATATCTCAGTTTCTTCACCTGTAGCACAAGGACAATATTCACCATGTAGGAGATAACTTATATAAAGTCCAATGCTTGGCTTACTCAACTTGTTCATCATTTCCCTTCCTGCCCTCATTGATTTATTCATTCAACAGGTACTTATTAAACTCTTATAATATGTCAGGTACTGCTCTAGGCTTTGGGAATATAGCAGTGAACAGAAATCCTTGTTCTTCTAGAGGTTAATTCTAGCAGGGGAGGCAATAAAAGTGGTAAATACATAAAATGTATGGGATGTCAGGTATTGATTTTGCCAAGGAAAAACAAAGGAATCACAGACAGGGAAGAAGGGAAAAGGGAGTTTCATGGCCAGGAAGGGGCCCACTAGAAGGTGGCTTCAAGGAAAGGCCTACAGGAAGTGAGGCAGAAAGTCAAATGGAAATCTTGGGGAAGAGTATTCTAGCTTGTGCAAAAGCCCCGAGGCAGTAACATGCCTGGACTATTGGAGAAACAGCAGAGACACCAACGTAGTTGAAATAGAGGTAGTGAGAAGTGTTTTCAACATTTCTTTTAAGGCAGGTTTAGTGGTGATGAACTCCCTCAGGTTCTGTTTGTCTAGGAAAGCCTTTATTCCTTCATTATAATTAAGTATAAATTTGCTGGGTAGAGTATTCTCAGCTGACAGTTTTTAATTTTTCAATATTATGAGTATGTCATCCCACTTTCTCCTGGGCTGTAGAGTTTCTGCTAAGGAATCTACTGATAGTCTAATGGGGGCTCCTTGTAGGTTACTGTCTTTATTTTCCCCCTGGCTGCCTTTAAAATTCTTTCTTTGTCATTGACTTTTTTTTTTTTTTTTTTTTTGTGTGGTACGCAGGCCTCTCACTGTTGTGGCCTCTCCCGTTGCGGAGCACAGGCTCCAGACGCGCAGGCTCAGTGGCCATGGCTCACGGGCCCAGCCACTCCACGGCACGTGGGATCTTCCCGGACCAGGGCACGAACCCATGTCCCCTGCATCGGCAGGCGGACTCTCAACCACTGCGCCACCAGGGAAGCCCTGTCATTGACTTTTGACAGTTTTAATATAATGTGTCTTGGAAAAGGTCTTCTTGCCCTGAGATAATTATGTGTTCTCTTATCTTTGTGAACTTGTATACCCAGTTCCTTCCCAGGCTTGGGAGTTCTAACCAATTATTTCTTTAAATAAACTCTCTGTTCCTTTCTCCCTCTCTTCTCCTTCTGGGATACCCATTAGGCTTATGTTGCCTTTCCTAATGGAATTGGGTAGTTCTCATAGAATTTATTCGTTAAAAAAAATCGTAGTTGTCTTTTCTCTTCTACCTGAATCATTCGTAGATTTTGAACCTACGAGCTCTCTTTTGCTTATGGTCTGCTCTATTTCCAATGCTTTTAATGCTTTCTTCATCTAATTTATTGAGTTCTTCAGCTCCAGAATTTCTGTTTTGTTCTTCTTTAGAGTTTCAGTCTCTTCAGTAAAGCATTCCTTCTGTTCATTAATTTTATTCCTGAGCTCATTGAACTGTCTTTCTGAGTTTTCTTGTAGCTCATTGAGTTCTTTCATAACAGATATTTTCAATTCTCTATCAGTTAGTTCACACTCTTTCATGACTTTAAGTTTGGTTTCCTGAGAATTGCCGTTTTCTTTTTGTGATACCATATTACCATGGTTTTTCATGGTGCTTAATGAGTTGTTCCTCTGCTGGCACTTTTGAAGTAGCAAACACCTTTTTTAATTAGGTAAAACTCTTTTCACTTTGATTTTAACAATTCAACATGTTGGTTATTAGAGGCCTTTTTTTTTTTTTTTTCCCAGTAGGTAGTGCTATAGCACAGTTTTTGTTTCTCTTACCTGAAATGTCTCTGGCTATATTTGAAAATTGACTTTCCACCCTCCACCGCCTCTGCCAGAGGTGTCACTTATGCCCTTGCTGCTTTGCCTCCAGAATCTCTGGTGCCTTGCTGTTGTCAATGTTGCCATTGTTGCTAGGGTCACTGCCAAGGGCATCAAGATGGTGGGCACCTCCACTGGGTCCAGGGATGCTTAGGTGGTGGGCAACTCTGCCACAGCAAGGGCAGAGGGAGGGTGGGGTAGGAAGGGGGTCATGGGTGCCTTTGATGCATCTGGGATTGTCAGATGCAAGAGTGCCAGAGTCCAGGCACCACCAGAACTGGAGGGACTGAGGTCATGGGCCTTGCCACTGCTGATGCCTGGTTCCCTGTGTCTGGGGTATTGCTGCAGTCTGGAGGCCTACTTTGTGTGTGCTGCCTCCCCTATTACTACTGGGTCCTCTGGAACTGTTGGCTCAGTACTGTCGTGGCCACGGAGTCCAGATTGCAAGTACCACCTCTCCTGTTCTCCCAATTCCATCTCCTCTATTTATTCCAGTCTACTTATCTTCAGATGTACAGATGTGTGGATCTCTCCAGAATCCTAGTGTGTTGGACCAGAGGAACCTTTGTTGAGTTATGAACGTTTTACTCATTGTAGATTGAAGAGGAGAGACCAACAGACTGTCTCATACTACCATGATATTGACATCACCGCTGATCTTCTTTTTCCCAACATGCCATGTTCATTCCACCTCAAGGACTTTGTACTTGCTGCACCTCTGCACTTTTCCCAGATCTCAGAATGACTGATTCCTCTCTAATATCAAGGATCATCTCATATGGGATCTCTCCAGAAATGCCTTCCTGCACTGCTCAAACTAAAATAGGCTCCTCCCTTGGTCACTTTCTATCACTGATTCACTTTGCTCATTTCTTTTTTCTTTTTCTTTTTTTTTTTTTTTTTTTGCTAATTTATTGCTTAACACTCCCATCAGCAAAATATAATCCCCATAAGGGTGAACTCTTTATGTTATTCACCACTATGTCTTTAGTACCTAGAACATTATCTGGCACATAATAATCAAGAAATGTTGTGGGCTCATGAATAAATAGTCATTACCCAGAAAGCTGCATGTGCCTCATCATTACCACCAGTGCTGCCATCTACCATGAGAACACTGAGATCTGTGTCAAAGGAGGCAGTAAAACATAATAGTTAGGACTGTGACCTCTTTTGGATCTGGCTCTGCAACTTATAGCTGTGAGATGTCGGGCAGGTTATTCAGTTTCTTGGGTTAATGTTATCTTCCTCACAAAGTTGCTGAGCGAATTAAATAACAAAACACATGTAAAACACTTAAAATGGAGTTTGACATACAGTAAGCATGCCAGAAAATAGGAGCCATTATATTCTTATTACTTAGGATTCTTTCAGTTGAAAATAAAAGAAACAAACTTAAGCCAGCTTATGTAGCAAAGAGGAGGTTATTACATACTTATAGGGGTGTTTCACAGAACCCAAAGGCAGAAATGCATCTGGGCCTCAGGAAGGAGCTAGAATGAAGAGTTGGAAAGCTATTGATAAATGTTCTCTCTGCATCTTTAATCGTGGCTTTTCTCCACTGCTCCCCTTTAGTCTTCTTGCTCTGCATCCAGGGCAACTTTCCCTTCTCTTCAGTTTCTCACTACAGATCCTAAGCTTATATATTATAGGCAAAGCCAGTCTCAGGGACTGTTTGCCATTCCTTGTTCTCTGTTGCAGATTCCAAGGGGTGATAATCTGATAAGCCCTCTTGAATCTGATGTCTACGCCAGTCAATCAGCCAAGCCAGGGGAGGAGATAATGCAGTAAAACCACAGCTGCTAGTGACCACAGCTATGGTTTCAAGGAAAGGACCTCTGCTTTCACTCCTGAGAAAGGCAGACATCCCCAAAGGAGCCCACTGCAAAGACCTTCCCGATGGTGCCAATTCAGGGGAGCTGGACCAGCTCTGGGACCTCAGCAGACACGGAAAGAATGTCCTGGCCTTCTGTTCCTTGAGCATGCCAAACAGGCCTGTGCCCCCGAGTCTCCCAGAATCACTTTGGTTCCCTACTGAGAACAGTCACCAAGATGCAGACCTATCTTCTTCATGTCCTCATCCCATGCCAACACCGAACATTCAGATGTTTCCTCCTACAACATCCAACCTTTATGCAGATCAACCTAAGCCAGTAGAAGGCTTGTGGGTTTGTTGGTGTCATCACTTCTTCACATACTCTCTTCTGCCACTCCACCCCCATGCACAACCTGTATTTTCAAATCTAGAAGGGTCTCCACCCAAATCACTTAAAACCAAGGACACTCATGTTTTGACTGATGGATTTTATTGCAGCACTCTAGGTAGGAGCAAGGTGTGCTAAACAAAGGAGACTGTTCAGTACATTAGGGAATGGAGACACAGGTCAGATTTATGCCAACTTGCAGCACTGACAGCTGGTGTCAAAGACAAGCCCAGCCGGGCAATACTGCTCGTATGTGATTCCATTTGCGCAGTTCACGAAGGCATTTCTGTTATTTGCCACAGGGTAGAGGCCATTGGCTTTGCCGGCACAGTATCCACTACCCACAGAGCTGCTACTCCCACTTCCACTTCCACTCCCACTTCCGGTACGACTGTTGGGCTCACTGGACTGAGTGGAGGTGGTGCAACCTGAAACAGCATGAAGAGCGTACTAGTGGACCTGGCAGAAGCTCTCAGATTCACCTAGAGGTGAAGAACTAGCAGACCTGGGGTGAGGTCTGGAGGTGGAGTGCAGTTCGCTCTGGGTCCCTGTAACTGAGGAGCTCACAAGATAACTCCATCTTAGGAATTAGGAACAGCTATAATTTCAAGCCAGCCCAGTTTTAAATTTTAAAAGTTCTCTCTTATGATGTTAAAATCATTTTTAAAAAATTTTACTGAGCACCCAATATATGCGAAATGCTTTTCCAGGATCTGGTTATAAGCAGTAAGCAAATAAACTGTAAGAGAAAATCTGGACAAATTTTAGGGAATTGGTACTTCCTCTGAATTATAGATTAGAAATATTTCAGTACTGCTTAGGGTTTTTTGTTCAATCTCCCCAAGCAGGCTGAAGGAGACTTTTAATAAGGGGTTCATAGAAAAATAAATGCTTATATTGAAGGTCAGCCTAATTTCTTGAGGCTTTTCCACACCTTTAAGAATTAGTAGACCTGGAAAACCCACCCAGTAAGCCTGGTTTCTCATAAGAACATAAAATTCCTGATGTGGACATTCAAGGGTAAGGAAAGAATATAGCACTTCTCTCTCAGGCAGGCAAGAACAGTGAGGTAAAATGGGAAGAGACTCCTGGGGCAAAGGGGGAAGATGTTAGGCTGTCTTTTGAGTTGGAAAAGGAGCATTTATACACCATGGGCATCCCCCTGCTGTCACTTACTTGCACTCTTCAGGCCAAGAACATCCTTCAAGGTGTTGATCAGGGGGAACTTGCCCTGGTTACAGAATGTGCCTGTGAAGTCATCCATGTCAATGGCCCAGACCATGGCACCTCCAAAGTTGTTCTGTTTAAGCCACTCAGCCTGTTTAAGGATAGAGGACACCAGCAGTCATTTTATTTCGGGGGACTCAGGGCTGAGCTCACAGCACATTGGAGGGGCTGACCTTACCTTGATATTAAAGCTCTTGACGTTGTCATAGCCAACCCACTTATTGCCCTCATAGGTGTAGGGCACGTACTGAGAGGCATCCCATGCCTGAGTGGCTCCATCTTTCAGGAAGGTGCAGATCTTTAAAAAGTCAAGAGATTCAAATCCTTTAAGTATGACTCCCCAAAAAGAGAAAACATACAATTTCCTCTTTGATTTTTTTTTTTCTGTCATGCCTGCAATAGGGGATTTCCTCAGATTTCTAATTATGGGTTTTTGTTTGCAGTAAATAAGATCAAGTTGTTTTTGAAATACTCAGACGTTATCCCTATTTTTAGTGCTTGATTTTGAGAACCCATGTTAGTATGGGAGACACAGTTATTTAATTCCCTTAAGTGCTAATATAAATGACCTTAAGTATGTAGTCTGTTGTTTGAAGGGATATTGCACACTACAAATGTTCTTCATACTGGATTAGGTAAATGAATAGGTTACTTAAACACCTGAAGCATTTGGAGTAATATCTGTGTTACAGTAGGTAAGTAGTGGACAAAATGAACATTCAAGCTTTACACAGATTCTAGCCCTAAGGCTACTGTGCAGCACAGGGCATGAAATTCACAGAATTTCAACTGTAAAGCCCAGGTTACCTACCTCATAGTAGGCCAGGAACCCAGCCTGCCTGGTGTAGGGCCCAGCAGGACCAGCACCAGAAGTGGGGGCACCAATGCCATTGTTGGAAGGGTTGCTTAGGATGTAGTCGTGTCCATAGGCAGGGAATCCAACGATGAGCTTCTCAGCTGGGGCCCCATTGTTCTTCCAGTAGTTCATGGCATAATCCTGAAGATGTAGCAGGTGAGTTAGAGGCCCACCCAGCTGATGACCCATTGCTTAGTTATGCTAGTCCACTGTCCTAAAAGGTAAAATTGAATGATGCTAATAACAGATAGGTTAGTTGGTATTTTTGGAAATATTTTGGTGAGGTTATAGTTAATGAAATATGATCAGCCACTTAAGAAGAGAGTTGCCCAAATGAGACTTTTGCAGAATTTATATTTCTTTTGTCTCTGAATCTCCATGTGATTTACAACATCTCTGGTCTGAACCTGCATCTGTGTGGGTACTCACCACATTGAGGTAAGCATTGTTGCCAGTGTCAGTTGGGTATTTGTAGAGGGGGCTGTTCTCTCCAGTGTAGCCCTCCCATGGGCCATAGAAGTCATAAGTCATGACATGGATGTAGTCTAGGTACCTGAGGTGGGATAAAGCGTTTAAAAGCATTTCCAACTGTTATTTCCCACACCTGTGCAGACAAAAGATACCACTTCCAATGCCTCTTAAACAAAGTCCCTGAGTGGCAAGACAGACTAAGGACAAGTCTGCTTTGCAGAACTGATACCTATAGGAGTTTGAGGATAAGGTGAGTCACTCACTGGGACAGCTGAGGAATCTCATAGCCAGACTGGATGTTGGAGATGCCAGCAGCTACTGCAGCAGTGACCAGCAGCCTGGGCTTGTTGGTTTGGATGGCCTCCTGCTCAAAAGCTTCACGCATTTCCTATAGAATAATCAAGTATAGTAGGACATCTATGAAACTGATTTCACCTCCTTAAATATTAATAAATATATGTTTGTATAATGCTTTTCTTTTTCAGAGTGCTTTCACATATTTTATCTTTAGTTTCTGCATATCCCTATAAAGTAGACAGAATTGATGGTATTCATTTTATAGCTAATATGCATAGAAGTTAGACAATTTCACCAAAGTCTCACAGCAAGTGAGTATCCAGGTCATGACGAGAACCCAGGTTCCAGATGACCAGTCAGAGCTCTACTTATATCACTACACTTTGAAGTTATACTTGCTACAGTAACCCATATCCAGCTTTTAGCAATATAGAGATTTGCTTCCCTTTGTCCAGTAAATGAGCTACTTTATAGGACTGACATCCCATCAAATGAAATGCTGAATTGGCCAGTGAGGAAGGTGGTAACAGCCAGGTGATAGATTCCCGTTCAATGCTAGAGGTTAATCCACTGTTATTTTGTGACTCTAATCTTACCCAGAGCACTGGATTCAGTTTTTTTTTTTTTTTTTTTTTGCGGTACGCAGGCCTCTCACTGTTGTGGCCTCTCCCATTGCAAAGCACAGGCTCCGGACGCGCAGGCTCAGCGGCCATGGCTCACGGGCTCAGCCACTCCACGGCATGTGGGATCTTCCCAGACCAGGGCACGAACCAGCGCCCCCTGCATCGGCAGGCAGACTCTCAAGCCCTGGGCCACCAGGGAATCCATGGATTTAGTTTTTATAACTGCATTATTAGGGTGTACCAGAGTGTGTTCCAGTGAAGAGTGGGTCTGAAAATTGTTGTATGGGTACTTGTTAAAGGAACTAGGTTATTTAACTGGAAGGAGAAAAATTATAGGCAAGATATAGCTGTCTTCAGATATCGAACTAATATATTGCAAAAGGTGCAGCTTTATTCTATGTTACTTCAGTGGGCAGAGCTAGAACCACTAATTGGAAGTTATTAATTATGACTGGACGCATGTATTGACTAAGAATACAGATGTTCTTTTTGATCTCTAGAGCTGTTCAACAAGTAAGTAGGTTTATTTTTCAACCAGTGAATTACTTAATATTGAAACTATTGGAGGCTGCCTGACAATCTGGTATACCAGATGGTATAGGAAAAAACCCTGTCTTGGGGGAGAGTAAATCTAAAAGCCATCCTTGGCTTTTCTCACTCCATTCATTTTTCCTTGGTGATCTCTTAGTTATCTACCTTTGCTGATGACGTCAATACAGTATATCAAATCAAGTCCTTTGTTCTGAACTCCAGCTTGGCATTCACCCAATATCTATTCATCCAGTGTCTATTAGGCAAAACTATAGGATGTCCTACAGATTCCTCTCACTCAGCATGTTCAAAGGCAAATTAATGAGCCCTTTTTCTTGCTCCAAATCTACCTTTTTTCCTGTATTTACCATCTTAGTTAACAGGACCATAGTCAAACTAGTTCTCAAGGTCAGAAAACTGGACGTTCTCTCTTTTTCCACTTCCAATTGGTCTCCAAATCCTATTGATTCTACCCTCCTAATATCTCTTATATACTTCCTTTTTCTGTTCTCACTGTTAGGGTATTCGTTCAGACCCTCAGCATCTCTTGCTCGATTTATTGCAATAGCCTCCTAACTCTATCCCTGACTCCTTACCTTCTAATTCGTCCGCCGTGGTTAAAGCCAGAGTGATCCTTCTAAAACATGAGCTTTGTCATATCTTTCCATTACTTAAAAATCCTTCAAAGTTGCCTTGAACGTAATGTCCAAATTACTTAACATAATATACAAATCCTACATGATCTGATTCTTGTCTCTGGTGCAGCCTCATAATCCATTACTCACATACCTGCTCACACATATCCACATGTCTTCATTTGTGCAATCCCATCATCACTTAATTGGTTAACACCACTTTTAAGACTAAGCTCTTCTTGATCCTGCCCCAGAGCAGAATTAGGTACCTTCTCTCTGTGCTACTTTTGCACTCTGAATACCTCTATCATGACATTTACCTAAGTGTACTGTAATTGTTGGTTATTTTTCAGGCTTCCACCTAAGATGGTGTAGTTTTTAAAGCCAAGGATTGTGTCTTATTCTTATCTTTAGCCTGACACTTAATGCAGTGTCTGGGATGGTGTAAGTGCTCAGTGATAATAGGCAGTCTAGTATAAAGGTTAGAAGCAATGGGCTCTGTAGTCAGACTACTTGGGTAGTTATGACACCTATTAGTTGTGTGATATTAGGCAAGTTACTTAAACCCGCTATATATTAGCTTCCTCGTCTGTAAAATAAAGATTATGGTACTTACAGTACCTATATCATAGAGTAGATATGAAGATGAAATGAGTTATGATTCTAGAAACAGCTTGTAGAATTGTGCCTGACACAGAGCACACATCATAATATTATTATTATTAAAGGCTGTTGAGTGTAGGCATGATATCTAAGAATCTTTGCAATGTAAAGTTTCCAAAATTCTAAATTCCAGTTTTGTTTCACTCTGGAACCACCAGGTTCTCCTTGAAAAGAACGGGCTTTGAATTTTCTTGGGCTAAACACTGCCACCTCCCTCCTCACCTGCACCAGGACAGTGAAGAGGTGCTTGTCCTGAGAAGGGCTTCCACGAGAGCCAGGGTACTCCCAATCGAAGTCCAGCCCATCAAATCCATACTGACGCAGGAATTTGATGACTGAAGAAATGAAAGTCTTGCGATTCTCTGGAGTGGAAACCATGGCAGTGAAACTGAAGGAGATCCAAAGAAGGCAGGGTGAGGCCTCGGTAGTCCCAACACCTTGTAACGAAGTCAAACTCCTATATTTCTGCCTCAGAGCTTTACACCAAGACCCACATCCCAGATAAAACTATGTTCCTGGCTTTCTCCTGTGCTTGCTTTGTAATCACTGCTCTGTCAGCCATGGTACCCCAGTGTTCTCTTTGTTTTGTTATCCACCCAACTCTGATCTTTCTCCCAAATTGTACCTGTTGCTTTGAACACCTGGCTACCTTGGCCCACTGTGTTGTCTCTCTAGATAGTCCCTGATGTTCGCATACCCTCAAGAAATTCTTCTTGTTTATTTGCATGACTTTCTCTTCCCTTCTCCCAGAAGGTAAATAGACAGAAGTGCTATAACACTCTCCTCAGGGTTTGTACTTCTGAAACATTTTGAGAAGAGGTTGTTTTGAAATCTCAGTAACTAAGCTTCTGTGAATGTAGTCCCAGAATATCCAACTAAATGTAAACGTACAAAATAAATGGTGTTCTAATTAATACTGAGATTCTGGTGTAGTAATTTATTTAAGTAGCATATTTGTTTAATGTATATCCTTAATATCCTGTCTTAAGATGTGAAATCTGAAGGGACATAGGTCACATTGGGCTAACTTGTTTTCTGTAACAAATGAACACCAGGCTCTCTTGTAGAGGACTTACGGGGCAGTTCCAAAATTCCAGCCTCCAATGGCCAGGAGAGTTTTCAGCTGGCTGTTCCTTTAAAGCAAAGGATAGAAAAGAAAAACTTCAAAATCCATGAGTCCCTCAATTTAAAATAACATTGCTTCGGTATTGGGCCTGGTCAGAAACTTTGATGTTGCCTTGATAAAATATTCTGTATAATAATTTTCCTTCACTACTGAACACTTTATAAAAATTATTTGTGTTATCATTATGAATGCACTCAGAGTTCTTTAGAAAAATCTAAATTAAGCAACTGGGTTTTTTAAAAATTGGAATGTATTGGCAATTCTTACATTCTACTCTATCAGATGAAATGGTAAATATTGCTTGAACATAATTACTTTCTCAGACTTTATGATAATGAATATAAATCAGTTGGCTTAAAATCATGCACATTTTCTGGAATAGTGGTTCTCAAACATCAGTTTATATAAGAATGAAGTACAAGGACCAGAGTTGGAGGACAACATTAAAATTCCAGGGTTTTAACCCCTTTCTCAGAGATTGTGATTCAGTTGAATTAGGGATTGAGATTTTTATCAAGTGACTCATGTGATTTTGTTGCATGGTCAATGGATCACACTTTGAGAAATACCACTCTGAAGGGGTTTATTTCTTCTTAGGTATCATAACTCAAATTCTAGTGGCTGCATTCAAGATACTGCCACTACTGAAGGTAGCAATGGCCTGTAGCCTTACTTCTCCTGGATGTAACTAACTGAACAAATTAGAAATTAAAAGATACCAGGGTTTTTGTTTGTTTTGTTTCATTTTTACACAGAACAGAACTCTATTAAAATACAGCAAACTCTTCTGATTTCTTGGGCTCTGTTATGTCTAATCTTTGTTATCCTCTGCCTCCTGTTCTCTGATGCAAGTAGCTAAGATGGTTTGCAGTTTCCTGAGTCATAAAAAAGATAATTACAGTGAAAGGAAGATACAGAACTATTTTTTAATACTAGCTAGAGCAGGCAACGTGCTACGTTATCTATATCCTCAATACTTAAAGCGTAGCTCCTGGACCAGAAGCATCAGCATCATAGGGAAGCTTGTTAGAAATAACAGAGTCTTGGTTCCCACCTCAGACTCACTGAACCTGAACTGCAGAGATACCAACTTAGATATCTTCCCGTTCTCTTACTTGTTTTTCAGGCTATTGAAAGATTGGTAGAGAGTCACATCATTCCATTCAATGGTGGTGATCTCGTTGTTTCTCATCCCAGCAAAGGCATAAATCAGGTGAGTACAGAGGCAGGGGTCGATGTCGTCAGGCTTGAAACTTCCCAGGCCTGGTCGGTACTGGGACCAGTTGGTGAAGTAGCACATCAGCTGGTAGGCAGAACCTGAGAGTAGTAAGAAGTAAGAAAAATGGCCTGACTTAGGTGCCACTGAAATGTGCTGTAAGTTTTAGCCCTGCTTCTGTTTCCCTCCCTTTGCCTCAGATACCTGATCTCTGTGTAAGGGTGGTTAATAGGAACAATCTTGCAAATGATTTCAAAGCTTCAAACTTGGGAATTAGTCACTGACTTTCAAGTTGGTTATTTTTAACTTTGACAGATTCACTCTGGGATCTTGGTGGAGCCTAGGAACCACTGAAGAAAAAATGCCCAGTAGTCCTATGAAGCCCAGTGAATACCAACTTACAACTCTCAGGTGGTCATGCTGAAGAGAATAACAGTGGCAGCCAATAAAAAATAACAGGTTCTCCCAACATCAAATCCATCTGTCTGTAAAGAAGACAGTAGCTTTCTTTCCTAGCATAGCTTTTCTATCTCTTGATATGCTTTTATTTTTATTTATTTATTTTTTAGGTGGTGCGCGGACCTCTCACTGTTGTGGCCTCTTCCGTTGTGGAGCACAGGCTCCGGACGCGCAGGCTCAGTGGCCATGGCTCACGGGCCTAACCGCTCCGCAGCATGTGGGATTTTCCCGGACCGGGGCACGAACCCATGTCCCCTGCATCGGCAGGCGGACTCTCAACCACTGCGCCACCAGGGAAGCCCTTGGTATGCTTTTTAAAAAGTAATATTAGAATATGAAAAAATAACATTTAATACATTAAGCAGACAGTTGCATTATGAGTAATTTATAAAGATTTTAGGTTTATTGTAGGAAAAAATTATGTCAAGGATATAATACAGAGTCCATGACTTACCTAGCTGAGCATTCAGCAGAAGGGCCAGACCTAAGAGAAGGAAAACACATGTATTCTGAACCAATTGTCTATATCTTGTAGAATATAATTCTGAGGCCTTCGGTACCATCCTATGGGTCATAGGTTTTTATAGCCCAAGTGGCACTTAGGGGTTATGCCAAAGAGTAGGCTTCACCTTTATTGGTGAAGGCACCAATAAATCTGTACTTCCCTTCTCTTAGTCAAAAATGAGCATGGCTCTCCCTTCTTCCTTCTTCCATGTCAGTAACAAATGTTACGGAAGACAGAGTTGGAAGTCTACTACCTATGGGAGATCTACGTACTGAAACTACCCAAAATTTACTCTACTCAATGACTACACACCCATCCATGCTTCACTACCCTTAACTGGGATGAATACAGCTTCACACACAAAGCATCCTCTAAATCAGTGAATTCAGTATCTCTTGGGGCCTTCAAGTTTTTTTATACCAACTTTAAGAGCCCTTACGGTAGAAGAGAACTAGAAACTGTTAGACAAGGCTCCAGATGCTGTTCCCTGGCTTCTACCAGGACACTTTTGACCTGATTGCTTTATAAATTGAGCTAGAGGTTTCATTTGGAAAAGGTTCTGAAGCTATAAAAAGTTTGTAAATCTCAGCTCTAGGGCAACTAATAAGCTATGGATATAAATTGGCTCTAAACAATGTACTGAATCAACCCCTTTAAATGATTGAATTATAACTGATATTTTTATAATACATCAGCAACTCAGTAAGACAGTAAGGGATTAAAGAGAAATAATTCTGAAAACAGTAGATCAAAGATAACTTGCATAACTCTGTCTCAGTTCCCACTGATTTTCATCTCTGAAAAAGATAGACCAAAAACACAAACATGTAAATTAAAATAAGATCAATTAAAATGAGGTGGTGCAGGAAGATGAATAGAGAAATGGGAACAACCCAACAAGGAATGGGAGTGTAAGACAAGCATTGGAAGAAAACTAGCCTTTCTTTTAGGACCATGCTTTTGGCATCAATGAAGGTAGAAATGCTGCCAGAGTCAATTGAGATTAAAAGAATCAGAAGTAGACTCATTTGTGTATGTCTGGCTTCTCTTGGAAATTTGAAATAATGAAAGAACAACAGAAAAACATAGAGGTGTGTGTGAAGACTATTTCATGCCTGTCAGATGCAGAGAGAAAAAGAAATCAGGTAAAAACAAGGCTTTATCTCCAATTACAGACTCACCTGTGAGAATAAGCTTTGCCATGGTTGCCATTGGCTCTGGTCTAGCAGAGCCTGGATTTTCTTTTTATACCATCTGAGTACCAGGTTATCACAAAGGATATCTTCCAAGTGGAGAGCATTTAACCCAAATGTGTATATAGCTAATCAGTAAGTCAACAGATCTCCTCCCCTACAAACACCACTTTGTGTACCTCCAACCTGCACTCCCCTCACCACCACCTTCTCTGCTCAATAAGGACAAAATGTCATGGCTCCTAACAGGGTGGTAGAGATCATCACCATGAAAAGCACCGGCTTATTAGTTTTTTTGGCAGTTCTCAGGGCTGATAAGCATCTGTTTAAACATTGTGGTTTTCATGAGGTGGACATTTTGTGCCTGGCATCAAAGCATGTTTTTATTGGAAAATAAACAGTAAAAACCCTTGGAAGGTATTAGCTGTTCTTAAAACTTTTTTTAACCCTCAGAATGGGAGAAAATATTTGCAAATGAAGCAACTGACAAAGGATTAATCTCCAAAATCTACAAGCAGATCATGCAGCTCAATAACAAAAAAACAAACAACCCAATCCAAAAATGGGCAGAAGATCTAAATAGACATTTCTCCTAAGAAGATATACAGATAGCCAACAAACACATGAAAGAATGCTCAACATCATTAATCATTAGAGAAATGCAAATCAAAACTACAATGAGATATCATCTCACACAGGTCAGAATGGCCATCATCAAAAAATCTAGAAACAATAAATGCTGGAGAGGGTGTGGAGAAAAGGGAACATTCTTGCACTGCTGGTGGGAATGTAAATTGATACAGCCGCTATGGAGAACAGTATGGAGGTTCCTTTAAAAACTACAAATAGAACTACCATATGACCCAGCAAACCCACTACTGGGCATATACCCTGAGAAAACCATCGTTCAAAAAGAGTCATGTACCAAAATGTTCATTGCAGCTCTATTTACAATAGTCAGGACATGGAAGCAACCTAAGTGTCCATCATCAGATGAATGGATAAAGAAGGTGTGACACATATATACAATGGAATATTACTCAGCCATAAAAAGAAACGAAATTGAGTTATTTGTGGTGAGGTGGATGGACCTAGAGTCTGTCATACAGAGTGAAGTAAGTCAGAAAGAGAAAGACAAATATCGTATGCTAACACATATATATGGAATATAAGAAAAAGAAATGTCATGAAGAACCTAGGGGTAAGACAGGAATAAAGACACAGACCTACTAGAGAATGGACTTGAGGATATGGGGAGGGGAATGGTAAGCTGTGACAAAGTGAGAGAGTGGCATGGACATATGTACACTACCAAACGTAAAATAGATAGCTAGTGGGAAGCAGCCGCATAGCACAGGGAGATCAGCTCGGTGGTTTGTGACCACTTAGAGGGGTGGGATAGGGAGGGTGGGAGGGAGGGAGACACAAGAGGGAAGAGATATGGGAACAAAAGTATATGTATAACTGATTCACTTTGTTATAAAGCAGAAACTAACACACCATTGTAAAGCAATTTTACTCCAATAAAGATGTTAACGAAACAAAACAAAAATTTTCTTTCATGGAATTATTCATATATGATTTGTATAATCAGTGCCTAAGGGCTTTCATCTTCAGGTGCTGTTTTATGAACATTCTATCCATACCTGTTCTTTGGAATGACCTTAGTCATGATTATACGATAATTTTATCTAGGAACGTATGGTTCCCAAAATGCACCCTCTGAAGGTCAATGAGAACTCTCTAATCCATAGTTCCAAATTACATCCAGAAGATGTTTAAAAATATTTTGTGCTGCTGATGGATAAAGATGGTGCAGATGATATTGAAGAGTTTCTTTTAATAGAAATATTTGCAACTTGACCATTTATAGAATTTTTGTTTAAAGTTAATTCCAACCCACCTTTCCAAACACTATCCACTACTATTGTCCTATAAAAAAATTCTGCTTCAGCCAAAATGGTCTATTCATTGTCCCCAAACATGTCTTTCATGCCTTTGCTCACACTGTCTCTCCACCCTTTGCCTGTAATATCTTCTATCCCAGTATTACAGTTCTTCAAAGTCCAGCTCAGATCCTCTCCTTGAAGCTCAATGATCTCTCCTTCCTCTGAAATACTTTATGTCCTTTAGTACATATTGTCTATTCTTGCTTTTATGGTACTGTCTTGTGACAGTAACTGGAAAGCAGTTGGTAGACATATGGGTGCACATGATGGGATGCTGACACCTTAGCAGACTTATTGTAAATATAGACTAATTTTTATTTTATCTCATTTAGAAACTAAATTGTGTCCATTTACTCAATGATAATTAGGTCCTGGGTGTTTGGTTCTCACTCATAGGACCAGAGAGAAAGTCTGGTAGAAGTGCTGCCAGGAAGATTTTCAGTTATAAAAATAATAATATCAACAAACAGTACAAGCACCTACTATATGCCAGAGATTGTTCTTGGTTTTTATATTACGAAGGATTACTTTTTTCTAAGTGATTAAAACCAACTCTAACAAGCACAAATCAGTATATTGGGAGAATATGAGGAAGCTCACAGAATCAAAGATAAGAATATAGGACCTGCTTCTGATTATGACAGAAATCACATTTCTTGGGGGAGAAAAGTGGGAGGAGGGCTTAGGATAAGTAAGCTCCAATTTTACTTTTTATCCATGCATCAGTCCATACAAGAATCAAAGTCCTGTGAGAAATAGTCTGATTGTGTAGCTTTGAGCTTGAACCAGCCCCTCACTTAGAGAAAGGACAGGGCACTTGCATTTAAATTTCCATCCAAATTGGCCATAAAAGGAAATTCTAAAAGAATGGAGAGTGAATACTGAGTGACTGGAAAACAATGAATATTCGTCAGAGGGCTCTACTTCCTTATTTTATTTGGCCTATAACAATAATTATTACTGTCACCTCAACTTTGTAGGTGAGAAAATTGTCAAACAAATCTTAAGTACCAGGTCTGGGATTCAGTGTCAAGAGCAGGAGCATGCAGAATGGAAATCTCCTAATATTTACACTGCATTACTTCCTTATATTAAATGAAGTGGGCTAGTTGGTGGCACAGGTTGAACTAGGAAAGACATTTCCATGAGGTACCTAGGAGAATATGGTTGGGACAAAGAGTCAGAATTGTGTCAAATCAAGGGCAAGTCAAAAATATGCAAAAACAAGCAGCACGGCCGGTAGTCCCAGATTTATCTATTTGGCACTAACATATCTAGATGTTGTTTAAATTTAGTAAGATGTTTTCTATTGAATTGGCCCTCCTGGCCCTGTACAAAAGACCTGCTGGTAAAACGTCCCTTCTTAATAACTCCTTAGTAGCTCCAGCTGAGTCCCTGTCAAACTTGCCTTCCATCTGAGCACTTGAGTGCTGGAAAGAATTACCAGCATGATAAGATTTGTAGAATAATAAAGGTTTAAAAGTGTTGGCATTGTGTATCTTTCCATATTGCTCATTTTTCTTTCAGGAAGCCTGTATTATTTAGTCTCTATCAATTTTATGGTACCATATATATAAGTTTAGATATACATTTTAAAGAAAGGTATTAAAGTGAAACCCCTGTCCCACCACCCAGTTTGAATAAGATAATATTATCTTTGAATATTATCCTATATTTTCTTCCCCAGAAATAATGAAATCATGTTGATGTTGGTAATGTTAACAAAGCTCAAGCCCATTTAAGAACTCATTATCAACAGTGAAACCATGCTATTTGATTTCACTTTACTAGAAGAAAAGATGGGACTCAAGCCCAGGAACCATATTAATAAGCTCTATTAAGGAATAATTTACATAATTCACGATGGTTCATATACAGTGGGCTACAATCTGTTTGGAGAGTGAAGCAACTAATTGGCTGTGTCACACACACTCTCTTTGATAGGCAGAAGCATTAACTAACTTTGCTTTTATTTATTGTTTGAATTCATTCATTTATTGTAAGAACAAAGATCCCTCCTTAGGCAAAGACATAGAGAGGAGTAACCTACTCTGGTGTTTTGCCCTCCAATTCTTACCTATTTTCTTCCTATTCCTTTTCCTGTTCCTAGTCCTCCTACTTTGTCCCAAACATCTACCCCTCAAGTGGCCCTAGCTTGTTTCCACTCTGCTCAAGCTCCCTCCCACTGTGATACTTCCCTGGGTTCAGCCTTCCTCAGCTGCCCCCAGCATAAGCTGCCTCACCACCAGACCCTGAGCCTAAGGGTGACACTTTCCAGGTGGTTATTTCCCCCAGGCCAGCACCTCTTCCTATTGCCCATATTTCTGTGAATGCTTCCAACATTCTGGTCACCATGGCTCTCACCACAATATCCCTTTTGAATCATCTCTCTACTCTCCACAACCCATTGGTTACTGAGCTTGGTAGCGCTCCTCTCCTTGGTCCCCTCTCTTCAGTACCCTCCATTCCACTCTCCACCACCACTGCTCTCAGAGCTTATCATCTGTGATGGTTTACAGGCATATCTCAGAGATATTGTGGAATCAGTTCCAGACCACTGTAATAAAGCAAATATTACAATAAAGCAAGTTACACAAATTTTTTGGTTTCCCAGTGCATATAAAAGTTATGTTTACACTATACTGTAGTATATCAAGTATGCAATAACATGATGTCTAAAAAAATGTGCATAACATAATTTTACAATAGTTTATTGTAAAAAAAAAAAAACACCCCTAACCGTCAACTGAGTTTTCAGAGAGTCTTTTTTTTTTTTTTTTTTTTTTTTCCGGTATGCGGACCTCTCCCGTTGCGGAGCACAGGCTCCGGACGCGCAGGCTCTGCGACCATGGCTCACGGGCCCAGCCACTCCGCGGCACGTGGGATCTTCCCGGACCGGGGCACGAACCCGTGTCCCCTGCATCAGCAGGCGGACTCTCAATCGCTGCGCCACCAGGGAAGCCCCTCAGAGAGTCTTAATCTTCTTACTGGTGGAGGGTCTTGCTGCGACATTGATGGCTGCTGACGGATCAGGGTGGTGGTTGCTGAAGGCTGGGATGGCTGTGGCAATTTCTTAAAGTAAGACAACAGTGAAGTTTGCTGCATCAATTGACTCTTCCTTTCATGAATGATTTCTCTGTAGCATGAACCGCTGTTTGATAGCATTTTACACACAGTAGGACTTCTTTCAAAATTGGAGTCAATCCTGTCAAATCCTGCCACTGCTTTATCAACTAAGTTTATGTAATATTCTAAATCCTTTGTTGTCATTTCAACAACCTTCAAAGCACCTTCACCGGGGGTAGATTCCATCTCAAGAAACCACTTTCCTTGCTCATCCAAAAGAAGCAAGTTCTCATCCATTCATGTTTTATCATGAGATTACAGCAATTCAGTCACATCTTCAGACTCCACTTCTAATTCCAGTTCTCTTGCTATTTCTACCACATCTGCACTTACTTTCTCCACTGAAGTCTTGAACCCCTCAAGTCATCCATGAGGGTTGAAATAAACTTCTTCTAAACTCCTGTTAATGTTGATATTTTGACCTCTTTCTATGAATCATGAATGTTCTTAATGTCATCTAGAAAGTTGAATGCTTTCCAGAAGGTTTTCAATTTACTTTGCTCAAATCCATCAGAGGAATCACTATCTATGGCAACAACAGCCTTTAAAAATGTATTTTTTGAATAACAAGTTGAAATTACTCCTTGATCCAATGGCTAACACAGAATGGATGCTGTGTTAGTGGGCATGAAAACAACATTATCAGGAACAAGACAAGGTTGCCCACTCTCACCACTATTATTCAACATAGTTTTGGAAGTTTTAGCCACAGCAATCAGAGAAGGAAAAGAAATAAAAGGAATCCAAATCAGAAAAGAAGAAGTAAAGCTGTCATTGTTTGCAGATAACATGATACTATACATAGAGAATCCTAAAGATGCTACCAGAAAACTACTAGAGCTAATCAATGAATTTGGTAAAGTAGCAAGATACAAAAGTAATGCACAGAAATCTCTGGCATTCCTCTACACTAATGATGAAAAATCTGAAAGTGAAATTAAGAAAACACTCCCATTTACCATTGCAACAAAAAGAATAAAATATCTAGGAATAAACCTACCTAAGGAGACAAAAGACCTATATGCAGAAAATTATAAGACACTGATGAAAGAAATTAAACATGATACAAACAGATGGAGAGATATACTATGTTTTTGGGTTGGAAGAATCGACATTGTGAAAAGGAATATACTACCTAAAGCAATCTACAGCTTCAATGCAATCCCTATCAAACTACCACTGGTATTTTTCACAGAACTAGAACAAAAAATTTCACAATTTGTATGGAAACACAAAAGACCCCGAATAGCCAAAGCAATCTTGACAAAGAAAAATGAAGCTGGAGGAATCAGGCTCCCTAACTTCAGACTATACTACAAAGCTACAGTAATCAAGACAGTATGGTACTGGCCCCAAAACAGAAATATAGATCAATGGAACAGGATAGAAAACCCAGAGATAAACACACGCACATATGGTCACCTTATCTTTGATAAAGTAGGCAAGAATGTACAGTGGAGAAAAGACAGCCTCTTCATAAATGGTGCTGGAAAAACTCGACAGCTCCATGTAAAAGGATGAAATGAGAACACTCCCTAACACCATACACAAAAATAAACTCAAAATGGATTAAAGACCTAAATGTAAGACCGGACACTATCAAAATCTTAGAAGAAAACATAGGGAGAACACTCTATGACATAAATCACAGCAAAATCTTTGTTGATCCACCTCCTAGAGAAATGGAAATAAAAACAAAAATAAACAAATGGGACCTAATGAAACTTAAAGGCTTTTGCACAGCAAAGGAAACCATAAGCAAGATGAAAAGGCAACCCTCAGAATGGGAGAAAATGTTTGCAAATGAAGCAACTGACAAAGGATTAATCTCCAAAATTTACAAGCAGCTCATGCAGCTCAATATCAAAGAAACAAAAACCCAATCCAAAAATGGGCAGAAGACCTAAATAGACATTTCTCCAAAGAAGATATACAGATTGCCAACAAACACATGAAAGAATGCTCAACATCATTAAGCATTAGAGAAAAACAAATCAAAACTACAATGAGATATCATCTCACACCAGTCAGAATGGCCATCATAAAAAATTTTCAAACAATAAATGCTGGAGAGGATGTGGAGAAAAGGGAACCCTCTTGCACTGTTTGTGGGAATGTAAATTCGTACAGCCACTAAGGAGAACAGTATGGAGGTTACTTAAAAAGCTAAAAATAGAACTACCATATGACCCAGAAAACCCACTACTGGGCATATACCCTGAGAAAACTATAATTCAAAAAGAGTCATGTACCACAATGTTCATTGCAACACTATTTACAATAGCCAGGACATGGAAGCAACCTAAGTGTTCATCATCAGATGAATGGATAAAGAAGATGTGGCACATATATACAATGGAATATTACTCAGCCATAAAAAGAAATGAAATTGAGTTATTTGTAGTGAGGTGGATGGACCTAGAGTCTGTCATACAGAGTGAAGTAAGTCAGAAAGAGAAAAACAAATACCGTACACTAACACGTATATATGGAATAAAAAAAAATGGTTCTGATGAACCTAGGGCCAGGACAGGAATAAAGACGCAGACGTAGAGAATGGACTTAAGGACATGGGAAGGGGGAAGGGTAAGCTGGGATGAAGTGAGAGAGTAGCACTGACACATATACACTATCAAATATAAAATAGATAGCTAGTTGGAAGCAGCTGCATAACACAGGGAGATCAGCTCGGTGTTTTGTGATCACCTAGAGTGGTGGGATAGGGAGGATGGGGGGGAGACTCAAGAGCAAGGGGATATGGAGATATATGTATACATGTAACTGATTCACTTTGTTATGCAGCAGAAACTAACACAGCATTGTAAAGCAGTTATACTCCAATAAAGATGTTAAAAAATTTTTTTAAATAAAAAAGAATCACTGATCACAGATTACCATAACAAATACGATAACAATGAAAAAGTTTGAAATATTGGGAGAATTTTTAAAATGTAAGACAGAGACCCAATGTAAAAGAATGTTATTGGAAAAATGGTTCCGATAGACTTGTTCAACACAGAGTTGCCATAAACTTTCAATTTGTAAAAAACGCAGTATCTGTGAAGTGAAATAAAACAAAGTGCAATAAAATGAGGTATAAGTCTTCTGTGGTCTCATTTTCCTTTTAAATGTAGTGTATATATATCCCCAATTCCCTGGGTCTGAGAGGGGGGCTTTAATGGCTCCTATTGCCTCATAGCGTCTTTTCTTCTTCACCTGTCAGCAAGACTCCACAATCTGGCCTGAACTCACATTTCTAGCCTTGCCTACTGCTTGCCCCTCAGTATACACCTTGGGTATTAAATTATACTATTCCCCATTATGAGATCCAAACCAGTCTCACCTCTATGCTTTTTCTGAAGCCATTCTCTCTGTCTAGAATTTAGAATATATTCCTCCTGTATCCATTGCCATCATTAAAGGCCCAGCTCAAATGGTTTCTGCCATGATACTTTCCCCAATCATCACAGCTGGAAGTGAGCATCTTTGCTCCCTGGCATTTTTTATTTTATTTTATTTTTTTGTGGTACGCGGGCCTCTCACCGTTGTGGCCTCTCCCGTTGCGGAGCACAGGCTCCGGACGCGCAGGCTCAGCGGCCATGGCTCACGGGCCCAGCCGCTCCGCGGCATGTGGGATCTTCCCTGATCAGGGCACGAACCCGTGTCCCCTGCATCGGCAGGCGGAATCTCAACCACTGCGCCACCAGGGAAACCCACTCCCTGACATTTTATTTGCACCTTTCAGATAATTCATTGCTTATTTTATGGACCATTTGGGAAGAAGTGTGGAACTAGTAGAAGGGCCACACAGATTGAGGTTCGAGTGCTTTCTACCACTTCTCAGATGTGGGAAATTTGGAAAATTCCTTAATCTCAGTTTCCTAGTTTGTAAAAGTGGGACATAAATGCTTACTTTTCAAAGCAGTTCTCAGCATTAAACAAAATATATGTAAAAAATCAAGTGCACAATGAGCACTCCACAAATGATAATTGTCATTATAGAATATTGCACATGTGCCTTATCTTCCTTGCTTGACTTAATGCTCCTGAAGAACACCAACCAAACCAATGTTGCTTCCCATATCACACCTAAAATCTACTTCCTATGCAAAATAGGCCACATGGATAAACATTCACTGAATACCAAATGAATTAATTTTAGTAAGAGTAACTATTATGCATATTTTATATACAAGAACTGGTTGCCCCAAGAGCATACTTTTGGGCAGGGATGTTCTGATCTCTTTCAAATCACATGCTGTAGAAGGCTGTCCAGACATACCACCTGCCTTAGTACAAGCACTAGGAAATGCAGGATGGATTTTAGCTGAGCCTTTTTGCAGTCTGAGAAGGGTTGCTGTAAAACTCGTAGCCGTAAGAGTGAGGCACTGAGGTAGTGTGCACACCAGGTACACCTGGATGAAAGGCAAGTATGGTTTCTCTCATCTTGTACTCCAGCCCTCCCAGATCATCATTAGTTCCTACTATGTCTCCAGAGCTATGTTTCGGAATGCTCAAAGCATTCTTCTCCCTTAAAAGTAAAACAGGTGAGCTAGGGAGTTCTAGCAGTGTAGCATATGAAGCACTTTGCTGGTGCCTGTGGGTCTGGACTCAGTCCTATCTCTGATTTATTTTGGGTTTCCAATCTGTAGAATGGCATTGAGGTCCTGACCCTGTTCTTACTACCAGATCTTAAGTCTCTCAGGTGAGTTTAAGAAAGCTCACAACCATCTGTGCTAGTTCAGCTGGTTTGTTTGAAAGCTTCCCAACCCTACTGTGGGCTCCTGGAAAGCCCTACAGGGCTATTAATATTCCTTTTTTCTGACCTCTTTTTCAACAGTAAGGACAGACCCCAGTCTATGATTCTAGAGCAGCGGTATGCTGCCCACACCTCTCAAAGGACAGTAAGAACTGGGATTACAGCAGTGATGGGGACAGGGTGAGGGAGGAGGGTGAGACTGGACTTGGAACTAATAAGCTGAGGGGCTTGGGAAAGTCACTTAATCTCTCTGGCTTCCTATGTCATGTATTAGTAGGAAACGATTTCCAGAAACAGATTAACATGCTATTACTCTCTCTTTCCCCTGTGCCTTCACACCTGATGCTAGAATATCTAACAATACTTTTGAATAGAATAAATGTCCAGATTCTCAAATTTCCTATGTACTCTCTGCTAGAATTCGTCTGCCTGAAAACTAGTCTACAGTCTGAAGATTTTCCTCCTTGCTTTACTTTTCACAATTGTTATTTCTTCAATGGGGAGAGAAAACAATATAAATCAGGCAGGTCAAAAAAGATTGTAGATTTAGCTCTTTCTCTTCAATGAGGCAGCCAATAAGAAGATGTAGAGATACAGATCTTTGTGAGACCCTGATGGGGTCTTTGCTTTTGAGGTTGAGCCCAGTGACCATGTCAAAGATGTCAAAGGAATGTCAAACGCAAAATTCAAGACGAGGAGGGCATCCCACCTAGCCAGCACCTTCCGATTTTCATGGGTAAGCAGCTGGAGGGTGGCTATACTCACTCAGACTATAACATCCAGGAAAAATCCACCCTGAACTTGGTGCTGCACCTACCAGGTGGCATTACTGAGGCTTCCTCCCACAAGCTAGACCAGAAATACAACTTCAACAAGATAAGCTCTCCCAAGAGTTTCCCTCACCTGCACTCCTATGCTGTCAAATGTTACAAGCCACACCAACAACATGCACCCGAAGAAGAAGGTCAAATATAGTCCCTCCTGCTCTGCAGGGTCATACCCCCATGGTCCTGGGAGTGTCAATAAAGTTTCCCTTTAGTTGACTGGAGCAGTGAAAAAAAAAAAAAAGATTATAGATTTAAACCTAAATATACTAGTAATTACAGTAAATGTAAATGGGCTAAATACTCTAGGCATAAGTCAAAGATTGGCAATCTACTTTCTTGTTTAAATACTGCTTAAGTGTATGCTGCTTACAAGATACATACCACAAAGCTACAGCAAGATTGAAGTAAAAGGTTGGGAAAAATATACATGTAAACACTAGCCAAAAGAAAATTGATGTAGCTATACTGATATTAGACAAAGCAGATTTTAAGATAAGAAGTATTCCTTGAGATAAAGAAGGACATTTTGTAATAATAAGGGGTTGATCCAACAAGAAGATATCAAAATCCAAAGTCTCTATAATATGTAAATTGACAAAACCAAAAGGAGAAACAGACAACTTCAAAATCACAGAGGGAGATTTTAAAGTACCTCTCCACAGTAAGAAGAAAAAGAAAAGTCAGTGTCTAGATCTGAGAAGATGATTAATAAATTTGACCTAATTGACATGCATAAAATACTGTATCCACAGTTGCACAATCATTCTTTTCAAGTGAACAAGAAGGAGTGAGGAGGGTAGGGGCCCTTGTTTCCAGAGAGTTCCCATCACTTAAAGCACACACAAAGAAGAAATACTCTGATAAAGAGGCAGAATCTAACAGGTAGTACTCATAGATGTATACACAGAAATCTGAGAGTGTTGCCATAGTAATGAGCATATGGGAAACCAGGGTAGCGGTATTAAAAGAAGGCATTCTTCCAGTAAAATGTGAGTCACAAGTTGGAAGAAATAAAGGGAGGAGGTACAGTTCCCATCCCTTATAACCTTGTGGACAGATACCGTACTTACAGTAAAAAACCATGGGAATGCACCTGCATTGAACTATTTATTCATTAATGTTCATTTATTTATTTAATAATGATCTAGTGGGGCTTCCCTGGTGGCGCAGTGGTTGAGAGTCCGCCTGCCGATGCAGGGGACACGGGTTCTTGCCCCGGTCTGGGAGGATCCCGCTTGACGCGGAGCGTCTGTGCCCGTGAGCCATGGCCGCTGAGCCTGCGCGTCCGGAGCCTGTGCTCCGCGACGGGAGAGGCCGCGGCAGTGAGAGGCCCGCGTACCGCAAAAACAAACAAACAAACAAACAAAAAATAATGACCTAGTGAATGCCTACATTGTGCCAGGTACCATGAGGATGCTGGGTTGTATGAGTAAACAAGACACAGGGCTCACCATCACTGGTACAGATAGGTAAATAAGTGGAAAATTATGATCTGGTGAATTAAGTGCTACAGGACAAGTTGGTCCAGAGTAACCACTAGAGCCAAGCAAAAAGGAGTTCAGCTTGAGGAGCGGGCAGCTATGCACCTGGGGTTAAAGATTCCAAAGAAAATGGTCAGAGGTAGGTGGAAGGACTCAAAAAATGTATTTGGAAAAGATCATATTGAGAATATCCTGCATTTAGTATTGAGATACAATAAAGACAATGGAGAGACAGGGGGCAAGGGAAGCCTAGCAATGTGATAATGAAAAAATTCACCACTAAAAAAAATAAAATAGCTCTGATCTGCTGATGATATGTGTCTGAGAAAGTGAAAAAAGTGAAGTACAAAAGAGTCTGCTTCTGACATTGTGCTGAAATAGGAAGTTTTATTATATCAAGTAAAAGTTTATACACTATGTTTGGTTGTACATTATATAAAATAAACAGGAAGGTAGCCTCATAAAAAAAAAGTATGCTTCTGTACATATCAAAGATAAGAAACCGATTATGATGGATTGTTCTGGAAAATGGGACTACAGAACATGTGTGGACCATTGTAAAAACAGTCACTCGGCTTTTTAGCTCTTTGCATCAGGAGATAGAGATACTTACCCCACCCTTTGAATCTGAGCTGGCCTTGTTATTTGCTTTGATAGAAAGCAGCAAGAGGGATGACATTGTGTGAGTTCCTGGTCTAGTTTTGAAGAGGCTGTGCGGCTTTTGCTCTCACAGTCTTAGAGTGCTGAGACTGCCATCTGAGCAGAGTGAGCCTGAGGGAGGACAAGAAGCATGTGGCCAGTCACCCTAATGGCCCTAGCTGAGAGCCAGGCAACCCCAGGAGCAGTGTCAGCCAGTGACTGCCAGCTGACCATAGAGGCATGCTTCAGCCCAACCAAGACCAGTAGAAGGAGTGCCCAGCTCATCCTAGCCCAAATTGCTGATCTACAGAATTGCAAACTAAATTTATTGTTGCTGGTTTTTTTTAATTTAAATTTTTAAAATTGTGATAGAAAACACATGCTGTAATATTTATCTTCTTAACCATTTTTAAGGGTCCAGTTCAGTAGTGTTTACTATAATCACATGGCTGTGTAACAGCTCTCTAGAACTTTTTCACCATCCTAAGCTGAAACTCTATACCTACTGAACAACAACTCCCCGTTTCCCAGTAAGCACCGTCTACTTTCTGTATCCATGCTTGTGACTACTCTAGATACCTCCTGTAAGTAGAATCATATAGTATTTGTCATGTTGTGATGGGTTTATTTCACTCAGCAAAGTTCATCCATGGCATAGCATGTAAAATTGTCACTATTATAAGCCACTGTATTTGGGGGAGTTTTATCATGCAGCAAAAGTTAATTGATATAAAAAGGGTAGTCTCAAAGGGTCTGATTCATTAAGTCTGGGGTGAAGACTTGAAATCTAGTGAAAATATTAGATATTAACTGGAGGAAATAGCAAGAGAAAAGATTTTGGAGCCAAACCACAAGCCACACAAGAGCCTTAGGGACCAAGGTAAGTCCTGTGAGACTTATCCTCTAGGCCAGTGTTCCCTAAACTGCCCTTCAGAGTTATGTCAATGAGTGCTGTGTTCATGATAAAAGGAGTTCTTTGGTTGAAGGTGTTGGGAAAATGCTGCATCTGAGAAGCATCTCTTGGAAAATCACAATTCTCATGGTATTGAAAGCCCCAAGAAGTCCTCTATGCTTAACCTGGCATTTCCCAAATATGTTTAATTCATGAATTTTTTTCCCCAAGTTTTCCACATTACTGTCCTACAGAACACACCAAGAAGGGGATACAGTAGACAGTGTTTCCCAAATTATTAAATATGAAATCTTTTTATCATGCATACTTGATATTTATAGTTTATATATAGTTTTATATGGTATATAGTTTAAGTAACACTGCAGCTGTGTTAAGTAGAAATATATACCTATAAAATTTTTAACAGCTACATTTAGAAAACCGGTGATGTTAATTTAATAATATTTTATTTAATCTAATTTATCTATAATAACATTTCATCATGTGACTACTCATTTATACAATTAATATAAAAGTTATTGAGATATTTTACTTTTTTTCCCTTTAGTGAGTCTTCAAAAGCTGGTGTGTATTTCATACTTAAATATGCATTTCAGTTTGGATGAGCCATGTTTCAAGTGCTCAGTAGCTGCCTGTGACTAGTGGCTACTGTTTTGGACAGCCCAGCTCCAGAGAGCCCAGCAGAGAACTCAGATTTGGCTCTTATGTTATAGGCTCCCCAGAGTTTTGCTTTGATTGACATGCATTTTGGACTTAGGACCTCCCTTTCTTTTGAGGGATGCTATAGGGAGCATCCATTTATAAAATATGCCTTGTGTGTACTGGGCGGATGTTCATCCTCACATTATACAGTGTGTTCTCTTTAGGAAAATCCTGGGGAGAAGTTTATTTCTCTTCTTAGAATCTAAACTAGTTGGATCTGTCTTGTTGGTTTGCTCTGATCTTCTGGATACTATATATTGTGTAACTAATTTCTTTTCCTATTTTTTACTGGCTACCTGAAATGTAGAATCAAATTTGTGGCCCACACATAGTATGCATATAGGATACATTTCCCAAATGTGTTTCATTTATTACCAGCTTGCAAAACGCTGGTGTTATTTAGAACATGTTTCGCAAAATGCTGCAGCTGATGGAAGAGCAACCTGTCAGATCCAAATGATAGCTCTGATAGTGATGTTTGAGAAAAAAAAGATGGTGGTGGAGTGAGGAACTAGAGACAGCAGCAGGACAAGAGTGGAGCAGGTGAGCGTCAATGTGTAGGAATAACGAGCAAGGTCTGGTCCCACAGACTTGCCTGCCTCCCATCTGGGCTCTCAGAGCTTCCAGCCAGGAGGTTTTAAAGACCCAGGGCGTGGCCCACCTGCTCCTTGTTGCTGGGAATGGTGGCCACCGCTCCTGGCTAGACTGTGGTGCCCCAGGTCGGCTGGTGGGAAGGGAACTCCCGCAGCCAGAGCCAAGCGGCCTTAGGAGTATAGGTGGCCTGCGCTTGAGAGGGTCCTCACTTTCCTCACGATTTTCCCGGGGCAGAACCCAACAGGGAATGCTCCTTCCAGCCAAGAATCCAGCCTTGGATTCTGGCCTTGACAGCTCAAGCCAACTCAGGACGCCCCTACAGAGGTTCTGAAAAAAAAAAAAAAAGTCAATCTTTAGCAATGGATCACACAGCCTGTGGGTGTGGATGAAGGGTGCAGGTAGCCGCGAGAATTGTGAAGTGCAGGAGGTGTGGATCACTGACACCTCCAGCGCGCTGTCACTTGACCTTCAATTGTCTCCTTCCAGGAACAGGGATGGGGATTTCCTCATTGGGCTCACTCCTCCCTGTGGCTTCCCGTCCAGTCCAGCCGTGACAGCAAACCGGCTCTCTTCATCACCCTAAGAGATTCTGGCCCCTCTGCCCTTAACTTCTGCTCTGAGCTCGACAACCCTCGCGAAGGAGGGGGGAGGGGGCGTGGAAGATAGGGGGAGGGGACGCGGGTAAAAGAGGGGACAGAGTTCCGAGGGGCCAGCAAGTGCGCTTGCCGGGGGAAGCGGCTTGGGGTCGCTGTGGCTGGGATCCAGTGCCCCCGCGGGAGGGAAAAGAGGGACAGTCACTGTCTCGGCCCCGCAAGCGGGGCGGATCATTCCGTGCAAGTGATGAGGACGCTGGTGGTTCCTAGCGAGATGGCTCAAGGACAGCCCCGCTGCTTGGGTCACCACCTGCCAGCATACTCCAACCACCCTGCTCCCCCTTCGAGGTCCCTGCCCCGCCGGGAGGGCGATGAGACAGTCAGGGGCAGCATGACTCAGATTCCTGGATGGGGTGTGCTGAAGTCAGAGGAGCGGGTCCTAAAACACTGGGTACTGCCCCCTGACCGGCTCCACTTCACTTTCCCCTCAGTTCTGAGTATGATCCAGAGACTGGAGCCCGGGCTGTAAATGAGGAGTGGCCTCCGTGTGTGGATGGGCCAGAGGGCAGCACGGAGTGTGGGTTAAGACGGAAGCCACACTACCAGCTTTGAAATGCATTTTCCAGCCCTTTGACCTTAGGCAAGTCTCTCAGCCTCTCTGCGCAGGCGTCCTGTAAAGTGGGAATAATCACCATGACTACCACAGGGGGGTCCTAATGAAAATCCAGTGAGTGGATGTTCATTAGAGTGCTGAGGACAGGGCTGTTCATAGCGTGCTACATAAATGTTGGTTAAATAAATAAAGCAGCAGGAAGGAACTTGGAGCGAGGACTGGGGGAATATGGAGGGTGACTTCCTTCTTGACAGAGCCAGGACAATGAGATAAGGAGCCATGAGGGTGTGTGGACTCCCAGGATAAAGACAGCAATCCAGACACAAGTGCAAACGGCTAAAGTGCAAGCCACAGGGATCACAGGGAGATGGGGAAACCCTGGGCCAGAGATGTTGTAATGGCTCTGAAATAAGTTCAAGTTAAGTTCAAGTTTTCTCTTTGTAGTTAGTTTACAAAATGGCCGGGTCAGCACTTTGTGCAAATCTGGGGTCTTCTTTTCTGCAGATGTATGAGTACATTCAGTATATAATGGAATATCTGATCAACAATTCTGAGTCCTTTCACATAATTTATCATCCAAACCCAGACACGTTTGAGTGAAAGGGGCATTAGAAATATGTAATTTTTGAAATGTTTATTTTGGATTGATGTTATGTTATACAAATGGACTTACCAAATAGTTCTGTTAAAATTTTTTTCAAAAATTATTTTTCTAAAAAGTAAATATATATATGCCCAGTAAATCAAAATTTTAAATTCTGAATGATTATTCTTGCTCCATATTCACAAACTTCAATCAATTTCTTAGCCATATTTCTAGTAAGATGTCACTGGCATTTTTCTGAAGAATAAAAGTTTTTCAATGTGGTTTTACTATTTAAAAATTTTTTTATAATGTTGCCTGAAATCTTCAAAATTGCTTTTCATGGTTAATCATTTCAAAGATGCTGATACCTTTGGTGTTATTTTGCTAGGGCTGCCATAAAAGAACAGAAATTTATTTCCTCACAGTTCTAGAGGCTGGAAATCTGAGATCAAGGTGTCTGCTGGGTTGGCTTCTTCTGAGGCCTCTCTCTGTGGCTTGTAGATGTCCATCATTTCCATGTGTCTTTACACAGTCTTCCCTCTGTTTGTGTGTGTGCGTGCATGTGTGTGTGTGTGTGTGTGCGCACACGTGTGTCTGTATCCTAATCTTCTCTTCTTATAAGGACACCAATCATACTGAATTAGGGGCTACCCTAATGACCTCATTTTACCTCAGTTACCTTCTTAAAGGCCCTGTCTCCAAATACAGTCACATTCTGACGTACTCAGGGTTAGCACTTCAACGTATGCATTTTAGAGGGACACAATTCAGTCCATAAAACTTCTGTTGATTTTTCTTTGTAGGCCAGACAGTTTTTAATTGAGAAAAACTCTCTCTACAGATGCTCAGAGGAAATTCTGCTAAATCGGGGATATTCTCAATTCTACTTTTTTCTATTAAAATGTTTAAATATTTTAATTCAAATATTTTCACAGATGTTATCTTTTGGCTTCCATCCAGAGAAGCTTTCTTCAACAAATATCTTCGTTACTCCTTTGAATGTTTCCCCAAATTTAGATGCTGCAAGGTTGTATGCCTCTTCAGTTTCTTTCTAATCTAATATAGCAATAAATATATCCAATTAAAAATTGTAGCTAGGGCTTCCCTGGTGGTGCAGTGGTTGAGAGTCCACCTGCTGATGCAGGGGACACGGGTTCGTGCCCCGGTCCGGGAAGATCCCACATGCCGCGGAGTGGCTGGGCCTGTGAGCCATGGCCACTGGGCCTGCGCGTCCGGAGCCTGTGCTCCGCAGCGGGAGAGGCCACAGCAGTGAGAGGCGCGCGTACCGCAAAAAAAAAAAAAAAAAAAATTGTAGCTAAAAATAGTGGCTCAATCAAAATATTCTTCCTACAAATTGAAATATTTGAAAATGCAGTTTTAAAATTTCAAAACTGTATGTCATATACATTTGAGCACTTCTCATTTAATTTGTTCACTTCTCATTTAATTTGTTAGATGCCTCTTTCAGAGTCTTCCTATTTGCAAAATTCATTTTTTAAATAATATTAACTTATTAAAACTTCAAAAGTTAAAGTGCTTTAGAGTTTCTTCATTGAATACTTTGATAAAATATTTATAATCGTTTTGGAATAAAATGCAATCAAAACGTAGAAGATATCTAAAATTTTTTTTAAAAGTTCAGTACCACTGTGGAACACTTTGAATTAAGACATAATTCTTCAATGGTCCAAACATTTCTAAAATCCAACAGACAATAGGCAGCAAAGAGAGGAAACTTGTACTGACACATTGATGTATATTTTCTTGTACTCAGCGTCAGCATTGTCCAAAAATTATAGATCAGTTACTCTAGGTATATAAAAATATTTGAAAATTTTACAACTTTTATTTTGAATGATAGAATGTCACTTTTTTTTAACACATTAATGAGTGACTTGTGACCTACAGCTAATTCCCAGCATATTTCTGCTCTGTAGGTTTTTTAATTTAGAAAGAATATTTTTTTACATAATGTTGTGTTCCATTGATATTTAAATTCATCACCACAAATATTATCATTGCAAAAATAACTTTCAATGTTGAAATTTTTAACCGAATTTACAGCAACATTTACAATAATGTCAGATGTTTCACCTTTGACGAAATGAACCGCCAAAAACTTTACTTTGATTTCATGAACTGAGTGAAAAAAATTCAACTATTACTAGAATTAACTTATGTGACTTTCTATTTAAAGCACCTGATGACAGCGATATAAATTTGTCATTACTTAAAAGCTTGTGAAGCAAACAGAGCTTCACTTTTATAAATATGTGTGCGTGCACACACACACACAAACACACACACACACACAGATTAGATAAAGAGAGAAATGAACTTGGCACATCTATTCTAATATCTGCCTAAATGAAATTTATGTTTCACCAAGTGATATCAAACACCTTTGGCAACTACCTTTGTTAAATCAGCATCTTTAAGTAAAATTCTCTTAAAATAGTTAGTAATTTAGACATAGATGCTGATGCTTGCTCAGCAGATTTGTGACCTCTGGTTTTCATGCAATGCCCAACAGCCCCATGGTAGATAGTGATGTCAACTAACAACTTATGCAAGTTATACATTCAGCTCAACTTTCTTGGAAAATGGAAATTCAGTACTTAATTTTTCATTATATAGTCACTTTAATTGTATATAGCTTATTGCTGACAAAAGCATTTACTTGAAAAATAGAAAGTGTTGTCAGACAATAAAATAAGTGGTTGTAGATTTATGCCACACAATAAATGACAAACCCTGTAGCAAGAGCATTCAGACTACTCTTTATAAGTTCAATGGTCCGATTGCTTGGTTTTTCTTTCCCTGTTCATATTACACATAATTCTAACCTATATTTTCCCACATTTCCCACTGATCCCACCCTTGGTGGCCTGATGACTTTGTGATTCTTGCAGGCCGTGGTTCAGGCCACAACACAGTAGGTGGCCCACCAAGGAGCAGCAGTGTCAATACCTCCCCCATAAGCCTTGCAGACCAGAGGAGATAGCTGTCCTTAGCCACTTCCATCCAAGCACACGTCCGTTTCTCAGTGAGCATCTGCAGGCAGTCGCAAGAGGCTATAATTTAAGATTTGTCAGAAAAGAATCAGGAAAAGAGAGACGGGTTATTACCAGTGAACATTTACATTTAACCATGTGTTAAAGTAAGAATGCTGTGTACAGACCATGGCAGAAATTGGAAGTAGTATAAAGTAGAGGTGTGTCAAATCTACTCCAGATAACTTTGATACAACTAGTAAAAAACAAAACAAAACAAAACAATTTTTAATAAAATTCTTAAACCAGTAAAATTGCTAAATGAATGGGAAGCTGGGACAATAGTTAACAACCAGGACTACCTCAGGCAAACTGAGATGGGTAGAAACTCTGCTCATATTCCAGCTGATGAGATGGGAGGGAAAGAAATTAACTTCTGCTTGTTGTTTGATTGGTTTTGTCAAAATAGCATAATCTCCGGAACCAGTCCTCCCTGAGCTCCTAAACGAGCTGATTAGTGTGGAAGCTTCCTTGCTTGGTGAGCTGCACGCTTCCTCAGCTTCTTCAGAGCAGGGGCCATGCTGTCCTGGAGATGGTAGGAGCGAAACCTCCCACCCTGCTGTAAGCTGCCTTTTCTTTCCACTTTCTTGGTACCTTCTCTGAGGATACATTCAGGTGTAGTGTGGCAATAAAGATGAAAATGAACTAATATTGTTTTAAGTTAGCTAATTTTGCAATTGTGCCGATGGTCTTTGTTTCTAGCTTCACAGGTGTGGAAGTGGAGTGTGTGGACCATCCTACAGGTGGCCCTCGTGCTCTGTCTTCAAACAAGTATGGTTTGCTTGGGTTGTTTAGCCCTGGAGTTGGGAGATGAGTTAACCTGGTAAAGGAAGAGTTCCTGAAGGAGGTGATGCAGTAAATTGTGTTCTGAGTCCAACCACTTTTCTAGGTTCTTCTGCAAGACACTTTGGAGGCATATTTGTGGGAAAGAACAAAATGAGAGATCAAATCTCCCTTGATCTCTCTTGACCCTAGAGCCTCTCATTTCTTCTCCCCTTCTGCCTCAAGAGGAGTCCAGAACACCAGAACTTCTCACGGAAATGCTCAGAGAGGTCCCAGACACTACCCATCCTTGTCTCCCAGCCCCAACCTCTGGAGACCTCTGGGAAGCAAGAAGGTAAGGCTTCTGTTTTACACACAGGGGAGTATCACGTAGATTCACAAATCAAAGTAGACAACTTGGTAGTCTGAGGCAAAACTTCCATTTAATCATCCTTCTGTCCTACAGTCCCCAATGGATCCCACAAGAAGATGGCTTAAATCCAGTTACAGCAAGAGCAGCTGGTGTCAAAGACCAGGCCTGTCTGACAAGCCTCCTCGTAGGTACATCCATCTACACAGTTGTAGAAGGTGCACTTGCTGGTGGGGCTGGGATAGAGACCGTTGGACTTTCCGACACAGAATCCACTCTCGCCAGTGCTGCCACTCCCGGGAGCCACAGTGTTGGTGGGGGAGCCCATGGTAGAGGTGGGTACTCTGCAACCTGAGAGAGTAAGAAAAGGACCCCATAGGTTCTGGGGTGGACTACTTTCCCAGCATAAGTGTTGTGTCTGTAGTGTCACTGGGGGTTCCTCATCTTATCTGAACCAGTGGTTAAATGCTCTGGGCCTGAATCAGTGATACCCAAGTTCACAGCCCAGCTCTGCTATGAGCTATGTGACCAAAAACAAGTCATTAACTTCTCTGAGCCTCAATTTCCTCCCTTAAATGATGGAATACTAGTACTATCTCTTAGAATTATTACATAAAGTATTTTCCCATGTGTATGCTGTATAAAATGTAAGTGCTACAGAATAATTAACTTTGTTTTTATTTTATTTTTAAGAGGAAAGTAATGTTTATTTATCACCTAAATGCTTGTCCAAATACTATGTTCCATAACCCCCCAAAATCCTACAAAGTGGAAGAATTTTAAAGATTATTTTATTCATGTCAGCTAAGGTGAGAACTGAGATTCAAAACTAGTTCTACCTTGAGTTCAGAGCCTGTGTTATGCCTACTACACTGTTGTCTTTCTTTTTTAAACCACTTTATTAGGTATGATTGACATACAAAGTGTTTACATACAACTTGATGGGTTTGGAGATAAGTACACATTGCGATTATCACAATCAATGTCGTAAACATACCCATCACCTCCAGAAGTCTCCTCCTGTCCTCTTTATTTATTATTATTTTTTGTGGTAAGAACACAAGATCTACCCTTCCAGCAAACTTTTAAGTATACAATATAGTATTCTTAACTACAGGCACTATGTTGTACAGTAGATCTCTAGGATTCATCCATATTGTAAAACTGAAACTTGCACCCTTTGACTAATACCTCCCTGTTTCTCCCTCCCTAGTTTTTATGTTTAAGTAGACTACACCTGTCTCCAAGAGCACCTGTGAGGATAACTTGAAATAACCAGCAGAATTGACATGGTCCAGCATTCAGCACTGGCTGTCCACATGTGACATGGTCCAGCAGTCAGCACTGGCTGTCCACATGTCTTCCTGGCCTCTTCTGCTTTCTGCACTTGCCCAGGCCTTTGGGTCTGGGGCAAAGCTGTGTGCTGAGACTAATCGTAATTCTGCTCCTCACTTCAGGGAATGGGCCAGCTGGACCCCGTCAGGGTTCTCCTTCTCTCTTCCCTCTCCTCACCACCTAACTTTGCCATCCCTCCCTTACCTTGTCTTCTCTGCTCCACAAAGTTCCTAAAGGCTGGAGCTGGGCAGACAGGAACAGGAACAAGGCATTTGTGGTCCTCTCTCTACCCAGGCTCCGGAATGTTCTCCAGGAGCTCCTTGAACAGCTCTACAAGGAAAGTCCTCGGGAACAGGGATGGGCCTTTCTCTCTCACTCAGGGGCTGTCCCTTAGCAGCCACCTGAGTCTCTCTTTCTGGGTCCCAAATGCCAGTTCCCAGTGGACATGCTAGGACAGGTGGAAGATCTGAAGGAGGCTTTCTTTGAAGCCAGACTGGGAGGAGCTCTGGATAGTCTTTTCTTCTTCCTTAATGTCTAGTTTGTTACCTCGTGGCTGGTAGGTGGTGCTTCACTACTTACTGGGAGTGGAGACGCTGAGTGCAGACTTGAGGGCATGCATGAAAGGGTATTTGTCTTGTCCACAGAAAGTGCCCGTGAAGTCATCCAAGCCAATGTTCCAGACCATGGACCCCCAACTAGTTCTTCAGCAGCCACTCATCCTGTGGGAGAGAATCGGGGGCACTGTGGGATGTCCTTGCACACGCACAGGGAGTGACTCCAGCAGGATGACGGGGAAGGCCATGATCCAGTCATGGAGAGGAGGGAATGGGAGAGTGGCTTTCCCACAGAGACTCTGAGGGAGTCATGGACATATTTGTAGACAAGGAGAGATCTTAGGACTACCAAGTCAGGGAGAATGAGTCTCTCCCCTGCTCTCTGTTATCACCAACCACCTTCTGAGAAGGCTTGTCTGAGTTGGAGCTTGGGTGGTTGTGATGTCAAAAGAGATACAGGGCCCTTCACCTGGCAAGTGTCTGGGCAGAGAGACAGGGCTCCTGATGGGGAGGTATAGGGTGAAGTGCTTTGGGGCTGGTAAATAGTAACCACCCAGATATGAGCATGTAAAGGCCAGTGGGCAGAAGCCTAATGGCTCCAAGGATCTCTTGCCTCCCGATGTGGGTTCCTCCTGTATGAAGTTACTGTATGCAGGAGAGGAGAAAAGGAGAGGAAGAAACTGATCTACACCATGGCCCTCGGGGTGGAAGAGTGCCTAATTCAGGAAGCACGAATCAGAGCGCTGGATCAGGAGCAGAGCAGAGCAGGGAAAGGGGCCAAAAGGGAGTCTCCAGGAGTGGGCGTGGGGGCCGAGGACGGGAAGGCACAGGAGCTGAGGGAAGGGAGGAACCAGCTGCAACTGCCCGGGAGCAGAGGGGCTGTTCCAACCGCCGAGCTCTACAGCTGGGCTACCAGCTCCCTTGAGACCTCAGGGCCACCCTGGGTCTTGCCTTACCTCTCTTAGGTGTTTTCTTGTAATTCAAATGTACTTGGAGGGCAGGTTCCCTACCTCTCCCAACTGTGTAGAAGGAAGGGTGTGGAGGGCCTTACCTTGAGGGTGAAGCTCTTGGGATTGGCATATCCAATCCACTGATTCCCCTTGTAGGCATAGGGCACCTTCTGGGGAGCGTTCCACACCTCGGTGGCTCCTTTCAAGAAGGAGCAGACCTGGGGCAGGAGGACAAATCACGGCTCAGATGCACCTGCCTGTGTTTGGCTCACATCTCCCTCCTCCCTCCCTTTATTTTCTGGAATACACTCCTCTCCCCACCTCTCTTTGCTGGAAATAAGAGCTCATGGTTCCAGTTTCACCCCAGCTCCCCTGCTTTCCCTCTTGTGGGTGGCACAGTGGAAAGGGCACAGGCTGGAAAGACAAGACCTAAATTCCAGTCCTGGGTCTGCCAATACCCATCTGTGAGACAAGGGACAGGGCAGCTTCTTTGTGCCTTGTGGCCCAGTTTCCCCTTGAAACGAGTTTTCCTGTTTCTCTTATTTGAAAGAATTTTTGCCACAAAAGAGCCAAGAGCCAACAAGTGGGTGAGAACACATAATGTTTAGGGTCTGAGATTCTGGTGCTGGACAACTTTAGTTTGAATCTTAGCTCTGCCACTTACAAGTTCTGTGACCCTGAGCAAGTTTCTTAATCCCTCTGTGCCTCTGTGTCTTCTTGTGTAAGAGGATAAAATCAGCACCTCACTGTTGTGAGGGGTAAATAGGATGATATATAAAAATCACTGAGAACAGAGCCTGGCTATACATTTGGACCCGGTAAATGTTAACCACTACTAGCATGAAAGATGCACATTTACTCTAAAAGGTTAAAATTTGAGATGTTTTCTCAATGGTTCATTCTACCCTTCCCTCCCTACCACATACACTCAGAGCTAGCAACAATGGGGTACCCTGTATTAGAAATCAGAGTATAAATTCCTTCTCTTTGGAAGTATCTATGTTCTTTAGAACAGAAAGTGAATCTCTCTGCTCCTCCAGCCCTCTGGGACATTACCTCAAAGTAGGCAAGACTCCCAGCCTCCTGAGTGTAGGACCTGGCAGTCCCAGGGCCAAAGGTGAGAGCATCCAGACCATGGCTGGCAGGATTAGTGAGAGTGAAGGTACTGGCATAAGCCCCAAAGCCCACCATCAGCTCCTCAGCAGGGGCACCTTGATTCTTCCAGTAGTTCATTGCATAATCCTAGAGGCAAGGTAAGGAACATATTACTGTACTAAAAAGCAGCTGAGGATATGCCCAGAGGCCTGTGGAATAGCCAACATTTTCTACCCAATTTCCTGGCCACTTCAGACATAGCCTGCAGTCCAGACCCTTCCACAGCCCAACCTCACAGAAAGGAAAGTGGTACCCTTCCTTCTGGAACTGGGTGTTAGAGGCAGCGTCAGTCAAGAGGTATAGTACTTAGGTAGCAGGGCCCAGTGTCAACTGGGAATGAAATGTTCCACTATCCTCCTTCCCCTCATACTGGACTTGGCATTTGGGATGGGACTGGGGTTCAGCTGTGCATCCTCTTGTTTTCCCAACTTGTGGAATATAGCAGCTCAGAATTGTTTGAGCATGGGGTATGCTCCTGGGAGACTTTCCCATGCCAATTTTTATATCTCTGGTTGCATTCTACACTGAAATCACATCTAGCCAACTTACACACCTACTTATCATTAAGATTTATTATTACAGCTGCCTATGCCATACAAGTTAAGAAGATAAATCTTATGGGATGGGGAGAAAGTAGAAGGGAGGTGAGGAAGATTAGGGGCAAGATAGATCATGAAACGTGCTCCTAGCATCAATGACAATGATAGTTAAATTATTTTTTCAATGTTTGGGATTATCCCAAGCCACTATTCTGCTTCCTTTGGTGTGAAAGATGAATGGGTACAATTAATCATAGGAGAAAGGAAGCAGGCAACATGAACTGGGTTAAAAAAGATCACCATCTTTATCTTGTCCATCAAGCTTCCTCAGCCTCCCTTTTGGTCCTTGGCCAGGGATCCCATGACATGCTTTGAAAATATCCATCAGAATTAACTGTCCCAAATCCTTACTCACCACACTGAAGTATTTGTAGTCTCCCTTGTCATTGGGTCCTGCAAACAGGGGGCTGTCCTCTCCTGTGAAGCCATCCCAGGAGCCCCTGAGGTCATAGGTCATCACGTTGATGAGGTCCATGTACCTTGGGCTGTTGAGGGTAGGATACAAGAGAAGAAAAATGATCCAGAGGAAATCATAGTCTCCAACCCACTGCCCCTAAAGCTCCTAGTCCCTACTGGATGTGTTGTTTGTAATTACATCATGAGGGAATATGCTTTATTGTTCTTTATTTCATTCTCTCTCACCTTTATTTGAAAAATTGATATATAGAAGGCTTACAACCCATAATCAATATCTGGCTGCACTCAGACCTTCAGGTCTTGTAGAAGTTTGAAACTCAACTAACCTTTTCCAAATAGCCTTTTATCATTGAGAATTTTGGCTGGCTTCCCACGCCTCTCTCTCAGGCTTTGGGGTCATCTTATTCTTTTGGGACAGAGCCTTCTCTCTCCAAGGTACCTGAGCATTGGCTAATCTATGGGGCAGGTCTCAGAGTTACTTAGCTCCTGGGCTTGGGGTTTACTTACTTTGACATCTCGGGGATCTGGTAGGCAGTTTCAATGGTACCTTTGCCAGCTGACACAGCAGCAGAAATCAACAACCTAGGCTTGTTGCTCTGGGTGGCTTCGTGCTCAAAAGCCTCATACATTTCCTGTGAAACAGAGGACACTGGACTCAGGCTGCAAGGACCAATGAACATTTGACAAGGTCATGATTCTTACAAAGAAAGCTGAACAGTGTTCAGCTTAGAGTCCTTTGCTTCAAAAACTGTTGTTGGGGGGCTTCCCTGGTGGCGCAGTGGTTGAGAATCTGCCTGCCAATGCAGGGGACACAGGTTTGAGCCCTGGTCTGGGAGGATACCACATGCCACGGAGCAACTGGGCCTGTGAGCCACAACTACTGAGCCTGCGCGTCTGGAGCCTGTGCTCCGCAACAAGAGAGGCCGCGACAGTGAGAGGCCTGTGCACCGCAATGAAGAGTGGCCCCCACTTGCCACAACTAGAGAAAGCCCTCACACAGAAATGAAGACCCAACACAGCCAAAAATAAAAAAACAAAACAAACAAAAAGAACTGTTGTTGGTCTCTGGGAACAACAATGAGTTGTCTCCCCAAAACTTGTACTGAGGGAAATTTGGTGACCCTCTAAGAGTCACAAATAATGTCCAGAGCAGAAAAATAATAAAAGAAAGCTAATATATGGACCAAAAAAAAAATGGCTCTTAGCTCTACAGACTATATATGATTAAATCTAACAATTGGAAAAATCAATCATGGAAGAAGAGGAAATAAGAGTACTGATGCAATCATTGGTGCTCAATCAAGCTGCCCAGGGGAGAGGACACTCTGGCCCAACAACTTTATGTCTGGCCCTGGTGGCAGGAGTACCTCTTTGCTGGAAGCATCTGGTTCTACTTACCAGAGTGAGGGGCCATTGAACATCTCAGTCTGTAACTAGCTCACCTTGCCCTACATTGCTGCCCCCCAAGGAAGGACCTGTCTGAGGACTATTTGACTTCCCATAGCTGTGCTTAGAACATGAATGTTTCAGACTCCTTGGCAGATTTCTTACTGTAAATAAGTTAACTTTCATGCTCCCTTACAGTAGTCTCTATAACTTGGCCCTACAAGTTTTCCCTGAAAGAAAAATCTGATCTTACACTATAGAAATCAGGCTTTGAGCCAGAAGAACTGAGATTCACACCCTCAGGTGTACTTAGCCTCGCTCAGAACCCCTCATCATATAGTGGTCTTCACCCCAGTCCATTGTGGACCAGATTCTATGTTCTTTGGACACAGGGAATGTGAGTCATCTTCAACAGGACAGTGAAGAGCTGCTTGGTGTCAGCTGGGTTGCCACAGTTGCCAGGATACTCCCAATCAATGTCCAGCCCATGGAAGTTGTACTTCCTCAGAAACCATATGGCTGACTGGATGAAGGTCTGGTGGTTCTCAGCAGTGGCCACCATGTTGGAGAATCTGGAGTCAGCAAGTCATTATGATCTTAGTGGCAGTGATGGGCTTCAACGTGGACTCTCTCAAGGGCAGGATTCTATTATGCGGCATTTGGGGCTGGGGTAGGGGTGGGGTGGGGGGACACGGGAGGAAACAATAGTGGCCTAAGCTCCTGGGTCCTCTGTCTTGTCACTTAGCCTCCTATTTGTCCAGATGCATATTCAGTTATTCAGACATTCATTTGACATTTGGTAGTGCTGGGATATAGTGGTGAATACAATAGAGTTTCTGCCCTGGAGGAGCTCCTATAAAGGAAGGTATAGATAAGTAGATAGGCAGGTGGTAAGAGCTGTGATAAAGGAAGGACAGACTTCAAAGACAGCTCTGACCAGAAGGTTATAGGATATCTAAATTTATACCTGAAGCCAGAGGCCACCCACTTCAGAGAATTCAGAGCCCTTGGAGTTTGGAAGAGACTGAGTAATCTGGGAGCGATTCCTCTGTGAATGCAAAGTCTTACCCTTGGGTTCCAAAGTTCCAGCCCCAACAGATAGCAGGGTTTTCAGTCCCCTGTTGCTGGAGATAGAAAGATCCCAATGTAAATAAAATTCCACAGGCAAGGAGATGTCATCTGCTGGTCAGTCTCTCCACCCTCGTATCCCACACCTGAGCAGCGCCAGGCCTACCCCATTACCAGTCTCTGATCTCGCACTGGGAGCAGAGCTCTCTGTAGGAGCAAAGTACTGTCTTATTCTGGGTACCTCCAGGACACAGTATAAATGCTCATTGAACAGGTTCCTGTTCCTGGCCTTGCCAGTGGGCTGGTGGATCCTGATTCAACAGGAAGCTTCAGGGGAAGACAAGGCAGGGCATCCTAGGGAGGATGGAAGAACCTAAAAGTAGTCCCTTAGCACAGATGGTAGAGGGGCTGGAGCTGCCAGGATACACTAGGCCAGAAAGCTGAAAGTCTGAGACTCTTAAAGGAAAGAACAAGGAATAGAGGCAGTAGAAGTGTCTACCATTTACTGAGTGCCTACCAAATGCCGGGTACTTTATATACATTGCTTCTGTCACCCTTACAATCCCAATAGGCAGGAAGTATTAATCTCACTTTGCCCTTTAAGTGATATTCAGAGAGCTTAAGCAATCTGTTCCAGATCACCCAGCTACTAAGGTTGGCAGAGCCAGGATTTAAACCTAACTCCTCTATTCCATGGTGTCTCCCAGCAGGCACCCAGGTCCTGTGAGCTTGATCTTAAAAACTACCCACTGGATTCCCAACTGGACCAAAGTGTCAATTAACCTATCTGATAAACTGATCAGGCATTCCTGAGTTCTGCCACTTACTAGTTCTGTGGGCAAGGGAAAGCTTTTAACCTCTCTACAGTGCAGTTTCCTCAAGCTTAAAATATCTTTTAAACTTTAACATGCCTACTTCCTAGTGTTTGTTGTGGGGGTTACATAAATAATAAATGAAAAGCACCTAGCATAATGTCTGGCCCACCCAATTCATTGGTAGTCACTCAGTACATGTGCTAAGTGTTTAACTGGCACGAGAACCATCTCAGGTTAAATTGGCAGCTAGCCCATAGGTTGGTGTGGGTCTGTACTGCAACATGGCAACCTCCAGGGGACTGTATTCACAATGAATCCCTTGTGGATGGCTGCTCATGGGACACATAGCATTCAATGCGAAGGATCTGCTGAGAAAATAATCCAGACGAATGACAGCAACCTGCCTCTCCTAGGGAGAATGATGCCAATAGCTCTGCCAATGAGGCATGAGAGTGACTGCAAACAGGACTCAAAGACTAGGCATTCTGGTGTTGGTGTCTCTAAGGACTTCTGAAAGACCCATGTGAAAACCTCCAACACAGCCCAGAGCCCAAGCCCAGAACTCACTAGTGCTTGAGGCCATTGATGCTGGCATAGAGGGTCTCATCATTCCACTCAATGGTTGTCATCTGGTTGTTGGTCATGCCAGTGAAAGCAAAGATGATGTGTGTGCAGAGACAAGGGTCCACATTCTCGGGCATGTAGTGGGCAATCCCAGGACGGTACTGGCTCCAATTGGTGAAGTAACAGACAATTTTGGTTGCTGTGCCTGGAACGGCAGGGAAATAAGAGGTGGCCCCTGCCCTGACTAATATCCCTTGTCCCCAGGGCACCCTGGTACTCCCCATCTTCACATGGGGCACTTACCCAGCTGCAGCAAGAGGGCCAGCCCTAAAGAAGAAAAGAGATCTTGGTCAGAGGGTAGCAGGGTCTTTCTTTCCCTGGCTGACCTGAGACAGCACTCGGCAGTAAATGGAGAAGGGGAGCTGGGGCCTGGTACCCCCTCTGCTCTATAAATCTTTTCCCAACATGGACCCCTGCATGATGATTTCAGGGAAAGTAGCTAATGTAGGCACTCGGTGAGCTACCTGGAAACTCAGATGATAGTGAGCAGTTCAGGAACCAGGAACACATGTTATTCGTTCAACAAACTCATATTAAGTACTGAGTTCCGAAGACAAAAAGAAAAACTAGACAAACTCCCTGCCCTCAGAGAACTCTGAGCCTGGTGGGGAAGTCAAACCTGTAAGCACAACCAAACCTCAGCTCAATGCAATGAGACAAGTGTTAAAATTGAGATATGCACAGGATATTATAGAAAACAAGTCAGGGAAGACTTCCCAAGAGAGGTGACATTGGGACTGGGCTCTCTGTTCTCCCTCTAGGCTCCTTTGGGATTTGTGCTTTCTTATCCCTATCACAGCATGTTTCACCCTGAAAGCATTAATTGTTTATTGGTCTGCCCACTAGAATATGAACTCCCTGAGGGCAGGGACTGTGCTTACACCGCTGAATCCCCACTACCCAGCCCAGTGCCTGGCACATAGTCAACTCTCTGTCCATATGTATTGAATAAACAGACCCTAAAGATAAACCAAAGTGGTGGAGAAGGGCAGAGGAGGCACCAGAGGTGGAGAAGGGGAGGGCAGGCAGAGGGCCCCCTCCGGTAGCCATACCCTTCACACTAAGGACTAGAACTCACTTTTCCAGAACCAGTTTCACTCTACTTCTCAACCGAAATTATGCTCCTAAATTTTATTTCCATCCAAGCTACCCAGTTGTACCCAGGATGTGCTGTGCTATCTGACTCAGTGACCATTCTCATTGGGCTCCTACCCACAGTTGCGGCGTCATCTCTAGGGATGAGTTAGCACTGGCGGAACTGCATTAGCTCTTTAAGGTCTTGTCTGCCTCTCTCCCTGGAACCCTCACACCTACCCCCAAAGTACACAATCAGAAAAACCTCTGCCTCATCCAGTTTTCTGCTAACTGTTCCTGTTAGTTGATTAATCCTTGGTCAAGTGTATGCACTGAGTTCCCGCTCTGTGGCTGGCAGTGAGGAGGCATCACAGAGCATCAGAACTAGAATGGCTAGCCCAGGAGTTGAGGAAGATGGTGGAAGAGTAAGACACGGAGATCACCTTCCTCCCCACAGGTACATCAGAACTAGAATGGCTAGCCCAAGTCTTCCATCACCCTACATGGGGAAATGGCCTTGTCCTGATTCACCAGAGTTATCCGTTTTCTTTCCCATCTGAAGCCCTTGGGTGATTAGCAGGTCCTTCCTTCCTCTTCCTCTCCCTCTCTTCCTTCCTTCCTTCCCCACTATGTTATGAACCCAAGGAATCTGCAAGAGAGAAAGGGGACAAGGAAGCCTTGGAGCATAGAGAGTGAGGGTGGAGGTAGAATAAATAGAGGAGAAAAAGCAGATACTCTGAAAGCTCACCTGGGCCACCTGGGACAGACTCACCGGCAAGAATCAGCCATTTCCCCTTTTTGGTGGGAAGTGCTCATTGCGAGTTCCAGGGCTGAATGGGCACTCGACAGCTTTTTATAGGGAACGCTGGAGGCCTTGCCACCCCGCACCTGGCTCCCTTCAGCAAGCAAGGCTCCCTTCCTCTGACCCAGGAATAAAGGGGTAGCAGGGGACACATGGTTCCCACTTATCCTCTGAACCTTATCTGTGTTTTCCTTCTTAGGTAATCAACCCCAAGACACAATGGAGACTCGGTAAGAACAGCCTTAAAAGGTTATTGACTGAAGGTACGTTTAGGAAAATGGTATATCTGGCACAGGTATAAGGCTGGCCTAGGGTTCAAAGTCATTACAGGTCCCAGTAGGCCCTACATGTCCAAAGAGACCATCTGGACTCTAGGGGATGAGTATGGACAAGGGAAGTGAGGCTGCCATTTGACCAGGATTTATCGCTGGCCAGACAAAGGTAGGCAGCCCTGCCCAGCCTCCAACTCCTTGATTCCATCGTAACAATAGATGTCAGGTAATGGCTACCAGTTTGTGAGGTTTCACCAAGTTTGCAGTGAGAAAGCATCACTTTTCAAACTTGCTTCCGTTTAACTGAAGGTGGCTCGGTTTTCAGAGGATGGAGGAAATTCACGGGGTGCAGACATTTATAGTTAGGCTTTGCTTCAGACGGGAGAAGCAGCAAGTCCTGGGACAAGGCCCCAGGCAGCCATAAAAATCAGAGCAAAGACAGCAGCAAAAATGTCCGTGGATCGAGGCACTGAGAATCACAATGTTTTAGGACCTGCCTCCCTCCCTCCACTCCACTCCCAGGCTAACTGCCCAGACAGAAGGGGATGCACCTACAGGAAGCCCACTATGAGGCCACATCACAGATGTCCAGACCGCGTCTCAGGGTCACTCAGCCCCAGAAGGCAATGAGAGGAGCAAAGGTGTGGTTTTTCCTCTGGCATTGACACCAGCCCCAGGACACACACTGAGTCCGACCAAAATCCCAGTTGGGACGGGTGGCACTGCTGGCCGCACTCCAGGCAACACCTACCTGCTGCTTAGAGACCTACTAGGTGAGTGTTCAATGTCTTCTGAAAGATGCTGATCAGACCTTTGGGAACTTCTAATCCAGACCCATTTAAGGGCAATCTGGGTTCACAGAGAATACAGGAATGGCTCCTACAGATTTCAATATAAGTATGATGGGCTCCTGGCAATCCCATGGCTGTTATCCTTCCCAGGCCTTTGACTCAGTTGGCCTCTAGTCATTGACTGCCAAGCCCTTGAGGCATGAACTAACTGGAATTGGCCCGGTCTTGAAAATAGTAATAACAGCTCACATTCATTCAGCCTGTGCAATGTGTGAGATGATTAAGTCATTTAATCCTCAAATCAACCCTTTGAGGCAGATTATGGTCATCCCTTTTACAGACTGGGGAAACTGAGATTTAAGGGAAATTAATTAACTGTCTAAGGTCACACTGAGAATAAGTAGAGCTGAGACCCAAGCAGAGACAGCCTGCCTCTGGGACCCGGGTTCTCTTGCTCCACCATCCCTCACCCACACCACCCTATACAACGGCACATACGGCTCCTCTATGGCAGAGGACTCCTACCTAGCCTTAAAAAGTCTCCTGAAAGAAGTTGTCTGGGGTCGGGGGGTGGGGGGGGGCGGGGGGGGGGTGGGTAGGAGGTTGATCAGAGTTCCTCTCCAATCTCAGCTAAACAAAAGACCCTAATCTCCTTAATCTACTCCTGGATATTTGCAAAGCAAAGGGTTCTCTCCTCACAGCAGTTGTGAGAAAGGAATCCATAGAGTTCAGGGCTTGGAGCCCAAGACATAGACCTTTGATGGACTTTTGGGCTCCATGTGAGGCCAAGGTAACTGTGTTGGACAGCTGTCCATGATAATCAAAGTAACAACAGACACAAATAATGTTTTTGATGTGTCACGTACTAGCCTAAATTCTTTGCAAATATTACCTTACTTACCCCTCATATCTCCGGCAGCAGGCACGCTTATTATCCCCATTTTACAGAGAAGAGTGGAGCACAGAGAAGGTAAGTAACTTGGCCAAAGTCACACAGTAAGTTAGTGACAAAGCCAGGATGTGAATCCACGCAGTCTGACTCCTGACTGTGCTCTTAATCATTTCACTCTTCTGCTTCTCAAGAACGCAACAACCTGAGGAAGCAAAGGACTGAGCCAGAGTTAGAAAACCAGAGAGGTACCCCAAACAACGTATACCTTATAGTAAGAAGATCTGAGCTCTGGGGCAGCATTTAGGGGGCCTTGGGCACAAAGTTCCCCCTAGTCTCCAGCAGCGTTTGCCACCCCTGTTTTTTCGTATGTACATCTGATGTTTTCTCAACCATAAAGGAATAAATCCCCTAGTACTCCCACTCTCACTCACCTTCGGATCACGTAGCCACCTCTAAGCCCCTTCACCTGCAGAAATTCTGGTGCTGAGGCAGGAGATAGATGGGTTCCAGGCTAGGCATTTACAACTAACCTCCTGTTTACATTTCTTGAGGAAGGAGGCATGTGGGCTCTAGACTAGACACTTACAACCAGCCTCCTGTTTGCCCTTCGAGATGGAAATAACAACAGGAACGGGGTAAATAGCTGGACTTTGCCTCCTGTGGACACTTTAAGATAACAATTATGGCAGGGACAGAGAGGGCTGAACCCTGCTTGAGTAAAAGATCAAGAGGTCACATATTTCCCATCCTTGGGTCAAGGGAGATACTGTATATGCACAGAAAGTCTCCTTGTTGGTCAAACCGGAGGGGGCACCATCCCAGAATAGGTGCTGCCAACGCCCCCCATAGACCTCTGGGCTTGAATCCATCTTGGAAAAAGTAGTGCACACCTGTTGGGGAGGGTCCTAGGACAGGTCAGGTGTGGAAAAAGAAACCAGGTCGTTGGCCACAGGTAAACAAAGACCCGGAAGAACTGCCCGATATAAATGACTTAACCGCCTCTTTACTGCACTCATTAGGGAGGACGCCCACACCCTTTCTCTCCTGGTGTGTATCTTTGCCCTGCTTCTTTCTTAACTAAACAAACTGTTTCTCTGTGGGCTCTCCCATTCGTTGTACTGTGTCTCTAATAATAAACTTTGTACCTGGTTTTACAGTTTTTGCCTCCTTGAGAAATACATTTTTCAGTGGGAGCAAGGGCCAGGGGAATTTTGCTTCTAGCCTCTAGCCTCTGGTGGTCTAGGGGCTAGGATTCCCTGTTTTCATCCAGGTTACCCAGGTTCAATTCCTGGTCAGGGAACTAAGATCTCGTTCACTGCTGTCTCTCTGAGATCAGTGCTGCCACCACTTAGATATATGATCTTACATTCCCTGAGCCCCAGTCAGCTCATCTGCAAATTGGGCTTAAATGCCTCCTTCATAAGCCATGATGATTAAATATGCAAATGAAAGTGTTGTTCAAAGTTTAAGATAAGGGACTTCCCTGGCGGTCCAGTAGTTAATACTCTGCGCTTCCACTGCAGGGGACACTGGTTCAATCCCTGGTTGGGGAAATAAGATCCCTTATGCCGCGCAGCCAAAAAAAGAAAAAAAAAGAAAGTTTAAGATAAAAATCATTTTTCAATAAGGAAAGGATTCGAAGAGTAGTGGGAGAATGAGGGGAAACACAATTTATCCTGAAATTAGGGTGTCTGAACTCAGAAACAGCCTTAGACTTCAAGCAGCCTTACTCCCTGCTTCGGACACCATGCTTTAGAGGAAGAATTGCAAACTTTTCCATAAAGGGCCAGATAGTAATACTTTAGGCTTTGTAGGCCATACCGAATCTGTTGCAAGTTCTTGACCCTGCCACTGTAGAGAGAAAGCAGCCATAGACAATATGTAAACAAAAATGGGCACAGCTGTGTTCCCATAAAATCTGATTTACAAAAACAAGCAGTGCGTTAGATTTGACCCATCGGCCGCAGTTTGCTACCCCCTGCTTTTGATGGCTCCATTCTTGTCCTCTCCCAGCCGCACCCCTCCCCGTGAGGTGAGAAGACTGCAGGGCTAAGGGCACATCCACCTGAAGCCCACATCCCTGCTCTTTTAAACCCTAATCCAGATACCCAGGACTCCTGCTCAAATAGCCCAAACAGCCTGTGCCCACTTTCAGGGCCTGCACAGCCCTTTTTCCTGGTCCCATGATCCTGAGTGTGAACACAATGCTAGTGTGAACACACCTGCTAGAGGATGTGTGTGTGTGTGTGTGTGTGTGTGTGTGTGTGTTGGGGTGGGGTGGGGTGTAGACGAACCTTGGATGCAAAGTGTGTATGTGAGGTCCTTGCTCTGTGGGACAGGGATGGAGATGGGAAGAGAAGGGTGTTGCACATGGGCTGGGAACCAAGAGCACAAGCTGCTGCATGCTGGTGCAGAATTCCGAGGAGTCGGAGAATTCTGAATTCAAACCTGGTCTTTTAGGTCATTGTGAAATCATACTTGTTAAGAATATAAACCATATTTTAATACTTGGCTCATTTAAATATTTAGACATATGATATGCAGGCCTCCATTTGTACCCCAGCCCTGGGTGCCACAAATGGTGAGACAGGACAACCTTATACCAGAAGGTCAAAGATTGCACAAATGAGGCCACACTGACTGGAGCAAATGCTTCTTTTATTGTGCTTCAGGACAACAAGTGAGCAGCTGCAGGAGAACAAAGCCAGGCCCAGTCTGAAGTCTGAGAGAAAGTCAAGGGGTGGCTTGGAGGAGAGACATCTGGAGAGCCTCTTCTAACCTCTGAGAATCTCACTCAGGAATTCCTGCAGAGGAGGGGCAGGCAGCTCCTTGCCTGCTCAGCTACGAGTTAAACCTGGGTACAAAAGAAAGACTATTTCAAAGCCCAAGTCAGTAACCTGAGGCCTGAGTCAAGTTACTAAGCCATAGATGTTCAGAGTTGGAAAGCTGCTGCCCAGTCATATCGTCTAGGAGATTTCAAACTGTTCTGGGCCTTTCTCCAGGACGACATGGCCAGTCCTCTCCAGTTGTCTGTCTGCAGTGATTCCCAGTCTCCTGCTCCTCCATTGCAATGGATGTCAGCACAGCTGGTTGGTCAGCAACGGCTCTCACCTGCACAAGAGGATATGCGTACGATTCACCTGGGGAACCAGGCACCCCGGGATGGAGCAGAGCCAAACCACCTGCCGTTAAGGCAATAGTGGGCTTGGTCATCCATGATGACCATGAGACCTCCTGAATGTCTAAAGTAAGATCAACTGTGGATGTGGAGAGGGAGGGAGCTTTGCTAACGACTGAGATTGGATTTCTTAGCAGTGAGTGGGGGACATAAAATCAGATTTATTCTGATTTAGAAAATTAAAACAGGCTGATGATTTTGTGGTGGAGTCAACATTTATGCCCACTCTACATGAAAAGAAAGTGCTTAGCTCAGACTGTTCTCAATAAATAGTAACCAAATTATTACTGTTATATTTTTTAAATCTATGGGAAGCCCACCAAAAGGACAGAACCAGCCTAATCAATAAGGAAACAAGGCAGAAGGTCCAAAGGACATAAGAATGGATCAATCCAAATATGTGAAGATGATCTCCCCCAGTCTCCTGTGTCCCACTCTGCCCACTCTCCGCCCACTCCCAGCCTGTCCTGGACTCTGTTATCTTCCTAGGGAGCCAAGGCTTCTCTTGACAGCTTGAAAGAGGGGGTAGGAGCCCTGGCTGCAGGATTTGCTGGTAAAGTCATCCATGTCAATGGACCAGATCATGGCCCCTCCCAGGTTTAGATTCTTTAGGAACTGAACCTGAGGGTGACACAGAAGGGCATACAGAGGTTAGAAGAGACTGTTAAGGGCCCAAGACCCAAGTCAGGTTCAGATGAGGGTTTGAGCTTAGAGTGCAGAAGTAGAATTATAGCCTATGGAGTCATGGATTCCCTGAAGGGAAAGGTCACTTAGGGAGGCTTATAAAATGAAGAGAAGGCCACCCACTATTAACCACTTCTCATGGAATAACCACACCCTAGGTTCAGTGTTCTTGAAGGCTCTGAAACACTAGAGGCTCCGGTGTGAGGAGTGGGAACTAGGAAGCCACTAGCAAGATTTGAATTACAATTGGGTTGTCAATTACATTGATGCCTTTGTCCTGCTCTAAGCCTGGAAGGCAAAGGTCTTAGCAAGATCTAAGAACTGGTAGGCTCAGAAATTTGGAGTCTCCTAGAGAGGTAATCCATAAGAAGGATGGAAGGGTTTGTCCTGAGATGATCAACTGGGTGGGTAACTACTCTATATAGGCACCAATGTCTCCTTTGTTCCCTCTCCCTTCTCCTCCTACCTCCTCTCCACTCCTCGCTTCTCCCCTTATTCTTAATTCTTCCTTGCGTCCTTTCCATCTCTCCCACATGTACCATAGGTGCTCACAGGTGTGGCTTAGAGTCACTACTAGGTTTGAGCCACAGAGGTCACTGGATCCCATCCAAGAATGGAGCCCCAGAGGCTTCTTTCCTTCCACACAGACTACTAAGGCATTTGACCTCACACCCCATTCCCCACCCGCATGAGTGTTCTGCTGTCCCAGAGCCTCTTGCCTACCTACCTTGGTCTCCACGCTCTCCACATCCTCATAGCTCACCCACTGGTTTCCCTTGACTGCATAGGGAACCTGATGATCCTGGAGCCTCGTGATCTTGACTCCTTTCAGGAAGTGGCAGATCTGGCAGGGGAAGGAGGAACAAGAGGGTCAGTAATGGGTTCTTCTTGAAATTTAGAAATAGAAGGGGCAGGTAAGACACTAGGGTCTTGGGGACAACAGAATCTTCACTCCAGGGATCAATGAGAGAAATGACCAGATACAGCATACAGAATGGATGGCCCAAGGTGAACCTTTGGGAATTGTTTGTGCTGTCCTCATCAGGAGGAGGCACAAACAGCTAGAGGGCAGACAGTACTTGAGTTCCACATCAGACCTCAGCACTGACCAGTAAATCTTCCCATGTCTTCATTTGAAAAATGGAAACTATTATAATTATGTCTCCTATACACCTATCTTACAATATTGTTGTTAGGATCAAATGAACTAACACTCGTTAGGAAAAAAACAACTTTGAAAACAGTACAGTGCTTTATAAATATGTAACATTACAATGACAATCACCATCATTCCCCCACCTTGTAGATTATCCCTGCTTCAATCCCGCTGCTCTCCCTCTCCCCTTTCCCCTTCCCAATGTGCCTGTGTTGGGATCCCCACTTTTATCATCAGCTATTTTCTCTTTCTGTTAGCATAAGTAAGAGCTACTAAAAGAGATAAATCTTCAGTGGAAAAAAATGTATTTTAAGGTCATGTAGAAAACTCATTTTGGATCTTGCTTACATTTTTTAGATTATTTACACTCACGTTTGCCTCAAAGAGGGTAGAAAATGGAAAGTTGAATATTTAAGCAAATACCAGTTTGTCAAAATTATAATGATCTAGCGTGGTAAACTGAACAATCAAATTAAATTTTCCATGAAATAGGGAACTGTGTATCCAGTGGTCCGTACTAAAATCCTACCAGCAGATTCTGAGCACTGACTTCTCTTATCCCTTATATTAAATGATTCAGTGAGGATTACCATGGTGACCCATGCCCCTTTCCCCCTGCCAACTGAACAAGGTGCCTCAATCATTCTCCTGTGTGAGAAGAGAGGAAAAATTGAACATTACACTCACTGAGTACTTCAGTGGATGCCAAGTCCCTCAGTAGGGGTTTATAGCTTGCTCACGCCAGTGACAAGAGGCTAGACTAGGACTCCAAGGGGAAACCAAGATATAAGATATTATTCTTTCCTTACCTGATCCAACTCCTTCCCATCCTTCAAGGGCCAGCATGTATCTCTCTTCCCCTGTTACCCATCTTTGAACTCATGACCCTCCACACGGGCCACTTAATCACATCTCATTTTGCAATACCTACATAATTTTATTAACTATTATAGTTATCTTTGGGGTTTTTTAAAGTTTTTTCTTTTTTTTTTTGGCCACACTATGCAGCTTGCAGGATCTTAGTTCCCCAACCAAGGATTGAACCTGGGCCCTCAGCAGTGACAGCACGGAGTCCTAACCACTGGACCGCCAGGGAATTCCCCATAGTTATCCTGTTTTTAAACTCTTATTTAACTTGTTATATTATGAATGCACTCTACATTCTTTCTACCTTGACAGTAAGCCCTTTGAGACAAGGATGAAGAATTACTTATTTCTAGCTCTCACAGTACCCAGTCTTTGTGATATGGCAGGGTCCCAAGAGTTTCTGTTGGGTGAATTATTGTTTGATTCTTAGTGTTTCCTATACATTAAAAAAAAACTTTTGTTTTTTTTTTTTTTCCAGATTGAGGGGCAGAAAGAAATGATGGTCTAATCAGCCAAACACCTTTGACTGTTATCTCTGTGATGTTAAGTCTGTCTGACTTCTGGACAGAATCTGACACATTTGACCACTCCTCTCTTCTTGAAACACCCTCTTCTCTAAGGTCTTTGGCACAGAACAGTATGGGTTCTGCCTAGCTTCTGTTGATCTTGTCAGTTTCCTTAGTGGGCTCCTCTTCTGCCTATCTCTTAGGTGCAGGAGGTCCTTGAGTTTTGTCACTACAAATACCGTCTTTATGCTGATGATTTTAGAATCTACATCTCTAGCACAGAATGACCTCCTGTGATCCAAACCCATACACCTAACCACTCACTTTTTATCTATATGTCCCACAGGCATTTGGATGTCCCACTTGCTCCTCAAACTCAGAATGACCAAAACTGATCTCACGATTGAGACCAATGCCCACTCTGCTCCTTCCTATCCCAACTCAGTAAAAATGGCATTACCATCCACATAGTTGCCCAAGTCAGAAACCTAGGACCGTCTCCCCTTTCAGTCTCCCATACCTGCTCCACACATCCCCACTCCTCACTAGTTCCACCTCCTCTCCAGATGTCAGCTAACATCACTTCCTCCAGGAAGCATTCACCGACCCCCTCCCAAGTCAGAGGGAGGTGCTTCTCTTACATGCTCCAATAGTACTCCATACTTCCCTTCCCAGCATTCAGGATGTGATACTTTATTATTGTCAGATTGAAGCTGGAACTCCTACCCAGAGACAAGGGGCAGCTGAAGGCACAGGGTAGTTCCAGGTACCTCATAATAAGCCAGGAAGCCTGAAAACCTGGTGATGGGGCCAGCAGCTCCAGGACCAGGGGCAGGGGCCCCCAAGTGTTTTCTGCAGAGGCCAGTGTAGAGGAACGTCCATACATTGGGATGCCCATGACCACCTTCTCCACAGGCGTCCCTTTGTTTATCCAGTATCCCACAGCATATTTCTAGAAAGAGAAGTAGACTGAGGCACAGTGTGTATGGGAAAGAAAGGTGTCAGACCTTTCTGAGCCTCCAGCCCAAATTCACAGAAGTGACTCCTTGATTCCCTTTCTACATCAGTGGCTATGGAGGGTCCCACCAGAACCAGAGTGCTTATTCTAATGCACTTAATGCTCTTCAGCACTGAGACCAATTCAGCTTTTTCTAATCGTGAAAGAAAACTGAACAATGGGTCACGAAAGAAATCAGGCAAGTGACCTAGAAAACATGAAATCAAAGTTGTCGCCATCTTTCTTTCCCCTTTGAGTCAATTGCCTATGGAGTTTGTCTACACTATGGCTAGTTGTGTTACTGATGAAAGCGGGCGTGGGGGGAGGTGGCCGTCAGACCCTAGTCTGTGGGGCCTCACAATGACATCAGACCCAAGAGGCTAGGTAAGAGGTCAGAGGCTAGTTGGGGCCTTGCTGCCCTCCAGAACAGAATAAGGGGTTAGAGAAGATGAGGATATGTCTCCTTACCCTTAAAGATAATCAATGGGGAGGAAAGAATGAAGGGAACTTGACGTGACACAATCATACGGAGTTCTAGAAAACCCCAGACTAGAAATCAGAATACCCAGCTTTGGACTGACCCATTTTTAAATTTTAAACATGAAGGCCTGGAAATATGCAACCTAGACAACATTTTCTCTCACCCAACTTTAAGAATACACATCTCTATATATGTACCACAACAATAAAATTGTTTGGTTAATGACATTTTTCCCTTGCATTTTTCATTTGCCACCACTTTTCAGGACCTTCACATCAGCATGACCTTGAACAGCCAATTAATTTGCCAGGCTTCCATTTCATCATCTGTGGAGTGAGAGTAATGCTTCCTGACCAGCCAACCTCAGAGGATTATGTTGAAGATCAAATTAATGGGGAATGTGGACAGACACAGCAGAATACCAAGTCCTGTACATCCATGTGGTCACTAGGAAATGCATCAAAGATGGAGAATTAAGAGAAGACTGGGGTGGCTGACACCTTGGGCCAGAGACAAAGCTTAGGGCGCTTCAAATATGAGGTCCTCTGACATTTTCCTGGTGACATTTTACTGTGCCTGGTCAAAGCATTTTCCCTGTTCTCACCAGCTTCCAGGGTTACCTGAGTCCCTCTGGCAACACATCCCCTCCTCAGTTCAAGACAGAAATAACTCTGGCCAAGCTGCACTGTCCTCAGCTTGCCCCACAGCCAGTGTCCCACCACCCTTCCTCCTTATAACTCTCCACATTGTAGTAAGAGCTTGTCCCTCTGTCCAGCTGCTACTTTCTCAGAGGGCTATTATGGCCAGTGATGAGGGGCTTTTCCCAAGACCCATGGAAGTCAAAGGAAAGGAGGTTGATGAAATCCAGGTCTCTAGATTGCAAAAAAGCAAAGGAAAAGATTCTGTGATGAGCAGAAGTGGGAGCAACTACTGTTGACCCTTGAAACATTGTGGGTTTGAATTGCACAGTCCACTTATACAAGGGTACTTTTCAACAGTAAATACTTCAGTACTACATGGTCTGTGGTTGGCTGAATCCACAGATGTGGAGGAAACATGGATACAAGGGGCTAACTATAAATTACATGTGGGTTAACCCTCGCTTTGTTCAAGGGTCAACTGTATACATATTTGTTTAGGGCTTTGGATGCTGTTAGAAGGATTGAAATTAGCCATAGAGGAAAAGTTCCTGCCCAGATGATGTGGTTAGGATAGTGACCTTCATGCTCTCCCTCTTCCCTTCATCCCTCAGACATACTGGCATGCATCACTTGCATGGGCCAGGCTGGAGGCAGAGAGATGGAGGGGGTGCTCCAATGCACTTACTTTACCAATTCCTTGATCTGATAGCTGTTGTCAATCATATGCCTCCCTGCGGAAACTCCTGCAGTCAAGAGAAGCCTTTCTTTGGTGGACTTTACAAAGTCCTACTGAAAGGCTTCTGCTAACTCCTATGAAAACAAACAAAAAAAAACCCATAAGAGGTCAATTTTCCCTCCCAGAGGAAAGTGCTAAAGTTCTTGCTTGATAGGACATTTCTAGATGGAAACAGCATTAGATGGAAAGATCAAATCTTTTCTCCCCATTCCCATATGGGGATGCCTCCTGCCTTGTGGTCAGGAAATCTACACATTAGGTAGGAGGACAACCAGTCACATTGTACCCAGGAAAAACTGAGTTTCCTCCGAATGGATTCTCTAATCTATCTGATAGAACATCTGTGAGACTCTTTCAGTGCTCAGGAGATTCTATGGTCCCACAATCTTTTATGTGGGTGTTGCTTTGTTTCAGTGTTGTTTATTCTATAAGGAGGCTCTGTTCTCTGATGTTGTCCTTGCCCTAAACTAGGACCAAGGGCTTTTCCTTCATCAGTGGGGGCTTCTGGAAGAAAGGGACTGTCTTCAAGCCAGAGCCAATCTCTTCCTTTTTTTCTTCTGGTGTGGCCATGGGTTCCACTTGTTAAGGTACTAAGGGTACCACAGAATTTGCCTTACATGAATCAGCACAGTGAAACAAGTGTTGTCTTTCAGATCTGGGTAAATCCAGCTATGTCCAGCCCATCAAAGTTATGGTTCCTCAGAAACAGGATTACAGAGTTGATAAATTCCAAGCGTAATGTAGAAGAATCAACCATGCGGTGGAACCTGGGTAGAAGCAATACAAGTGTTTTTGGAAAGAGGAAGTAATTACCATTGTACAACATATTTTTCACAGAAATCCTGAATTAGTCTTCCGTTCCCCAATATTTTCTCACCACTTATCTATCCCAACCCCTGCCTCTTTTGGAACAAAAGAGGAGAGGAAGGATTGTTGGGCCAGAAAATTGATTGGATTGGGCAGAAGACAATTGGGTTCTCTGCAGACCTTTCTGCAGGGTAATGGAGCTGCCTTTAACAAAGACGCTCCTTGACCAAACTTTAGCCAGACTCTTCTGAACCCTCTTCTCAACTAGACTTTGACCTTGGACTTCTGTGCCTATCTTTGCAGAGTGCAGTTTTAGCAAGAATCCTAAGTCATGGACTTGAGGACACGGGGAGGGGGAAGGGTAAGATGGGACAAAGTGAGAGAGTGGCATGGACATATATACACTACCAAATGTAAAATAGCTAGCTAGTGGGAAGCAGCCGCATAGCACAGGGAGATCAGCTCCATGCTTTGTGACCACCTGGTGGTGGGGGATAGGGATGGTGGGAGGGAGACACAAGAGGGAGGGGATATGGGGATATGTGTATACGTACAACTGATTCACTTTGTTATACAGCAGAAACTAACACAACAATATAAAGCAATTATACTCCAATAAAGATGTTTAAAAAGAGAATCCTAAGTCAGTTTAATGACACTGCCCCACCCTTGATATCAGATCTTCTTCAATATCTGATCAAATTCCTCCTCCCCTACCATCCCCCAGGTGATATCTGTTCACCCTGGCCTGCCTTCAGCAAGAGTTCTGTTGAGTTAGTTTAGCAAGAATCTCCCTACCTCTAATGTTCCCTCTTTTTCCATCCACCAACCCGCACCTGCAACCTGTTCCTTGGCTATACCTCCCCACTTGCCCCTGCTGTATCCAGAATTGAGCCCAGTACTATACTGAGGTCTCCTTTCCCCTCTTATAATATTTCCTGAATAAAAGCTATTTTTACCTCTTTAATTACTGTCCAGCTCTGGTTTTCTTTAACATCTTACACCCTTGAGAAAGCAGTTTGCAGTGTGGTGGGCTTAGGATTGGGAAATCTGGGTTCAAGTCCCAGGTCACAGTCATTTCTAGTGACCTTTTGTTCACTAACCAGCTCTCTGGCTTCAGTCTGGCCATCTCTACATTGGGATTGAAGATACTGATCCTGCCTCATCTATCTCAAAGTGATCACATTTTGGCAAGCTTCATGAAAGCAGAGCTGGACTTCACATTCCCCAAACAATAAACCCAGGCACGAATTAGCAACCCAGATCTCCCCAGTCCCAGGGCTTCTGGTGAAAAGCCAGGAGGACCCTGAAAGCAGCAGCCCCTCAAGAGCTTTTATCTGAACTAGAATTCTTAAGCCAGGAGGTTGATTCTTAGCTGCCCACACAGAGGGCACCAACAGTATTTAAAATGCAAAGCTATAGACAAGATACTGGTATTTTCCAGAGGACATATCCTTTGACTTGTATCACTTCCCACCTCTCACAACACTTCCCATCCCCAGACAGATTTAGAGTCTTGAATTCATTTGTTTCAATCAATATTAAATTAAGTTGCTTGTAAATTTTGGAGATTAATCCTTTGTCAGTTGCTTCATTTACAAATATTTTCTCCCATTCTGAGGGTTGTCTTTTGGTCTTGTTTATGGTTTCCTTTGCTGTGCAAAAGCTTGTAAGTTTCATTAGATGCCATTTGTTTATTTTTGTTTTTATTTCCATTTCTCAAGCAGCTCAATAACAAAAAAACAAACAAACAACCCAATCCAAAAATGGGCAGAAGACCTAAATAGACATTTCTCCAAAGAAGATATACAGATTGCCAACAAACACATGAAAGAATGCTCAACATCATTAATAATTAGAGAAATGCAAATCAAAACTACAATGAGATATCATCTCACACAGGTCAGAATGGCCATCATCAAAAAATCTAGAAACAATAAATGCTGGAGAGGGTGTGGAGAAAAGGGAACACTCTTGCACTGCTGGTGGGAATGTAAATTGATACAGCCAGTATGGAGAACAGTATGGAGGTTCCTTAAAAAACTACAAATAGAACTACCATATGACCCAGCAATCCCACTATTGGGCATATACCCTGAGAAAACCATCATTCAAAAAGAGTCATGGGGCTTCTCTGGTGGCGCAGTGGTTGAGAGTCCGCCTACTGATGCAGGGGACACGGGTTCGTGCCCGGGTCCGGAAAGATCCTACATGCCGCGGAGCAGCTAGGCCCGTGAGCCATGGCCGCTGAGCCTGTGCGTCCGGAACCTGTGGTCTGCAACGGAAGAGGCCACAACAGTGAGAGGCCCGCATACCGCAAAAAAAATAAAATAAAATAAGTCATGTACCAAAATGTTCATTGCAGCTCTATTTACAATAGCCAGGAGATGGAAGCAACCTAAGTGTCCATCATCGGATGAATGAATAAAGAAGATGTGGCACATATATACAATGGAATATTACTCAGCCATAAAAAGAAATGAAATTGAGTTATTTGTAGTGAGGTGGATGGACCTAGAGTCTGTCATACAGAGTGAAGTAAGTCAGAAAGAGAAAAACAAATACCGTATGCTAACACATATATATGGAATTTAAGAAAAAAATAATGTCATGAAGAACCTAGGGGTAAGACAGGAATAAAGACACAGACCTACTAGAGTATGGACTTGAGGTTATGGGGAGGGGGAAGGGTCAGTTGTGACAAAGTGAGAGAGAGGCATGGACATATATACACTACCAAACGTAAAATAGATAGCTAGTGGGAAGCAGCCGCATATCACAGGGAGATCAGCTCGTGCTTTGTGACCGCCTGGAGGGGTGGGATAGGGAGGGTGGGAGGGAGGGAGACGCAAGAGGGAAGAGATATGGGAACATATGTATATGTATAACTGATTCACTTTGTTATAAAGCAGAAACTAGCTCACCATTGTAAAACAATTATACTCCAATAAAGATGTTAAAAAAAAAAAAGAAAAAAAATTAAATTGAGGATTTGGTTCCTGCATGTATCTCAGCAGCACAGTGGAGGAGATAGCAAAACTTGGACTATTATCCGAAAAACATGGTAGAAGTAGGTTTGTAACTTTATTCTTATATTTCAGAAGTGCTCACAGTGATTAGAAGAAAAGCAAGGATACCTCTTTTAGGGAGCAGTTGCATCTGATGTTCTGGGCAGAAACCTCCAATTTTAGGAAAGACAAATATTCTTTAGAAATTTAGAAGCAAGTCTGTGCATTACATATTTTTAAGTATTGCTGCATAGCACCTGGCACAAAGCCTGGCATTTACCTAATAATAATGACAACGTTAATATACAACAATAATTATTGCAACCATTAGGTCCTTTTTGCACATCAGCACTACCTAAACAGTTTGCTTGCATTGCCTGTCTTCACAACTTCATCCTTAGGTTGAATCTGTTATTTGCCTCATTGTGTAGTTTTTTTTTTTAATTGAAGCATAGAGACATTAAAAAAATTGCCTAAAGGAAAGAAAAAAGAAAAAAAGAAATTGCCTGAAGTTAAACAACTTGCATGCCGCTTGCATATAGCTAAAGAGAAAGCCAAACCAAATTTGTTTATCTCCAAAGTCCTACTTTTAACCGCTAAACTAATATACAATAAGTACTCAATAAATTATTGAATAAATGAATGCATGCATGTAAGAATGAATGAATGAAGATATTTTTAATTGAATCAAAGATAAGCAGGTATTAGGAATGAGAGAGAATTTGGGAATCAGATGGATAATTGCCATGAAAACCCATTAATAATTAAAAGGAGTTCATGGTGAGGTTAATGCAGAACCAGATAAGTTAGGTAGGTTGATCTTTTTTCTTTATGTGTGTAGAAATTGCTTTACTAATTATTCTACAAGTTTTGAGCTGGTAGAGACTTTAGAAATTAATTAGGTCAGCCCTCTTATTTCATAGATGAAAATATTCAGTATAAAAAAAGGAGAAGAAAAAGTTGACACTTACTGGTCGATAACTAAGTCAGGCACGTGACATACGTTACCTCATTCGAAGTCTTTGCACGCACCTTATGAAGTAGATGTTGTGATGTACATCTTACAGATGGGTAAACTGAGCTCAGAGAGGTGAGTTAACTTTCCCTAGGTCACTCATCTACATAGGTCTTCTAATGCTACTTCTTTCCTCTGCTTACTCCAGCTGTAAAGAATACTGACCTGCTACACGAGAAAGATGTCTTACCGGACTTCTCGTGAAAGCGGAAAGCCTCTGCTGACTGAGATTAAGATCTCTGGACTTTTTAAAATGTTGGCACTTTAAAAAAAAATTAAAGCAGAAGAAATTCAAAATTAGATTAACTGCATTTAAAAATTGCAAAAAAAGGTGACTTTCTTCCTTACGTATTTGTATTTATTTAGCTTGATGCAAATGGAGTATCATTTTCCTGTGAATAGGAATTATAATTTATAATATATGTCTCATATTAATAACTATTTTGTTTTTAAGCAAAACAGACCTGATTGCCCCTATGCTGTTTTGCACTTCCAGGCCATCCAGCTGTACAACCATGACCCAGGAAATCGAGGTCCCCTGATGGCTGCTAAGGACTTGGTTTTATGTGGAGGTCACCTACATGACCCGCCCCCATGGTACAAAGTCAAACCTTCAAAACCCTTAAACAAATTGCATCTCCCCATAGTCCATTAGGTGAAAAACCTTCATGTAAATAATTGAAAGTTTACCAAATACTGCTTCCAGTTCAATTTCTCCCACGACTTAAGTATCTGAGCTTGTGTTAAGCTCCTGCAGAGTTCCTTCCAAGACACAAGTAAACATAGTGCTATGCCTCAACTTGTGACAAAATTCAGATCAGTTTTGCCATCTAAGCCAAGGGAGGACCTTTCTAAAGCCTAATTCAATGTCTCTTTTCAAGAGGAGGAAAAGCAGTGATGATTAGAGATTACACGGCAGAATAAACAAAAAATAGAGATATTGTGGTCTTACCCTTTGGAACCAAACAGATACCTTCCAACGGACAAGAGAATTTTCAGTTTGGGATTCCTGGAGTAGAATAATAAGCTGATTATTTCTTTACTGGCTGCCAGGGAAAACTTTGCCTAAAGGGTTAGGACTAGATTATGGGTAAGTGGGCTCTAGCTGTTTAGCAACTAAGTTCAGTGAAGGGATGAGGCATGGGGGAGAAAACCAGGAAGCATCAGGATTATACCCAAGGAAAAACACTTGAATAAACACACAAATGAATGAATGGAGCTAGAAGGCCTTAGGCCCAGTTTAGAACTATCTTCTCTCCCCCAAAACCCACCCTGGATGCTCCCCACTCCTATCCTACTGACTTGGTTTTGAGTCTGCTGATGGTCTGGGAAAGCATCACATCATTCTTGTCCTTGATGATGACCTTGTTGTTACCGATGCTGACGAATGAGTAGATGAGGTGAGAACATAGGAAGGGGTCAGTGCTCTCAAGGGTGAACTTTCCTGGTTCCTGCCTGTCCCGTGACCAGTTGGTAAAGTAGCAAACCAGTTTGTAGGCAGATCCTGGAGTAGAGGGAAGAGAGCCAATGGGGAACCTAGTGCGGTGGCCTCAGAGCCCAGAATGCCACAAGTTTCTCCCCCCAAAACCATGGCCTCCTTTGCTTATTCAGCCAGAGCCTCTGAGGGTCATTCAACCTGGGCCCTCAGTGCTGGCTCTTGAGCATCCAGACCCCAGTTAAGAGATACAATGAGAGACAGAGATATCATCCTTATGGAACTCATCCCCAGAGCACTGAGATTCAATGTGGATGGATGGATGAATGACACAGAAATATCAGTGGATAAAAAAAGAGATGATACACACAACATTGAAGTGGGTGAGAGAGAGAGAGACAGAGAGACAGAGAGAGAGGCTCAAAAGATAGAAGCAGAGCCATGCATGCACAAAGAGACACACAGGACAAAACCTCAGAGTCATCAATATGTTAGTGTCAGAACCTGGCAGAGTCATCAAGAGAAACAAAATGAAGCAGAGATATAAACCAAACAGCAGAAGGGACACAGCCCAGGGGACCCAGGCAGTGGTAACTCATTGACTACTTGACTTCCTGAAGCAACAAGACCACTAAAACTGTAAGAGGTGGGTGAGAAGGAAATCTGCTAAGCCGCAGCTGGTTCTCTGTCTCAGACTGTGGCAGTGAGTGTGCGGGTGTGCCTACATGCAGAATATAGCTACACTTCCTCTGGACACTGCAGGCATAGCTACTGAGGTCTTTTTATAGGGCCTTGAGGTCCCCAGCTCCTGGGTGCCTTGTGGAGTCTGCAGCCCTACAGAGAAACATTTTCCAGACTGGGAATTCATTTGCTCATTCATTTATCCAATAGAAATTAATTGAACCACCTGCTCTGTGCCAAGTGTTGTCCTGGATATTGGGAAAGCTAAAATGAGGTTGATGCTGTCCCTGTACTCAGGGAGCCTTGTCTGGAATTGAATATAGTTAAGGTGACCAAATAGTTTATCATCCAATGGGACAGTTTGGAGGGTGAAAAGGAGCATTATTAATAATTCCCCTGGGGCACCAGCTTGAACCAGAACTCTCCTGGGTGAATTGAAATGAATAGTCACCGTGTGTACACACAACTAACTCTTAAAACAAGGCAAGGTGAATTGAGGAGTGTGAGCTGCCTCTGGAAGTGCGCTAAGCCTTCATGACTGAGGTCATGTCCAGCCTCTTCTCCATAGGACACCTCCCCTGGGAGGACTGATGAGATCATTCTATCCTTAATTCACCCTCCTAAAGGGAAGGAAAGGGCAGGACCCTGATGCTGGAAACCTCACCCAAAAGGCAAGACTCCTTGAACTATGACCCCCACCCTGGGGACATTGTCTAGACTTGCCCCCACTAGGACATTTGGGGGGTCTGAAAATGGAGAAAAGGGCAGTTAAAAATGAGATAAAACTTTGGATGACAGCTGTTGGAGCTTGTGCCTTCTCCACAGACTTTGGGGCTGGGAAACTGGATTCAAGGGTTCTGTTCTCCTGATTCACATGACTCTTAGGGAACTGGCCCTCCACACACCTGCTAAGTGGGTAGGAGAATTCTGGTTGCCACATCTGCTGTTAAGTCAGCCTCCAGGCCCTTCTTCAAACTGCCAGCTTCCTGTGGGCTGCTCTAAAGTTTTAGTGAGGCTCCCTAAAGTTTTAAAGTGAGGCTTTAAAACTTTAAAGTGAGGCTCCCTAAAGTTTTAACATGTGCAGAAAGCAGAGCCCATGAAACATGGGACTCCCGAGACAGTGCTCGTATATCACAATCTGGATAAGAGGCGGCTCTGTGAAAATGCAGACTGAAAACACTCCTGATGGTCTGAAGAGCTCTGGCCACGGCTGCTCCCTTGCCCATCTAGGAAAGATCAGATGGTCCCCTAGGGCAGTTGCCTTGACTCGATAGGTTTTGATAAGGAGGTGAACAGAGAGACTGGTGTCCCAGGAGGAGAAGACGACCGCTTCTTCCATAGGTCTATGTTACCTATGTTACCCCTTCTCTCCTCATTATCTTCCTGCTGAATTATCAGCCCAGAGCTCACCTACCCAGCGAGGCAGAATTCTGGTCCATGGTGATTTCTCCCATATCCCTGGTCAGCTTCCCTGGGATGCCTCTGGGCCTTTTATGCCCTAGAGGTTTCAACAGCCTCTCTTATGGGAAGGAAGCAGGAAGAAGTCCAGGAGATTCCGGGGACTTCCCTTGGCAAATCTGCCTTGTGAAACTTCCTGGCAATGAGACCCAGATTTGTGCAATGCCAAGTGTCAAAAAAAAAGCTGCAGTGGAGACAACCACTGAGAGGTCCTTTTCCTCCAGTCTCACCCTGAAGGGATCTGGTCCCTGAGAAGGGAAGGAGATGGTACTTTGGGTTGCCTCTTCATACTGCTTTCTGGCTCCCAAATCCCCTTTCTCCACCATCCAGGATCTGTCTCCTTCTTCTTTCCCTCACCTCCCTCCATATTCACATCACTTGTGGCCTGCATATTCTTGATCATCTAATCAGACAGTGCTACCATCCCAGGTGGTCCTACCCTACAGCTCTTCTTTACCTGATAACATCCAATGACGCCTTCTCTATGGAACCTTTTTTGCTTCTCCCTGAGCCCAGGGTAGCTGGCTCCTCTGCTCACAGAACACTGTATTTCTTCTCATGTCTCCACACTGTACTGTAGTGCACTGGTGTACATGTCTATCTCCCCAACTTGACTGTGTAGTTCTTAAGTACAAGAACTGAGTGAAACAAGGAAAACAAAAACCTCAGCAAATATTTATTGAAGATCCTCCATTAATTAGAATTGAATTGTACCCCAGATTCTAAGGTGCAGACAGACTCTCAAGGCCCTACACGATCTGCTCCCTGACTACCTCTCCAGTCTCCTGGCTTTCTCTGTGGGTGTGTCTCTGTCTCTCACTTTTCCTGACTCTGTTCTCTTGCTCTGTGTTAGTCCCAGGATACTTCTCTCCGGCCTTGAGCCTGCTGTTTCTCATATATCAGATGTGGGCCACACGCAGAAAAGAAAACTGGCCTGGATCCATCTTAAATTCTGCCCAAGGAAGAGCAATACGACCCCAACAGAGAAAGTCTGCTGTTTGGAGGGACATACTTGAAAAGCAGGGACAGATGGGAACCAGTGGCTGGAGGAAAATGCACAAATTCTCTCAGGAGGGAAAAACGTCAGCTTGAAACATCTGCCAGGCCCTGGAGGCATGACGCCCTCTTAAGCCCACACCAGTTAAGTGACAACTATCCTATTCCTCTTGCCACTCTTCTCCCTCCCCTGGCTTTGACTAAAGCTGGTTCAGAAATCAAAATAGCAAGATGGAAAATCAGGGGGCAGAAGAGTAAAGCAAGAAAAGAGAAAAGGAAGGTGGTTTCAAGCAGCATCCCATAGCAGGCTGAGCTGGGGAAGAGGATCCGACTTAACATTCAGTCAAGTTTGGAGTCTTGGTGATCACCTGGGACTGGTTAGTAAACTGAATTGTGTTTGTAACTTATATTGACTGTAGAACTTTTATTACCTGCAAGTCAGAAGAAAAATCCAGGAAGAGGGTAGAACCATCTCCACTGAGCAGCACACTTAAAGGGACCAGAGCCAAAAGTAAAGTTGCTTTGATGATTCTAACCGGTACGTCCTGCTACTTCACTGTACCAGCCATACTTGTTCACCTTTTAAGAAATCTAGTTTTATGTCTAAATAGGAGCATAAAATATTCATTTTCTTTACATTTTTCCCACTTAATATACCTAGATATCCTTCCAAATCAGTCTCTGTCTAACTCAGTCTTTTTACTGGCTTCATTGCATTCCATTGTATGGCTATACCTTCATTTACTTAATCACTTCCTATTGATAAATATTTAGCTTATCTCTAGATACTTTTGTTATTTAAAACAAAGCTAAAATGAACATCCATGAAAATATCTATTCTTTATATGTGTAGGAGTCTATCTCTAGGAGAAATCCCTAGCAGTAGAATTGATAGGTCAAAGGGTATTTGAATTTTTAAATTTTGAGAGTTATTGTAAAACTGCCTTCCGAAGACTTTGCACATCTTTCAACTTTGTTATCTCTGCCAATTTCATAGGTGACAGATGTTACCTCATTGTTTTAATTTGCACTCTTTTAAATGAGTGTTATTGTTTACATTTATGAATCATTTGCATTTCATTGTCAGAGCACTACCTACATTTTTTTTGTCTACTTTTCTATTGGATTTTCCTTTTCATTTGAAAGAACTCTATACCATAAATAAATTAGCCCTGACTTTATATATAAAGTGTGTTAGAGCTTTGTCAAATATGTTGCAAATATATTTTCTTAGATTTTTTTGGTTTTAATTTTGTTTGTGGTGCTTTTGCCCACAATGTTTTTAATTTATATGTAGTTAAAATCAATCTTTTTTTTTTTTTATGAGTGCTGGCTTTGGTATCTTGCTTAAGCAAATGGGCCTTTTAAACCCAAGATTATATTTTTTAAAAATTACTTATGTTTTCTTCTAACACTTTGTCATTTATTTTTTACATTTTGATCTTTGACCTATACGGAGTTAATTTTTTCTTTAATGCCTGTGGATGGAGTTTTTTCCCAAATAGTTAGCTACATGTTTTAATATTATTTATTAAAAATTCATCTTTTCTTAACTGCTTTGAAATGCCACTTTCAGGTAGCAAATTTACTAGGTAAGTTTCTTTATTCTCTGCCCCTATATTCTGTTCATTGATGAATCTGTGCAGTTTAACATTGTAGCACATCTCATATACACTTTGGTTTCTGCTTTGTCAAATATATAACATTATATTATGCCACATGCATTTCTTGAGAACGTTTTCTTTTGCATGGGTCCACATCTAAAGGGACCCTCTCAGATGAGTTAGATGTGAAATATAGCCCCAAGATAGTAAAATAAAACAAAATGTGAATTAGAGTCATTTTTTATGGTTACCAAATCATAGAATATTAAAGCTAACATTCATCATGCCATGTTATAGAGGGGAAAGGTGTACACCAAAAGCAATAGTTTTAATTTTGGAGGAGTTAATATTGAGTTGACCTTTAAGATACTAATTGACCAATAGGTTGAATGAGTTCTTGAAGCCATCCCTGGATGAAGAGAGGGGGTCAGGATGGAGAAGGATATGACCTGGATCCTGATAACGGGACAGGATGGAGAAGGATGCTTGGCTTTCCCTTTGGCGCAATCAAAGAATCCAGAGGCCTTGTAATTTCCATGTTTTCCTTAATGATCACGCAGCACTTTTGTGATCAGGAAGAAAACGCAATAATTGTCACTTTTTAAAGTGCTTGGATGTGCCCTGGAACAAGATAACACTTTTAAAAATGTATCTGTGAATTAGAGAAGAACTTGGGCTTGGTCATGTTTTTCTGTTGTATTTTATTTCATTTTTACATATAAAAAGCTGTGCATAATTAATATATACAACTTGATGAGTTTGGAGATAAGTATACACCCATGAAATCATCACCACAATCAATGCCTTAAACCTATCCATCATCTCCAAAAGTTTCCTCCAGCCCTATTATTATTATTATATTGTGATAAGAATACTTAACATAAGATTTATTCTCATAACAAATTAAGTCTACGATATTCTTAACTATATATACTGTACAATAAGTATCTAGGATATACTCATCTGTGTAATGAAAACTTTGTACACTTGACTAATACCTTCTTTTTCCCCCCCTCCCCTCAGTCTCTGGCAACTACCATTCCAGTCTCTGTTTCTATGAGTTTGACTATTTTAGATTCATTTTATAAGTGGTATCATGCAGAATTTGTTCTTCTGTGTCTGACTTACTTAACTTAGCGTAATGTCCTCCAGGTTCATCCATGTTGTCACAAATGGTGAGGTTTCCCTTTTGTTAAGGCTGAATAATATTTCATTGTATGTATAGACCACATTTCTTTACCTATGTATCTGTTGATGAATGTCACTTCCTTGTCTCGGCTATTGTGAATAATATTCCAATGAATATGTAAGTTCAGGATCTTCAGATCTTGACTTCATTTCCTTTGGATATGTATCTAGAAGTGGAATTGTTGGATCATGTGGCAGTTCTATTTTTAATTTTTTGAGGAAACTCCGTACTGTTTTCCATAGTGGCTGCATCAATTTGTATTCCCACCAACACTGTACAAGCACATCTTCATCAACATTTGTTATCTTCTGGGTTCTGTAATAAAAGCCATCTTAAGTGTGAGGTGAGGCATCGCCCTTGGTGCTGTGTAGGCTTGGGAGAGAGGTGGCACAGGTGAAATAAAGCTGTCCCCCCTACCCTCTTCAATGTGTCTTTTTTTCATTTCTGTGTTCTACCCGGGTTCTGTAATCTCTCACCTGGATTCTGGAGCCCTTATGCAGGTATTTTCATCCACGAATGATTGTCACATCCATGTTTCTGTGGGGGGATGAGGGCTGAAACCTTCTATTCCACCATTTTGCTGACTCAGTCATATTTATTAACATTTACCATGGAACTTGATCTGTCAGGAGTTCATTCCTACCTACTCTGATTCTCCATGGCTCCAGAAGCCTACAGAACCTGAGTCAATATGAAAATCACTCAGCTCAGCCCACTGAGAAGGGGTCAAGAAAATGGTGTGGAAAGCTTTAGCTTTCTTCTGGTTTCTTCAGTGAGGTTTACAAAACACAGCAGAGAAAAATATTATTATTGTGTGTAATATTAACATTATGCATACAAAAGAGTTCATTCTCCTTGCAAATTAAAACGAGGCTTTGGAAAGCATTTTTGTTTATTTGTTCATCTATTTGTTTAGGAGAAAGCAGTATGGAGATCTGAGGATTTATATAGAAAACGAGTGTGCTTGTTTTTTGGGTGAATACAGAGCTTCATAATTTTGAAACTAGGGTAGATCAATGGTTCCCAAGTAGTTGTCATTGGACGAGTGCTGAACTAGCTACAGTCAGAGATAGGTAGCCTGGGAAAAGATAAATTTGAGTTTATTCTAAGATAATCACATTTGCTTAGTTAGAACTTGGTAAAGTAGGGGACTTGCTATAAAAATCAGAATTAGGTCTCAATAGTTTCAGTAGAAAAAGATCTATTAGGACCTTTTCAGTTGCTTATAATTAGTCCAATAAACTAGATTTGACTTATAGAAAATTTCTTATAGAAATTTTCTAGTACTTATAGAAGATTTTCTGACACAGGGCAACCGAGGTGTGAAAAATAACTAACCATGTCATCACTGGTTGTTGGTGCCTCCACGTTTCCCAGGCTAAAATCTATGCTCAACATAATGTCTGAATTTTAGCAATTAATTTTATTAGGGTCCTTGAGTTGTAGCCAGTCAGAAATGAAAGTGATTCCAAGGATTATCCTGTCCAGCAACTTTTACACTGAGCTTCGTGGAGTCTGGAGTTCCCTGGGTTCCAACCAAAGGCAGCCTTGTGGGAACAAATGGTTCCAGGCACCCATACCAGCTTCAATTAGAGTAGTTTCATTTCTATGTTTGTATACATGGAGCTTCTCTAAACTTACATTTGAAGAAAGTGTTCTGGAATTTTCAAAACAACAACAAAAATTTTGAAAACTACTTATCAATTTTAATTTCCTCATTTTAGAGAAGAGAAAATCATGGCCCAGAAATGTTTAATTACAGGTCCAAGATCCTACACCTAGTTAAAGACAGAACCTGAAATCAAACCCCCAACCTCTTTTTTTTTTTTTTGCGGTACGCGGGCCTCTCACTATTGTGGCCTCTCCCGTTGCGGAGCACAGGCTCCGGACGCGCAGGCTCAGCGGCCATGGCTCACGGGCCCAGCCGCTCGGCGGCATGTGGGATCTTCCCAGTCTGGGGCACGAACCGTGTCCCCTGCATCGGCAGGCGGACTCTTAACCACTGCGCCACCAGGGAAGCCCCCCCCCCCAACCTCTTAATTTCAATTTGGTATCTTTTTTTTTTGCTGTACGCGGGCCTCTCACTGTTGTGGCCTCTCCCATTGCGGAGCACAGGCTCCGGACGCGCAGGCTCAGCAGCCATGGCTCATGGACCTAGCTGCTCCGCAGCATGTGGGATCTTCCCAGCGGGGCACGAACCCGTGTCCCCTGCATCGGCAGGTGGACTCTCAACCACTGCGCCACCAGGGAAGCCCCTAATTTGGTATCTTTGATATTTCCACAAGATCACATCACTTAATCTAGTTTATTTGACTAATAATTTATTCAGTTTGAACTGAGGTCTTCCCATCCTATGGTGAGTATTTCCTGCCTTGCTAGAAAAGGTAACCCTAGCATTCTGTGAGTATACCTGTGAATTGCACACTGGCTTGCATGTCTTTGCACATGTTCATCTCAGTATTTTAATCAGATGGCCAGGCTCATGGACAGTATCCTAAAGAAAGTAATTCAGGATTCATCTCTTCTTTCCTACTATTATGCTTTATTATGTTGGTAGAAGAGATGTATCTTTTTTCTCCCTTTATTTTAATTCTGGAAAATAATAAATTTGCCCCCAAGACTAAAAGAGCAAACATATTTTGGTTTTCATTATCAAGGTCATGACATTTGTGTGCAAACCTTCTGCTTAAACAAGTCTCCTTCCAGGTCCAAGTTGTGGATTCTGTCCCAAGCAGGGTCTTCTGCTCCATTGTCTATTTTGACTCAAAGCCTAAATTAGAGACATTCCTTACTAGATTCATACTCTCACAAGAGACATCAGTATGTTCTAAACTCAAAGCTCCACTGTGGAAGAGAAGGAGAATATGAGTGGAAGGGTTGAGGCCTGAGCAGCGAGTAAGTTTTGCAGTCACTCACCATCCAACAAGTTCAGCAAACTTTATGCAAAGTCGACACTTTGCAATGAACTTCTAGAGGCCTATGGGGATGCATGTGATCTGCCTCAAGGAACTTGTACTTATGAAGACAGATTTGTAAATACAGTTGACCCTTGAACAACACAGGTTTGAACTGTATGGGTCCACTTATATGCGGATTTTTTTCAATAAATACATACTACAGTGCTACGCAATCTGTGGTTGAATCTTCGGATGTAAAACGATGGATACAGAGGGCCAATTGTAAGGTTTTATGTAGATTTTTTACTGTGCAGAGGGCTGGCATCCCTGACCCCCAAGTTATTTAAGGGTCAACTATACAGCTAAGTATAATATTATGGGAAATGAAGTACAGTAGTCCCTTCTCATCCATGGTTTTGTTTTCCCTGGTTTCATTTTCCATGGTTTCAGTTACCTGTGGTCAACCAGTGTCTGAAAATATTAAATGGAAAATTCCAGAAATAAACAACTCATAAGTTTAAAATTGAGAGCTGTTCTGAGTATCATGATAAAATCTTAGGCCGTCCCTCTCCAGCCCACCTGGTGTGTGAATCATTACTTTGTTCAGCATATCTGTGTTGTATCCGCTTCCACCCATTTAGTCACTTAGTACCCTTCTTGGATATCAGATCAACTGTCCTGGTATTTCAGGGCTTGTGTTCAAGTAACCCTTATTTTACTTAATAAGAGTCCCAAAGTGCAAGAGTAATGATGCTGGTGATTAGGATATTATCTTACTGTGCCTAACTTATAAACTAAACTTTACAATAGGTATATCTGTATAGGAAAAAAACAAACAAACATAGTATATATAGGGTTCAGTGCTATCCACTGTTTCTGTCATTCTGGTGGTCTTGGAACTTATACCCCGTGGGTAAGGGGGGAATGCTGTACATCCTAAACAGAACATCAGCTTTTAAACTGTATAAAAGAAAACCAATTCAAAATAGATTAATGGAATGTTTATGTCATCTATTTTATAAATATTAATATGATATGGTTCCAGCTTTCCAATAACTTATGTCTTTAGTGGTGGAGACAAATGCATAAATGAATTGTTCCTTTGTACCCAAAACTGAAAATTTGAAAAAAAAAAATTATAATTGTAGCAAATGTACCCTGCACCAAAACCCTAAAGAATATGAAAGTATATAAGAAAGTATATAAAGCAGAAAATGAAAGTACTTAGTCATTCTCTAAAGAAAACACTGTAACAATTTAGTATATATCATTCTTTTTTAAATTAATTTTTATTAGAGAATAGTTCATTTACAATGTTGTGTTAGTTTCTGTTGTGCAGCAAAGTGAATCAGTTATACATATACAAGTATCTACTCTTTTTTTAGATTCTTTTCCCATATAGGTTATTACAGAGTATTGAGTAGAGTTCCCTGTGCTATACAATAGGTTCTTATTAGTTATCTGTTTTATATATAGTAGTGTGTATATGTCAATCCCAATCTCCCAATTTATCCCTCCCTCTCCTTTCCCCCTTGGTAACCATAAGTTTGTTTCCTACATCTATGACTCTATTTCTGTTTCGTAAATAAGTTCATTTGTTCCATTTTTTTTAGACTCCACATATAAGCAATATCATATGATATTTATCTTCGTCTAACTTGCTTCACTCAGTTTGACAATGCCTAGGTCCATACATGTAGCTGCAAATGCATTATTTCATTCTTTTTACGGCGGAGTAATATTCCATTGTATATATGTACCACATCTTCTTTATCCATTCATTCCTCAATGGGCATTTAGGTTGCTTCCATGTCCTGGTTATTGTAAATAGTGCTGCAATGAACATTGAGGTGCATGTATCTCTTCAAATTATTGTTTTCACCAGGTATATGCCTAGGAGTGGGATTGCTGGGTCATATGGTAGTTTTATTTTTAGTTTTGTAAGAAATCTCCATACTGTTCTCCATAGTGGCTATAGGGTATATCATTCTTAACTCTCCTCTTTCTCTCTCTCCACACACACACACACACACACACACACACACACACATGCACATATGTGCACTCAACAATTTGTGATAAAACATCCTTATGTGTCACCAATGAAGATATATCAATTTATATGCCTTTTTCAACAGCTACAATTACCCACTGATGGATGTTTTAGTTTCCATATTTCACAATTACAGTAAATACTGCAATGACATGAGTTTGTACCCCAAAAAATACATTTACTACTTCTATATTAGTCTTCAAAATGTTCCTCAGTTTATACTCCCTCCAACAATATGTGGAGTGGGCCCATCACCCCCATTCTAACAAACAATAGTTATTATCAGTCTTTTATATCCTTTATATTAAACAATGATGCCTTATTTTTAATTTATATTAAAATTAAACATTGAGCAATTATGTTATTTGTTTATTGGCCGATACTATTGCCTGCCCATTCCTACTGGATTATCCTTCTTTTTGGTATTGCTTTTTAGGAGTTTCCTCTCTATTATGTATACATTAATCTTTTCTCTCTCATATTTATTTTATATTTTTCCCATTTTCTTCACTTTATATTTTGTTTATATTTTCTTTGTGCAGTTAAAAATATTTTTTTGAAGTCTGATCTGTCGATCTTTATTTATAGCTTCTGAATCTAACCCAGGAAAGGGGACGTAGGTGAGACCTGTGTCAGACGCAGGATGAAGGAATAGGGAATAAAATACACATAGAACAGCAGTGCAAATGGAATGGAGAACTGTGGCTAGAGAATGGCTGCAGTGCGCTGGGAGGAACCGGGCTGGCTTCCTTCAGAAAACAAGCTTTCAGACAGGATTAGAAAGAGGACATTGACTTTGCTAGGGTGCAGAGAAGAGTCAGAAACATGCACTGCAGCCAAATCTCAAGCAAGTCTCCAGGTAGGAACAAGAGTAACTGAGAGACTTTATGAGCATCGTAGAAACTGAGAATCACCAGATGGGGGGAGTGTGAGGATGTCCATTTTGGTTATAAGGCCAGATTTCAATGCCAACTCTGGGTCAGCTTGATTAACAGGGACCTAGGAAGGGAAGATCTAGTTCTGTTTCAAACCCCAGGGAAGACCTGAATCCCTAAAGGTGGAAAAAACTATACTTATTAACCTAAGGTTGGTCAGAAATATGCTTTTCAGGGATTTGCTTAAGGAGGAAATTCAGAACTCAGTTCTGCCACAGGAGGAAATAAAAATGAAGGATGTATCAAACTACCAATAGCATTTTTCACAGAAATAGAACAAAAAATTCCACAATTTGCATGGAAACACAAAATACCCTAAATAGCCAAAGCAATCTTGAGAAAGAAAAATGGAGCTGGAGGAATCAGGCTCCCAGACTTCAGACTATACTACAAAGCTACAGTAATCAAGACAGTATGGTACTGGCACAAAAACAGAAATATAGATTCATGGAACAGGATAGAAATCCCAGAGATAAACCCATGCACATATGGTCACCTTATTTTTGATAAAGAAGGCAAGAATATACAATGGAGAAAAGACAACCTCTTCAATAAGTGGTGCTGGGAAAACTGGACAGCTACATGTAAAAGAATGAAGTTAGAACACTTGCTAACACCATACACAAAAATAAACTCAAAATGGATTAAAGACCTAAATGTAAGGCCAGACACTATAAAACTCTTAGAGGAAAACATAGGCAGAACACTCTATGACATAAATCACAGCAACATCCTTTCTTACCCACCTCCTAGAGAAATGGAAATAAAACCAAAAATAAACAAATGGGACCTAATGAAACCTAAAAGCTTTTGCACAGCAAAGGAAACTATAAACAAGATGAAAAAACAACCCTCAGAATGAGAGAAAGTATTTGCAAATGAAGTAACTGACAAAAGATTAATCTCCAAAATTTACAAGTAGCTCATGCAGCTCAATACCCAAAAAACAAACAACCCAATCCAAAAATGGGCAGAAGACCTAAATAGACATTTCTCCAAAGAAGATATACAGATTGCCCACAAACACATGAAAGGATGCTCAACATCACTAATCATTAGAGAAATACAAATCAAAACTACAATGAAGTATCACCTCACACTGATCAGAATGGCCATCATCAAAAAACCTACAATCAATAAATGCTAGAGAGGGTGTGGAGAAAAGGGAACCCTCTTGTACTGTTGGTGGGAATGTAAATGGATGCAGCCACTATGGAGAACAGTATGGAGGTTCCTTAAAAAACTAAAAGTAGAACTACCATACGACCCAGCAATCTCACTACTGGGCATATACCCTGAGAAAACCATAATTCAAGAATAGTCATGTACCACAATATTCACTGCAGCACTATTTACGATAGCCAGGACATGGAATCAACCTAAGTGTCCATCGACAGATGAATGGATAAAGAAGATGTGGCACATATATAAAACAGAATTTTACTCAGCCGTAAAAAGAAACAAAATTGAGTTATTTGTAGTGAGGTGGATGGACCTAGAGTCTGTCCTACAGAGTGAAGTAAGTCAGAAAGAGAAAAACAAATACCGTATGCTAACACATATATATGGAATCCAAAAATAAAAAAAAAAGGTTATGAAGAACCCAGGGGCAGGACAGGAATAAAGATGCAGACGTAGAGAATGGACTTGGGGACACGGGGAGTGGGAAGGGTAAGCTGAGACAAAGTGAGAGAGTGGCATGGACGTATATACACTACCAAATGTAAAATAGATAGCTAGTGGGAGCAGCCACATAGCACAGGATGATCAGCTCGGCGCTTTGTGACCACCTAGAGGGGTGGGATAGGGAGGGTGGCAGGGAGACGCAAGAGGGAGGAGATATGGGGATATATGTATATGTATAGCTGATTCACTTTGTTATACAGCAGAAACTAACACAACATTGTAAAGCAATTATACTCCAATAAAGATGTTAAAAAAAAAAAGAATTGGAAAATAAGTGGAATGGGCAATACATATGTTTTTATTGAAAAAAAAAACAACAAATGTGGCTTTTTATTAGCCAGTGAAGAAAGTGAGGCACTGTCACTGGTCCAGGTAGAGTTCTGGAGAGTGCCTTGGCAGCAGGAGGCAAGGGGCAGTAGCGCCCTCTGGTGGTGGTTGGTGAGTGGCTCAATACCTGGGCTTGTGGCCTGAGAAGGTGCTGTGTCCCCCAACCCCTCAGTCTCTTGCTGGGATAGAGGATGTCTCCCAAAAGCTGGGAGGGTGAATGGGGATAGGAATAGGGATATAGGAATGAGTCCGTGACCCAGCTACCTGTGGAAATAGGTATGGACTGAAAAAATGGACGAAGCAGAGGCAGAATGCCAGGGAAGTTAGAAGGGAAAAATGCAGAAAAAGGATAAAGAAATGCTGTGTTCTAAATATGGCAAAATGGGTTTTTCTTGTTTGTCCCAACTTGCACACATTCCTGAGGCTTGGCACCTCCCACCTTGCTTTCTGGGACCTAGTTCAGGCCTACACTTGGTATAACAGAAGGGGCTTTTGTTAATGTGCCTCAAGTCAGAGGAAGAGACAGGCTCTTTCATCACTTCAGCCTGGAGACACATGGGATGTGTGCTGAGAGAGGCCCAACTACGGGGCAGGACGCTGGGAGGGAGGCTAAATGAGGCCAAGTGTCCATGAGGGGGAGGGGAGAGAGCAGGTTCAGACAGAGGTATTTGCTCCTTGGTGAGAGGAACTGGCCTGTGACACACCCAGAGGATCTAAATAGAAAGACTCAACTCCCGAAAAGAACTACCCACCTCTCTGAGAACGCCTTTTGCTGTTAAACTTGAACTAAAAATGTCTTGCCCATTCTTCTGGACTTTGTGTGTGAGACGGGACTATGGTAAAGTAGTTTAATCATGGACTCTAGCCCTTCTCCCTTCCACTAAGTGGAGTGTAAGGTCAAGACTATTTGTTACAGAAAGAGACTCCCAGACATAGAGAACAGACCTGTGGTTGCCAAGGGTGAGGGGGAGTTAGGGATGGAGTGGGAGTTTGGGGTTAGCAGATACAAACTAGTATATATAGAATGGATAAACAACAAGGTCCTACTGTATAGCACAGGGAACTATATTCAATAGCCTGTGATAAACCATAATGGAAAAGGATATAAAAATGAATGTATATGTATGTATAACTGAATCACTTTGCTGTACAGCAGAAAGTAACACAACATTGTAAATCAACTCTGCTTCGATAATAAATAAATAAAGACTGTTTCTTGCTTCCCCGCTCTCACCCCACATATTTCTAGGACTTGTGCTTCAAACAGAATAGGACCTCAGGGCTTCCCTGGTGGCTCAGTGGTTGACAGTCTGCCTGTCAATGCAGGGGACACAGGTTCAAGCCCTGGTCTGGGAGGATACCACATGCCGCGGAGCAACTGGGCACGTGAGCCACAACTACTGAGCCTGCGTGTCTGAAGACTGTGCTCCGCAACAAGAGAGGCCGTGACAGTGAGAGGCCCGCGCACTGCGATGAAGAGTGGCCCCCGCTCGCCGCAACTAGAGAAAGCCCTTGCACAGAAATGAAGACCCAACACAGCCAAAAATAAATAAATAAATAAAGTCAGTCATTATGAAATAAACAAGTGTAAGAATAAACGAACAGGTCATTCATCTGTGTCCTTCCAGCCGGCCCCTGTCCACAGTAGGTTCACCACTGGTAGTGCATCATTGATAAACGGATGAGTGAATGAGTGACCTCTTGGGACCCCAAGTGGGTGTTTGCTAAGCTGGAGGGAAGCTGAAAGCTGTTGCATAAAGACTTGCCTAGGTTGAACCACTTGTGGGAATTGGGCTCAAATACAGGATGTGGGCTGCGTGCTTCTCGCCTTCCTAGTTTTGAGGGTGGGGGTGGAGCTCTGAAAGTGCCTCTGATTTGTCAGTGGGCCCCGTATGGGGAGCTGCCAGATCTGAAGAATTGAAAGTTGGGGGAGGAACGAGGAAAAGAAGGAGGACATAAGCACCAGTCAGACATGAAAGGAAGCTGTTGTGAGGGTCTCATGCCCTAGAAGTTGGGGCCAGATTCCTGGAGGGGGCCTGAGATAATCATACATCACCTGCCCATGGACCTGCCCCAACGTTTTGCAGACACAGGCCAGGGAAGAGGAAAGTCCTTTACCGAATAGGGACAATAAGATGACCTCCCGTGTGGGATTGCCTGTGGGGATTAAATGTGACCACACATGGGAAGCATTGAGTATACTGCCTGGATCCGAATGTACACTCAGTAAATATCTATTGTTATTTCCCGATATATTCTGGGTGTTCATGTCAATTTTCTGTCCCACTGGTAAAGAAGGGAGGTGGAGAGTTGTGAGGGGCCAGAACCTGTGCATCAGGGTGACCTTCCTGGGGGGTCATCACCCACTGCCTGACCTTGAAGCTGCAGGGAACCTGGACTCTATGTAGCTGCCAAAGCCCAGTGGTGGCTTCCTACGTCACAGTGTAGGTAGTCTGGGTACAGATGTGGAGTCAGAGCTTGGGCAGAAGTCGTTTATCAGGAATCATCGCCTGTGAAAGGAAGGGAGATGGGGCAGGACTGGGCAGCGGGAGAAGCTGAGTCATGACGCAGCCTTGACAAAGCTTCGGCCAACCTGGCCAGGAGCTCTAGAACAAGTGGTGTCCATCTGAGTCGTCCTGCTTCAGACGAAAACACCTGGACCTTTATCCTCCCACCCAATTTTGTCCCCAGATGTGGGCCACCCTGGTAAGGGCATGATCTTGGGAAAGGGGGACATCTGTATCTGAGGCAGACCCTGAAAAACCAGCAGCAGGAGGTGTCTGCCAACGCCAGTCCCTTGAATGAATGCTCCTGGAGAATAGAGGCCTTTTATTTGTGACCCTCAGCCCCTTGGGGCCTGATGCACAGAGGCAGACGTTTATTACTCTGCTTAGTTTTTGATGGATCCCATTTGCTTAGGTGTTGCTATTTGGGGCACAATTTCCTCGACATGGGCTCATCTTGTTGCATGTTGGCGTGAAGGGACTTTGGGGAAAATCTGAAGCAGATGTCCAAGTGGAGAGAATCATAAAGCTCAACCCACTGGCTCGTGATGGCAGGGGTCTCAATCCTTCTAGATGGTCTGTTACATGTGGGCCTGAGAAAACTTTCCCAGCTAGTCTGAAAGAGGGGTTGGGGAGGTGTTGGAGAGGAGCTGGTTGAAGGAGTCAGTATTCCAAATGTTAGAAGACAGGGACTGAGGGGGAGAAAGTGCTCAGAGGAGCTAAGCTGAGGGAAAAATGATATGGCTTGTGCATAAAGAACAGCCTGAGAATGTAAAACGCCTGGACACTCCTCCTGGTACCAACCGACAGCTTTGTCTTAGGCAAATTATCTCCCCGCTCTGAGTTTCATTTCCTCTACCACGTGCCAATGTACTTGCACTCAACTTCGTATCCTAGTAACTAGCACAGAGGCTGAAATGCACTACACGTTTAGTAAGGGTTTGTGACCACTTCCAGTTATGACTGAGTAACCCTCGTGCCATAAACTAGAGAACTAGTTTAAATATGTGAAACCATTATTTGCAGGCAGTAGGCAATGTGCAGTGCAGGACTGTGAACCCAGACAGAAGGAAAGCAAATGAGGTGAACTCTACTGCTCCCCCAGATTTCTGCCTTGGGACCATTTCCAGATCGTAGCACAAGGAAGGGGGGCCTATGAAGAGCATGGTGGTCTCACTGAGCTGAGAGGACAAAGACTGGAGTTGGAAGAGGCTGGGATGTATGGAAATTGTGCAATAGCATCCCAGAGACAAGGGAGCAATACAGAAAAAGAGCTTCAGAAATCTGTGTGTTTCCCCTGAATCTTTGCTGAATGCCAAGCTGTACGTACAAAGGGTGAAACTCCAGAAGAATGGGTGAAGACCCATCACCAAGGAAAAACATGCCACTAGAGAGCTGACAGCTAAACAGCCACTCGAGACCATCCCTAGCAAAGCCTGAACACAAGCTGCAAAACACTCAAGCCAAACTGCCAGTAAATTGACTGCCTGCCAACAAAGTCTACAGATTCAATGACGTAAGAGTTACAGTGCTCAGCATCCAATAAAAAATGACTACCTATGCCAAAATACAGGAAGGATGACTAATAACCAGGATGAAAATGTGTAAATAAAAACAAACCTAGAGGGGCTTCCCTGGTGGCGCAGTGGTTGAGAGTCCGCCTGCCGATGCAGGGGACGCGGGTTCGTGCCCCGGTCCGGGAAGATCCCACATGCCGCGGAGTGGCTGGGCCCGTGAGCCATGGCAACTGAGCCTGCGCGTCCCGAGCCTGTGCTCCGCAGCAGGAGAGGCCACAGCAGTGAGAGGCCTGCGTACTGCAAAAAAAAAAAAAAAAAAAAAAAACAAACCTAGAAAATGGAGATTGACACGCAAAGGCCTTAAAGCAGCTATAATAAGTCTATTCAAGGACTTAAAGGGAAACATAAATATAATGACAACTAAAGAATTTTACTCACCATCCGGCTCCACGATGATTGAGTCATTAGCCACTGTAGTCACGGACCTTCAACACACCCTGAAAGGAGTTTAGGGCAGAGATCAGGAACAAGGCACACTGTGCTCTGGGAAAATGGGCAGAACAGGCCTTCAGAGAGTCAGACACTTTCAGGAGGAAATTTTATGAACCTGGATTCTTGCATCTTTCCATACTTAGACAAGCACTAATCATAGCTGTTCCTCTTGACTAGTAGCAACCTTCTGCCAAGATGTGTGCTTGATTGCATGTACCCCTCCTGCAAAATCACATACATGCTGGCCTCCCCCCTACCTCTTTCAAGCAGCTCCTCAGAGCCATCTGAGACACTGTCTCCAGGGTTATAGTCTTCAGTAAGTCCCCAAATAAGACTGAAACTCACATCTCTCATATTGTGTGTTTTTATTTCAGTCGATGTAATGAAGAGAGAGATAGAAACTGTAAAAAAAAAAAAGGAACCTCAAGAGCTGAAAAATACAATATTTTTTGTATACAATTTATCAATACAAAATGATAAATTCACTGGATGGACATAAAAGTAGATTAGATCCTGAAGAAGAAAATAACAGTGAACTTGAAGGTGGCGTAACAGAAACTATCTAAAACCAGGAGTGAAATCATGCAGGTGCCCTGTAGGTCATTCTAAGGAGTTTAGCTTCTAAGCTGAGTAACATGGACACCATTGGAGGGTTTTGATGAGAGGAATGATACCGTCTGACTTACATTTTATGGAATCACTTTGGCTGCTGTGTTGAGAATAGACTGAAGAGGCAAAAGAGCAGACACAGGTGTTCTGTCAAGAAAATACTACATTATTCTGAGAGAGGATGGTGGCTTAAACCAGGTAGCAGCAGGGGCAATGGGAAGTGGTTGAAATCTGGGATATATTTTGATAGTAGGGCAGATGGGATTTTGTTCCATGCACTGAATTTGGAATCAAGATTGATGTCAAGATGCATATACATTAATGGCTCTCAAGAGCCATTAAATGTTTCTTGAGAGCAAGAAGTATATATCAGTTAGGACTGCATTTAGATACATATGACAGAAAACCTAAGGACATAAACAAATGGAGGCTTGTTTCACATAAGTGATTAGACCAGGGATGGTCACCTACTCAAGGTTACCATTAGTATCCCAGGGTCTTGCTATCTTTCTCTTAAACCATACATAAAAGATTGCATCTTTGTCCTTTTTCCTGTGCCTCATGGTCCCAAGATGGCTGCTGTACTTCCAGGCACGATGTCAGTATTCCAGGAAAGAAGCAATGACAAAGGGACAAAAGGGACCCTGCCAGTTGAGTTTGTCCCTTTTTACCCAAGAAAGCAAAAACCTTCTTGGAAACCCCATCCAGCAAACTTCCCCTCATATCTCATTGGTTCATGTAGCCAACCTTAGGAGAATGAGATTACTATGTGTGGTCCAGGCAAATTGCAATTCATTCCTTATGGCCAGAGTAAGGGATCTTCTCTCCCTAAAGTCAAAAGATTTCTACTGGTAGCTAAACACATTGAGGTTCTATTGGCAGAGTAGAAGGGGCATGATGCAGGAAGAATGTTAAGTTGGTGATGGACAATTTCTATCATAGATTGCTTTTTGCAATTTTGTTACAAAACCACCCCTTCACCCCAGCCCCCGCCAGTGTTTGGCAGATGTATATAATAAATATGTATTGCTATGATGTTGGCAAGATGGCAGACTGATTTTGGAAGACTTCATTAACAAGCTGATTGAAAGAAAGACACAGGAGGAAGATGGAGGGGAGAAGGGTGGGCATGTTTGGTTTCAGATTGTTTGAAAAATGGCCTGTGAGGAGTATTCCACCCCTGGGGACTTGGATTAATATGTCTTTCCTGCCAGAAGTTTGAAGCAATGGAGAAATCAGTCATTTTATTTTATTTATTTATTTATTTATTTATTTATTTTTGGCTGCATTGGGTCTTTGTTGTGGTGCGTGGGCTTCTCTTGTTGTGGAGCACAGGCTCTAGGCACGCGGGCTTCAGTAATTGTGGCACATAGGCTCAGTAGTTGTGGCTCACGGGCTCTAGAGCGCAGACTCAGAAGTTGTGGCGCCCAAGCTTAGCTGCTCCGCGGCATGTGTATTTTCCTGGACCAGGGCTCGAACCCGTGTACCTGCATTGGCAGGTGGATTCTTAACCACTGCGCCACCAGGGAAGCCTGAAATCAGTCATTTTAGATTTCTAAATGTAGAAATATCTAAGGATCTTCAAGGAATTACAAAGTCATACATTATCTGCAGGGAAAAGTCTGTAGAGATGGCATGCCAGTTTGGCTCTCTCATTCATTTTAGGTTATCTTGAGGAACAAGGGATGTAGGGAAGTATAGAGTGAAGAACCACCAGAGTAGCCATGAGGGAAAAAAAAAAAATCAATGTTATATTAAAGCTGGAGACAGAATTCCTTTTGGAGAAGAACTTTATTGTTGTTGTTAGCATAACACTTACATAGTCACTCAATTCTGAAAAATTAGGTCTCAGGATCTGGTTCAGAGAGCACAAAATGAAACAAAGTAAACAAAATTGCTTTGCACAATAAAGTAAGAAGAATTTTGAGTTCTGACTGGCTGCACAAGAGGAGAGATAAAGGGATCCTGAGAACTGGGAAGGAAAGGGGAAAAATTAAAATGGATGGGAGGGGCTTCCCTGGTGGCGCAGTGGTTGAGAGTCGGCCTGCCAATGCAGGGGACACGGGTTCATGCCCCAGTGCGGGAGGACCCCACATGCCGCGGAGCGGCTGGGCCTGTGAGCCATGGCCGCTGAGCCTGCACGTAGCCAATGGACTTTATACCCTCTCCCCACACAGCTTTCAAATGGCAGAGCCAGGATTGAAACGCAGAATTCAAAAGCCTGGTGCTCCTTCTACCTGCAGTTTCCCCCAGTCAGCACGAAGGAGTTCAAGTTTGAGCTGGGAGGCGGTTGGTTGGTCATTCACAAACCCACACTTCCATCTCCATCTATGGAAAGACTTTGAGGTGAAGGCCCACCTTATTCGTGACTTGAAATTTCAGGTGCTCTGGCAGGAAGCCCATAATGACCTTGGGGAACAGACAGTTTCCTCTGGTTAGTGCAGTGGGTGAGGGTTCCACCTCCTTCCCCAGAGCAAGCTGGTAAACAACCATAGCCCCTCCTCCTGCCCCCAGGTCTCTTGCCACCAGGACTCTGTTGCTAGGGCAACCGATACTTTCCATTTCCTGATAAGCAGGGGACTGGTATCTGGGCCCCTATAAAATAAGTACCAATTTGCATTTAGTTTCCTTTGTATATTACAAAAAGGAAAAAAAAGAAAGAAAAAGCACAGCCCCATTCACTATGGGACCCGGATGCTCCTGGGTTCTCACGTACTCACAACCTGACTGCTGCTCAGACCTCACACCCTTCGTGTGGTCCATGAAGGTGCTGAGTACTGTTCCCTTCTGCTTCCTCTCAGCTTCAAGAACACTAGTGAGCTCTGTTATACATACCACTGAAGTATATGGCAAAAATATTAGCTCGGGTATTCCAATTACTCGAAGCATTTTCATAACTACAATCTCCCTTGGTCCTCACAAGAAGCCAGCAATTTGCATTGGTTGTGGAAACTCCTCTGAGTGCTGAGGGGGTACCTCCTTGGAACCAGGTTCAAGTTTGTGTGGTTCAATCCACAGCACCCAGAAGTGTGCCTGGGACACAGGAGACACTCAGGAAATGACAGCTGCATGAAGAAATGTTGGAGTGAGATGTAAAGTGAGGAGAGAAGTGGAGAAATGATGAAGTAGGCTGTGGTTTATTTCAGCTCTTAGAGAAGTCTGATATAGGCATCCACCCAAGGGGAGGTGGGCCCTTATCCTTGAGTTGATGTGTCATCCCAAGAGTGCAAGCTCCCTGAGGGCACTGAGTTTGAGTGGTTGTATTCAGCAGAGTCCAGTTTGGGAACAGGTGTCAATTTGGTATGTATAGCTAAATAGACATGTGGGCAACTATGTGAGTATATGCATGTGTACATACATACACCTATATGCATCCATCTAGTTAAATATGACCGAGACATAAGACAAAATAATATTTTCTGCAGGAGCCAAAGGGAAGGAAAGGAGAGCAGTCTCTGAGACCCAAGTGGGCAGCCTTGGTTTTTAGGGAGATGACAGTCCTGCCCCCGGCCTCTCTACCCAGCCACCTTTCTCTCTTCCCTCCAGGTCCCTGCCCTCTGTGACCTTCCCCCTTTCTTCACATACTTGTCTTTCAAAACCTTTCATCATTTCCTTAGCTTCCACTACAGGATGGCCATGGTCAAGGCTGTTCAGCACAGCTCCTTTCTGAACTGGGCAGGCGTAAGGGGAGAGGAAGAGACCCATGGGGGTGTGGGGCTCATATATTCTTAGGCTCTGTTGTTAGGGTGAATGTGGACAGCTGGGGGTCAGTGTCATTAATCAGTCAATGAACAAGTATTTACTGATCTCTGTGTTCTAGGGCTGTGCGGAGTGCTCACTGCTTTCTGTGGTATTTGCTCATTAAGGGAAAAAGGGGGGAAAAATGAAGACAGTTATCCATCAGATCCCTTCACTGGGCTGAAGATAAGGGCTTGGACACAGCCTGTCCTTAGACAGCCACTAAATAGCTGTATGATGACAAGGCTACACACACACACACACACACACACACACACACACACGCACGCATGCGCGCACACACATGGCCCGGGAGGCCATGGACTGGCAGACTCTAAGTTCTCAAGGCAGGGATTTTCCTATTGCTGAGACTGTGCCCGCAGAGGTAGCAGCCCTTGACAGGGCCAGCCTGGGGCATAGGAATGCCCCTGATGCGGTTCCTTCTAACTGGACATTTTACAAGTCTAGTTTCTTTCTGTCAATAAATGCCCAGAATATGGTTAATGAGACAAATGAGATGTAGAGAAACAAAGAAGGTATGGAACAAAGAGATTTCACTGCAGGCAATAAAGGCATTTCATTGAAAACTAGACAAGGAGAAAAGAAGTTCAAATTAGTCAATCAAAATTCACATGGAAGATATCTCAGTAAAAGTGTTATAAAAGGTTACTGTTCAAAATATCAAAAAGGTGTTAGAAGATGCACTATATTGTAAGAAAATGTATAGGATTGAAAAGACTTAAGAAGAGTTCAGCCTATTTATGGCTCATCTAGCATGATCTTAGAATTACTGTGTAAGCCTTGTTTAGTTATCCAGAGTCTCAGACCAAACTCTGATTCTGAAATGTCAGTTACTGTAGTCATGGGACTGAGGGTTTCTAAGTTTCCCTTGGTTGGCTGAGAAAAAAATGTAGTTCTGGGAAAATGTACAGATAAGCAAGGAGGCAATAAATAGATGACAGTGGGATCAGTACTTTTGGTAAATTGTGTTCATTCAGGTAAAGTGACTTTGGTTATCTTCTGTCTGCTTGCCACATTTAGCAGGTCGATATGTTCGATTTGCAAGACTCATTTACATGTTTAGAAGATTTGCTTGTTGGATTAATATGTCTTCCCTGCCAGAAGTTTGAAGCGTTGGAGAACTCAGTCATTTAAAATTTCTAAATGCAGAATTTCTAAACTGCATTTAGAATTTCTAAATTGCATTTCTAAAATTTCTAAATGCAGAGAACTCAGTCATTTAAAATTTCTAAATGCATTTAAAATTTCTAAATGCAGAATTTCTAAATGCAGAAATTCCTCAATGAATTACAAAGCCATACATGATCTTCAGGGCCCCTTCTTTCCCCATACAATGGTGAATGGTGGGCTTATTTTCCTAGCATTTCACTAGAACTGTCTGCCTTATCTCTAGGGGATCATTCGCATCTCTGAGGACTTTTAGTAGCTGTGACACCGATAATGATGAGCCTCTGTCCCAAAAAAGAAAAAGCAACAACAACAACAATGAAACCCACATAGACTTTGGGGAATTCCTCAGTGTGGAAGGTAGGGCAGTTTAGGAGCACTGAGCAGACTGACCTGACTGTATTCACACAGGATATCTGTCTGAGGACATCAGGGAAGGCTTTGAGGGCCAGACCACTTGTCAGCTCCATAGAAGACTCCACAGCAACTGCTGGTGGACTCATTGGCAGTGGCTTAAGAACCTGGAGATAACGTTCTCATCTGAGTGTGAATGAAAGGTTCATTTTACCTTGCTGTGTGACCTTGCATCTCTGAACCTGTTTCTTCATCTATAAAGCAGAGATAGTAACACCTAGCTCAAAGGATTATTAGTAATGCTGATTTGAAATAATATTTGTAAAATGCTTAGCATCGTTCCTGGAACATATAAAGAGCTCAAACCATGAGAACTGTCTGTTCCTATTAAGTGAATGGCCAAGGAGAACCGGGAAGCTCCTAAGTTAAAATCACAGGTGTTAGGACTGTAGTTCCCCTCAACAGATATGTACTAACCATGTACTACTGTTGCAGTCATAGCACTGGGAACTTATTCATAGTTATTCAACAAATATTTATTAAGCAGATGCTTGTCGAGGACATTGGTTATGCCTATTGGTTGCTCAGAACCCTGAATAGTGATGAAAGATACTTTCAAATTCTTACTCTTCGTTCTTTTTCTTCTGAATGTATTCTGTATTCAGAGAGGTTTTTAAAATGTAAGTAGATATTGTTAAGTGAAAGAAGCCAATCTGAAAATGCTACTTGCTGTACGATTCCAATTCTATAACATTTTGGAAAAAGGCAAAACTATGGAGACAGTAAAAGGACCAGTGGTTGCCAGGGATTCCAGGGAAGGAAGGAGGCATGAATAGGTGGGAACACAGGGGATTTTAGGGCAGTGAAACTACTCCATATGATACTGTAACAGTGGAGACTTGTCATTATACCTTTGTCAAAATCCACAGAATTTACAAGACCTAGAGTGAACCCTAATATAAACTATGGAATTTAGTTAATAATAGTGTATCGATATTGGCTCATCGACTGTAACGAATGTACTACATATTGATAATAGGGAAAACTGTGTGTGAGGGTGGAAGTGAAGGATATATGTAGGAATTGTCCATACTTTCCATTCAATTTTTCTATAAACCTAAAATTGCTCTAAAAATTAGTCTTTTTTTTTTTTTTTTTTTGAGGTACGTGGGCCTCTCACTGTTGTGGCCTCTCCCGTTGCAGAGCACAGGCTCCAGACGCGCAGGCTCAGTGGCCCTGGCTCACGGGCCCAGCCACTCCATGGCACGTGGGATCTTCCCTGACCGGGGCACGAACCCAGGTCCCCTGCATTGGCAGGCGGACTCTCAACCACTGCGCCACCAGGGAAGCCCTATTTTTTTTTAAGTAAGTAGAATTTTCACAACTCATTTTATCTCCCAGTCCTACGTCCTGGAGATTAGATTCGATTCCACAGCTAGAATGCATGCTTCTCCTTCATGTTTCTGGACTGTTCTGTATTTCTCTTAATCTCAGCACCTCTACGTTATATCTTTCCCACAAGAATGTAAACTCCATGAGGACAGGGACTGTAGCTTATTCATCTTTGTGAGATCATGTCAGTCTTCTCTTCAGACCTCCCAATGCCTTCCCTTACCATGTGCTTTGGGGGTATTAACTCATTTATGCATCCTTAAAGCAACCCTATGAGGTAGGTCAGTCTTATCCCCATCAAATATGAGAAAATCGAATCACAGAGAGGTTAAGAAACTTGTCCAATGTAACAAAGCTAGTAATTGGCAGAGTTGGGATACCAACCCAGGTAGTCTGGCCCCAGAGTCTGGAGTTAAAAGCACCAGAAAACTCCAAAGTGTTTTGAACTGCAGGTTACACACATTTGGGGTGATGAAATCATTTTAGGGTGCCTTCAAAAAGCATATTTTTTAATGCAATAATAGAATGGAAGAAAAAAAAGCAGAAATACATTGCATATAGTAGGAGTGGAATTGTTTTGTGAAGCTTGTGTTTTTTGTATATTACCTGTGTGTGTATTGGGTCGGACGCCATGTAAAATGTACTTAGAAAGCTCACCACCTTAATCCGTAGGAAGAGTTGATACCTTGGGTAACAAGAATGCAGAGCTGAGGCAGCTCCAGGCTCCTGCCAGCCCGGCTGTAGCTGGCTCTGGTCCCCTTACTCTGAGAGCTGGTCTGCCCTGTTCTGCTGCATGTGCTGGCTCCGTCTCGGCAGTTCCTGTCATCATATCCAAACTCAGTGATGTCGAGAGGCAGAAAATACCATCCCTTCTAGAGAAACCTATACCAGAAGTCCCCAGCAGATTTCCCCTTGACTAGGACAGACACCTCCTTACCTTTTACTGGGCCAGAGCTGAGTCACCTGCCCACTACAAATCATTCTCAAGAAAGGAGACTGGGACCGCCATGATCAGATCCCACTGATCTGATACACGTCTGATCAAAGACTCATCCAGCAAAGAAAGAGTCAGAATGAGCGTTAAGCAATCTAAGTGTTAGTCCTGATAGAACTTGGAAGACCAAAAATGTTTCAAGTAATTTTCTGTCTCCTTAGAGGTGGACGCTAAGGGTAGACTACCCCCCTAGTCATTCACTTATTTATTCAATGGAGAAGTGTTTACTGATTATCTAATGTGTGCCCAGCACTGTGCTAGGCACTGGGGACACAGGGATGAGCCAAAGAGACACGATCCATGCCCCCTGGGGTGACTCTAGAAAGGCAGAGAATAGCTGAACAACTAATTTCAGAAATCCATGTTTAACTATAAATCATTAAGTGTTTTTAAGAAAACAAAGGAAAGAGTGTGATCTGAGGTTGCAACAGGAGGATCTAATTTAAATGGGGAGGAGGGGCGTCAAGGTTTGGTCAAAACTATCCAAATATAGAGCAGAGATCCTTGTCCAGGAGAGAGGTTTGAGAACTTTGGCTCCAGGATCTCTTTGTGGGAATGTAAAAGGTAGTCTTTGTGGGACTTCCCTGGTGGTCCAGTGGTTAAGACTGTGCGGTCCCAAGGCAGGGGGCCTGGTTCAATCCCTGGTCAGGGAACTAGATCCCGCATGCAAGCTGCAACTAAAGGAGGCACATGCCACAACTAAGACCCGGCACAGCCAAATAAATATTAAAAAAAAAAAAAAGGTAGTCTTTGTTCCTAGTACTCAGAGGTCCTTTGCTAATCCTGGCTATTGTTGATTATTCCTAGCAGAGGCGTGGGTTCCTGTTCAAGTTGTTGCTCACAGGAGATTAGAAACCAAGACTCCAAGGTGGCTTGAAGGACAGATAGTTGAGCTTCTGTGCACCTCAAGCTGTGAAGAAGAACTGTACAGGACTATGGACAGTGTTATTCTGTACTGAAGGACCCATTCTTTGGAGGTGTTTTGTGGAGTTTGTTGTTGTTGTTCTGATGCTTTGTGCCAAAGGACAGGATCGCGTTCAGGGGCAGGGCTCCCCGCAAATGTAATAAACCTTGACACCGTAGATCATTCTGGAATATGTGAATGCAGAGACAAGCCTAGACTCAAGGGCATTTCCACTGAGGTCAAGTCTGCTGGTCCCTGCAACATGGGGGCAGCCCTAAGGGCAGGCAGAGAAATGCCAGGACAGGACCCCTCTGTGGACCCCAAGAGCAGCGATACTTCGTTTTTAAGTTCTCTGTTTTGTAATATCCTTTCTTATCAAAGCCGTCAGCAAAATCCTGACAAATCTTATTTCCTGACCTCAGCTATCACCGTCCTGAGGTGGAGATAGGGCCAATGTCCAAATTGGGCAAAATGGCACAGGGGAGACAAACGCATAACTGAGGAAGGAGGAAGTAATAGCTTGGATCCCTACTATGGACTCTGATGACAAGCAACTACCAGAATTGGTTTGTGGAATGTGTAAACACTTCTTAAAGGTTGCCCAGAAATCCCGGGAAAGAGAAGCCTGGTAATAGACAGTACTTCTGCAATTAAAAGAGATGATTTGAGACTACAGTGTTTTGGGCATTAAAGAGATATGTGAAGTTTGGACATTTGGATTACAAATCTATTCTTTCTAGTTTTCACAAGCACCCTGAAAGTGATTTATTTATTTTAGGAGAGTAAGGTATAGGAAATGCCTAACCCAAGGCTGCTGGGCAAGTAAGCATCATCCTGGGGCTAAGTCCATGCACCCAAGGTCATTCTGTTGTGCCATGCTGCCTCCCTGAATAAAACTTACCTGTGGGCTTCCTTTCAAGACCTTCAAGAAAAGAAGGCTGGCTCATTTTCTCCCACTCCACAGTCAGACTCTGGGAGAACAGGCAGAGGGATAGAGAGGGAGGAAGCGCCAAATCTGACTACATGTTGGATCTGTTTCTTTTACTTTAACCTTTGCTTCCCGTTGCTTTTGTTCACTAAAAGGATACTGTCTATACATAATGGCCTGCCTTGGGGAACCCTGCCCCTCTGCCTGAATGTTAAACCAGAGTGCCTTTGTTCAGGGAAACATCCTGACCCTGTCCACCTGTGGATGGCTGCAAGAAAGAAGAAATGAACACATCCCCTTCCCGAGGTTGGCCATTCCGGGGGGACATTTGCAAATCTTATGGCCTTTTTACTTACTTCCTTATCTCCTCCCCATCTCTGTGCTATGAAAGAAACTGGAATCCAAAGCCAGATAAGACAGTTACTTTGAGACATTAGTCTGCCACCTTCTTGGTCTGCCGGCTTTCCGAATAAAGTCGTATTCCCTGCCTCAACACCTCGTCTCTGATTTATTGGCCTGTCGTGTGGCGAGCAGAGCGAGCTTGGACTCAGTAACACAGCTACAAGAAGAAAAGGAGGAAAAAACTTTTCTTCTAGTAGAAACTGAGGCCTCTTATTTTATCCTTTTAACTTCCCACTTCTTCATCTACAAATTAATCAACATCTATACCCATTTCCCACAAATAAAGCTCCTTTTCCCATTTAAAGCCAGTCTTCTGCCAAAGCCTCCAACTTCTACCTTCTCCCCGCTCTCAGATCTTGTTCAACCTGCCACTCTCTTGTACTCTTCATCTCCTCCCCGCTGGTTCCTGCCCCTACGCCCATAAATATGCTCTCATCTTTCCCATCTTAACCCACCACTTTAAAACCAAATCTCCCTCTAACTATGGACCAATTTTTCCTATTGTTATCCACACTTCTCAAAAATGTAGATTTATACTTGCTTACTTACATCCCAATAATTTCTCAATTCATTCTCAACTAGCTTATGCCTCCATTTATGTCATCCTAATGTCCTAATGGATACTTTTTTTAAAAAAAAGCTATTTAGTTTCACATACATAGAAAGAAGTACATGTAAGCATACAGTGCAAAGAATGACCACACCTATGTATCTGCCACCAGGTTAAGAAATAGGACATTGATGGCCCAATATTGTCCTTATATAAAAGGGTCATGGTGAGAGAGGAGAGACAATACTGATTATAAAAGTCCTATGAATTCCTAAGAGTCCTTACTACATCGTGGAGAACTCCTTTTTGACTTCCTCTTCTCTGGGAAATGTCTGTTGGCTACCATTTTGTTCTGAGGGCTCTAGTTACCAAAAAAGATAAACTAGAGAAATCAGTAACTTGACTGAACAGGACTCTACTCCCTGCCCCCAGATTCAGAAGTTAAGCTTTATTCACGAGAGAATTTCTCATAACACTACCTTGGTTGCCACAGACAGAAAAAGTTGGGTGGAGAAAAATTATTAAGCCCTTCGGCAGTGAAACAAATCGTGACGGGAGCAAGGTTTATATTTCCAACTGGCAAATAACTTCACTATCACAGTATCACCAACTGAAATGGTCGTGGTGAGGCAGAAAACATCAAATAAATGAAGAGAAGACAGGGATAAAAAGAAGCAAGGTAAGGCATGCGAAAGCCACAGCTTGTACCAACGTTGCCCAATTTTTCATTTTCATTGTAATAGTTCATAATCAAAGGTGGACAATAAGCCATCTAAAAGATGTATTGTATATATTTTTAAACACAAAGGCTCATTTTGATTCACACCTAAACTTTAGGAAACATACATCATCATGAAATCCTTTAAAAAAAAGTGACAGATAAATGAAAGTAAATGGCTTGATGTTAATTAAAGAAAAAAAAAAAAAAGAAATAGGACACTATTAGCACCCCAGAAGCCCTATGGTGTTCTCCCAATCACTACTTCCTCCCTCCTCCCTAACGTAGCATCATCCTGACTTCTCATTCCATATATTAGTTTTGCTTGTTTTTAACTTTACATAAATGGAAACTTACATTATGTCGTCTTTTGTGTCTGACTGTCTTGCTCAACATTATATTTGTATGGTGTAGCCATGCTATTGCATGCGGTCATGGTGTATTCATTCCTACTGCTGTATAGTACTCCATTGTAAGAATATGCTGCAACTCTTCCATGTCATTGTTTATGGACATTTGAGGTTATTACAGTTTGAGGCTATTTCAGATAAGATTCAACATGAACAGTCTTGTACATATCTTTTTGCTGTACCTATACACATATTTCTTCATCTGTTTTTACAGGAAGGAAGTAGATTGGTTAAGGCCGCCATAAAATAGGTTGGGAAAATTAAGGCACAATTATGTTCAACCAGTGGGACAAGTTTATCATGAACAACTACTATACTTACACGGAGATGCAGAAGACATGAATGCAGAGCCAAGAGAAGGTACTTGAGAAAGAGATGTGTCCTCGTGTGTGGAAATTCACAGAGAATAGGGAACAGAAACAGACTGTGTAATTAAGTACAAAATTGCATAGGCCCAGAGTAGAGGCAACTTTTAGAACCTCTGGGCTAAGACTAGACAGTTTAATACCAGGGCTAGATTCCTCACTGTTGCTCACCCATAGTCTGTGACACAAGAGTCACCTGGAGGCCATGCAGGGGAGAGGAAGGGGGTGTAGGTCCGGGGATCATTTCTATAGATCCTAGACATATTTCTGCCACAGTGTCTTCTTCCCTCTGCCACCCACATCTGAAACAGAGGCTAAAACCTCTGTGAATGGAGAAATTTCAGACAGGACTCTGCACTTCCTCTATCCTTTCCACCCTACAGGTCCTGGGAGGCAGAGGAGAGCCAGGGCGGATCCCCCAGGAGCAAGAGGGGCTTATCAAATGCAAATTTTCATTTCTGACAAAGGAAGCTTGAAATGTGGGAGTGTAAGGAAGCCATTGAAGGTGAGAAGGGCAGAAGAAAAGCTGAATGGCTCTATGGGGATTTGGGATTAGAAGAAGGGGAGTGTGGCTAGCTGCAACTGTCATCATCACTATTGTCATCATTATTATCATCATCCCTTACATTTATATCACATAAGAGTTTACAAAGAGCTTTCTAATCCTTGACTTCCATGTCTTTGCAGGGTGGCAGGGCAGGGATTACTCTCATTTTGCTGAACTGCCCAAGAGCCGGCTGGATGGAAGGCAGGATCAAGGCCCTCAACTGCATCTCCAGTCCCTCCTCAAGAGCTCACAGGGCCAGGTCCTTTCGTCGGGGGAGTGGAATAGGGAAAAGAGCAACGCAGGGGCACGGGCCCCACGGAGGAGAAGGACAAATATAGCAAGAGATCTGGAAATGGCCAGAGGCTAACGCAGTTGCAGGGGGCGAAGTGGAGAGGTTGGAAAGCTGTGCCGACTCTGAAAACTCTGTCTCCTTCTGGCATAAGTCCCTGAGCCACCTGGAAGGTGTAGGGATGCCCACCGGGAGGGCACAACCCGCGCTTGCCGCGGAGGCGGAGGGTGACTTCGTGGCGACCCCGAACATTTGCGGACCGCGGGGCTCGGAAAGTCAAACTTCCCGGGACGCCCCACAGAGTGTGGGAGCCAGGTGGCACCGCCCCTCCCGGACGCGCGTTGAGCGCCCTCTGTCACCCCACGCAGCCCTGCCCGGCGCCCAGGGAAGAGCGGGCCCGCCCAGGTGCGCCGGGGGTTGGGCCGGAGTCCGGAAGGTGTGCCGTCGCGTCCCGGCTCGTCCCCCTCTGCCTCTCCCCCGCGGAAAAGTGAAAGTGTCTGCCAGCCGAGGTCGCGCATTGGGGGGGCGGGGCCGGCGCGGACCTGGGAGCGGGCGCCGGGTGTTCCAGGGGCCATGGATGGGCTCGGCCGCCGCCTCCGAGCCAGCCTGAGACTGAAGCGCGGCCGTGGGGGTTAGTGCCGGGCCGGGGCGCGCCGGGACGAGGGCGCGGGCACAGCGGGGGGACCGCGGGCCAGGACAGGAGGTGACGGGGACAAGGGGCCAAGGCAGGGCGGTGCGGAGGGTCGCGACCGATCGAGGAGCAGTCTGAGGGGGCATTCCGGGGGTGCTGGGCAGGGGTCAGGTGAGCTGGAGAGAAAGGGCGCAGGTAGAGGTGGAAACGGGCTGGTGGGGAAGGGGTCGGAGGTCAGAGGAGAAGCCACGCCAGCAGGGGCAAAGGGGAGGTCGCCAGCCAAAGGAAACCGTTGTGGGGCCCCGGGGCCACGTGTCCTACCAGCCAGGAAGTTTGTGGGGCAACCGCAGGGTGCCTGCAACTCCCGGGCCGCGGCGCCCGCCCGGGAGACACAGCCTCAGCCCCCGGCCGCCCGCCTCCCCGCGCTGCCCCGCCTCCCCGCCCCCGGACTCCACTCGTGGGAGCCCGCGACTTTGCCCCGCACACAGCCGCCGGCCACAGCACTGCCCTTCCCCTGCGACGTCACCCCCCTCCCTCCCCTAGGGGCGGCGAGGAGCCCTGGAGAGTGTGGCCTCGAGCAGAGCTGGGATAGAGCCTGCTCAGCTGCTTCCTTAGAGTGTGCGAACCCGGCAAGGCAAGCCTCCCTTATCCCTTGGTCCCCCATTACAGAAGGAAGAATGATTCCTGCCATACAGGGTTGTACGGATTAAATTAGCCGTCAATATTCGCTTCCTTTCTTCTCAGCAGGGGCACTGGGCTTTGGAAGGGAGTTAGGAATTCATTCATTCTTTTTTTCATTCATTCAACACATATTTATTGCTGCTTACCACTGACCAGCCCGATGGCTAAGCAGCCACAACCCTTAGATACTTTGTCCAGAGGTCCCACCTTCTGAGAAGAAGGGAACCGATTGGAAAGTAAGCAGGGGTCATACCAAGACAGTCTACCCCTTCTAACATTGGTGGTCAAAAGATTGAATGAGACCCCCTCTTACTCCAAGCCCCAGAGCTGGGGAGACCTGGGAGGGGGGAATCAGTGCTCCTTCTGCCATTACCCCTGTCCCCCACCCCTAGCCCTTGCTGTTCTCCCTGAACACAGGTTTCCAGTATCTATCTGGTCATTCCACCTGTACTGAGGCGGAGAGGTCAGAGACCATGGGTTGGGACAGATGCCTGGGAGCGTGCCGTGGCAGGAGCAGATGCAGGGTGGGGCTGGTGGCCTCTTTTCTCTGGAGAGCACTGGCTTGGTCTTTCCTGGTCTCCCTCAACCCTCAGAAGCCTGTGTGAATGGCAGGGATCTGCTCCCTGCAGCCCAGAGGAAACATTCCAGTTGTTCCCAAAACAGGGCTGATGACTGTACCTGATGACAATGAGGGACTGTAAGATGTGCAGCCAGTATTACCTGTCCTGAGGTCTGGCACCTAGCGGGCAGGAGAGTGTGCCTTCTTCATCTTCCATACTATCCTCCACCTTTCCCGGAATTTCCCCCTCCCTCTTTTGCCCTTTTGGCCCCAAGGCAACTGTGTGGTAGGAGGGTGTGTGTGTGTGTGTGTGTGTGTGTGTGTGTGTGTGTGTGTATACACACACGCATGGGTGTAAATCATCCTGATGGGAGGGTTGGCAGTGGTGGTGGTCCTGGGTCGAGAGCAGCTGTGCTAGAAGAGGAAGGGCCAGCTTTCCAGATCAAGGTTCCAGAAAGTCCCTTCACCTATATTCCAGCTGGTTCTGGGACTTTTGTCAGAGGGCTGTGGGAGGCACTTCCTGGTGGAGGAACACGTGTAACCAGACTCCTGACTTCCCTAGAAAGGGCGTCTCCCTCCTAAACTGAAAATTCAGGATAATAATTCCTTTCTAGGGCACTGGGGATTAAATGAGAAGACCCATATTAAACGTGTGTGTGATGGAGGTTTTCCTTCTGTTGATAACCCCCTTTGAAAGGGGGAAGACTTTTTTCTGGATTTCTTGGTCCTCAGCCCCAAAGTCCAGTAACTTCTTTTGTTTGCGATTGTAAGTTTTGCTGTTCTCTTGGCTCTTCTGATAAAGCAGGAAGAAATGGGCTGAAAATGCAACCCGAAGGATTTAGGGAAAGAAATCATTTCCTGAGGTTCTGGAATGCCCAGGGAAAAGATTTTGCTTCTCAAGGTCTTTTGCAAACAGGAGGCATCCACATTTGTGGGATGTTCGGTGTGTACTGCACCCAGGAGGCAGGAGCGTGAACATGAAACGCTCATCATTCCCACCCCCGACAGATTCTGTTGTATTCCCCAAATAGTCCCTGAATTACTCTGTGCCTCGGTTTCCCCATCTGTGTCTGGAGATGATGCTTGTTTCTCAGATTGGTGGCGAGGATTGTGCAGCCAGTCTGTGCAGGTTGCAGATAAGGTGTGGTGACAGATCCGAGTGTTCCAGGTCACTGTTCTCACCACTGCAGTGAATGTAACGTTCCCTTTTTGTTTTTGGCTGCACTGGGTCTTTGTTGCTGCATGCAGGCTTTCTCTAGCTCCAGGCAAGCGAGTGGGGGCTACTCTTCATTGCGGAGCACAGGCTTCTTTCTCATTGCGGCGGCTTCGCTTGTTGTGGAGCATGGGCTGTAGGCGCACGGGCTTCAGTAGTTGTGGCGCACGGGCTTAGTTGCTCCGTGGCATGTGGGATCTTCCCAGACCAGGGCTTGAACCCATGTCCCCTGCATTGGCAAACGGATTCTTAACCACTGCACCACCAGGGAAGTCCCTACAGTGATTGAAACATTCTTATTTACTGTGATCCTTGATCTCCCCAGGAGTCATGGCTGGGCCACTGAGTACTGGCTTTTACTAGTCCACAGAAGCCAGGTCTGGAACTATTAAGAGCAAGCAGCTGTGTCCCCCATTTCAGCACCACACATTCTTCCAGAGGTCTATTAATTCTTTGCAGGAGTGGCAGACACTGGCACCAAACCCTTTTGCCTTCTAGCTCCTCTTAGGGGCAGCCTCCTGGCAAAAGTCTTTCTCTCTTACCACGTGCATTTACACACTCAAGGGTTTATGTGAGATTCCCAGGTGATTTACTGCTATTCTGTCTCTCTTCCCCAGCCTCCAGACACAGCACCACTGGAGCCCCAGGGCCCAGCTGCTCTGCTCTTAGCTTGTGCAGAACTGTTGACCTGGACAAACCAGGAAAAAAGACTGAGCAGGAGTGGGGGTGGGGTGGAGATCACCCAGATGCTTTCCACTCCACTGAGTGCCCCTCAGGCTACTGATGCAATCAGTCCCCTACTGTAGGCCAGGGAGACTGTCCTAAGTCAGTGCTTCCTATCTGGGAGGAGGGATTCTTTGCTGGAGCCCTGGAACAGGTCCCAGTGAGACAAGTTTGCCTTAGGACATATTGCAGGGGATGAAAGATGCACCATTGTAGACTGTGCTGAGATATCAGGAACTCTCCAACCCAGAGATGGACTTTGCTCTTTATTTCACCACCAGGAGAGGATTAGGTTCATTTTGATATCCAGGAATTCCTCTTGCTAGAACAATTTCTCCACTTAAATAATGAATGAGGTCAAGTCTATTGATTTTAATCAGGGGAGGCAGGGGCAACCTTGCTGTGAGGAGTTTTTGGTCCTGTGCTCTTGCTTGCAGCCTTGAAGTCCTGGAAGTCCCAGAGTGCAGCAGCAGGGGGCCATGCAGAGGTTATCTGCTGCCATTGACTGAGTTAGGAAGTGAAAGGTCGGGAATCAGTTATGGAGATATAAGATCCCTGTCCTGGGACTGGCAAGGCATTCTCCACTGTCAAGGGGTTGTAAATAAACCCATTGCTCAACCTTCAGCCCAGAATTAAAAGCCCTTAGCCCAGAAGCAGCTGGGCTCTGGAGGTGTTTGCCTATGACCTTTTCTCTCACCACACCCTGGGGCTCTTGGGAGGAGCTGAGGTCTGAGCTGCAGTGCCAGGATGCTGCCTCTGTCAGTGCAGGCGTTCTGCTGCCTTTCTGGGTCCTGTCACACGGGCTCCTTGCTCAACTATTGGGTGCATAGGATGGAAACTGCTCTCCCCTATTTGGAAGACAGCACGTGGCTTGGCTTCATAGAGTTGTGGCTGGAGACTGAAACGGCAGCCGCCTTCTCAGGTTTTCTGTAGCCAGTCTGTTAGAGGAAAGGCAAGCACTCCATGCCTTACAGGCCCAAGAAGATGGAAAGACAAGTGGTAGGCGGAATACTCAGGCGCTTCCGCAACTGGCTGCCTCGACACGGAGCAGGTCTGGACTGGATTAGCTACTTCTTTTTTCCAGGGTGACCCTCTTCGATGGGGCTGTTTCTTCCTTGAAATACTTCTTTTTCTTCTTCTTTTATATCTCATCCTTCCCCTGGTTCCCCATGTGACCTGGCCAGGAGGTTTCCCCTGTTGGTTTTTAGAGCCGGTCATGCCCTGTGGTCACAGTCACGTGGCCCTTGGCCTGTTCCGATTTCTTGAGTCCAAGTCAACTCGGGGTGTACTGTTTCACTTAGGCAGAGTTTCTGCTACCCTGGGGCCTCGGGCCTCCCAGGTGACCTCCCCAGTATATTTCCTTGGCTTCCGAATCAGTGACTTCTTTCCTCCTCTTGCCCCCCCACCCCCGGTGGTTCCAAATCTCCCAGGCAGGCACGGAAACTGCCCAGTTGGCTCTGATCCCGTGCCTGGACCTGAGGTGCTGGGCAGGCTCCAGGGACCTCGGTGTCGGTATGACGGCCTAGAAGTGCCAAAGATACTGGAGCCTCACATCCTCCACTCGGGGCCTGGATCAATGAGATACCAGTGGGCCCTGGTGTCTTGGTTTCAGGACCTCCCCAGGATAATCTGGGGGAAGTTGTAAAGGAACCAGAAAGGGCCCAGGAGCACTGTCTACCCAACTTTGCCGGAGGGCAGCACTTCTTTGAATACCTCCTCGTGGTTTCTCTCAAAAAAAAGCCTTCGGGGGATGATTATGAGCCCACAATCACCTACCAGTTCCCCAAGGTAAGGATTGAAGGAAGGGGCAATGGGGGACAGAGGGTTCGGGTGTTTGAGAGGCGATGGGTGTGGGGGGGTGCCGTCTCCCCATCCCCAGCCCCCCACCCTGCAGGGGGCTCGTCTAGAGCTGCCCTGAGCTCACTGCTCCTGTTTCCTTCAGGTCCAGCCCTGTTTTCTCTTATCACCCGCAGAATCTAGGTCTGTAACGAACTGACCTAGGCTCCCTAGCTGGGAAACTAGGCTAGTTCTTCTGCTGTTTGGGGGACCTCCTAATTCTTCCAAATTCTATGCTCAGCCACCCTTCTCTGTAGAGAATCTTACCTTCTGCCAGAGGTCCTCGCAGGAATCCCCTCCCTGGGGTGGGTGGGAGGGAAAGGGTGGGGCAGGCACGTAGCTGGTGGCCACAGCCCAAGCATCAGACTCCTTCTTGTCTGGTCCCGCAGCGGGTGAAGGGGTGGGGTTAGGGCATCTTTCTCATTAACCCTGACAGTGAGGCTACTGAGCTGGCCGCTTCTCTTCTCAGATGCGGTATCTCTCTGATGTGGTCCTCCCAGGAAGCCAGGAGGTCTCTGGGCCTTTCTGCACTCAGCATGGTCCTGGCCCCCTTCCTGACTATGTAGATCCTTAGGATACTGAAGTCCAACTCAGGTTCATGTAGACTTGGCCCGGGAGGGACTGTTTCAGCGTTGGGGTTCTTCCAGCCAGACCCAGGACGCAGTCTCTATGCAGTGATGGGCACAGAGTAGCCCGCCAGCCCCCAAGCCCTCTCCACCTGCTCCTACCTCCACACCCACCTGTCTCTTTTCCCATTCCTTGTAGCGAGAGAACTTGCTTCGGGGACAACAGGAGGAGGAGGAACGGCTGCTCGGAGCCATCCCCTTGTTTTGCTTCCCAGATGGGAATGAGTGGGCCCCACTCACTGAGTATCCCAGGTAATCGCTCGGCCCTGGGACGGGGGAATCTGGGATTGGAGGAGAAGGGCGAACCACGGGGTTCCTGCATCCCCCGTCAACTGGATTTCTCACCAGCTTCCTTCCTGATGGGGAGGGGCTGGAGTTGATTCATTTCTAAACATCTTGCCTGGGACACCTCGAGGCAAGAGAGCTCGGGTAACCAGGTTAAGCAGTCCCTTCTAACAGAAGGGCGAGGCTCTTTCACTTGTCCTAGGAGCTAGTCACTGTGTATTGACGGCCTCTGGCAGAAGATGGACTTAGAAGAAGTCCTTTGGCCTCTAAGGAGTCCCTTGTATGCCAGAGCCTTTTGCCGTGAGTCCTGGAATTTGACTGCCTGAGCTCAAGTTTTGGCTTTAGCACTTATGAGTTGAATGACCTTGGATGAGAAACACTCCCCCAGAGTCTCAGTTCCTTTATTTGTAAAGTGGGCATAGTGATTGAACCTACTTCAAAGGGTTGTTCTGAGAACTAAATGTGATGATACATTTAGAGCTTGACACCAATAAGCACTTTAAATAAATTACTGATGTTACGGTTACTCTCAGGATTAATCAGCAGCTCCCCTTTACCCTCCTCACCCCCCTCAGCCCTGCTCTGATGCTGACTGCCTTCCTGCTTTAGAATGTAGTGAGCAGGGACTTCCCTGGTGGTCCAGTGGTAAAGAATCCGCCTCACAATGAAGGGGACACGGGTTCGATCCCAGGGAACTAAGATCCCACATGTCGCAGGGCAGCTAAGCCCAAGACACAACTACTGAGCTCGCATGCCTGAACTAGAGCCCACGTGCTCTGGAACCTTCGCACCACAACTACGGAGAGCACTCACCCTGGAGCTTGCGTGCCACAGCTAGAGAGAGAAAACCCACATGCCACAACTAGAGAGAAGCCCTCTCGCCACAACGAAGAGGCTGCACGCAGCAACAAAGACCCGATGCAGCCAAAAATAAATAAATAAATCATAAATAAATCTTAAGGAATAAAAAGAACCCAGTGAGCAAATGTAAACCAGGTCTTGTCTGCTCTTCCTCAGGGAGACCTTCTCGTTTGTCCTGACCAACGTGGATGGCAGCAGGAAGATTGGATACTGCAGGCGCCTCTTGGTTTGTAGAGCTCAGAACGGGCCCCTCCTCTCTGCAGCCTGTTCTGCTCCACAGCTGGGTTTGCTCAAGCCTCAGCTGCAAAAGCCAAGGCTCCCTGGCAGAGGTGGTTGTAGAGAGAGCACAGCCCAGTACCTGCTGCCATGTTAGTGCCCTGTGCCACCTCACAAGAATGGGGACACACACCCCTCCTCACCCACCCAGGGCACCTTTGCTGCCATGCTTTGGTCTCTACTGTCCCCAGCTCGGGGGGAAGCTTCCTTCTAACCTGCTCCCCGCCCTCTCTATCCAGGCCTCATTGACTTGGCCCCTGCCTCCCACAGCCTGGCCTGGGATTTGGACAACGAAGCTCAGTCCTTGGGCTCTCAAGTCACTTTCATAGCGCTCTCCTGCCTAGCTGTTTCCTCGTCTCTACAACACACTTGCTCCCTCTTTGCTCACCCCTGATAGTGTTGGTGCCGATGCAGGCAGTGTTCGCCCTTGAGCCAACCAGCCCCCTCAAGGCCACTTTCTTTGGATTTCGGTGGCCGTTCTGGCCTCCCTGCTGCCTCTCCCATGAGTGGGACCTCTGCACAGCCAGGTCTCTCTCCCTCCAGCCCACCATTCACCATGGATCCCCCAGCCCCAGCCACCAGCCCTGTGCCCCATCAGCCCCAGTTGCATAGAGGCCCTGGGGAGGCTGCAGCACTGAAGGAGCCTGTCCGTCCCTCCCTAGCCCGCCGGCCGTGGTCCTCGCCTCCCCAGGGTGTACTGCATCATCAGCTGCATTGGCTGCTTCGGCTTGTTCTCCAAGGTAGGGGTGGAACGGGATTCCTCAGGGCCTGCTGGGCCTGTTGAGCCTCCAGGTCCACCTGGCTGCCTGCCCTGCCTGAGCCCCCTGTGCTCCTCCCCCACAGCCGGGGTCAGGCGAGGCACCCTGGGGAGATTCAGGCAGACAGGTGATTGGGCTGGACTTGGCTTTAGGGAAAAGTAGGAACTGAAGCTAGAGGACTGTCTCCCCTGCAGAAAGCCCACTGCTCCCCGTCTAGTCAGGTAAGAATGCAGCTGGAGAGGGACACGGGTAGAGCTCCAGGTTAGGAGTGGGGAGTTCCAGTTCCTCATCTGTCAAATGCATGGAATGATCCCTCCCCTTCCTATCTCATGGGTTGGTGTGAGGCTCAGATGACATGATACATGAAGAAGACAGAATACTAAACAGATATAAAGACAATTATACAGCGGGGCTTGGGGGACTCCCTCTGACTCCTTCCAGGGTAGAGGGGGAAGTTGAGGTCTCCAGGACTTCTGCTGGAGCTAATTTGAGTGCTAGTACACCTGAGTTGGGATCAGAGAGGAGTCCTTCCGAATGGACGCGGCATGTCTTAGTGGCCAGAAAAGGGCATCAGTGTGCTCTGCCCCAGGCAGGCCCCTTGAAGGGTGAAGGTAATATACTCCATCAGCCTTGGCTTGGGTGGATGGTTCATCTGTGCAGGGTTCTGTGGATGAAGGCCATCCCTCGACCTGGGGAGCCTCTGGTGGAAGTTGGAGGGCAGAGTGGCACCCAAGAGGCCCAGCTTCTAGTCTCCCACTCCATCTAGCACAAATGAACATGGTACCATCAGGGATGACGAGTTTACTCTAGAATGACTTCCTGGGGAAGGTAGCTCGTGCTGATGTCAGGAGAAGGAAGGAATACGGGTCGGTAGAGAGAAGATGAAAAGAAGAAGGCTAGGAGCAAAAGCAGGTCTTGCGCAGGAGGTAAACAGCAGACTGGTTTCTGCCAGGGAGGAAAGAATCAGTTAAGGATCGGCGGGACCAGCCTCACACATGAGATCTCAGCTACCAGCCTGGGAGCGTCCCTTTGAGTCACGTTTCCTGTGGTCCTCTTCCGTACAGATCCTGGATGAAGTGGAAAAGAGGCATCAGATCTCCATGGCAGTCATCTACCCATTCATGCAGGGCCTCCGAGAGGCAGCCTTCCCTGCTCCTGGGAAGACCGTCACCCTCAAGAGCTTCATCCCCGACTCAGGCACTGAGGTGGGTGAGCAAAATGGACAAGACCCTCCCTGACTGCAGGGGGCGTGTTCCTGGGGCACCTCTCGTCACAGTGCTCCCATTCACCAGAAACTGAGCCAGGCAGGCACTGGGGCTTGGCTCGAATTATTGGCGGCAGAGCTGAAAGTCAAACCCCAATGTTCTGATCCTCCCAACCTGATGCTCACAAGGACCTACTTACTGTTTAAGCCACCAAGACTTTTATTTATAATAAATAAATCAGGTAAGCTGAGGCTCCTGGTCCTAGAATGGCCTTTGCCCCCAGCCGCCAAACTGCCACTTTTCCCCATTACCTCACTTATCTTCCGGTGTCTGTCCTATATCTCTACCTTATGGCCTCCACCTGTCTTTTTCTTATCACACATCCCCACCCCTGAGTCCCCACCCATGCCACAGTGGGGATGCTATTGTTTTAAGACACTAAGCAGACAAAGCAGCAAGTAGAACGTTGTTTTAAGAATTCCAGTCCTGACCCCTGGTACTCTGGATAATCTGCTGTGTCCTCTGCTTCCCCAGATCGGAATAAGGGGAGGGGCTAGGCTTGTTCACTTATTCAAAAAATAAGTGTGGCAGGCTAGCTATGCACCAAGTTAGACTATTTTCTGGCTACGAAGCGGTAAATAAAATGAATGTGGTCCCTGACTTCATGGAGCTAAAAGCAAGACTTAAATAAGTAAACACACAAATAAATAATTAAAAATTGTATGATTGTGATGAAAAGAAAACAGGATGCTACATGGGAAAATGATGAGAAACACAGGTTGACACCTTGCATTAGGTGGCCAATGAAGGCCTCTGAGACATAAAGGAGGATAAGAATGAAGAGAGAAAATATTGTAAACCAACTATACTTCAATGAAAAACTAATAAGTTAGTTTTTTTGAAAAAGAGTGAAAGGTAACCCAGGGGAGGGAGGGAAGAACCTCCGGCAAGAAAGAGTGTGACATGCTCAAGGAACGGAAAGGCGTTGATGCGGGGAAGCGAGGTGAGGCAGGTGGTGAGAGAGGCGGGCCTTGTGGGCCACGTAGGGGATTACATCAGTGTCATCCTCAGAGCGTAGGGAAACCATGGGTGGGTTTTTAGCAGTGGGGAGGCACGGTCAGATGTACTCCTTTGGGGAAGATAGGGTGGAGGCTGGTAGAGACCCAGCTTTCGGGGGTTTGTGTGATTTTTTTCAGTGTGGTGACTCCCCCCCTCTCTCTGGTTTCCCCACAGTTCATTTCGCTGACGCGGCCCCTTGACTCCCACCTAGAGCACGTGGATTTTAGTTCTCTGTTGCGCTGTCTCAGTTTTGAGCAGATTCTTCAGATCTTTGCCTCTGCAGTGCTGGAGAGAAGAATCATCTTCCTGGCAGAAGGTCTCAGGTTGGTCCAGCCACCGAGTGGGGTCACCTGAACTGACTGGCATCCCTGGGTTCCAAGGAATAGACCGGAGGGTTCTCGAAGGAAATCAGGCTGTAGGACCTGTGTGCTCCCCACCCTCCTGCCACCCTGCCTTGATCTGCACTAAGCCTAGAAAATAGCTGTTATAATTCCCTGTTTCTGCCTCCAAACTTGATCACTGCCTAAGCCTGAAGGAGGTTTGTGATTTAGCACTGAGAAGTACAAGAAGTATTCCCGTGACAGCCCTGGAGGAGACCAGTTAGGGTGGATGCAGACATGATTCTGCTCTCGAGAAGCTGAGGGAGGACAGGGCAGGAAGTCATATAGTGGTAGGGAGGTCAAGCGCACTATCCTTAGTGGCAAACACATGTCATTTGTCCATTTATTCACTCATTCAACAAACACTTATTGTGTGTCAACTGTTTACCAGATGCCAAGCATCAGGAAAATACAGACAAATAAGACATGGTCCTAGACCTTAAGGGAATGTCGAATTATCCCCATTTGAAAAGAAAGCACAGGTATTGAAATCAGCAGAACAAAGTTCAAGTTCTTTTCCTCTACCTTTAGCTACATGGTGTTCCTTAGGTTAGGTTCTTAACTTCTTGAAGTCATGATCTCCTTATCTGTAAAATGGAGATCTGTAGCTACTTCATAAGAGTGTGGTAAGGATTAAATGAAGTAATGCACATTAGGTAACTAGCACTCTGCCAGGCACACACTGGTAAGTGCTAGCTGTTTTTCTTAATAATAAGTTCATAGTTGACTATATCCCTGTGTATAGTTGAAGCAGAATAATATCACGTCTTGGTCTCTACCTCTTAGGGGCTTCAAGTCTGAGAAAGACATGGGGAGATGTGTGACAGAATAGAGAAGGGAGAAAAATCGTAAGACAGTAGAAGGTTGACCTATTTATGTCTTGGGATGGAGAAAGCTGCTTATATTGGGCTGACAACCCTGGTTTTATCTTTTAGGGAAGAAGAAGAAAAGGATATTAGGGACCCAAATATTAGGCCAGAGGGCCAGGTGAATGTCATGGGTTTTAGAGGAAAGGAAGCTTGGGCAGGCAATGGGGGTCTGTGGGTTGAAAATTCTGTAAAAATCAGTGATAACCGAAAAGGCACCAGTCGTAGGCCAATCCTTGTGGAAAGTGGTGTAATCTTTTGCTTTGGAAGTAGCTCTTCTACTCTCCGCCCTGTAGGGGACTGAGAAGTTTCTGTCACAGCTGGAGCTGGGATTCTGGCCTTTTCCTCCTAAGATCAGTGTTTAGGAAGTGAAGGGGACTCTGGCCTGGACATGGGCAAAGGCCGGCAAGACTCATCTCTCAGGCGTTAACTTTCTTCAGGGAGACTCCACCACTCCCCACTTCCTTCCTACACTGAGTGTTTCAGATCTCTGCAACTCAGGCAGGAAGGGGACTTCCAGTCAGCCTAAGCCTTGGCGAGACTCTCAGAGACTCCATCTTTCTAACTCAGGAAGTGCTAGCTCCATACCAAGAGCTGAAACAAGGTTTCTGCATCTGTGTTTTGATTGGCTTTGGCTTTGGGGTAATTTGGAGAAATGAAGAGCCGTGAAAGCCAGTGGAGAATAGAGAAGACAGAAAGGGGGGTTGTGTGTGTGTGTTGGAGGGGCAAAGGGGGGAGGGATTGGGGGGAGCTGGGCCCGAGTTGTGACTTAGGCAATAATTACACAGGGAATGCTTCGTTGGGAAGGGTGGAGGAGCCACTTCTGTGGGACTTTCCAGGTAGGAATTGCTGGTCAGAGGTTCCTGGAATCCAGGAATTTCCCAAGCAAACTCAGGCACCAACCCGGTAACTTGAAATAACCACGAGTGGCCAGAGGGAGCTGTGAGAGTTAAAGACTCAGGATGAGACATAAGGAGGAAACAGGCTTGACCTCTCTGCTGCACCCCAATGTTTACACGTTTGTCTCCTTAACTACACTGAGTTCCTTAAAAGCAGAGCCAGTCTTATGCTTCCTGGTATCCACATCCTTAGCACAGTGGTAAGCACAGAGAAGGGACTCGAACAATGAAGACATTTCTTCTTCCCTCCCCTCTTTAGAGTCACTCCCCCGCCCCCTCCCCACCCCCGGAAGTGAGTTGAGAAGACTTAACTGGGAAAAGGATCAAATGGAGGCCCCATCCTTGATGAGAGGAGCCTCAGCCTCCCAGTTTCTGTACCTTTCCTCCCAGCTACAAGTAGTCACAAGCTCTGTGACTGGCATGGCTCCCAGACTTGCTTTTACAGGCAGCATGAGCAGCTGCTGTCAGTGGTGGGCTGTAGGGGTGGGTCCCTGGGGGTGGAGGCGCAGGGAGGCCCCTCTGACTCTCACTCTCTGTGCCCTGTCCCCAGCACACTGTCTCAGTGCATCCATGCTGCTGCGGCGCTGCTCTACCCCTTCAGCTGGGCCCACACCTACATCCCTGTTGTCCCCGAGAGCCTTCTGGCCACTGTCTGCTGCCCCACTCCCTTCATGGTTGGAGTCCAAATGCGCTTTCGGCAGGAGGTTATGGAGAGCCCCATGGAAGAGGTATGATGCCGCAAGAAGAGGGCATGACTTGGAGCCAGGCAGACCTGGATCCCGATCCCAGCTCTGCTACTAACAGCTGGGTGATTTTGCCGCAGGTTGTTTAACCTCTTTAAGCCTGAGCTCCCTCATCTGTAATATCGGAATGACAATGTTCAGTTCCTAGGGATCCTAGGGGGAAAAATTCTGCATAAAGCACCTAGCCTGGTGCCTGACATATAGCTGATACTCAATAAGGGTCTGCTCCCTCCTCCTGAATGATTTCCCTGGGCTTAAGGGGCAGCACGTGGCTTATTCAGGGCTCACCCGACTGTCCTAGGCCAGCTAGTCCTAATGAGCAGGCCCCAGGTGTCCCGTTTTTCTTCTGAACGGACGAGCACAGCTGGTCTGTACAACAGCTGGTCTATACAACACACACCCCACTGGGGGCTGTTCACGGTGCGGTGCTTAGAAGTGAACTGACATAGCCTTCCTGCAAACAACAAGCCTTGAAAATGCAGATTTTTTTTTTTGTAGCAAGGGTCATCTTTCTGATTAGCTCAGAGCTCAGTTGGCTAATGAGGATAGAGGTCCAAATTCCCTTTGATCTCTGTCAGCTTCTTATTTCTTGGCAGTGCCTCCAGATACACCAGAAAGATCAGTGGTGAAAATAGGCATTAATAACATAAATCTATCTCCAGTGTTGGAAGAACAACTCAAAACATGTGCTTTGCTTGAGTTGTCAATAGGAACTTTCAAGAGATAGCACATGATGATAATTTCAAGCCAGAAGAGCTACTTCGGTTTGTCTGCACGGGCTAACCACTGACTCCCTCTGTGTAGACAAAGGGCCTACCAAGGGGAGAGGCAGGGCCTAGAAGTAAGCTATTGAAGGCTTGCAACCCACCCTAGTGGGAGGACTTCCTCCATTTACATAAGAAGTATCTGCGGTCCAGATAACTCATTTGAGTTATCTGAAGCCAATAGGCAAGGATGGAATCCAGCAGATAGAACCAAAGCCTTTCTTCCACAGAGTGCTGCTGGGAGGTAAAGAAGCAGGCTCTGTTTCCCTTCCTTGCTTTGCTGGCCCGCTCAACCCTCCTCAGGACTGCTGAGTACACATGCCCTTTGAGCCAGTATTTGCCTTGTGACTAACTGGGACAGAGTATCAGCCCCATGTTTAGCAATGACTTAAAATGCCCCATACCCAGAAGTTATGAAACTTCCTGATGCTACAGCTCTATCTCCTCAGCTGTGGCTCTTCCTCCACTGGCCTGGCGGGAAGACACCGGAAGGCTACACAGACTCCAGCTCCTGCTCGCTAAGAGCCTTGGCCTATTTTATTCCTCTGCAGCTGCTCCGTGAAATGGGCAGGGGGTGAGGAAGGGAGAGGGCTAGGGGCCAGGGAAGGGGAGGGGGATTCCCTGACTCCCCACGTCCACTCTCTGGAAGGGAACGCTTGACAGACAGTCTTTCCAAGTACTGGAAAGACTTCTGGGAACAACTTCACAAAAAATTTCTTCACACACTCTTACCTCCCAGCCCCTGAAGTAAACAGCCTGCCCTGAGTGAAGGCATCTGAGCCTATGTATACAAGTGGTTTCAGGCCTGAACTAGTTCAACTTTTCTCCCTTGACGATGGATAATTACAGTGCTTGCTCTGTCTCTTGGCACACTTCCTAGTTCCTCTCTTTCTTTTTATTTGGGAGAAGGGTGCATGCAGGGATCACTCACCCACCTGTCGAGACCAAGGGTCACAAACTGAAAAGAGGGAGCCAGCAGGCATTTAAATGGCCAACACAGGCTTCGGGGGATTATGACAAACTGCTGAGCACAGGCCTTGACTAAAGGGGGCAGCTGTAACTCAGTTCCATCTGTATGTGGATCAGTGTTAGAGCTCCTGACTTTTCAGGAGAAGCCCCAAATCCAAATTTTATGTGAAATTTTCCAATTTAAATATTGGAAACTAAATTCAATTATTTAAAAATTCTCTGAGGCAAAAAGAAACAGATCTGTAGGTTGGAATCCAACCAGCAGGATGCCTATTTGTCATCTCTAGTCTGGACTGAAGGCCTCTCAGGCAATGATGGAGCTGATACTAGAGCTCAGGTCTCCCAAGTTCCAGCCCTGTGCTTGTCCTACCTGCAGCCTATAGACACAGGTTACTGCCTTTCCTTCCCTCTTCCTGCTGACCCTGGGCTCATTTCCTCCTCTCGCTGTTTCCTGCTGGAAGGCCCAGAGCTCTGTGGGAGTTTTATAAATGGAAATCCAGGCAATTGTACATAAAGTTGTTGTGAGCGTTAAAAAAATCAAAAGATGTCCATCCCTGTCCTAAAGCTGACCAGAAGGAAGGAAGTTGAAGGAGAGTTGTCGGGAGAAAGACGTAGTCCCAGGGACAGCACAACCTCGGCTTGGAAACTGTCCTATTTGTTAGCAGTATCACCTCAGGCAGCTTAGCTTCTTTGGGTCTGTTTCCTCATCATAGAGGCAGTACCTGCCTCTACGGGAGCACTGGGAAGATTAAATGAGATAAAATGTGCAAAGCACCATGTGTGCCATGTACTAAATGTTGCATATGTAGAAGCCATTACCATGATCAATGTTTTATTAAGGGAGTGACTGGCTACGGTTTACCCATATTGTCTGTCCCATTTTCCTCAGCTCCCTCCTGTTTCCTGCTTCCTACACCCTCACACCGTTTTCCCAGGAAAGAGGGGGTGGTGAGAAAAGAGACTATCAGACAGGAAATGAGAACTTAAGGTGCTGATTTTATTGCTACTTGGGCTGAAAGTTACAACCACAGGCAGAAATGGAGAAAGGGGAAGAGATCAAGCTGTTCTGTGTTTTTTTCAGGTCCTGTTGGTGAATCTTTGTGAAGGGACCTTCTTAATGTCAGTAAGTGTCTCGGTTCAGATCCCCAGCAGACCCACCACCAATTCAATTGCTCTAGTCTCACTGATGTTCCACTTACTTTAACAAACTTTAAGTACTTTTGTTGAGTGAGAATCCATGCTAACAAGATCTCTCCTCTCTCAAGGAGCCCATGACAAAGACAGATGACTTCACAAGGCAGTCGGTGTTAGTGCCTTTAGGGCAAGGATATAAACCAAGTACCAGAGGGATAGAGAAACTTACTAGTGTTTAGAGTCAAAGCTTCTGTTGCTTCTCTTCTATGTGGCCAATTATCTGGGGGTGGGGGGAAGAGTGGGGTGTAGAATTCATCCCCACCTCACACTCTCTGCCAACACTTCACTTCACACCTCCCCCCTGACTGCTTAACCTCTGAGCTGCCTCTGTCGTCTCCTAGGTTGGTGATGAAAAAGACATCCTACCACCCAAGCTTCAGGAGGACATCTTAGAATCTCTTGGTCAGGGGATCAAGGGGTCACAGAGTAAGTCCTAGGCTCCTCTTATTTTGGCTTTCTCCTAAGAGCTTGAGGGCATGATTCCCAATAATTCCCTTCCAGAACTAAAACAAATTCACTCAGCAGTCCTGGGCTAGTCCCAGAGGCCTTGATTCTAGGGCGAGTATGAGATTTTATTCTTCCTAAGCAATGGTGAACCCACATCTAGTCTCCCATTTTAATCAGTCAATCAGTAGTTATGAAGCCTACCTCACTCCTTCTCCGAGAGCTTTCAGCTTGCAAAGAAAGCCACTGGAGGTAAGAGTGGGTAGTTTCATCCTTCCACTATCCTGAGATGGTCTCTGTTCCCTGCAGCTTCTGAACAAATCAATGAGCATGTTTCAGGCCCTTTTGTGCAGTTCTTTGTCAAGACTGTGGGCCACTACGCTTCCTACATCAAGCGGGAAGCAAATGGGCAAGGCCACTTCCAAGAACGGGGCTTCTATAAGGCTCTGACCTCCAAGGCCAACCGCCGATTTGTGAAGAAGTTTGTGAAGACACAGCTCTTTTCCCTTTTCATCCAGGAAGCTGAGAAGAGCAAGAACCCTCCTGCAGGTATAGTGACAGGCCCCTATCAATCCAAGCCCAGAGGGTCACTGCCTCCAAGTCAGGTGTGGCCCTACGATGAAGAGGAGGGGAGGAAAGAGCATTTCTCTCTAGAGGCCCACAAAAATAGCTGTAATCTTACCAAGCGGGGCTGGAAGGAAAGAACCTGAAGCCTAAGAAAATGCCTCCTGAGCTGATACTTTGCAGAAGTTGCTCTGTTCATCAGCCAGCAGGAGGCCGTATGCTCTTTGTTTTAGTCTGGAGCTAATTCCTACTAATTATTATTTGTTTTAGGCCCCCTCTGGGGCCAAATCAAATACCTGTATCTCCAAAGACCTGTGAGGGCTTGGGCATCCTGGCAGGAATGTGGGTGTAGTCTGGGAGCGTGGGCAGCAGAGAGGATATTCCTGACCCTCACTCCTGAGCTTATCTTAAGTCTGCCTGGCCAGATTAGATGTCTCTTAACACATGTATCTGAACCCACAGGCTATTTCCAACAGAAAATACTTGAATACGAGGAACGGAAGAAACAGAAGAAACCAAAGGAAAAGACTTTGAAATAAGAGCTGTGGTGAACAGCAGTGACTAGACCTATAGGCCAGTTGTGGACTTTGGCCCCTGCCAGCATGGTAGGATGTGAAGCTCTCAGCCCTCAGAATCCACAGCTTTCTTCCGAGTCCTGGTAACCAGGTCTTGCTTCAAGTTGGTGTCCTGAGTTTGGGATCCCTGGAATCAGCTTTCTCAAGACTGTGGAAGGCTCTGACCTCTGTGCTCACAGAGCTGGGCACAAAGCTGCCTTTCCTGCAGAGGTGACACCGGGCAGGAGACAGTAGTAGAGGTGTTGTAGAGTCTTACAAGTTGCTGTAACTGCCCTCTTCCAGGAACCTCTTACAAAATCCTCAACAGGGAAAGCAGTTGTGGCCCAAAGGCTCAGTTTCTCCCCATAGAAGAAGAGGTCTGTGGACATGTGAGAATAAGAATAAAGATGAAAATCTTCTTGTTCTTTAAATGTGTATCTCTGGCTTCCACTATGGAGAGAAAACCAGGAAAACAAGGCAATAGATGTGAGAATAAACTGCGCTAGAAGTAGAGGACCTGGCAATAGTGCCCAGAACTCTGGGACTGTGTTTGGAGTGGTGGGATTACAGGGGTCGGCAGAGCCTTCTAATAGGAAGGGTGAGGGATACTGGTAAAAGCAGCAACCGCACTGGGGACACGGCAGCAGTTCTTGGTTCTAGTTCGGTGTGTTTTCCAGAATCTTGGGAGGAAAGGCTGCTGGCCAGAGTGAGGCATTTGCAGTCGAGTAACTTGAGGGTAGGAATTTCAGTTGACAGAAGCCAGTGAAGAACACTACATTGTTTCCATCAATAGGTCTGTCTGCCCATCACTTCCAGTTTGGAACTTTCCATTTTAGACATCCTACTTCCAACTTCAATATGTTGAGAAGCCCAGTTCAACTCTTTAGCTAAAGGTAGAGGGATCCCCCGCATTGACGTTTTTTCTCTTTGAGAAAAGAGAATCAAAATCTTAGAAGTTCAAACGAGTTTAGTAGTCACCTGGTCCATCTTCCCTCTGTATCTCTATGGACGGTTTCTGTTTAAACACTGTAAGGGATGGGAAACTTTTAGAAGCATCTTGTTTTTCAAAAATTCCATCTTTTTAATGTGTGTATGTGAGTGTGGCCCTCAGAGGCCCCTGCATTCTGTACAAAGAACACAAATGTTGTTGGAGGGTGGGATGGGGACTAGGGTTACCAAATTGAAGTTAAAGCCAATATAATTTTATTTTAGGGTCACAGAGACCTACTGCAGGTGGCACATGTTCTTCCGTCCACATGCCACCCCTAACTATGCTGCTACTCTTCACAGCTTCCAAGAGTCATTGCACCTTTTTAGGTAGTTTATGACAGTGGTTCCTAAGCCTAGTTGTAACTCAAAAGGTTTAACAAGGACTGGAATCCTGGGGAGCTTATGAAAATATGAGGCCCCATCTCAAACCTACCAAATATCTCTAGCAATAGGACCTGGGAACCTGTATTTTTTAAAATTCTTCAGATAATTTTGATACCTAACCAGGTATCAAAATCATATATAATATGATCACAAGAAGAATTAGGACCAGCTGAGGTTTACTATAAACATACCCTTGATATGATGCGGATGGTTATCTAGAGCTGAAGGAAGAGCACACCAAATACCTGAACGTCTTCCAGATTTCGTTTACACTGAAAAAGATTCTAGAATCTCAGTTTGTAGCTTCAGCCCACTAAAACCTAGTGTGGTGTAGGAGAGAACAATGGATTAGGATTCAGAAGATCTGGATTCTAGTCCCCATTTGGAAAAGGAGTAACTGTTGTGACACTGGTATGCCATTGAGCTTCTCCAGACCTCAATTTCCACTGTAGGTAATTAACATTTGCTCTGTCTATCTAATATAATAAGACAATGAGGTAACTTTAGTTAATTATCCCTCCTTCTTTTTCCTTTGTCCTAGCTTGCAACATTTGATCTGCCCTAGCATTTTCCTGTATGTACTTCTCTACCCCAGATGCTGGAGAAGTTGCTAGCAAGCAAAGGCAGTGAGAAACTTCCCCTTCCTGCTACATTCTAGCAAAGAAATGAAAGGTTTCACAGTCATTGCTAATCAAGATTACATGGAATTGATGAAATCATTAAAAGTGCAAGGAAGAGTTCTGGTTGCCAGGCAAGGCAGCACAGCTATTGTGTATCCATGATTATGGAAACAGGGTATAAATAAAAATCAATAGTAAGATACCTCATTTTAGTCAATAGCTTAAACCTTTTCCGCTTGTCTCCCTCTTCATTCAAGCAACTGAACTATATACAATGGAAACAGATCTGGTTTATAGTTACTGAGGACACCTGGTTTTCAATTCAAACTGTTGTACAGATACTGAGTAGCCAGAAAAGGAGAGTGCAAATTTTCAATAATTGCCTAGAGAGGCCCAAGCCTCTCTCATTAAAAATCTGGGGGAAGGGTTTGAGATTCCTAGACCAGGTGACTATTAAACCCCTCTGGACTTTTAAGATTATGATTCTGTTTTCTCAAAGGGAAAAAAAGATTTATAATATCAAGGGTGACACAACCACAACCAAAAAAATCTACCAAGAGGGAAAATGAACATAGCACTCCTGTGTTTTGTTTTGTTTTGTTTTCCTTTGCGGTACGCGGGCCTCTCACTGTTGTGGCCTCTCCCGTTGCAGAGCACAGGCTCCGGATGCGCAGGCTCAGCGGCCATGGCTCACGGGCCTAGCCGTTCCACGGCATGTGGGATCCTCCCGGACCGGGGCACGAACCCGTGTCCCCTGCATCGGCAGGCGGACTCTCAACCACTGCACCACCAGGGAGGCCCAGCACTCCTGTGTTTTAAGTTAAACAGTTTTATACAAAATAGAAAGGTCACAGGACACATAATGATGATGTAGCTGACTGAATTTCCTCATTTATTAAAGAACAGAAATAAATTTTGCTTAAAAATTTTAAAAACGACATTAAAACTTAGTTTATCTTTCCACTGAATAAAACTGAGAAGACTGGCTTTCAGATCATATATTTATTTAAAAAAATAAATGGATCGACAAAGTTACCACATTATTATGCATGCTAACAGGATTTCCCAAGCCCATGAGATACCATTTCTTGAGCAATAAAAAAAAATGACTTCCTCAATAATGTAAAGATAGGAAACCTTTCAATCCAAATTCAAGATCTTTATCACTAGGTTCCACCTCACAAGATATATCTGTGCCACAAGCTGAGCTCCTCAGTAAAGAAAGCTTGAGAAGATACTAAACAAGGACGTCACTAAAAGATGATGATTTGTTAAAATTATAAAGCAACCATCTTTTGGCCTGCAAATATTCTACATTAGAAATCTCCACCACTGGGGATCTGCTCCCCATGATAATTTTACTATGAATCCAGGATAATTACAAACACATGGCATTTTTTTCTTGCATGCTTTCTTGGGCCAACCCTGTTTGACAACATGTACAATTTACGGGATGGAACTTGAAACTCCCATTCTCACACAGGGATAGTTAAGGAGTGTTACCAATAACAAAGAATAAAAGTTATATATAACGTTGGTTACTATAAATTATATTTGTTCTTAACCACCCCATTCTCCTTAATATGTTCAGATTCTTTCGGGCAGAAAACATGAGTTTCCTATAACATCAATTACATCATTAATGATGATTAGAATGAGCTGTAGAGACCTTGATTCTGAAGACATGTATGTGCAGGTGAGACGCAATCTGATTGCAAACACTGACACAGTAGCGAATCAAATCAAAGAAAGAGAAGACCTAAAAAAAAAAAAAAAGATACTATTAGATTCTCAGGAATCTGCTTAGGCCATCCCTAAGATTCCTGAAAGCCAAGAGGAGAGGCTTCTTTCTTATTTTGAAATTTACCTTCAATTCCATAAAATTTAATAACTCAATTTCCTCAAAGATTCTTCCTTTACACCAAGGAGCAACAAACTTAGTGAATATTTTAGGCTTTGTGGACCATACTCTCTTTGTCACAACTGCTCAACTCTGCCACTGTAGCATGAAAGCAGCCACAGACAATACATAAATGAATGGCCATGACTGTGTTCCAATAAAACTATTTACAAAAACTGGCCATTGGCCCACAAGCTGTAGTCTGCCAACTCCTGCTTTACAGTTAGAAATATGGAATTTATGAGCCAGGATGTAGGCAGGACTAATAAGAATAATACAAAAAATGACTCAAAGATGAAGCCATGAGGAACTCCCACGAAGTCCCATAAATGTGGTTTTCTAGTATTCTAAATCATTACAATTATACGATCTGTCTCTCAGGACTGGCCCACTGAAACAGAAAACAAGTACCCTTCAAATCATGAAATAGAACACAGTACAAAACTTACCAGGGCTATCCAAAGTACAATATATTCATCAATAAAGCTGTTAAAATATTGGTCCAGAAACAAAAGTGCTGGACCTATGAATGCTGTGTCATGCAAATGCATTTCACTTTTAGTCATGTGTGCCACCTATGAATAAAGAGAATCGGTGATGTAGGCAGGCATTTCCATATTAAAGCAATTGTGAGCTACACAGTAAATCAGTATTGTGATCAAATATCAAGTTTCAAGAATTCTTTAGCAATATCTGTTGAACTTTCAAAACTAAAACAACAACAAAAAGTGGGTGTGAGAGCTATACACCGAAGGTATATACCATGCCAACTAAGTCCCCCTAAATATGCTTTTCACAAGGAGCCTTGAGTGTACAGAATGAGAATGAAGAATGAGAATGAAGAATGTGGATAGAAAGAAGAGTTGTAGAGGTTTAAGGAGCTTCTGGTAATCTCAAATTGTAGCTTCATGTAAGAGTAAAAATGGCTCCCATATTGACATCAAGAGATTTTGATTAGAGGACAGCAAACTCTAGAACTGCTTAGGAAATTATGAAATGAAAACTATGGCCATAAAACCAAAATAAGATGAAAGTTAAAAAGAAAACAGACAAAAACTCTGGTGCTTACCACAAGCTTATTGGTGATTTTGGCAGATACAAAACCAAATGTCAATATATAAAGACAGGGATGCTTTTCAAAAAGCTGAACTGCTGATTTCTTGTAGATCATTGCAGCTAATGTAATTACTGATCCAATATGGAGAAAAGGAGAAAGGACACTTGTTCCCTGTACAGAGTAAAGAGAAGTGAGGAGTTAGTGGTATTCTATACCGATTTGCTTGATGGAAGACAGATCAACTTGAACTTCTAAGAACCTCACGGTGTCTGAGAGCCAGCAGCTTTTATAACTGAATACCAGAACAGCTGAGGAAAAGCAGCAGCATGGATTAGTTAGGCACAAACTGAGGATTTTACCTAAGAGGGCAGACATTTTACAAAGCAGATAGCACTTAAAAAAAAAAAATATATATATATATATATATGTGTATAAAAGTGTGTGTCTGCATGCACAAAAAATATGCAAATAAAAGCATATAAATGTATACATGTGTAAATAAAACTGAGAAGTTTCAGGGGTTTTTTTAAGACTAAGTGGAAACTCTCAATTAACAATGATTTTAATTAATTCAAATAACAATTCAAATGAAAAACAAAGTGACTACAAAACTAAGTCCTAGCACAATCACTGGAAATCTTAAGAAATACTTACTGCTATCGTTGATCCATTTTTTCCAACACCACCTGTGAAGATTACACGGAAGTAATTTGTACAGGAAAATATGGTCCCTGCTACAGTACAAAGCGCAGGAAAAATTTTCATTTGAATATTCAGCACTGGAATCTTTAATGGGTAGAGAGAGAAAACAATTAATATATATATATAAATCAAAATAAGAAAACAAAGCAAACATTTGATTCATATTCTGATATATTCTCCATTCCTTCTAGTTTAGTAAATACTTAAATTGATGGAAGTTTCCCTAACCTTTCCATTATAAACAATATAAAGTCTCAAGAAATGAGAGACTACATAAAAATTAATCTGACTTCTGATACCAACTTAAAAAAAAATAACTGATCCAACTTTATTAGCTCGTGTCATAGCTAAATAAGATTCACCTAATGCATCCCAGAAATCTCGCAATGATGAACCAGGCTATCTTCTGGCCTTTTAATAAAAGAAGTGTACTTTTCCTTTATCTTTGTGCATTTTTTGAACTCTACTGCTAAATCTGTAATTCGTTACTAATTGTTATGAGAGAAAGCATGGAGCATAAAGGACTAGAAATATTTGCAACTAGATTTAAAAAATCTGCAAACTAGAGAATTCCCAATTCCAAACTGTTAGAATACAGCCAGCTAGTAAAAGTAGAAAGCAACTAAGAAGGCATTCATATTCAAGGAGCTTCTGTAATCTCAAATTGTAGCTTCACATAAGAGTAAAAACAGCTCCCATGTTGATGTCAAGAGATTCTGATTGGAGCAGAGCAAACTCAGGGACAGGACGAAAAATATGTGAAGCACACCCAAGCAGGTACAGCTCTATAATTGTGAATCCGAAACTTTAACATATGTTTACTTTTCAGAAGAAGTAAATAATAAATTTTTACAGTATATGAAAATATGAATTGATTTACCTAAAGTAAGGGGGGCTGAATGGTTTGAGATCATGTATCTAACCTTGTGAACACAATATACCTCATTTAAAATTAAATACACTTGTATAATACTAAATCCTAAAAATCATTTAAGATTTTCTTTCTTTCTGCACATCTCTTTTTAGCTTTTCTGAAGTCTCCAATTTTGTCCAATATGGACTGAAAAGAAAGGAATAGTAAAATGATAGATTCTATTAAGTGAAACAAATGACCCTAGGAATAAGATTCCAAAAGCCCACAGTAGTTTAATAGGCAATGAGTTCTTACAATGAAGACATTTTAATCAGGGCTGTCTACACTTTTTAGGGATGCCATCTGCTTACACTTTTAAAATCAAATAAGAATGTGACACTTCTTATTTTTTGTATGTATAAAACCCTGGTAAAATTGATAGATATAAAATTTAATGTTTAGCTACTCTATTTCTTTAAAACTCTCAAGAACTCAGTTTATTTACACAACTCTACGACCTCTTGCAAAACTGCAGTCTAAAAAAACAGGGAAATCAACAATTCAAATTTCAAGTTGTACTGTGGCAGTGTTTAATTTTCTAAAATGAAATAGGTCAACTTAAAAATTAAGCCCAGAACTTCACGGAGCATCTTAAATTGTCTCCTTCCTTCTCTAACTGATCTCCAAACCCTACAGTCCAAGCTCAGAGCTTGTTTTCAATAAAGGAGAAAATCAACACCATGGTTGCTTTGAACTCCAAGAGACTTTTTTGCTCCAGTTCAGAAAACTAAGGATATTACAATCTAAGTCTGATGCACCTGGCTGAAATTCAATATTCTGTCTAGTTTCCTTTTCCCTCCAAAGACAAAGGACCTGTCTGGCAAAGGAGGAAATACTACACTCACTTAGATTTCAAAAGAAGTGAAGCATTAATCCATTACAGGGGCATGCCTGTATTAAGGCCAGGGCACTAAACAAGTGCCAACTCTAGTGTAGCAGTAATCTGTGCCACAACTGAACTGCATTGCATCACAAATGTGTTTAAAATTTGGTGAAAATGCTTTAGGATCACGGAAATTTTTGCTCTCTGAAAGAACAAAGGATAAACAGCAACATTACGAAAGCCAGGCAAATTAGTAAATGGCTTGGACCACAAACCAAGTAAGCAAGCTATAGACGTAGGGGCAAAGAATCATAAACATTCTTAGGGCCCTCTTCACTTCTGTCATATATGATAGCTACATACACCAAAACATAAGCTCCTGAATGTAGGTTTATGTTTGAATTGATTTTTAGAACCCTGGATATTGTAGGTGCTCAGTATAAACTTATCAAATAGATTAAGATGTTCTCCCTTTCTCTCTCTACGTAGAATGTCTTTTTTTGAAATACTACCGTATTTCAAAATACGTGACACACCTTGCCATCACGTTAAGAAGAAAAAAGGAAGTTAGCTACAACAAAATGAGGCAACATGAAGGGAAAGCGGAAGTCAGAGGAACCCCAAGTCTCACCAGGTGATCACTTAAAAATCAGCACTGATCAATCACTTTTAAAAAGTATTAAAATTATTGCCATTTTTACCTCACACTGAAGATCAAGGAGGGTGGACACATTGTCCTTCCCAATCTTTCTTTCTGTCCTCAGCCTCCTGGAACATATCCAGGGTGATCAAAGTGCATCCACTCTATAGAAACAGCCAGAAAGCTGTACTAAAAACACTTTTATCTCAGGCCTACCCAGAATGTCAATGGTCTTTGAGACTGGGAAGAATAAGAACTCCCTTGGGTCATGGTGTCTGCTCTACAGCTAGGGTAAAATCCTCTGGATTCATGCCATAAAATTATGTAGCCAAATAATATCAGTTTAATGTAGTTCATTTTTCAGAGATTAAAAAAAATCTTAAATTCTCAGGTGTACCAGATTAAATGGACACAGATTTTGGTTTAATCGTTTGGATTAATGCAGAGTATCAGTTACTAAGCTGTTAGACAAGTTTTCTTATGAGCATAATAAAATATTCTTACAGGCTTTGTAAATTTCAGCAGAAACAGAAAGTATCATTTTGAGATTAGATACTTCCTTCCAAAGAATGTGGGAATGCCTGTTTATAATGTCTGATTTAGTTAAGTATAAAGCCACTACTTAAGTCTTTTAGTTTAAGAATGAGATACAAATAAATTACACTATATAGCACGTCTTCAGTTCTACCTAATGAATTCTGAAACTTCACCTGTAGTAACACCCACCATTTGCCTTAACTGGATTCCAGAAGGTGTCTCCTGGTTTATTACACGTTTAATCTACTACTACTTTTTTTTTTTTTTAATTTTTATCTTTGGCTGCATTGGGTCTTTGTTGCTGCACATGGTCTTTCTCTAGTTGTGGCGAGCGGGGGCTACTTTGTTGTGGTGCGTGGGCTTCTCATTGCGGTGGCTTCTCTTGTTGTGGAGCATAAGCTCTAGGCACGCTGGCTTCAGTAGTTGCAGCACATGGGCCCTAGAACACGTGGGCTTCAGTAGCTGCAGCACACGGGCTCAGTAGTTGTGGCTTGCGGGCTCTAGAGCACAAGCTCAGTAGTTACGGCGCACGGGCTTAGTTGCTCTGTGGCATGTGGGATCTTCCCGGACCAGGGATCAAACCTGTGTCCCCTGCATTGGCAGGTGGATTCTTAACCACTGCGCCATCAGGGAAGTCCTCAGCTACTACTTTTAAAAGAATCAAATGTCAGTGAAAGTAACTGTGAGGGGATTTTATGGGTCCCTTCCAAAGTGATGACATTCTTTTCTTAAAGAGTTATATATATGATAGAAGATAGTTCCAAGACATCCCAAAAGGATATATTCTTTTAGGGAAGCAATACACAAAAAAAGTCTTGTTTTTTGCAATGTGTAAACCATATACTAACTTTTGTGCATGAAAATAATTTCTTTCCGTAAAAAAGGGCGGGGGAACCAAAACACAAACCATGCACACACAAAAAACCCAACCAACCAAAACCAACAAAAACTAACTACAACCTTTGGTAAAAAAACATCTCTGGGCTTCCCTGGTGGCACAGTGGTTGAGAGTCCGCCTGCTGATGCAGGGGACACGGGTTCGTGCCCCGGTCCGGGAAGATCCCGCATGCCGCGGAGCGGCTGGGCCCGTGAGCCATGGCTGCTGAGCCTGCGCATCCGGAGCCTGTGCTCTGCAACTGGAGAGGCCACAACAGTGAGAGGCCCGCGTACCGCAAAAACAAAACACAAAAAACAAAACTCTTTGAATTAAAAAAAAAGGCAAGAAATGGGTAATCAGTAAGCAGTAGATAGAAATCACTTACCTTTGCAAAACAGCTGATTTTCTAAAATCAGCTTTAAGAAGACATTTGCACTGTTTTTGTTTGTTTTTACTATAAAGTTGCTTTCTTAAGTATCAGTAAAAGTCTTCTAATAAGGATTTGGAAGGCAATTTCCATTTCATGGCCTCAACCTCAAAAGAGATAAAAATTTCACAGCTAGGCCCTAAATATCTTCTCTCCATTTTGGCACACAAATAAATCAGAGCACTGCATGTAGTAGTCTTTCCTGAATGAACACAATGCAATTCAAAACAGCATATTCAGCAATGAGCCCACAGGGCCAAGGATAAAGAAAAAAAGAAATACAGTGGTTTGAAGTCAATTATGGGAATCTGTACTGAAATCTGCTCAAAGAACCCAGAGTATTTCTCTAAGCCTCCGAATATCACCAGAAAAGTCCAGTCCTTTCCTTTTATTTTAATGATGGTAACAGTAGAACCAACGATGCTAATAATAAGACAGTGGCCCGTGAATCTCTTTCCCTACTGCAACCTCCATTTCAGTCTTGGATCTGAGAGTTCCTCAGATTACTTTTTAAAAACATATAATAAAAAAGAATGATTATATTATCTTAATTGCCAATAAAGATAGGATAAAATATTTGATCCTTTTAAAAGAAAAAAAAATTACATGTTATGTACATGTATAGATTGTGTATATAAATTCTAATAAAGAAAGGTGACAAGTTTACCTGAAGCAAATTTGCTACCAGGCACCACCTAAAAATTATGGATATGTGTATAGCCTGCATGAATACATAACTGCACTGAAAACAATGCTTTCTGTACCTCCATGCTGATACAGATAATTAGGGGTATATACCTGATGCTGACTTGATTTTGGATGATTAAGCCAGAAATCCCATTTTTTTTGTTACTGATATGCTGAAACATTAAAGGTAATTTATATGTGTGTAAGATATGCAAAATAATTTTGGAGGGGGAGAGATCTTGGTATAAAACACAAAGCCTATGAAAATAATAATCAATATAGTGAAGAAATTAAAAAAAAATTAAGTGGGAGGTAGGCTTTAGGCTTTATTACCTAGTTTCAGGAAAAGAAAATCTTTTCTTTCCTTCTTCTACAGCCAAATTGTTTAAAACTATTAACTATTTAATAGTTTTATAGCTATTTATAACTGCTAACTATTTAACCTACACAAGAGCAAAAGTAGTAACATTCTAGTGAAATCCAAGATCTATAGATATAGATCTATATGTATACAGTGTGTATGTATCTATAGACCTCAGATGTCACTAGAGACAGTATTGACTTTTGAGACTAATGTGTAAAAAAAGATGTGATTTTGAATGATATTATGTACATGAATGAACAGTTTCAGAATTTTCCTGGTTGACTATGGATTTTCTTTATTCCTTCATCTTCTCTCTCCTCACAACACTATCCTCCCAACAAAAGGCATTAAACAATTTCTGGTAATAGATACTTAGGGAAGCATGTTAATTACACTTCCTTAAGTATCTAATTTACCATCATAAAGTGAGTTAGGTAAGGGAAAAATCTTGCTCAGTAAATTTCCCTTATACTTTAAAATTAATCTGATTTTTATGAACTGTGTTTGTTTAGGAGTAGCAAACATGCCAACTGTAAGAGCAGCAACAACTTCTATTGAGGGCTCATTATTTGATAGGCACTGGTCTGAGTGCTTTACACATACCCATTTAATACACAAAATAACCTTATAAGACAGGTACTATTATTGTCTTCATTTTACAGAGAAGAAAACTAAGCCACAAGAGTTGAATAACAGATCAAGTTCATACAGTAGGCAGTGAAGCCAGGATCAAACTCAGGCAGTCTGGTTCCTGAGACTGTGTTCTTGGCCCCCGTATTATATATATTATATTCGCTCTTTCAGAAGTTTGTGGAAAAGAACTTGTGTTTGTAGGGGTGACTGTATTTCAAGTCAAGTTGAAAATCAAGGTCCTGGCTTGTGAAAACAATCCTAAGGCACTGATTTCAATAAGCACTTATTCTGTTCTGGGGCCAGAGTTAATTTACTACCAAGATTTGTTACTCAGCTTTAAGCATATAACGGAGAAATTAGTAGACTCATGTAGCTCAGAAAGAGAATAAAATATTTGGTTTAATCTTGTCATTGGTTAACTTGATACACTACCTGCTGTTTCCTCAGCTGTAAAATAGGACGACAAATAATAATTCTGATAGCCTTCAAAAATAACCCTGAAATGGACCTACTGTACAACATAACCCCAAGTAGTAAAATTCACTATGCCCTAAAGAGAAGTTTGTGTCCTATCATTGCTGTGACTTTTTGTTTCCAGAAAGAATAAAATAATTTTACATATCATCCTTTAACTGGATTATACTATATTAGAAAAACACAAGCAAAAGACAACATGCATTATATGGGATACACAATGTGCAGAGTTACCATAGATTGCCAAAAAGGTGGTCCTCCAATCACTGCCAGCAAATGCATGATTATTATGAAGATTTGCACTTCAGTCACATCAATTCTGATTAGGTACAAAAAATCCAAAAAAGCAGAATTACTCAAAACAATTTCAGGTTAATTACTTGCAAGCTTAGCAGCATTCCTCTATCATGCACAATAGAAAAAAATCTCAAATATTGAGGAAAGGGGAGAAGGAGGTGTCAAAAATTTGTTATGAGCAAAATCAAATAAAATCCAGAGCGTTTTAATTTCATTTGATGAATTTCACAGAGCAATAAAAACCCCTCCTTTCTAAAGAAAATTTCTGACTCATTGAAGTTGGGCTGAAACTACAGCTTAACCTTTCTCACCAAAAAAAAAAAAAAAAAAAAAAAAGAAAAGAAAAAAGTGTGTGTGTATTAAATTTTGAATGTCAAGCAGAGGATTGCATTGTACTGCTATATAATATGAGATCTTCAAATAAGTGCTTTGTAGTATCAAATGGAAGAAATGGCGAGCTTTTACTAAAGTAACATAAATCTCTGATACCTTGGCAAAACTTACTGCCCTTTAGATATATTCATTTAATGCCTTCCATGATGTGGGTGTGAAAAAAAAAATTCACCCAATTCTCAATCAAATTCTTACGCTTATTAGGTCAACTACTCTAAGACGTCTAGAAAGAAGATACTGAAAGCAGCCAAGAATTAGCTTTGAGGTTGCTGAAAATGATCTTATAGTCAAGAAGAGACAAACCTGGTACAAAAACAGGGCAGTAGAAATTAGAAGCCTGAAAGTCTGAAAAAAGAATATGGGCATATTCTGAAGACTGAGGAGCAAAGCAAAAACTGGTGTTCCTTTCCCTCTGTAAACTAGCACTTTTTATAATCTTGAGATTGTCATTCTCAGATTACTGGATCCAAATGCCTTTTAATTTTTTTACTGATTTACGCTACAGATATGCTTGCACAAAATGTCTGTACAAGGTTATTTATTACAGCATTATTAATAGTTGCAAAACTTTAAAAATATCTCTCAATGAGGGAGTAGTTATAGAAATTATGGTACTTCCATACAGTGAACTATTGGGTAGCTTTTAAAAAAAGAGTGGGGTAGCTCTCTAGTGGTGACATGGAAAAATATCAAAGTTATATTGGGTGAAGAAAAATGCTGCAGAATGTGTATATGAACTTTTTGCATAAAAAAAGAAGAAAAATAATATTACATTTTAATTTTTGCTGATAATTACATAACAAATTTCTGGAAAGATACATTACAAACTAAGAACAGTGGGTACCTATTGGAGAGGACAGTGTGGGAACTGGACAGCTGGAGATGAGGATGAGAAGGAGACTATTCACTGCACACCTTTTTTATAATGTTAGTTTTTAAACAAAGTGAATAATTTATCTATTAAGAAGGTAAACTTAAAAAAAAATTCAGTCTAAGAAAACTGATAGCAACAACAGCAAGGGGGTTCAAATCCCAGAGCAGAATAGAGCCCCCATTTCTAAAATTGATACTTCAAGCAGACAATCTATCATGTGAGCTTAAGACATGTAAGTTTTATGCTCATAATAAATAACCAGATTGAGACCAATCTCTCACAACTAAAAAAAATTATCTTTGATTGCTCAAGAATGTTTTTTAAATAGAAGCATATTAAGCTGCAAACATATAGTGATGTAGTTATCTTGATATACACATTTATTGAAAAAAAAATGGACTGAATTAGGCTCAAAAGAATCTGTAGAGCTGACCTGGTGAGTGATGTTGCCAATAAGGGGAATTACACTCAGTAGCAGACTCAGGAGACTAAGCAGGTGTCAAAGATGATCGACTCTGTCTTGGGTGGAGGAGGGTAGACATCTTACAACATTTTGCTGGATATGTGAAGTAGCCTTTTGGGAGGGGAAGGGCCAGAAGTATAGAATTACAAAATAAAAATGGAGGGAACCTCATGCAATTAATCTTTGTACCTTGGATGAATGTAAGTAAAAGAGATTAGGAAACATGAAAGATCTTTACAAAGCCCAAACTGGGATTCCTGGGAAATTTTTATGGATTAGCCTGTTTGGAAATTTTGGAAGACAGAATTCTGTAAACCGTTCAGATATTATCACTGAATTTAGATCAACAATGCCTTAATGTTAGGAGGGAGAGTCAGGGAAAACTTACTTACCAGTTGGTAGTTAGTTAAGAACATTTTTTCCTGTGTGATTATCTGATTTAGCGGAATACTCTGTACTCCAGGATAAAACCCTCCTGCTCTGAATCATGAGAATTGCCTATCACCACTTCTAGATGTGTGGCTCTAATCTTGACTGTCAATGAAAAAACGCGCAGTGCGAGGCCATCCCGAAAGAGAGAAACTAAGCAAGCTAAGTGGGACAGGTGGCAGAAATGATTAACAGTGAACAAGAGTTAATGATTCTGTTTAGAAGAGAAGTGGTTACCTGACAGTCCATTTTTCCACCCTTCCACTAAGAAGTCTCTCAATATGGGTTGAATTTACTGTAACACATATTAGGAGGGGGCTCATTTTATGCTTTTTGGCTATGCAGGAAAGACATAATTATCTAGAGAATATTATATAAGGCAGGAATTTGGCATTTATGTAGTCACTTGTTATTTCCAAAATAATAACATGGGTGATAATATTTCCAAGTGTTGGAACTATTTCTCTAAAACAAAAACAAACAAAAAAAACAACCTCCACAACTACACCAAAAATAAGCCCTTCAAGGGACAAGGGCTATGTGGTAGAAAACCACCTAAAACACCAGAGTGACTTTTTAAAAAAGACATGGGAAAACAAATCTTTTAACTATAGCATTAGATTTTCACAGCCTAAAAGTTTCAGAGGGGGGAAATTAGACGATAATAAACATAATTTACTATAACCATGAAAGTATTTAAATATCTTGACTTGTATTGCTTAAATAATTTCTTATTTCTACTTTATTTTAGTATAGGTTTTGTCAAAGGACAAAAAGAACTTTCCCAACTGCTGTGGATAATCCATGAGTACTCTGGTCAGAACACACTTAAATTACTACAACAAGCCAGCAACAAACAACCCATTCTAATGGTTGTCACAGAAGAAAGGTGGAGAAAAGCAAACCAGTTGTGGAGATTGAGCTCTCCCATCTTTCTGACAGGGGAGCTGTAAGTGTGGCAGTCCACAGTGAAAATAACCTTCAACACTCATAACAAATCCCTTGGGCCCATCACTCCTTACAACATCCTAATGGTCAACTAAATAAGAGGTAAAGATATCAAGGCGTCCTAAATAAATATGAGTAATTTTAACTTCAACTTGTTTAACTAAAAAGAAATAGAAGCTTTCTAGTTGGAGTGCGGATCCTAGGGAGGCTTCATCACCAGAGAAAGCTTAAAAAGTTCCCTGATCAGGACAGCTATTTCATGAGAAGTACAGCTTTTAAAAGTGATTAAGGGGTGCAACAACTCCAAACCATCTAAGTTAGCTAACTATAAAGAAAATTTCTATTTTGAATGTCTCATTTTTATTTCTTAGTGTTCAGAGAGATTCCTAACAAATGCATTTGGTTTGAATTCCAACAAGACTCAGCATTAACTGAGGAATGTGAAGGGATTTAACTGACATTCTGTGAGCGTTGATAAGCATGTTAATCGTCATTTCCTAGCATTTTCAATATCAGAAATAAGACAATTTAATCTAGTTTTCATCTACATATGGCATATGCATTTCAAAGATATACTTGCAGTTAATTTGGAAACATAATTTTTTAAATTAAACTATACTTGCAGTTAATTTGGAAACATAATTTTTTAAATTAAACTATACATAATAAATATAATTTCGTTGTAACTGGGTTGGCTACCAGCTTGGTTTTAATAGAGAATACGCACTAGGGCTAGATTCGCAATGTCATAGAAATTCTGATTTGTACAATTTGACTTGTTAGCTACTATTTTAAAAGAAGCATTTTGCTTAGAAAGTCATTGAAGGGGGCTGGAGTCTTAGTCAAGGATTAGATTGCTGTTAACTACAGATTTGCAATTATTTGTAAATGGATCTGATGTTCTAGGGAACTTATACATAAGCAGAATATGGTACTCATTATATATTTTACCAGGGTGGGTGAAGTACTAGTAGACCGGAATGAAGATTGACCTAGAAATTAAACATACTGCCTTCCAATATTTTACTTTCTACCCTTCATAAGGGGCAAACTGCGCATGACAAGCTTAATGTTACTAACATTAACTATACAGCTGAGTGACAACTACGAGTATTTTAAAGTCAAGTGTTATATATAGAGAAAGTCTAAGCATCTATTTTTGAGATAAGCTGAATTATTTAAAACAGTATTATCTACCACATGAGTGACTATACAGATCTTTAGACTATCTGAGAAGACTAAAATAAAACAACAACCCACCCAGTGACTTTGAATAAGAGAAAAACAGGCAAAAGCTAGAATAGAACAAGTCCTCTAAGAGGAACTAAAGTTTAGGTCTCAAATTTAAGGGGGCAGCCTATCCTTATCACCTTTGGCAACAGAAAAATTAGAAGACAGTCCTCTCACCTCATTTAGTAGTAATCTCAGAGTTAAATAAAGGGATCATGGACATATTCTTCCTCTCAAAATAGCACAATCAATTTTGAAAGAAATCTGGAAATTATTGGGAATTACTAACACAGGTCTTAAATTGCAACAATAATGATAATAAACACTATGACAAGCACTGTAGTCAGCACATAACATGTTTTACTCTTTTAATCTTTACAACTATCCTAGGAGGTAGGAAATATTACCACCATTTTATAGATGAGGAAATCTGGTCAGATAGGGTAAGTGACTTTTCAAAGGTTACAGAAATGATAAGTGGCAGAGCCTTGAAAGGAATTAGTGTTGTTCCTACACAGTGCTAAAACTCTTCTAATTTTTAGTCTGCTAATCAGCTGGGACAAACATTTGTCATACGTTTTTAACTTGTTATCACTAAGATGTCTGTATGTTTCAGGATGAAGGTTCTTGCATTCTAACACAGTTTTCCCTAAAATGGCAGAATACCACAGGCAATAGCTAACACAGGAAGTTTAGATGCTAATAAATTAAAATAATTTGGAGACAAATTACAAAGAACAACCCTTTCTGAAGCTTATATTTTCCTCTGACTTTGTAAAGAAAAAAGAAAGTACATCTGACAATTTCATTTCAATGACCAAATCAGTTAAAGCAACACACATTAAAAGCAAAGGAAAATCTCTGCAAGTTAGCAACTGATAAAAGTGAAGACAATATATCTGAAGAAAAAATGTATTTCCAAAACATTTTTCAAGATGTTAAAATGCTTTAGTTCTAGAAACATTTTAATAGGAAGGGTTCTATAAACAGAGGGTACTTTGTTATCATAGACAGACAAGGTGAAGGTAAATAATAGTATCCTGACTATTAATTTCTTTAAGAACATTGGTGGAAAAAAACCTTTTGTAAGTTTAATTAATATTAATAAATGAGCTATCAAAAATTATAAATCTAGACAACTGCAGTGAGCATAAAGCTTCAGGTCTTTGGAGAAAGTACCAGAAACAGGTTAAGTGTAAAGGAGTGCTAAAGAATGACACATCCTGAGCTATGCATATTATTCTACTCTAGGTGGGAATCCCACAAATAATTATGCCAATACATTGTAAATTCAATTGAAAATGGCTTTAGTTTTGCTCCTAAAACATGCCTATAGTACTTTTTAGTATACTCCATATTCCAAGTTTATTTGAAAACATGATGTAGGATATCCCTCACTATTGATTTGTCCCCAAAGCCATCATTACTACCACTGAATAACTGGATTTATAATGCAACAAGATACCTTTCAGAAAGAACTGCTATCAGAGACTCACTATTTCTATCATATTATTGAAGCATGTTTGGGTATGGGGACTCAATGCACAAAACCTAATGCTGCCTTGTATTGATAGAATGATCTGTAATATGAACAGTTCCCCAATACTCCCTAAACTGCAAAATTTTTAAAAAAATCTATTTTTCTTGTAAATAAACCTTACCATACTAAAGTGTGAAGGATTCTGGAAAATTCCACTGGGAAACCATTTCTTAATAAATCTTTTTAAACTTTCAAAAGTCATAAGGCCAAAATTACAATTCTAATATGAAAGAAAAAAGATATTATTACTTCCTCTCTTAGCATTAATTAAGGAAATAGGTATTTACCAAAACAAAACAGAAAAAGGAGGGTATTCAAAGAATAACTACAGTAACATGAAAAGCTAAGAATACTTAGTTTTTAAAGCACAACTAAGAGAGGAAAACAGTAAACAAAACAAATAGAAGTGAGAATAGCTTCTAACATTAAATTTTTTATTTTTTTAAAACCAAGATCATTTAATAGAAGCAGAAAAACTAGTACCAGGTTTCTTAAAGAATATTAAGAGAATAAACAGAATTTTTCCTACATTACTATAAAGAGTCCTCTCAACTAACCTATCTAAGGAAAACTCTGCTTGCTTTATTTTGTTAAAAATGTAAATACCAAAAAGTTCTGTTTAATGGTGGAAAGGTATTTGTTTCAAAAATATTTCAGAGCAAAAATGTTACCAGGTACAGTAGGTAAATGGGAGAGAGAATTGTTTTTAGCATCAAATCACCAGAAATATTATATTTCAAAAAATTTTGTTTAATAGGGTGGATTTTTATTGCCCTATATCTTAAAATTATTTGTTTTCTAATAACCTGTTTGTCTGTGAAATACCACAAGAAAACTTGAATTTTTGTTTTTAAATTACTCTGTGCATGACAAAGGTGCTGTCTTTATTGAGTTCACGCCATTGTTCACTGGACAGCATGAATATTCTAGCAGTTACCGTGAAGTTCCAGAACCAAGGACCCAGGGTTCCTGTGAGAAGCTGGCATATTATAATTATGATCTGGGACTCTGTAACATCGAATCTATGCATAAGGAAACAAACATTTCAAAATAACTTTACTCAGAGCTTTTGCTAAAGAGCCCTACTAAAACAAGGTAGCAAAAATAGATTTAAAATGTAGCATTCTCCTTATAAAGACATCTAAAGATTCAATGAAACAATTTATACAGTACAATTACTATCCTTATGCATACAGGTATACTTCTTACCCAAATCAAAACAGTATAAAAGTTTAAAATTTAAAACTGTAATACACCGAATAAATGACTCATAAATAGGCAGCTGGAAACACTGTAACTAAAAATGCAGTCAATTCTTAATTACCTAGGAATGGTGAATACTACTCGCTAAATAATCACACTGTCTGTGACATAGGTCCCCTCAGTGCCAGAACCTATCCAGACTTCCCTGTGGATAGAAATGCTTCCCAGAAGCCCCAGTGGACAGTCATCTATCTATGTGCTTGAAAAACCGCTAATCATCTTATACCCTTCACTTCTCCACACCTCATCCTGCTCCTACCTCTGCTATTTCAGTAAAATTACCACATGGATGTGGAAGGGGCAAGAGGGAAAGTGAAAGTATGACTTCTTTTGATATGGCCACAGCAAAAATCAAATTGGCCATTTCCTTATCCTGTTTCCTGTTTCTAGTCTAAGAATCTTATCATTTTTCCTTTCTCTTCCCTTAATTCCCCATCAGCATTATAACTCTCTACTATATTGGATTAGTTTATTAGTCGTAAAAATAGCTAAAACATCCAATTCAATGGTGACAGAAATAGAGTAGCAGTATAGAACAGGCTTCAAATAAAAACTACATAATCAAAATTAAGAACTGAGGAATGCTAATGAGATAGAAAGAGGTCCATGATTTTACCTGATGATCTGAGAGTTCAAACTACAATCTAGGTTTTACATTAATACAAATGCTGTAGTTGTTTTAGGATATTATCTATAATAATTTGATAAAATTTAAATGGGCAGAGTCCAAATGAATGAATCATTGCTGAGGAAAAAAACAAAACAAAACAGGTAAACTAGAAACTAAAAGGAAAATCTCTGGTATTTAATAATTCATGTGATAAATCTTAAACATTTAAAGATAGGCAGATCCTATACAGCAATTTAGTAGGAAGCTTCCTAATTCTTTTATTTTTTATTGAAGTATAGTTGATTTACAATGTTGTGTTAGTTTCTGGTGTGTAGCAAAGTGATTCAGTTAATAAAATATAATATGTATATATAAAATAACAATATGTATATATAGTATGTATATGTTATATAACATACTTTATAAATAGATAAGTTATATAACATATATTTTTTTCATATTATTTTCCATTATGGTTTATTATAGGATATTGAATATAGTTTCCTGTGCTATACAGTAGGACCTTATTGTTTATCTATTTTATATATAGGAAATTTCCTAATTCTTAATCCACAGAAAGTGGATTACGTATTGGGTTGGCCAAAATGTTCATTCGGGGTCTTCTATAATATCTTACGGAAAAACTCGAAGAAACTTTTTGGCCAACCCAATATAACAGACAACAGTTTTTAATTACTTGGAAGTAGGAGGTCTTTGAATACTTATTCTTTAGAGGTTATTTGGATATGAAGATGAACTGGATTTGTCACACTACTAGTAAATACACAGCCTATTAACTTTTTTCAATTAACTACAGAAAAGAAAAAGCCAGAAGTTATTTACTTACATAGGAATAAATGTTGGTGGCAGGCTTTTTAGCTAATGTAAATGTGAAACCCTAGATGCATGAATTGAAAAATGTCATAAAGTGAAGATACTCTGCCTGCTATAACTATAAATAATAAGCACAGTAGAAATAATATCTATAAAAGTAATAGACTCTCAGAAGGAACCTTAGATATCATGTAATCCAAAACTCTTACGTTACAAATTGGGAAATGAGGCCCACAAAAGTCATGGGCCTTGCCCAAACTGATATACAGATAATTTGGAGATAACACTTGAGGCAAGACACACCGGCCTGAGTTCAATCTATTATAATTCCTTTCTTTTATTCTCTCCCAAAAAGATAACAAGAGTATTTTTTTTCTGAAACGATAACTTAAGAGTTTTACCTTTCACAGTGTGTAAGATTTTTTAAGACCTATGTTTTACAGAAATATAGTCTTATTGTAGATTGTTTAGGGTTTCTAAGCATTTAATTTATAAAAATGATTCTATACATACATCTACAAGTTATATATTTAAAAGTATCTGGATATAGAGGGTTTAGGTCTTAAGAAATGTGAACTCTTCCATTTAATATAATCCATAAACATTAAAAGAATATTTTACAAACGTTTACAAATGAGCTTCAACTCGTAATTCTTCTCTTCTTCCACTAACCCAATCCTTCTATGCAGTTCTAGCCTCTAAGCCCATATCCCTCCCTCAGTTTTTCACATCCAGGCTAGTAAGAATCCTAAAGGTCTAAGCTGTGTCTGGAAGGTCCCCATGAGCAGTACCCATCTCCATCAGCTCTCTACTTACTCAGTCCAGAAGCACTGTCAGGACAGAGGTCTGTCTAGCTGTGACAGGTACTGATATTCTCTGTGCAAGGCAGCTTTTAGCAAATCAGATTTTAGTAATCAGAACAAAGATATAGCTCATACTTTCAGGGAAGAAGTATCCAAATCACATTGGTTTTTTCACAATACTTGACTGTGAATGAAAATTATTTAGTTATGGATAAATTATTATGCCAATTTCTGTGCAAGCACACTTAAAAACTAAAAATAGGGACACTAGGAGACTAAGAAAAACAAACAAAATTTCTTCTTTGGTAAATATACTATTTTATAAGGTTATTAAACATATAACAACCTGGATTTATTGTATATATATTAAGAAACCTCATGATTTTTTTGTCACTCGTGTATAAATATCAAAATAAAACAATTAAAATAAAAATGTTTTAAAATAAAATTCCCAAGATGCCTAAGGCTGCTTTCCCCTAAGGAGGAACAAAACGCAAGTGATTTTTAAAAATTTCTTTTCTCAAATTATATTTGAGAATTGACCTTTCCTAATTAAATAAATAAAATTTGGACTTTCTCTTCCACACGTATAAACTTTACTCCGATATTTAAGCTACTATACATCTGCCTATTATATCTGCTCTTAAAAAAAAATATGTGAAATCTGGGGCTTCCTGGTGGCACAGTGGTTGAGAGTCCGCCTGCCGATGCAGGGGACACGGGTTCATGCCCCGGTCCGGGAAGATCCCACATGCCGCAGAGCGGCTGGGCCTGAGCCATGGCCGCTGAGCCTGCGCGTCCGGAGCCTGTGCTCCGCAACGGGAGAGGCCACAACAGTGAGAGGCCCGCGTACCGCAAAAAAAAAAAAAAAAAAAAAAAAAAAAAAGTGAAATCTAAAATGGCATTTTTAAAACTACTTTAGAAATATCTATATTATTCCATATGCTTCCATTACATTGGTATTCTGATAAATATTTCCTTAAATGTAAAGCACTTGCAGTATATTTCTATGAAGGTTGTAGCTTGCTTTTAATTTTAAAAATAACTAAATTCGGTGTTGCTTTAATGTGGATGCAAGATTTCAGAAAACTGTATACAGTTTTCCCAAATCAAAACCAATCCCTTAGGGAATTCCTTGGCGGTCCAGTGGTTAAGACTCCATGCTTTCACTGCCAAGGGCGCATGTTCGATCCCTTGTCGGGGGAACTAAGATTCCACAAACTGCGGCCAATTTAAATAAATAAATAAAGTCGATTAAAAAAAATCCTTCACAATACAAATATTTAATTTAAACTGAGAAATTAAGTCCAGCTGGTCTCGATATTTCTAGATATTTTTCCACACCATTATAAGGAAGCACTACAGTTTCAGAGGGAGAGTGTGCTCCTAATCTAGTCCCAACTGCCTGATACTCTACTCCTTTGGGTCCTGCATTTTTAGCAGTCTAAGCTCGATAAATCACCCCTCTTTCTTCAGGTGTCTTCAATCTCTTTTCTAAGTCAGTTTCTTCTGTATGTTCAAAATTTTCCCATTAAAAATACAAACCCCTTCTTCCTTTGAGCCCATGTTTGCTCCTCTGATACCTTGCTCCTTGCCATCCCAGCTACACATTTTATAAGTAACCTGTATTAACTGTGTGCTTATTTATTTTGTTCACTTCTGTTCCCTACAGTCTGGCCTCATTTTGAGTCTTGGCAGCACTTAGCATTGTTCTCTTTTGAAATTCATCCCTCTACTGGCTTTTCATTCTGGTATGCCTCCTCCTACTCTGGCTGTTCAATAATTTTCATGGGCTTCTTTCTAGGCTTGCTCTCTCTGTTTTCTGCTATTCTCATTCTATTTGGATGTCTAAAATCCCTCACATACGTGTTCTAGATAAAACTATTCCTTTGAATAGGTTCCTCTCCCTGCAGGGCCTTTCTCCACCTTCCATCCAACCACCCAAGGAGGGGAACTGGGAGTCATTCCAGTCTCTGCTCTCTCATTCATTCTCCATAACCAAATACAGACTATGTCCTACAGTTTCTACCTCTTAAGTCTCTCTCCAACCTATCCCTTTCTCTTCGATAGCACTGTCATTGTGCTAGTTCAGATTTCATTGTTCCTCACATTTAATTATGCTGATGGCTCCTAAGGGATCTTCTTACTTCTGTCACAGCTCACTCCAATTCACCCTCCAAATTGTTGCTAGACTGGTATTTCCAAAAGGTACTTTTGTCATTTCCCTGCTTTAGGTCCTGCAAAGGTTCTCAATAGATTCAGGATAAAAAGCCCTCAGCAGGACATAGAAGGCCCTCAATTTTCTGGATCTTCTCCAGCCTTATCTCCTGCCACACTCCTATAAGCATCTTATGATTTAACAATATAGAACTGCTTTCAGTTCTTCAAGTATATATTTCATCAAAGGAATACACTGCAAGGGAAATTTTAAGACCGGCAAAAAGAAAGTTGTGATAGCAAATCACTGCTAAAAACACTGTCTATTTAACTCTTCCCTTGCTTCCACAGTTCATTTTCTTTCCTTCCTTCAGTTCCTACACCATGTAGCTGGTGCTGCTTTACTTGAAAGGGAAAGAAAATAAGTTAGGGCTAGATAAGCTTCCAAAATAAGGGTTTGAAAGTTAACTGTGAGATAATAACCAATGAAACATAAACTATGCGAAAAACAGATACTACAAATTCTGCTATTTTTGAAAACAGTAACATCACAAACAATTAAAACTGAATTAGGACAAACCAAGTGATCCTAGAAGTCTATCATAATTTGTGGTTTTTACCTAAAGCAGAAAAAAACTATGAAAACATTACTGAGATAATGTAAAGGCTATGAAAATATTGAGGAAAAACATCTGCATATAATATTTTCGATTACTGCTCTTTTCTAATATCAGATATCTTCAATATTTTCTGAGCATAGATCATTTTATAAACTGCTGATGAATGCACAGGCATACAGTTTTCAACTGGACACTCATGTCCACTATTGTCACTTGAGATGTGCCTTAAACATGTTCTCTAAATCCTTTTATCTTTAAACTCTTCCAAGACATGTCTTTTAGTTAACATCCAAAGTATTAATAATTATTCATTTACTGTCATAAGAACATCTTAAATTCTATTTAAATAAGGTTAGCAAAAATCACCTGAAGTGAACTTGTAGGGAACAGCTAAAAATTTCTATGCATTCTGGCTTTTTCAAGGCCTAGAAAACTAAGTTTATCAGTGATCTAAAATTTTAAAATTCATAAATTATTTGCCTTAATGAGAAATTAGGTTAAGATATTCTCCTATCATTTGACATCAAGATTTTTATTTTGATATTCCATGAAGTTTTCAGAGTCTTTTCTCAAGTTATCTTTTAATCCTACACCGTGAAAAAAATAAAAGACTAACTTAAGCAGTGTAAATAGGATCTGTGATACTTAACTAAACACCAGTTGGTGAATTCCATCCTTAACATTGTTCCAAGACTGGTTTACTCATTAATATTTACGGAAAAGTACTAATCACCACGTAGGAACTATTCACTTCGGAGTTTGAAGAATGTTTCTATTTCATTTTTTAAATTGTTAGCCATTTTGTTGGCAGTAGTAATCTATATGGTGTGCTCATATCCACTAAATTATTAAGAGCTTAGATATTTATAGATTCATAAATAAAACGATGTGAAAAGAATAAAATCTAATTAAGCTATGATATTTGGAGATAAGAGTTGCTCTTTGCTTTCATAAACTATCTTTTCTTTCCTGAAAATACATTTTCATGTGTCAAAGTAAAACATAGTGTTAAGGTGAATAACAGTGGGGAGAAAGAAGAATGAATTTGTCTGAGGGAAATACAGTGGATATGAGTGAAGGGCCTACTGTTTTTCATGTTACTTTAAAAATATTGGTTGGGAGGTTCTAATATTTCCTTTTAAAAAGTGTGACAGAAGGACACATGATTGAGACCGTTACATAGTAGCTAAATAACGAGAGTTTTAAACGTCTTTTATTTACTGAACTAGTGATTTAATCAAGTCCTAATACTCAAATACCTATAAGCAACATTCTACATATCTGAAAGAGAAAACAAAATCACCATTAAGTGCTACTTACATTCCAAATCGCAATGTTCCAGAAACATATGTTTGCCAATGTGCACAATAGAACATGAATGTCCCAGCAAAACAACAAAAAAACATCCAGTCAGGGTTTGTCCCCAGTTGCACTGCAATACAAGTTCCAAGAACCACGAAAACTGAAAAAGAAAGATCATAATGAAAACTGAAAAATCTGAATAACAAACATTAACTGAGCTGGAAATGATTTTACATGAGGCAAAAAGAAAACATGCTGTGAACGTACAATCTTCTCTCAGTTATCTATGCAAACAGGAAAGTAGGATATCATCTTTTACATTATCATTTACCCTGTAATTTCGATCTCTTCTTTCACTACACCACTTAGTGGAACCAAACTTCTTGAAAGCAACTAAAATACTTTAGCATTTTTTGGAGTACAGGCATATCTCATTTTATTACACTTTGCAGATACTATGCTTCCAGATACTGTCCTTTTTTTTTTTTTTTTTTGACCAGGTAAAGGTTTATGGCAACCCTGCATTGAGCAAGTCTATCAGTGCCTTTTTTTTTCCAACAGCATTTGTTCACTTAGTTATCTCTGTGTCACATTTCGGTAATTCTTAAAATATTTCAAACTTTTTTCATTATTATTATATTTGTCATGATGATTTCTGATCAGTGATCTTTGATGTTACTACTGCAAAAAGATTACAACTTGCTGAAGGCTCAGATGATAGCATTCTTTTAGCAATGAAGTATTTTTTAATTAAGGTATGTACATTGTTTTTTCAGACATAATGCTACTGGCACAGTTAATAGACTAAAGTGTAGTGTAAAAATATCATTTATATACATTGGAAACCAAAAAAATTTGTGTGTCTCGCTTTATTGCAATATTTATTGCAGTGGTCTGGAACCGAACCCACAATATCTCTGAGGTATGTCTGTATTCCCCCAACTCTATAATACCAGTTAGCAGTGAAAAATTACAAGGCAGAAGGTCAAAAAGAAAGAAAAACAAAAGGCCTAGATAATTCACAAAGGGACCTACTAGCTTTAGATAGATAGTTGTCTTTTCTTATTTAGCAGATTTCATTATGGGTAATATACATGAAAAAAAGAGGACTTCCTATAAAAGTCTGGAACTCAAACTACTAATGCAAAAATGACTATCACTTAAAAAACAGGACACCTATCATTTTGCTGCCAACTAATTAAATTATAATAGCCTTTCAAGATGCCCAACTAGCCTTTATAAGAGCTTAGCTGTTCCTTCCCCTCTACTAAGCAAGCTGCTGTCAGGATACACTGAAACAATGATTTTAACATACACCTACGTATGTGAATCTGAGTTCACAAGGTAAAACCATCAAGGGTTTTTGTTTGCTTCTTTTAAAATATTTTAAATGCTATGACAAATGACAAGCAACCAACTGAGCTGCTAAATAAAAAATAAGTGTGTGTGTGTCGGGGGTGGGGGGGAAGTCAGGGTGAGGGGATTTCTTCAAAGGAAGACTAGTTAGAAACTGTCACTTAATTTCTAAATTTCTTTTTTCCCTCTAAAAAACTACCGAAATATTATTTTTTAAATGGTACAAATAAAGACATAACACATATAATCTAATTATAGTAACTTATCTATTGCTAGCACCTTAGTGTATTTTTTTCTAGTCTTTTCATCCAAGCCCATTATCACGGTTATACTCCAAGTCTACAACGTAATTTTACATGTCTACATAACGTCCATTTAAATATAAAGACTACAAATTCCTAGTCTCGCATTATTGAACTCTCATCTATAATTTATGAGATTTTTCCACGATAACAATTATGCCCTTAGAATTTCAAAACAACAGGTGTCAAAACAATAATATATAGGGTTAAAAATAACTTAAGTAGAAATTAATTTCTAAATTTCCCAATACCACCAAATAATGAACAAATATTAACCAGATTTATATTTTTGAAAATATTAAAACTTGTAATACAAAAAACCACTTACTCTGATAACTATTATAACACCAGGAACCTCTTATTTATCTTATTATCACTGTTTATCATATTCCTTTTAACTCTGCTAATCATTAATATTAAAAAATCAACAATACCTGTTGATAGTGAATCACACCCATGATCAAAAAGTTCTCCCAAAGGAGAACTGCTATTGGTTCTTCTTGCCTGTTTCCCATCTATAGCATCCAAAGACTGGTAAATGAAAAGGCCACATGCACAAGCAATATACGCCCACAGAGGTGCCTGTGAAATAAAATAAGAAAAGCAAGAGTAATAAGACATATTAATTACTGTATCTGGCTAATATATTTTTACTTGCAGATATTTTATCTTCATTTTTCAGAGACGTTGGAGGCTATGGGAGAGAAGATCCAGGTGCTACATAATGAAAAACTTCTGTAAACAATCAGAATTATAAGAGAATTAAAATTCCTTGCTTTGTAGGAGTACTCAAACAGATGCTGGATAACTACTTCACAGGGATAATACAGAAATCCCATGAGAGATTAGGCTAGGTAACTTCTATAAGATCTCTCCTAACATTTAGATTCTACGAATCAATTAATGAATAACCCAGTACAGTTTTTCCCAAATTGTATCTTTCAAGACGCTTATAGGTATTACACGAAAATAAAATTTCCATGCTAAACTCACTTGGGAAACATTGGATTAAACAATGTTAAACAGATTTCTTAATTGCTGGACTTCTTCCAGCCCTTCAGATTGCTAATGCATATTGTGATTATTCACTAATGCCTATTGTGCATATTCAAGGGGGATACAACATGCTGCCATTTCCCAAACTTATTTGAGCATGTAACTTATTTATTATTTTTTATAAATTTATTTATTTTATTTATTTTTTTAATTTTTGGCTGTGTTGGGTCTTTGTTGCTGTGCGCGGGCTTTCCCTAGTTGCGGCGAGCGGGGACTACTCTTTGTTGTGGTGTGCAGGCTTCTCATTGCGGTGGCTTTCCTTGTTACGGAGCATGGGCTCTAGGCATCTCTTCAATGTTCCATGAAACAACACTAGGAAAATAATGATCTACTTACTAGACAGAGTGCTTATATTATTTTTCAAATATTTATGGTCACATTTTCAAGGAATGGTTTATCTTTTCCCAGACAGAAACTGAACCACTAATATTGAATTTAAATGTAGTGAACTAAAAGAAGAGAGCTTTGGGACTTCCCTGGTGGTGCAGTGGTAAAGAATCTGCCTGCCAATGCAGGGGACACGGATTCGAGCCCTGGTCTGGGAAGATCCAACATGCTGCGGAGCAACAACTAAGCCCATGCACCACAACTACTGAGTCTGTGCTCTAGAGCCCACAAGCCACAACTACTGAGCCCACCTGCCACAACTACTGAAGCCCGTGCACCTAGAACCTGTACTGAACAACAAGAGAAGCCACCACAACGAGAAGCCCGCGCACCACAATGAAGAGTAGCCCCCACTCGCTGCAACTAGAGAAAGCCTGTGTGCAGCAAGAGACCCAATGCAGCCAAAAACAAATAAAATAAATAAATAAAAAAGGAGAGCTTCTATTTGGTCTGTTCTCCGTAAGAATGTGTCAGAGTGTTTTGCATCACTTTTTACTATTTTCCCATGTCCAGGCCACGAAAAAAATTTTATAACCACAAGATATTTCTCAGATATTGGTTATCAAGTTAACCATATTAAATGCTCAGGGCTGCAAATTAAAACTACTCAGAGCTGCAAAAAATATTCAGTATATTCTGCACTGCAAAGAGGTATCTCTCTGACAGAGGTCTATTTAGATCTCAGTTATTAAAGGTAAAGATCTTCTCTTAAATGTTTTCTTGGAATCTCATATTTTAAAACACTGAGGTTGCTAAAAGGATCATCGTACATACCTCCCCCAGGCTCGAGTTACCAACCTGGAAAACAATAACTGTGGTTATGTAACCATAGTTTACATGCCAGCACACTGGACTAAGTGATTTATCTTATGAGACTAAGAACTCTACCTTTCTAGACTTTGGGTCTACTGCTTCTTACTCTTAGAGGAATCCAGTAACTCTCTAGAGCTGTCCTATAATGTCCTATAATGGCCATTAGCCAGCCATCTGTGATTATTTTAGTTTAAATTTATTAAAATTAAATAAAACCAAAAATTCAGTTCCTCAGTTGCTAGGTACATTTCAAGTGTTCAACAGCCAGAAGTATCTATGGTCTCCGTATCAGACAACACAGACACAGAACACTACCATCATCACAGAAATTTCTATTGAACAGTACTGCTTTAGGGGACAAGGAACTTCTTGGCGGTTTTAGGATTTTAATGGGGAAAAGTGTTACTCTGGAACAGAGACAACTTCAAGTATTAGTATATACATAATCCTAGAAAACAGCAAGATGGTTATTACATATATAAGAGAGAGCAAAGCCTTCTTATCTTTGGACTTTTCTTTCTTCCGGTGAATCTGTAGAACACTAAACTAATATTTATATATTTCTTCCTTGTTTCCATTATTTCACAACTCTCATAGGTGTTTTAAGAAGAAAGCCTTCTCATTCAGGAGCCAGTCTGGTCTCAGCTGGGTTAAGAGCCTGATACACTGAATATATCAATCAGGGAATTATTACTGTACAGTCATATTCCACCTTGAGTCCTCCCAGCAGCATTCTGAAAAGTTCTCTGTGATTAGTGTAGTTCCTATTCTGGAAGTTTCCCCAAAGATGTAACTAATTCTAAGGTTACTCTAATAATTCCAAATCACTTAAGAAGAGAGGATGAGGAAAAGTATTATAGGGAACACGGTGCCTGGTATACTCTGGGTGTTGAATAAATGACTATTCGTGGCCAAGCTACCCTCCACCCTGCTCTCACTCCCTGATCCCCATCCTGGAACTAGTTTAGGACTTAGAAGGCTTCAACTGGAACCAACCCAGTTCCCTGTTCTTCTATACCTCTAAAGATGTGCGAGATCTGGACCAGATTCCTCTGGAAGTATATGTCAGGTCCTCAAGTAAGCCAAGAGTAAAACAGCTCGAAGAATGTGATAAAGAATCCCAGCACATATTTAAACAATTGTACTGGTGTTTATTTTTAAGTTTATTGATTGATGTAAAGCAAGACAGTTAAGAAAATGAGGGGAAACCAGAAATTTATCCATACAATCTGTATAAACTGTACCTGTATAGTAAAAGAGGAATTAAGATAAAGGTATTCAATTGTGAGGGGAAAATAAACATCTGGCAAAAGACAAAAAATAAAGTATGTTTTATAGGTAACTGTGACCCTCAACAGCTACTTTAAGAGCAATATGTGGTAACAAATGAATTAATGAAAACAGAAAGGTATAAAGGATTGAACGGTGATAATTTTATCTCAAAAAATCATCTGAAAAGACTACATTAAAAAAATTACTTCAAGCTTAAAACAAGACAAGGAATGTTGTGGCCATTATGATTTACATGGTTCAGTCACTTTTAACAGCTTTAGTTGAGGATCACCTTCTATCCCCTTGGTTTACCTGTGGCTGATCATTCTGATTAATACAGGAACAATAAATGTTTTTGATTCTCCTTCATCTACCTAACTACCTTAGTTCGCTTTTTGACAAGAATATTTTAAAATCAATTAAACATCAATTTACCCAGTTCACTTTTTGACAAGAACATTTTAAAATCAATTAAACATCAATTTACCCATTCAGATGAAGGGCTCTAGTTTCAGTTTTGGTTTTAGGAAGTGAGTAGAGAAAGTAAAAGAGGGAATAGCAGTGGAGAGACTTATATTTGAGAAGGCCCAGGGAGAGTCTTTGTAAGCAGTACCATGCTTCCCTTTTTTTAATCACAGCCATAGCAGGATACCACAGCAGGAAATACATTATACTGTTTCTTTCTTATACTTCTTTTGCCTTCTTAGAATAAGAGAGATACTCCTGAGGTTATCAGCCACATATGTTTACAGGAAGGTAAAAGGGATATTCAATAACTCTTACTGGAATCAAGAGAATACTTTTGATAAGACTGATTTATAGCTGTGCCATCTTACTACCACAGACTTTCCTCTCTGATCATTTTAAACTTTGCTAAGACTTTACTAGCCATTTTAAAAAAAATGGGATAAAACTCTTTTTTAAAGAATTGAGACTTAATGATTTTAAAGGAATATTTTACATGTTAGTCTCAACTAACATTAATTTATCTACTGGGATCAGAGTCCACACTTTGCTTCTGGTTTCTCATAAGCATAGTGTATATAAAGTAGGTTGTAGCTATGAGCTTTATTAATGATATATATGATAGGATACTTTAAAACAGTTGACAAATAGCTGTCAGATTATCTTACCTTTAGTTAAATGACCTAAAAATCCCAATTATAGGGTTTCTGGCATGCAATAAATGTTTATATCTGTTATTAAAGAAATTCCTCTTACCTGCTCTGTAGCTGTAGGACAGTAGAAGACTAATAAAACAGTTGTACAGATGTTTATTGACAATCCAATGATCGTGATGAGATTTGGGGCAATCCAGGAGGGAACTCTTCCAACTAGCCATTCCCAATACCCTTGCATTAAGGGCTCAAGCAGGGACCGTCCAGCACTCTGATACCTGTGTTCTTCTAGCCGCTTAAGTTGGTGTCTTGACAATGGTGGTGTAGGTAACTGAAACAATTTATTTAATACACACCCTGGAGTACTCATATGCCCGAAGCCCAAAGGGGACTCCGGGTGAGAATCTCCACATCGTCTCCTTGTTGACCGATGCCCACTCATGGATCTTGCCTTTTTTTAATTTAGGGAGTATAATTTATCTTGTTTTATAGCTTTTTGTGGATAGTCTTTGCCTGGGGGAAAAAAAAGATATATTCATCAGCCACTATTTATATCAATGTTAGTAAATTAAACAAAAAATCAAACTGGTAACAGAATATTACATATTAAACAGGGATCAGAACACCAGGGATCTGTTTTTAGCTCTAATTCTTATTGATGATGTAAGCCAAAAGAAGTCATATAACCTCACCTTTAAGTGAAAAATATTAAGAATTTTAATAGTAATATGCTTCCTGTTACCTTATAGTTTACCTGACTTCGAAGCTCATGATCTTCTTGTTTCTATCTCACACTTTCAGTAGTATAAATCGAAAAAAAATCCTAGAAATGACCTAATCATTTCACATATATGGAAACTGAGGTCCAAGGCATACCCAAAGACAGCTAGTAAATTAGTCTTAATAGTGGAGGAATGACTTGAATCAAATGGGTCTTAAACTAGATATTTATTTAGAATAGCTAATATTTATTGAGCACTTACTATGTACTAAACACTTTAAGCAAGTTTTATATATTAACTCATCTAATCCTCTCAACAACCAAAGAAGGTAAAGACTATTAATTATCCCTATTTTTACAGAAAGTGACACTAAGGCACAGACAGGCTAATTAACTTGTCCAAACTCACACAGCTGGTAAGTAAGGTTCAAACAAACACAAGGTTTCTGTTTAAATTAAAAGATAAAACTTATTAGTGGAAAGGGATATAAATGATATTCCAGGAGGGGATAAACAACAATGAAAAAAATTAACTTTAAGAGGACACCATTTATGTGTTAGCAGTGACCTGATAAATTGAAGTAGTAAGAAAAAACTATAACTGCATTAAGTGATGACTGTTCATAAAAAACCTTAAATCCCTGAAGTACTTGCACTTGACTTCGAAAAGATCAGAAATAACATAATTATCATAAGTTATTAAGCAATGTAAGAAAACAATGACAAGTTTAACACTTAAAAATCAGTATGGTGATATCAAAGGTATGAAGTGGTGAGGGCCTAGAGTAGGGTGGTAAAAATGGAAATATGAAAGACAGTCAAATCTATAAGTAATTTCTACTTAGAAGGAAGAATCAAGAGGAGGTACTTAGGAATTAGATATGAGGGGTAAATAAGTAGAAGAAAAAAGAAATCAACAGTTAAAGACTAGTGGTACTACTGTCAAAAAGGAGAGTTTGGAAGGAAAATCAGTTTGTTATTTTGGCTTTTGGCGGGTGTGGGTGAGAGGGGATCTCGGGATGAGAGTAGGAAAGACATACATGCAACTTTTAAGTAGAGATGTTTTAGACAAAATCAAATGACTGGAGTTTGGGTAAGAGATAGAAATTTCAAGTTTTCAACTTGGAAGCTGAAGTCTAGTTAAAGACTAGAAAGTAGAAAATTTCTTGAAGGCATTAAGTATGAAGAGAAAAGGAAAAGAATAAAGAACCTTGTGGGAAACTCATGATTAGCGAGCAGGAAGAGAAGCCATAAAAGGATTAAAAAAGGAAAAAAAAAAAAAGAAAATCTTAATGGAACTAAAAGGGTAGTGGCATTGAACCAACACAGGTGTACTCTGATCTCCTGGCAGAAAGCTATCCAGAATGCAATATGAAATTCCCGGAAATGCTGCACTGTGGGAACACAGAATGTGATACAGGGTCTAGGACATCTCAACAATGGACCTGGTAGCAAAACATGCCCATGACTTCTCTCTATTCCCAAAAACAAGAAATTCCAAAATTTCAATGTCACGAATGATCTAAAGTGGCATCCCAAACCTCAGTCAATCATGTATCTCAATAATTGGTTTAGAGAATAGTTATTGTAGTCATTAACTGACTTAAATAAATTTTCAAAAATCTATAAAGAATCATCAGTACCCCAATTTAACTGAAGTGCTCTGAAATAAAAATATTGTAATAATTTTCAAGCCAAGTCAAATGAAAGCTAATTTCCTACTATTTCAAAGAATTCTTCCACACACCCAACTGTACCAAAAGCAACTGATTAAAACTGTTTTAAAGTAATATTTATACAATGTCAAACAACTGGTTACAAAATCATTTTAGATGAAATGACAGACTGATAACCACCAAAATACTGTACTATAAAGCAGCCAAATTTTCAAAAGTCAAATTGAATGATGTATTTTCATATTTGGTGAGCTATAATCAATCAGCTCTTATGGATTTCCACTTAAAATGGTAATAAAAAGTTTAGCCAACTCAATTTATATTTTATTATTGCAGTGTTCCATTCTCCTATAGTTAAAAAGTGACATATTGAGGATGCTGGCCTGCTTTTGGCACTAAACAGCTACCAGCAACTGATCCTAATGGTTTTAAGTTTGAGCATTTGGCAGGACTATTTGATAAACTGATACCTTCCTTCTAAGTGTTTTCCCCTTCTGACCTAGATTTTTTTTTCCCTTCTATTTCTCTTTTAGAAAAATCTACATTTTGACAAACCTTTCTAGATCTAGTCATTATATAATTCATACATTAAAAAAAAAGAATATTTCAATTTGGAACACTGTCTCCATGAAGCTTATTAGTAACAAGATTTCAAATAAAAATTCAGATACATGTTGCCACTGACATATATAGTTAGCTACTTTGCTTTCAACAGGTAGCCACAGAGGTTGCTGTCACTACCACAGATCCATCTCCACTGTTCCTTCCTCCCATCACCTGAGACCAGGAGGCTATTGCCACGAAAACCGAAAACCGTATCAGGAGAAAAGAGGCATTTCTGAATTTCAGGAAGTGAAAAGCAAGCATACCAAGGGAGCAGGACAGTGTAGGTTGCTACAATAGAAAAGCAGACTCTATGGAGAGAAAGAGGAAAAGGATGTGAGATGGGAATATGGAAAGGAGGTACAAACATTACAAAAATTACTTTAGCCACTTGAGATTTTTATCTAACGTCAAGCTTATGCCCAAAAGGTTGGGGAGAAAATGTCATTTTTCTACCCACACTATAAGGAACTAAAAAATTAATGCAAGAAATTAAAATTATTGCTGGTTAGCCTAGAAACCTAGACACCAGTCCTAAGTTTTTATGAGAAAATGGATTCCAAGTTTCAAACACATTCAACAAATATCTGAGTGCAGTAAACAAGATAGACATGGTCCCAGCTCCCATGTCCAATGGGAAAATAACTAAAAGAAGGTAAACAAGCAAATAACATTACACACTGTGATGGGCGCTATGGAGAAAACAAGGTATGGAGCCAGGAAATAGTTGAGGTGCACATTTTATTAGATAAGGTGGTTGAAGACGATGAAGACGAAGCATTTATACCAAATTCAGAGGAAGAGAAGGAGCTAGCCATTCCAAGAGCAAGGGGAAACAGTCCAAGAAAGGGAGAACAGGCCCTGACCCAAGAGTGAGCTTATCTTTCTTATTCATACCTCTGGGATCACTATGGCGGGGCAGTAGTAAACCATATGAAAGAGTGGGATAAAATAAAGTTTGAAAAGCCAGACAATGCAGAGGTTTATAGACTTTGGCAAGGAATTAAGATTTTATTCTGATGTTATAGAAAGCCATCAATTAACTTGAAAAGATTCCTATAATTTTGTAGCACAGCCTATTTGTTAACTGAGGAAATGTTCTGATAAATTGTAACAGTAAAAGTGAGTATTTTAAACGTTTAAAAATTCTCATCACCTGGAATTCAGTTTATGTTAATACTGATCCTATACCTATTGTACTGTCCTATACCTATTGTAACCTTTCCACTTGTAGTCAGCAAATTCCCCTCCTCTGCTATAACCTGGCTCAAATGTGATACTCCTTTCATAGCACTTACCACATTTTGAACTTTTTTGCTAGATGTTGTTGTTTTTTGGTCTTTTCCCCACACTGGTATGTAAGACACAGGAGTGCAGGGGCCTTGCATGTCTTAATATTCTTTCCCCAGAATCCCAGACCATACCTAACATTAGGTAGGTAATCAGTACTTATTTGTGGAACAATGAACAAATATGGTTCATCTAGTATTTAATGAACACCTAGTTGCTCTAGACCCTTGAGGAAACAGAAGGATTGAAATATGCCATCCATGCTCTCAAGCTCAAAGTAGTGGTGGGGAGTCTTGTAAACAGCTAAGTTATACTGCGAACAAACTGTTGTGGGAGTCCAGAGGAGGGGGCACATATGGTCTACCCAAATTCTTCTTTGTGCAGGCACGAATATTTATATGAAAAGTCCAACAAAGGTACAAAAAATAAAATCAGAGATATTTAATGAATACCTTTACTAAAATTATACAAAATTCGTGGACCTTAAATCTATGATGTAGAACATCTGTGCTTATAGCAGCTGAGGATAATAGCATGCTGCCTACATTATTCCTGTGTTCAGCACTGGGGAACACCTGACAAGTATCACACTAAAAAAGGAATCTCCAACTGCTCAGCAGAGCATAAGGTAAGCTTACACAATATCCAACCTGTAGTGTGAAATTCCAAATTCCCATCCTCCCATGTCTAAGGGTTCCAAGTTTTGAGCTGTGCTGATTCAGCAGTATGTTTATAGTCCTCTCACAGGAACTGGTGACTACACAGCTCTTTCCACTTTTATGGCACGACTAGAGGAAAATACTAATGGTGAACAATATTTGGGAGGCAGAGCAAATTATAAAAAGCAAGTTAAAAAAAAACTAATAGGATCACAGGATTACATTCAGCATTATCTAACAAGTGATACACAGAACAAGTTAGCAAAAACAAAAGCCTTTTCAGCAGACTTGGAAGCTAAAACAGTACTGTGTAACACAATTTAGATCTACTGTTTTGCTGAAGTGAAATCTTGCATTCCTTAAAAAAAAAGGAAGCAACTTCCTCCAGAAACAAACAAACAAAGCCAAAGCCTAACATTTTGTGGATTATTTTCCTATTCCCTTGAAAGAGACAGCACAGCGTGACCCTCAAAAAGAACATCACCGGCACTTTAGCCAGCTTAAAGAAGTCTACTGCTGCCTAGAAAACACACTGACTATGCAATAAAATATAACTGCGGTTATAAAACAAGTTTACAGTTAAATATCAAATATATAATAGTGTTTATAACGTAAATTTTAAGAGACTGGGTGTGGGAGAGGAAGAAGAATGAAGTTATGAAACCACAATTGTAAATATTCAATAATAATCTATTAACTGGACAACAAATAAAGACACCTCTGTCAGAACAGGTTAATACAAGAGGCATATTTATCTAGCTTATTTCTTAAATGGCAGGGTTGTAAAGACAGGTTGTACAAGGGGCTTCTGACTAGCTTTTGCTCAGCACAAAACAAATATGTAGCAAACTGCTTTTAGAACTTCGATTTCTGGAATTTTACATGAACGCCAATGGTTCTAAAGTCTTTACGCCCTAAATGCCTTCACCAGTCTTACTTGGGTTGTTACTCAATTCAACACCTCCACTGAACACATGCCTACTAGTATGAGAGTAGAAACCGAATCTTTATTCTTTGTTCACATACAAGACACTAACATTTGTTTAAAGATAATTATGAATTTGCCTACTACCGTAACAAGGATTCATCAATGAACTGAGACTTCAAGCAAAATTATATATTAATACCAATGATGCAAAACGTCAAAAATGACACAAAAACGCCAAGCACCGAATTGGAGAAAAAACAAGTTAAACGTAAAGATCCCATTCATCCAGTATTCTTGGAATACCGGCAAAGACTAGCAAACCCTCCTGTCCTTTCTCCTTCCAAGAATACTGCTGAAATAAGCCCTAGCTGGCAACCTCAGAGCTTGTCAATATATCCTGAAATTTCTAGAAAAGTTGCTGACCAAGAAGTGCGGCCCTAGCCACGAATCACCAGCACCGTATTCCAAAGGGAAGGCAAATCCGGCACAGGATGTAATACGTTTGTGGACCTGGCAGCACCTGAGCAGGAGGGTGTGGACCTGAGAGCCAAGGTCGGTTCCGCGCGGGCAGCGCCCTCGGCCCGCCCAGTCCGGGCCGTCGAGGTTTTCCCCACCCCGACTCCCAGCACAGCAGCCCCCGGACTCTACCGCTGGCAATGCCCCATATCAATCTCTCCATCCGGGGCCATAGGAGCAGTCGCCCCTCGCCCTCCCCACAAGCGAGCGCGAGGCAGGACTGCGTTTGCCTCGCGCGAGTCCATACAGAGCTATATTCCAATGCCCCACCCCAGAGCTTGCAGCCATCTCTCCAGCCCTCTTGAGAGTCGTGTCCCCGGACATACCCTTCACACCCTGGCCATTTTCCAAAGACCGAGCCCCGCAGCCTTACCCCGGCCCCCAAAAGCACACCCCTGGAAACAGACCTCCGCCTCCAGCCGACTGAGTGACTCTGATCCGCGGCAGCACATTCACGACACTTTCGCGATTGCCGTAAAGGGATATAGGGTCGGAACAGGAGGCGGTGCGAGCGCGCACCCCCAGTGGTGAGCGCGCCCCAGGGCCGGCTTAGCTGCTCGGGTGCGCGCTTCTGGGCCTCTGTCCTGCCGGCAGCCTCCGGAGCCGGCAGTCCGTACAGGCAGGGACATCCAAGCAAGGTAGGCCAAAAAGGGGATGAGGACCGGCCCTAGTTCCCACTAAGGGGTGTGTATCAGAGAATGGAATCGGGCGAGTAGGGAAGCGGACGCTGCCGGGAGCTCTCCACCCCCGCGGTGGACGCGCGAGTCGCGTGCCAGCTCGCCCTGCCTCCAAAGACTACGCTGTGCGACGCGCGGGAGAGGGACCAGGTGCTGGCCAGAGCCGCAGGCGGGCTGCGAGGGGGCCTTGGGGAGGGGGGGGCGGGAGGGGGTGCAGGCTGGGCTCAGGTCTCCGCTACTCACCTTTACGTCCGGGTTCTTGCTCTCTCCCCCCAGCTCCCCTCCTCTCCGCGACCCGTTTGCCCCAAACCCGACCGAGCTCTGTCTGCCTCTCGCATCTTTTCCCGGCACCAAACAACGCGTTAATCCAGCTCTTCGTCCGAGTGCTTCGCGCTTCCGGAAGAAGGCAGCGGTGAGTGTAAATAATTCTTTGGTTTTATTTGTTTTAAGCGGTTACCGAGAACCTTAGCCCCAGTCCCACGAAACACAGTGGTTGAGTATGCATTCCCTTTGTCACTCCTGGGCTCAGATTCCTTTTTGCGGGGTTGGGGGGAGAAGGGGGAGAAAGGTTTGCAATTGAGGTACGTGGTGACCTTGTGTTTACTCGAAGCTCAAGTCTACGCGGAGTTTTGTCGCGGGAAGCCCAATACAGAAAGGTAAATGGCTGGTCCTTTGTATCCTCACAACCGTGCTTACATTAGGATACATTTACAAAACACCACATTTTCCTAGTTCTCCCAATTTAAATTTGTAAATCAGTACCCAAATGCAGCTCTAATTTGCCGTGCATCCTCAGATTCTCCCCGACTTCTCTCCCTGTAACATTTGATCCAACTTGTAAAACAGTTACTTAATTTTCTAGACTATTTAATTTTTAACCGTTACGAGAATATTACATTTGTTAGAAGGCCAAATTAGAGTTTAGAAAAATAACCATTTACTATTATGCTTTGCATTGGGCATGATTCTGTGTACCTAGGGCTTTATTTCTTCACTTGGAATATCCAGAATTTACTTTTTTATTGTTCCTAAGCAGTCACCACTTAGAGGAGACAGCGTAAGGAATTCATCTTTTCACTGGTGGCATTTAAATATTGGTGAAATTCAAAAATTGCAACTGCAGTTCTGATTCACGGATCTTCAAGGAAAGCAGAGATAGGTGAGAGATGCAAGAACATTTTGTTAAACACTTTCACTACTATATGAAGGTTATTCCTGCATATTTTCAAGTATCTTGAAAAGTTTCTTAAATTGTTAACCATTAAAATTCTAATTTTGCTTGGCTGGCAGTTAGCCAGCCAAGCTTCCAGCTTTCCAGTGTGATGATACATAGGCAATAGTAGTCTTCCTCACCTAGTCGGTGCACTTAAATTTCTCAGTAGTCCTTAGCAAACTGGTAAACTATTTCAAGCCCTGCTTTTCCTCTAAATTGTCAGTTTAGATAACTAGAACCCTCAAAGCCTAAGGAGATAGGAATCCAAGATGATTCACATATACAAAGAATGAAGTGTTGTCATTCCCCATCCCTGTGGCTAATTGTGGTTGTACAAATCACCTTTCATTATTATATTGTATGCTTACTCTGTACTACTCTAAGGAACAGAGCTACCTTACAAATCAGAATACTGAAACTCAGAGAAGCTAAGTAACTTGCCAGAAATCATACAGCTGGGATGTGATAAAGCTAGGATTTGCACTTAGATAAATCTGATCTTACAGCTGTGTTCTTTCCATTGCATCACAGGGACTAGTCAGTGCTTTATTTGGCTTAATAATAAGCTATCATTCTTTCCTCATTATTGTCTTTCCTTCTGTGGGAAGGAACTCAGTGTTTTTCATTTTATTTTATCCTTTTTGAGATCAGCGAAAGATGTCTAATGTGAGAAAGGATGAGAAATTGATATCCCAAATTTAAAATATTATTTAATTCCAGATGGTACATCATTATAAAATACACAAGTGTCAACTCTTTAAAGAAAAAGAGAAAACGTTAATAATACTATAGCATAGTGTTCTATCCATGAACAATATTGGTGCATTGACTTGAAATTTTACATGTTTTAAAAGCCTGTGGGTCGAAACAACCTCTATTTTCTTTGTGTGTGGATTTCAGGATTTACAAAAGGTGCAGTTTTGGGCAGATTTGAAGACTGGTATTTTGAGAACTTGTAAAACAGGTAATTTGTCTTTTACATTCTAAAAGAGGAACAAACATTTATTGACCACCTATGAGGGCATCTTTATATATATTATCTTATTTAGTTCTTGAATAAACCTCTCTGAAGCGGGTATTATTTTAGACCATTTACTGAAAGTTACCGGTATCAGCAATGTGTTTAGGTTCTTTACTTGTGCTATGTCAGTGTAATTCCTGCAATAATTATCCAGCTTAGTCCAATAGAACTTTTCCACGATGATGGAAATGTACCATATTTTCACCATCCTATATGGTAGCCACTAGACACCTGTGGCTTTTGAGCACTTGAAATGTGTCTCGTACAACTGAGGAACTGAAATTTTAAATTTTATTTTATTTTAATCAATTGAAATTTTAATTTAAATAGCCACATGTGGCTAGTGGTGACTATATTAGACAGTGCAGCTTTTACCAATAATATTATTGCCATTTTTCAAAGGAGAAACTGGTTCAGAGAAATTAATGAAGTTTGCCCAAGTTTGCACAATTTTATTTAAAAAAACGTTTTTGAGCAGAAAAATGTTTTAGGACTGTTAATTTGGCAGTGCACATAGAATGGGTGGATGGGAAGAAAAAAATAGGCCAAGAGAATTGAGAATCTGATTTGAGTGTTTACACTGGCAACTAGGAAGAAGAATGGTTGCCAATGACTGAAGGTAGAAATGCCATTTAGTGACAACATGTGAGGGCTTTGGATGAGAAAACCTAAGGTTACTCTGAGGCCTTAGAATCTGGATAGCCTGGAAAAACGGTAGTACGAACAGATCTTCCTCCACTTACAATGGGATTATGTCTCAATAAACCCATTGTACGCTGAAAACATCATAAGTTGAAAATGCATTTAATACATATAACCTACAGGAACCTGGTAGCTTAGCCTAGCCCACCTTAAACTTGCTCAAAACACATTAGTCTACAATTGGGCAAAATCATCTAATACAAAGCCCATTTTATAATAAGGTGCTGAATATCTCATGTAATTTATTGAATTCTGTACTGAAAGTGAAAAGCAGAATGGTTGTCTGGGTACAGAATGGTGGTAAGTGTATCGGTTGTTTACCCTTGTGATTTTTGTGTCTGCCTGGGAGCTGCATCTCGCTGTCACAAGAATATTGTACTGCATATCATTAGCCTGGGAAAAGGTCAAAATTCAAAGTAAGGTTTCGATTGAATGTTTATTGCTTTTGCATCATCATAAAGTGGAAAAATTCTAAGTTGAACTGTCGTTAAGTCGGGGATCTCCTGTACTGTTAACTGAAATGGAAAAATAATGAACCTTTTTGGGGTTTACGAGAATTTGGTTTGGGTTATTGAGTAATTTTTATGAGCAAGGCCCTCTTCTCTGCTTGGGCAGAGAAGTGAAATCCCTCACCAAGGATTTTATCCACTTCAGACACCCTCCCAAACTTTTATACTCTAGAAGATAATGAGCTGTAAGAGATGTGCAAATCAAATGTTCTCAGAGGAAGGGGTGTTTATTTCCAGATGCAAAGGGATTAGGGAAGGTTGTGTGTGGAAGATGGTATTTCAGCTTGATTTTGAAGAATAGGAAGGATTTGGACATGAAAAAACAATTAAAGGAAGAGGTCATGTGGGAATTCCCTGGTTGCCTCATGGTTAGAATACCCGGCTTTCACTGCAGTGGCCAGGTTCAATCCCTGGTCGGGGAACTGAGATCCCCGTGAGCTGTGTGGGGTGGCCAAAAAAAGTAAAATAAAATAAAATAGGCTCTCCCATTCTCCCTAGAGGAAGACAGTGCTTTCCCCCAACTTTGAAATGAACCATCGCCTACTTGTCCCTCCAGTGAAATCCTCCGACATCTATCTCTACCACTCCTACTGTCTTCTCTGACATTATCTACTACTCTGGAACCTGGCTGGGACCATTCCTTCCAACATACCTGAGACTAATGCTACCCACAGAATTCTGGGAGTTGTAGTGTTTGTTTGTTTGTTTGTTTTAAAAAAAAGAGGTCATACTTCTAGCAATGGGGTGGACAAAATGTTTTGAAAATCCCTTTTGCCAAAACACCGAAATGCTGAATATATTAGCCTTGTAAATGCATAGCAGTTCACGTAGGAAAGAAACATTCTCAGGACTAAAAAGTCGAAGAGAGCTGACACCAGAGTAGTAAACCAGTAGTGTGTCTCTTTTGGGGCCTTTGAAATAAAGTACAATCAAAGGTAAATGATAAGCTCCCCCTGCTCACCACCCAAGGTAGAGAGATAGAATTCATACCCCTTTGACCTCCCAGGTGTACAACTTCCAGAGACACTATTCACATGATACAGTTTGTGTAGATGATGCCTGTGTGTCAGGGGATGACTTTTTCGTAAAAAGTAAAATGTAAATATTTCTACTTGAAATTGTACAACTCATGGCCTTGGAGAACCACCTCCCCCCAAATCAGCCAGGACGCTCAAAAATCTATACACTCAACGAAAGGTGGGCTAGGAAAAATACCTCCTTCCTGGCAAAGGGGGATCACTAAGAAATTTGTTCATTTTCACCACAGCTCCAGGTGGGGGAATAAAGATACCACATAAGAACTTGAAACTACAGGGCCTGTCATCACTCAGATTCATGGTTCAAATTTACTTATCTACATGGTCTAAAAAACCTGGAAGCCAAGAAATTAAAAGTCGGCCCAGGTTCGTAATGTGCCAGAGTGCTTGGCAAAAGTAAATACAGACCCTCCCTGGAATGATTCACCCTTAATCTAAGCCTCTTAGAATACTCCCAGTTAAGATCATCCAAACAGGAGCTCATAGTCAAAAACAGAAAAACACATGTACAAGGGCTGGCAGAACCAACAAATACGGAACTAGACTCCTAAAGATTTTAGAATCGAATTTATCAGAAACAGGGCTTCCCTGGTGGCACAGTGGTTGAGAGTCCACCTGCCGATGCAGGGGACACGGGTTCGTGCCCCGGTCCGGGAAGATCCCACATGCTGCGGAACGGCTGGGCCCGTGAGCCATGACCGCTGAGCCTGCGCATCTGCGCAGCCTGTGCTCCGCAACAGGAGAGGCCACAACAGTGAGAGGCCCGCATACCGCAAAAACAAAAACAACAACAACAAAAAACAAAATAACATTTAAAGAGATGAAAGGAGAAACATGAAAGATTTTAGAAGTTAATCAAAATTTATTGAAATTGAGAATTATTGTCCCAGAAACTTATGTTGGGGAAAGTCCTATAGGAACTTGGCAAGGAACTCATGATTAGCTAAACAGAAGAGTAAAATTGATGGAATGTTAAGGGCTGACAGGAAAAAAAAAAACAGAAAAGAGGAGATTATGACAATTCAGACAGGAAATTACTCAAATCAAGTTTATAATGGTGACTTTAGGGATAAAGGAAAAGAAACTTATTTGGCAAGATTTAAATGTACATATTTTAGCAGCAAGTCAGATGATCAGAGTAAATGACAAGTACAAGTCAAAAATGGCTGAGGTTTTATTATCTGGAAGGTCAGTCTGAGATGAGGAAGCTGAGCATATTGGAGGATTGTGGAGATTAGAATTGTAAGTTTTTACAGAGTCCTTGGGAAATACTAAATTTCAGTCCATCACACTATGAAAAAATACTCCTCCAAATACGAAATTATTTTCACATGCGTAGGAGTAATTTCTTATAATTTGAAAATATTTCTGTATTTATTCTTTTTAATTAAGTGCATGCAAATACATTAATATTTTCTAATTCATATTATTGACCTCTTATTACTTACTAACATCGTCAGTCTGGAATTTAAGGGAGAAAATGGTGATAAGTGGTATGTGTATATGTAGGCCCTTTCAAGTTTATTGAGGAAGATAGAACCAAACAAGCGAGTAACAGTTAAGTGTGATGAATGACCTGGTTGGGAAAGTGAGCCTGCTGTTGGGAGCAAAGCAGGTACACTCAGCTGAAGCTAGAAGAGCTGAGGCTTGAAAATGTATAGCAGTTAACTGGTGGTAGTGGGGCAGGAGGGGTGACACCATAGTAGTCTAGTCATCCAGGCAAAACAACGTGCACCAAGTTTCAAAGGTGCGCAAGAGGGCATGACACACTTGACGATCTGAAAGAAGTTTGCTGCGGCAGTATAGCATGGTGATTGGTGTTAGACTGGAACTGCCTGAGTTTGAGTCCTGTCTCTACTGCAGCCCTATGACCTTGGGCAGTTCTCTTAACCTCTGTAATTCTGTTGTGAGGAGTAAACGAGATCATGTATTTAAGGTGTTTAGTAGCCTTGCTGACACAGTAAACACTGTGTTTGCTTTTGTAATGATGATGAAGATGATGATAGCTAGGGCAAAGAACTAGGAGCAGACAGAACTGGTGGGAGAGGAATACAGAAAGGTTAAGTAGAGATTGGACAACAAAAAGACCTTATAGACATGTTAAGGAGGAAGGACAATTTATAAGGGCATAGGGGAGGCACTAAAAGGTTCTTTGGAGGAGAATAAGGTGGTCAGGTTGGTATTTTAGAATTAGAAGGCTCATTCTGATTTTTAAAGTCAAGTCTAGGTGGTTATAATAATTATCTGGTCAAGAAATGATGGTGGTTTAAGTAGGGTAGTGGCAGTGAAGATGGGGAGAACGAGTAGATTTGAGGAAATTTAGGAGGTGGAATAAACAGTCCTTGGTACTTGGTTGTGTGTGGGAAGATGGGGGAGAAAGATAGTGTCTAGATATGGCAAGTGGGTGAATCTTGGTTCCATTAACTGAGAAGCTGAAGGAGAGCAGGTGTCAGTAGATGGTGTGGGGGCTGATGAGAAGTGAAACAGCTGAGGATGATAAGTACAAGGTTGTGGGATGGGATGGCTAAAGCAGAATAGATGAAATACGTGTGAATAATCTTTTCTAATTTGTTTTTCTCTGCTTCAGGAGACGTGTTTGAGATGTGGTGGTTTCAGCAAGGCCTCAGTTTCCTTCCTTCAGCCCTTGTAATTTGGACGGCTGCTGCTTTCATATTTTCATATATCACTGCTATAACACTTCACCATGTTGACCCTGTTTTGCCTTATATCAGGTCAGTGAAATGTATTCTTTTATGGAGAATGGTATGTCTCATTCATATTTGAACATTGAACCCAACATTCAATTTTAACATTTTAAAATTCAACTTTTATGTTTGATATTACAACAGTGAAAGGGACATAAAAAGGAAGTTGTATTTGGCTCTTTCTATGTGATAGAGAAATGTGGAGACAGAGGGCTAAGGTTCATTTAGTGAATTATGACACCTCAGTGCCTTGTCTTCCAAATAACTATTGGAGGTCTCAGAAGACAGAATTGGAATTATTCTCCCCTTACCATTAAAAAATGCTAGAGCAACGATAATAATATTAAAAAATAATGATAATGACAAACATTAATTGATCCACTTACTGTGTACAAGGTAATGTTCTAAGCATTCTTCAGGTCTTAAATAATTGAATCCTTACAGCCACCCTTTGAGGCAGGGACTATTACCCCCAGTTGGTAGAGGAGGAAATAAGGTCCAGGGAGATTAAGTTGTTTGTCCAAGGGCACATGACTCAGTAATTAATGGAACCAAGATTCAGTTTGACTGGGCCATTTGATTCTAGAGACTGTGCTCTTACTCTTTTTTTTTTTTTTAACATCTTTATTGGAGTATAATTGCTTTACAATGGTGTGTTAGTTTCTGCTTTATAACAAAGTGAATCAGTTATACATATACATATGTTCCCATATCTCTTCCCTTTTGCATCTCCCTCCCTCCCACCCTCCCTATCCCACCCCTCCAGGCGGTCACAAAGCACCGAGCTGATCTATGACATGTTGCCTAGATCTTTCTGACACATTAAGTATCTAAATTTATTGATAATAGTTTTGAAATTTCAAAACTACTCATGATGTAAGTATGGGTACTCAATTGCATGTGCTATGTCCATAACCCTCTTTCCCCCCCCAATTATAAAGGCAATATGTGCTTATTATAACAAATTTTAAACACTATTAGAGTGATTATAAAAATAAAAAATGAAAGACTCTTCCAGCCTCCCTCTAGTTCCTGCCCTTCCAGAGGCGATTAATGGTTTGGTTGATTTCCTTCCAGAGTTTGGTTTGTTTTGTTGTAGTTGTTTCATTTATTTATTTGTTTACCTTCTGAAAAATAACCTTTCCAACCCAGAAAATAGTGAACTTTTAAAGGATGATAAACCAAAAGGCTAAATTTATCTTTTTTAAATGTCAAGAAGAGGTCAGGGCATTGCCATTACATTTGTTGTTACCACTACGGTATGGCGTAGCACAAAGGACACCAACAAATTGAGTCCACTTTGGGAAGATTTACAAAATCCAAAGGTATTTTAGAATTTAAGTTTCCAGTTCTAGGAATAATTTTGATAAGTAGTTACCTCTGTTTGCCACTCTGCTAGAGGGACATGCAGCTTAAGGAGCCAGTTCATTCTTTAGTAACTCCAGGAGAGCATACATATTCCTGAGCGTCCTTCAGCATTTTTATTTCCCCTTAGAGAACTTGTCTGTTTGAGTTCTTTTTCACTTTCAGTTCTCTAATGGTACTGCATGTGATTCTCTGATCGATATGACCCCAGGCACTTCCTTTTCTGTCTCTGTCCTTCTACCTTTTAACTTTTTTGCAAATGAACTTAGTATTGTTGCTCGGGGAACTTTCTCCAACATTCTAATATATTTAAATTCAGTGGTTGAGTTAGACTAGATACTCTGCAGAATTCCTTTCAGTTCATAGACCCTACCTAAAAGGCTTAATTATTAAAGTCCCCAAAAGACATAACCAAATATAAATTTCACTTCAAAGACAATTCACAATTCAAAGACAATTCCACTGCAAGTGTGCTTCAGGTGTTCTCTTAGTTCAAGTAGTGAATGCTCAAGTAGGGTGCATGAGACTAGCCACTGGGGTATAAGAAGAATTTTTTAGAACTTCTATGTATTTTTGATTTCAAAATATTTAAACTTACATTTGGGAATTCCCTGACAGTCTAGTGGTTAGGACTCCACACTCTCACTGCTGAGGGCCTGAGTTCAATTCCTGGTCAGGGAACTAAAATCCCACAAGCCACTCGGTGCGGCCAAAAAAAAAAAAAACTATTGAAACTTATATTTAGTATATGTATAATAATATGATAAATAACATATAATGATGATCAGACAATTTTTTTTTGGACGGTGTGTGATCAAAATAGTTTGATGACTCCTGGGTTGAAGTGCGATGCTGATGGGTGTTTTCACTTATAGGCCAGTTTGTCATTCCGATCCAGAGCACACTTAGCCAGCCATCTTGGAAGTGCGTGCTGTTATTTACTTATGGGGTAATCCAAAACAGGAGCATCATTTGGAATATGACTGTTAAAATTATGGATTTTTTTCTGATTATAAGAATAATACATATGCATTATTCTTGAAAACTTGAAAGGTAGAAGGAACGACAACAACGAAACGTAATCCGCACTCCCTGAAAGTGATCAAAGAGTAACAAAATCTTTTGTGTCTGAAGAAACATTTTAGAGTGGGAAGGAGCAATCCTTAGAATTCATATTTGATGCTTTACTTTTCCTAAACCTAATCCAAATGTTCGCCAAATCTTATTGATTCCTTAGCGGATATGACTTTCCATTTCTTTTTTATTCCCATTACATTGTCTGAATTGAGATCCTTCTTACCTCTTTCCTATAGTACTTCAATTTGAGGCTAAAGAGTTTGTCTTGTTAATCTTTTCAGTAGTTTGAGAGAAGGGGAAGGAACTAACATTTACTGGGTGTCTCTTGTGTGTCTGCTGCTGTGCTAGACACTTCACATGCACGACCACAGTTTTGTTTCCTCATGTTGATCTGATGAGGCTGGGAGGGAATTGATAGCCCCATTTCACAGATAGGGAACCATCTTAGGTATATAAAAGGATGTTCTCAAGGTTCCCCAGTTAGTAGTAAATGGTGGACTATTAATCAGGATCTATGCATTTCACCCTGCGCTGAAAGACAGGCATGTAACAGACATATTGCAGCAGAGCGTCATCTGTGATTTTAATAGAAGTCTGGACTGAGAGCTGTGTGAGTCAGCAAGGCTGTCTTGAGTGGAATCTCTAGAAGGGTAAGGGCTTGGTCTCTTGTACTTACCACTGTGTTCCTGTCCCTAAAATGCTGTCTGACAATGCTGGTAGGTGCTTGATAAATATTTTTTAAAATTAATCAGGAAACCATTAGGTGTTAATTGAATTATAGGCGAGAATAACAGATGCCAAAAGAATCATGAAAGGTCCTTTGGTGTTTAGAGAATATTCAGATGAGACAGGTAAACGTGCCACCTGACTGATGTAAGTTAATAATGCAGCCTTAACATAAATAAGGATAGCTTTTTTATCAATTCATAGTGATTTCTATTATATGAAAAAGAAATAACCTTAAGTGATATAAGAAAAAGGTGAACAAGGCAATTATTGCGAGCTCAAATTATCATGTTCTTATTATAACATTATGTAAGAGTTGAGCTCATAGATTTATAAAAAGATAAAGGATTTGAAATAACCCCTTTTGTTTCTTATCCCTTAGAAGAAATACATGTGTATACTAAATCTAATATGAGAAATCCTCATACCTTTTTTTTTTTTTTCTTTCAGTGACACTGGTACAGTAGCTCCAGAAAAATGCTTGTTTGGGGCAATGTTAAATATTGCTGCAGTTTTATGTAAGTAGTGAGAGTGGTTTTAACAATCAAAATTAATAGCTGAATTGCCCTTTTCTTCTTTCAACACTGTTGGGTTATTTATTTTACTTTCTGGTTACAATTGAAGGAATGTTATCACTAAATCATTGATCACAGATATGTTTCTTTTAAAGTAAAAATAATTTCTAGAAATGCTAAATTATGGAAATCTTTTAAAAATACCTATAAGGCTATTTGACTACTATAGAAATAGAACTTGTAAAGTATAACCAAATATACTTGCTTATAGAAGTTGTAAAGTATAACCAAATATTCCTTGAGGCCCTAAGTGGATTTCTTAAGCAACCAATAAAGGACAAAGAGCTGTAAACACACTGACCACAGCTGACCCCAACAAAATTCCTTTATGATAAACACTTCAGAAGTTTGAGAATAGCTGTGGAACCGTGTTTTGATTTTTGAGTGATATTCTAATGCCAAAGAAATTGAGTTCTACTACAGTATTTTACATTCCTGTTCATTATTTTTTTGAAATTAATTAATTAATTAATTTATTTTTGGCTGTGTTAGATCTTCGTTGCTGCATGTGGGCTTTCTCTAGTTGCGGCTAGTGGGGGCTACTCTTTGTTGCGGTGCACGGGCTTCTCACTGCTGTGGCTGCTCTTGTTGCAGAGCCTGGGCTTGAGGCACATGGGCTTCAGTAGCTGTGGCACTCAGGCTCCATATTTGTGGCACACAGGCTTAGTTGCTCCACGGAATGTGAGATCTTCCCGGACCAGGGATGGAACCCGTGTCCCCTGCATTGGCAGGTGCATTCTTAACCACTGCGCCACCAGGGAAGTCCCTGAACCAATTTTTTTATTAATGGTTTACTAAAATAATACTTCTTCCATCAGTCGTGATTGTTTAAAATATTTGCATGTTTCCATATGATGTTTATTATTTGGTCAGGTAAAACATTGAAGTTAAAAAAATGATTCTTAAACAATAAGGACAGTCAAGTGGGTTTTATTTTTCTGTGTAACTGACTGCTATATCTGATTGAGCCAAGTTGTAGTAATTTGAAATAAAATGAAATGGGAGCAAGGCAAATAATCCTTCGGTGTTTTTTGCCTTTCATTTTATATGTGTTCTAGAACTAATTACTTTATATTTTAATGCTAATCATATAGAATATTTTGTGTTTTATGTAAAATTTATTTCTAGAGATTTTCAGAAAACATCAAACTTAATTTCTTAAATTTTTGGTAATTTTTTTAAAAATAAATAAATAAATTTATTTATTTATTTTTGGCTGCATTGGGTCTTCGTTGCTGTGCGTGGGCTTTCTCTAGTTGCGGCGAGCGGAGGCTACTCTTCGTTTTGGTACGCGGGCTTCTCATTGCGGTGGCTTCTCTTGCTGAGGAGCATGGGCTCTAGGTGCACGGGCTTCAGTAGTTGTGGCATGCTGGCTCAGTAGTTGTGGCTCGTGGGTTCTAGAGCACAGGCTTGGTAGTTGTGGCGCACAGGCTTAGTTGCTCCGTGGCATGTGGGATCTTCCCAGACCAGGGCTCCAACCTGTGTCCCCTGCATTGGCAGGCAGATTCTTAACCACTGTGCCGCCAGGGAAGCCCTTTCCTAAATATTTTTAATATGAGGGCTATGGGAGGCAAACGACTTGCTCAGTCACACAGAGGTAGCAGTAGTTTCACAGTGCAACTTTAAAAGTTCTTTAAAATCTACAGCCGTTTTTTTGTTTGTTTGTTTTTTTATTGTTTTTTCTTCTATCAGATTAGCTTTAAAAGGAAACTCTATGTTTCTGGATAGCAGTGACCTTTGTGAGCTCTTTATTGGCAACTTTATTCCTTAGTTATTTATTACTTTGTTGTTTTTCCGATTATCTCTTCCCAGGCATTGCGACCATTTATGTTCGTTATAAGCAAGTTCATGCTCTGAATCCTGAAGAGAGTCGTATCATCAAATTAAACAAGGCTGGGCTTGTACTTGGATTACTGAGTTGTTTAGGACTTTCTATTGTGGCAAACTTCCAGGTTTGTGTTTTAGCTCAGCACAGGTATTTTCCTGAAGTACATAAAAATACATGCTAAGAAAGAAAACCTGAAAGATTCAGTTACATGTAGTTATTGTTTTTTGCCTTAACAAAATGGAATCCACTGCCTTTAAATTACTTGACCCTCTTAGAAATTAGAAAAATTCATTCTCAGTAATCTTCTGAACAAATACAAATTATTATAACTTTTTAAAGATCCTCAGGACTCTTTACTTACTAGATTCTTTATTACTACTTAGTTGGAAATTACTCCAAGACCAGAGAGAATTGACATAAATTATAAGTGACACAATTACAGACTTAAACTCTTTTTTTATTATGCCTAACAAGTCACACTCATTTACCTCTTTTATATTCTTGTTTAGATGTTCCTGTTTATTGCCTGCATCCCTAGGTGCCCAGCCACTTAAATGAGGAAGTCAAGGGAGGAGCTATAGCTTTTCCAGTTTTTTTCTCAGGGAATTCTTTATGTTAAGGTAGCAGTCAGCCTTCAGCAAATATTTGTAAAGTCTCCACGTTCCTTTCTACTGACATTCTTTCAGAGGAGTCTTTGGTAATACCAGCTGCATCCTAAGCATATGGTGCTTTTTTTATTAATCCCTGCAGTCTTTAGAGTTTCAATCTATACATTTGGTAACCTGTTTCGACATCTAGTAGCTATTCAGACATACAAACACACCCTCATCATACAAATACATGTATAAAGGCATATTCCATCTCTCTTTTTTATTCAAAGTTCTCCATTCCTATAATGCTTCTGATTGAGTACTCCTATTTTTCAGTTTTTTAGTAATGGTTAATACTAGTAAACTCTATAAGTATAATCCAAGTGGATATTAGGGTAATGCTTGCCGCTATAACGAAGTCCAAAATTTCAGTGGCTTAACACAATTGAAGTTTGTTTAATTTTTATTGGAGTATGGTTGCTTTATAATGTTGTGTTAGCCACCACTGCACAACAAAATGAATCAGCCATACACATACAGCACAATTGAAGTTTATTTCTTACATACATGCATCCAGTGCAGGTATTTTTGGTTGATAGATGGCCTTCCTCCCACAGTGATTTAAGGCCCAGACACTGTCCATCTTTGGGCCCTGCAATTCCCTAAAACTCTGTGGTCTTCTGCATCTAGCTGCCTGAAACAAAGAGAACATGCACAATTCACCCCTACTTCTTAGAAACTTGGACCTGGCAGTGACTCGCATCATTCCACTGGCATTCCTTTTTGCTAGATGTAAGAGGGGCTGGGAAAGGTAATCTTGCTGGGCATCAGTTCCCAGGGCAACTCTATACTGTGGAAGGGACACAAAAACTTTTGTGGACAGCTAGCTAGCTGTCTACCACAAATAGGGTCCTGCCTTCCCTAATCAGTTTGTATAGCTCAGTGTTTAAAAAATGCATTTGGAGGTTTTTAGTATATGGATAGTGATTCTTTGCTCCAGTTATCCCTTGATCAGTTTAACAATATCTCTCATGACTGTATGGTAAAAATGGATTCCAAAGTGACCTCCACATATAGCATACTACTCCTGTTAGTAACTGATACTTTTTTACACAGTCCAGTAAATTCCAATGGCAGTTCCTAATAGCACCCATTGCAAATTATTGCTGGACCCTATTTATAAGCAGACCCTGTAGCATTACCTACATATCAAACAGTTCTCCTTCCTTCCTTTCTAATGTAAACTTTCACTGCTTATTTAAAGTGGTGAATGCATTGTCTCTTTCTCCTGTCCCCACTTCTCTCTTGCAGAGACAAACTCTAGTTGATTCATATATGGAAAAATTGTACACAAACCAGGTCTATAAATGGTTTACAGTTAGAGAGCTTAACTTGGAAGAGAGGCAAGAACTTTGTTTTAAAGTAGGGACTTGTTGGTTTTATCTCTGAAATATTTCTTGAAAACATCTGCTTCTCTCCATTTTCATTTCTATTGTCTCTGCCATCTCCTTCTCAACCAGTTTAGATTTCATCACCTCTCCTCTGGATTACTGCCCTAGCCTCCCTAATAGTTCCTCTGCATTCACTGTTACATCCCTTTAATTTGATGCCTCAGCCAAAGTAATCTTTTGGAAATATATGTACACCTCATTCTGTTTCCTTGTACCGCTGTTTAAAGCTCACAGGTCCAAGGTCACATGAAAAGAGATAGAATCAAGAGAGCAAAAAATAATTTGTTAAACTGCCAAACTGCTTAATTAACTCAAAGGTCTTTTGTGATCTGGCTACTTTCTACCTGTCTGGCCTCATTCTACATCATTCCCCTCCTAATATTGTACATAACACGGGGTCTTTCTGTGTTCCTTAAATAAGACCGGTTTACTCTGTTTCATACATTGTTTCTTCTGTTGCACATTCCACAGCCGCAAGCCTAAATAGATGTAGGCAGACTATATTTCCTCAGGGAAGTCTTTTTTTGTCAATAGATTTCCTCCTATATATTTCAGGTTTTCTTTCTTTATGTTCTCCAGGCCTCTGGAAACTAATTCTGTGCAGCACTTTCTTATAGTCTAATTCTTTATCTATATTTTTTAGATTTATTTAAAAAATTTTTAGTTGATATATTTCCACTAATTATAGCTCAGTGGTTTTGTTCACCATTGTATATCCAGCACCTAACATAGTACTTAGCACAAAAACTCTGACTTAAAAAAATACGTATTTAATTTCTTTGAAAACAAGTGTGTATAAAAACACGCAGCAAGGGACTTCCCTGGTGACCCAGTGGTTAGGACTCCGCACTTTCACTACTGAGGGCCCGGGTTCAGTCCCTGGTCGGGGAACTAAGATCCTGCAAGCCTCACAGCCACAAGAAAAAAAACATGCAGCAAAACAAATATGTGTCCTCAGTGCCTAGGAATATTTCCCTTCCTAATGTCTACTGAAATAAAAACGTACAACGTGAGGGATGTGAGTTGCAGTTTTATCTGGGGACTTACTGAGGATGATAGCCCGGAGGCAGCCTCTGAGATAGCTCTGAGAGACTGCTCCAAAGAGGTTAAGGGGGGAGGTCAGCATATATGTGTTATTGGAGAAAAGGTACGTGCTATCAAACACACATCTCAGTAGAAGGTCTCTGCTAGTCACAAGGCACAGATATCTTAGTTAATGATCTTAGTGCTTTTCTAAGTATGGGAAGAAGCAAGAAATTGGGTTCATAAAATTGTCTCCTGAAAACATCTAACTGTCTCTGAAGGCCTGTTCTGCCAGTTTCCACAGAGCAGAGTGCCTCATTCCTGATCTCTGCCCTGAGCTCCTTCCAGAGTATGTTGAAGGTCAGTGACTACCGTGGCTAATGACTCAATCCTTGTAGGGCCAGATGGCGAGCGACATTCTTTAGTTGGCACTAGGATATTCATCCTCAAGGAAACTTGAAAGGGATAACTAGGCAGAAATCGATGTTAATTTTCTAGGGCTGTCATAACAAAATACTACAATTTGGGTGGCTTAAAAATAACAGAAATCTATTCTCTCAGAGTTCAGGAGGCCAGAAATCTGATATCAAGGTGTTGGTAGGGTTGGTTCCCTTTTGGGGGCTCAGAGGGAGAATCTATTCCATTTCTCTCTCCCAGCTTCTAATAATTCTTGGCATTTCTTGGCTTGTGGTAACATAACTCTATAATTTATGCCTCTGTTGTCACATGGCATTCTCCCTTCCTAGAAAATTTATCCTCATGGAGACTTTGGAAGGAATAAAGATTAGTTCTTAAATTTCGTTAACTGCTTTTAGGTGAAGATTACAGGCCACTCAATACATAGTTTTTAAGTTCTATAGCAAACATTTGCCCCTGACCACACATATCTCTGTAATTTCTCTGTCTTTGTCAAAGAATACATTTTTGTCTTTGTTAAATGATATATTTTTAAAGAAGATAAAATCGTGACTTTTGTACATGTCAAAGATTGGATTTAATTTACTAATGAGAGGAATAGTAGGTAATACAAACCACTTCAAAAGAGAAATCAAAGTACCACACATTTATAGTCAGATAAGGAATGCTCAAATGAATTTACAGATAGATGCAAAGCTAGCAAAACTGGTCATTATTCACAGAGTGATAGTCAATTTCATTCAATAGGACACAATATGCATTTCTATTCATACGGATTATTTGTGTTATTATGCATTTTCAATAAGTTAACTTTTGTCTATACACATAATATCCATCATTGCACAAGTTCTCTCTGCAAAATAGCCTAATCAAAGACAAGTGAAATTCACACTTCTGTAGAACCATTCCCAGAGGCTCTAGTATTCCATTGAAAGAATAATCTCTTGCCCGTTTCAAGATCTTTTGCTGTTTTCCTAGTCTCTAAAATGACAAAATTGAGTGGATTAAGCAGAAGTGCTGGCCAGTTAAAACCAGTTTTATATACCTCTCTTTTGATTATAAAAATACAGTAGTAAATGCTCTCCATTCTTTATTTTTCTTTTTAACTACAGGATTTTGTTGATGGAACTGTGTACTGATCACATGTGGGCATTGGTCAGGCTGTATCTGTATTTAGCTTCATCAATATATGAATGAAAAACATTGCCTGCCATTTCCGTAAACAAAGGGTATTGCAGCCATCAAGCCACTACAGCCACCCGGGCAGCGAGCCCTGAGGAAACTCAGGATGGAGACAGATGGGTGGCGTGCAGCCACCCACCAACGGTACACCCTGAGGGGACTCAGGATGGGGCTGGATACTGGCCCTAGACAGCTAAGGTGCTTATCAATGGAATGATTTCAGTGAGCCCCGACTCTTGCATCTTCCCAAACAGAAAAGCACAAAATTAATTTGAGATACCTGGTTTTCTTCAATTAACAGTAATTTTCTTTGTTGTAAAACTCCTATATGTCCTGGCTCCTCCCTTTTGTCTTGAAGCAGTCCCTTAGAGCCGTGTGAGAGGCTGCCTCTTGGGCTTGAAGTCTTCAGAAAGTCTGCCAAATAAAATATAATTCTCAACTTTTAGGTTGTGTTTTTTTTTTCTCTTCAGTCGACAAATATATGCGAGAATATTTTTATGGAGAAAAATTCACCCATATTCTTGCTCTTAGCCCTAAAATAGTCAGTTTCATTTTTGCAGCCTTTATCCATATATCTACATATATAGGTAAATTCACATGAACCAAGAAGATATTACCATTTTGTATTATGTTTTATGGGTGCTGAATGTTTTTTTTTTCTTTGTTACCCAGAGTGGTAGTAACAATGACTTTTTTTCCCTTCCCAATTTTCATAACTTATTGCCAGTTAAAACACCTTATTGAAGACCTTATTGAAGTAGCACTTTCTCTCTCCAAAAGGAAACCAATGCCATTGGCAAATAAATTGTTACCTTTTCTTTCTTTTTTTTTTTTTTAACATCTTTATTGGGGAATAATTGCTTTACAATGGTGTGTTAGTTTCTGCTTTATAACCTTTTATTTCTTTATACTAGAAACTTCTTGTACCTTCAACTAAAAAAGTGGACTCTATGTGAATTAGCACAGTTGATTGTAGAAGGAGGGAACCAACCCCTAACCTAACCTCTCTTCTCCTGTTACCTTCGTCATACCCTCTTTACCAAGTGCTGCATAGTACCTTCTCAAGCAAATGACATACAGACAGCATCAGTTTAGAAAAATACAGTTCAACCAAAGGCCTTTGATAGTAGAATTTTTGGTGAACTACTGTCATCACTTTTAAACAGGGACATATAGAGTAAAATGTAAATGGATACTGATAAGAGTAAGGCAAAGGAAAAAAATTAATTAAAAAGTGAAAACAAAGAGTAAGGTAAAGGAGAAGATAACTACAATTTATGGTAATCCCTCATTGTATAATTTATCAAAACCAATCAAACTAGAGACAAGGGGGGATGTTTTAATTTGTTGAGCCTTTAAATTGCATTTAGATTTTAATTAGGTTTAAGTTGAGACTCCCTACCCCCTGCATTCCCAAGCATCCTAGTCTTCTTTAACTTGTTCTACTCTTTCTATAACCCATATCACCATTTAGTATACTATGGAATTTACTTATTTCTAAAGTTTATTATTTAATGTGTAAATGAATAAATACTATCATGTTTTCAGTAGTAGCATATGAAGTAATATGGATTACTGTAATTCTCAGGTTTATGCTGAGTACTGAGGGAAAATTACTTCAGGAAATAATTTGTAGAATCTGCAGAGCTTTTCCACTCAGTGAATGTCCTATTGAAATCGCTGGGCTTGTGCTTTTAAATATTGTGTTGTCGATGCGTTTGGGGTTTCTTTTATTTACTTATTTCTTCCTTTTACTTCTCAGAAAACCACCTTTTTTGCTGTACATGTATGTGGAGCTGTGCTCACCTTTGGCATGGGCTCATTATACATGTTTGTTCAGACTATCCTTTCCTACCAAATGCAGCCCAAAATTCACGGCAAACAAGTCTTCTGGATCAGACTACTGTTGGTTATCTGGTGTGGAGTAAGTGCATTTAGCAGTATCCTTTGCTGTAGAATGTGGCTACACTTGGAATTGAATAACAAAACTTAAGTGAACATTGTTGGCATATTGTAAGTAGGCCTTTTGTGGGTGATATTCTTGGGTTTAGTAAACCCTAAATCAAAGAATTTGAAACGTGAAATTCAAATATTTACATGGGACCTAGTGACTGAGCTAGAAACAAAGATAATGTCTAGCCTAATCATACTTACTTCAAAGACAGGAAGGATTAGTTAGTACCCTCCTTGAGAACAATTATGTAGCAAAAGCTTATGATAGAACTAATGAATTATTGAGCAAAGAGGGATTGACTATGCATCATAGTAATCTTCTGGGCACATTTTAAATTTTACTACTGCCATGTAACATGATGTCTTCAAGAAATGGGTTTGGACCTTGGAAACAAATGTATGTGTAATCCTTTTATATCTTTAAAGAGATTTTTGTTTTGTTTTAAATTAAACTTACAGGTCTTCCCTGAGATTCTTCCTTGACTTACTTTTTTTTACAGTGCTGACTTGTTCATCACTTTTGTACAGTGGCAGTTTTGGTGCTGATATAGTACAGAAACTCCATTGGAATCCTGAGGACAAAGTAAGAACTGAGAGTCTATAAAACTTAGTTTTATAGTAAAGATGACTGTTTTGGTTGATTTTGATGTATTTGTCATTTCACTACTAACAATAAAAGTTTTTCAGTAGAAGAATCAGTGATGTCTTAGGATTATTTTCTATAAATGACAGAGTTTATGTAGAACCATCCACATTCTCCTGTCACTTTGTGGTCTGTGAACATTTTCAAAATCTGAAGAGAATTGTGATGGCAAAGAGTTTTCTCAGAAATTGACTCCTCTAAAGGTGGATATAGTATGCAGTATACCTGACTGAAACCTTTTATTAGTAGAATACTTGTTTTCTGAATTGAAAAAAATTTCTTTTCCTACTTTTTGTTATCTGGAAGTTTATTATTATGCACTCTGCATTTGGGTTCCAATATAGTGGATATCTGAATGGACATAGCATCTCTGATACTGAGAAAAAGCGAGGTGGGACATATACTTGAATAGGTAATAAAATGAGTCCATCTGTTTTCACAAACCACTCAGGTGGCATTTTATTTTAAATTATTTTTAAAGAATCAGCCCTAGATAGGACATGTTTGTGAGAATGACTAAATGAAATAATTTACTAGGCTCTCCTAATTAGAATCCATATATTATTTAATGCTCAAAAAATAGCACTAAGTTTATCATGAGCATCGTTTACTTAAACTTTTTTTAGTGGCATTTAATGACTCGTGGCTTTGGGAAAGGTAGTAACTTCTTGTTTGTAGAGTAGAAGTTCTCCTGTCTTAGTTATTCAAATGAAAATTTTACTTGCTGTGGATGAAACTATGATAGATCATTTAGGACTATTTCTAATGTCTGCCTTTAATTCTAGAGATATGTTAAATAAATCAGGGGTTGATATTCAGAACGCAGATTGGTTTATAAATATTACAGGTTTTTTATTTGAGAAAAATTATAGATCATTTGAATGAAATTTCATAGAATTATTCTTTTTTTGTTGTCACTTAAGGGTTATGTGCTTCACATGATCACTACTGCAGCAGAATGGTCTATGTCACTTTCCTTCTTCGGTTTTTTCCTGACTTACATTCGTGATTTTCAGGTAAGGAAATGTAGAATTAGATTTATGCAGTCAAACCTCCTTCAGGTGGAATAAGAAAGCTTTCTATAGCAACTCTTGCCTTTTCGAAAATTAACTTCTTAAGCAGTGATGCTGGAAGAGGAACTTCTCAGGTGAATTGTTTCTGTGTTTCGAGAAATAGTGTTTTGTTAGCAAGGTCCAGTCTTGAAAATAGGGTTGTAAAACAACTGAATTTGCAGAAATTCAGAGAACTTTTATCAGCTCTGCCTACATTTACATAGGCCATCCTCAACATTTAGTTTTACCGATTCCTCATAGAAACCAAAGAACACCAAGGAACTTCTGAGGAAAGAAGCTTATTTTTCCCATTTCTGTTGGTACTACAGCAGTACAACAGCTGTCTCTCTCTTGTTACTCATTAGAATTGATTTACATTCCTAATCCCAAAAGGTATTCCTCAGAAAATATTGAACGTGTGATCTGTCTTTAAGGAGCAAACTTCTGTATGTAATGTTCTTTTCTGTTCCAGAAAATTTCTTTACGGGTAGAAGCCACTTTACATGGATTAACCCTCTATGACACTGCTCCTTGCCCTATTAACAATGAACGAACACGGCTACTTTCCAGAGATGTATGATGAAAGGACAAAATATACCTATGGTGATTATGATTCTCAGGGATTGGGGAAATATTCATGAAAGTTACTTATTCTGCTCTGATATTTTCAACCAGTTAATCAAGGCTGACAGTGATATCAAAGAATCCTGATAATCAAGAGACATGAATTAAGCCATTTGGTGTTGTTTTAAAGGATATCTTCAAGAGGACCGTGAAAAAACATTTATGCCTATACTTTTTTATCCCAGAAAATAAAACCAAAGGACTACAAAATTGTAGATTTTTTTCTACTTTTTTAAGAGAAACAACCAGAAGTGCACCAAGCAGTCTGCAAAATCCAGCTTTTCACATTTTAAAAAACATTACAAATCATATTTTGTTTGGAGCACTTATGTGATTTATGTTTCAGGACCCCAAATAATCAGCAGTGCTCAACAGCTCCTTTAAAATTGGGTTTTGAAGTAATAGTTTTACCATATTAATACATTTCTTATAGCCTTTATAAAATTTATTTCGTCTGGAATCCAACTTTAAAGGGAAGCAGACCTGAATTCATGTGAGCACTTTTATTGCTTAAGCTTTGCACAAGAGATTCTGTAGATATTGATTTGATTCCTGCCACAAGGCCAGATAGTATGCTAACTGGTGTATACACATGCTTGTGATAGTTTTATGAAGCTTAGTCTCTGATATGAGATTTTAATTACTAATGAATGAGAAAAGTAGCTATAGGTAAATTTACTCCAGTTGTGTTTTGCATAAGACAATGGTTAGTGTTCCTACACAAGTCTGAGAAGTTTGTGAATAACAGTAAGTATAATTAAAATAAAAGTCACCTCAAACTGCACTCAAGAGTGAAGATTTTCATTTATAGCAAATTATAATTACTTGAAAAAGCAGCCTTGAACAGGCAAATGCTGAGCCTTTTTTAATGGGATGTGATCTTTCTATTATACAACCCAAATTCTAAAGGACAATATCAGCAATCCAGAAAAACTAGGTACAGAATAATTGTGATACATGCATCTACCAAAATAATTTTCTTTCTCTCTGGTCATGCAAGTGATTGGATAGCTTCGACTTGGATCCTTATCTGTGCAGATAGAGAATGGTTTACAGATGCCAGATAAAATTCAAAAGAAGAAAATGCTCATCTGGAAGTGCCCAGTGACAAACTGGTTTGCAAAAGAATCTCTGACGAAGATTAACAAGTTTTATCTTTTTAGAAGAATTGGGTCCATAGCCAGAATAAAAGATAGTAAGAAAAAGTTTAAAGTGTAAGAGGGAGCAATTTTAGGAAACATGGTTATATGGTGGAAACGTAGATCTCAATTATGAAAAGGTTGCTAGTTATAGGACTCTAAATAGTATTTCTGAAGACTTCTGGACTCATAAGAGAGAAAATGGAATAAAATACTGTTTAGCTATTTCAAGCATCAGTGAACATGGGAGACATTTCAATAAACATTGATTGAAATCTGGCATCACTAGAAAAAAATTGTCAATACAAACCATAAAACATTTTTATCATGCCTCTGAAAATCATGGTGCAACCACATCTGGGAAACAGCATCTAGTCCTGATTGCTGTCCCTCAAGGAAATGTAATTCCAAGTTGTGAAGGACCATGGTATGGTAAGAGGGAAATTGATAGAATCAAAGTTTATAAGATTATAAATTATGTGTGGGGGAGATGGCACAGGGAAGCACATGGACTTGTACATCCATACTAGAATATTAGACTTAGAGGTATACTAACAACATTAAATTATTTTAAAACAAAAAATATTACTTGGATAGTATTTTAATTCCATTATTTAACTTTTACCTTTAGAAATAACATGGGCTGAAAATATGAATAAGTTCAAAAAGGGATTATAAATAAAGAGATTTTTGAATGTGCCTTCATCCCTCATCTTAAGGCTGAATTAGTGGAAGACAACCATATCCTACCTCAAAATATGCCTTGCCACCACTGTCAGATATAGTAGCTTGGATGAACGGTTAAGGTAGTTAAATTCAATCAATTTTGTTTTGAATGTTTGGCCTTTAGAATAGGAGGTTTTAAGCTGACAAAATTAGCAGATATTTCCTATGTCCTTGGAGACACAGCAAGACTGCATTTCCCTTTTAATTAAGTATAGGCATAAAACCAAATTTTAGCCAGTGAAATGTAAATGAAATGGATGCATTTGCTATTTTCGTATTAAGGTTTTGAAAAACAGGAATGCTCTTTCCCAGTTTTTTCTCTTTACACCATTTGTATATTGATGACAACAAGATTTTTAGGAAATGGCAGAATCACACGTAGGAGCTTGAACTAGTCCACTTTTTTTTTGCGGTACGCGGACCTCTGACTGTTATGGCCTCTCCCGTTGCGGAGCACAGGCTCCAGACGCGCAGGCACAGCGACCATGGCTCACAGGCCTAGCTGCTCTGCAGCATGTGGGATCTTCCCGGACTGGGGCATGAACCCGTGTCCCCTGTATCGGCAGGCGGACTCTCAACCACTGCGCCACCAGGGAAGTCCGAACTAGTCCACTTTTGATCAGATTTTAGAATACCAAACTAAAGATCTAACATAATTTAAGAACTCTGTTTTTGTTTATCCTAATTCCTAAGATTATATTGTATATTTCTAGAATAGTGTCATATTGTAAATGCGCGATGGATTTATGAATGAGAAAGACAACTTCTCTTGTCTCTTGTGCAGTGTTCTGTACAGATTCACTGTGAAATGAAGTTGAGTAAATGTTGGATTACTGTCCTTAATCTTGCCTTTTTTCAACCAGCCAGAGTGCTGGTTTTAGAAACAGTGTGCTCATTTATTAAGAAGACAAGAATGTAGAATAGACCTAAAACAAAGGAAAACTCTTTCTGAGGCATTATGGGTCTTAACAATGTAAACAGTTGTATCCTCCAAAAGGCATGGTAATCTGAAATAGAGTTCACCTGAGAGTTCACCTACTCAGAAGGCCTGATCGGAGTATAAAGAGAATGCCTCAGAAATTCTAAAATATGCAGTTGGAATGTAGTGCAGAGGGAAATTCCCCATGTTTGGATAGCTGGCAGCTCAAATGAAAAGCACAAAGGTTCCAGTAGAATCTCACAATGACCAGATCCCAATCCCTGCTGAAAGGAAATCCTGTTCACTTCAAATGTTTGAAGCAAGTAATAAAGTGAATCAAACTAGAACAACAACAAAGCTCATCTCCACCTCAGCTGCAAATCATATTAACTCAGCCTCCCATTCTATAAACGTGACAAAAAAACAGGCATGACCCTTTTGAGAGGCAACTATTATTTTTACACCTACTGTTCTTTTATAGAAAATATGCAGCATACAGTAAGAAATTATAAAGACATGCAAAGGAGCAGAAAAGTTTGATCCAGACAGGAAATAGTCAATAGAAGCAAACTCAGATTGCCCAGGTGTTGAAGTTATCAGAGGTGGATAACTATGATAAAAATGCTGAAGGAGCTAATAAAAAGAGTGGAAAACATTCATGAAAAGGAGAATTTCAGCAGACATGTAGATTTTGAAAAACAAAAAAGAAAATTCTAGAATTGAATATAATATGACTACACAGAGGAAAGGATTGATAAACTTGAAGACAGGGCAATTGAAAGTATAAAAACTGGAAATCAGAAAAAAATAAAAAGAATTGACTATCTGAGTTTTGAAGACAAAATTGAATGGTCTTAGTCTTATAATTGTGTTTCAGAAGAAGAGGATAGAATGGTATTGAAGAAATGTTTGAAAGATATTGACTGAGATCTTGTGCAGAATTGATGGAAATTAACAGAAAATCAACAAAATCAAAAGTGAGGTGTTGGAAATTATAAAATTGATAAACACCTAGCAAGACTAATACATTGTGTTGAATAGTATTCCCCCAAAAGTCATGTCCATCCAGAAATTCAGAATGTGACCTTATTTGGAAATAGGACATTTGCAGATGTAATTAGTTGTGATGAGATCATGCTAGATTAGAATGAGCCCCTAAATCCAGTGACTTGTGTTTTTATAAGAAGACTGCATAGAAACAAAGAAACAGAAAAGAAGGCCAAATGAAGACAGAGGCAGAGATTAGAGTTATGCAGCCTCAAACAAAGAATGCCGAAGATTGCCAGTAACCAGAAACTAGGAAGAGGCAAGGAAGGATCCTTCGCTACGGCCTCTAGAGGGAGCCTTGATTTTGGATTTCTATCCTCCAGAAATATGAGAGAATAAATTTCTTTTGTTTCAAGCCACCCTCTTCATGGTGACTTGTCATGACATCCTAGGAGGCTTTAAAAAAAATAAAAAACAGAAAACACATGACTAATATTGGGAATGAAAAGGACATCACTACATAGCCTATTGACATTAAAGATAGGAAGAGCATGTTATGGACAAGTTTATGCCAATAAATTCAACAACTTATGAAATGGACAAAAGCCTCTTGAACCGTAACTTGTCAAAAGTGATGCAAGTAGAAAAAGAAAATCTAAAAAAAGCTCCACATTTATTAAAATTTTGAATTTATAATTACATATCTTTCCCAAAAGAAACTCTAGGCCTTGATTATTTCACTGTTGAATTCTGTCAAATATTTAAGTTAAAAATAATATTAAGTTCACAAATTCTTTCAAGAAATAGAGAGTTTTTCAACTTGTTTTATGAAGCCAGCATAACCCTGATAAAAAAACTTGACAAATATGAGAAAAGAAAAAGATTACTATCTCTCATGAATACAGATGTTAAGAATACTTAATGAAATAGTAGGAAATAGAACTTAGCAATGAAAAAAAAAGATAGCATGACTAAGTGGGGTTTATTCCAGCAATATAATTTGCCACATTAACATAAAGGAGAAAAACAGACACAAAAAATGGACAAAATTGAACATTCTTATTAAAATTTTCCAGCAAACTAGAAATAGAATTCCACCACTTGATAAAGTACATCTATGAAAATCTAACAGCTGATAACATAATTAATGGTTTAATATTAAATCCTTTTCACTTAGGATTGGAAAGAAGGCAATCTTCTTTTTTTTTTTTTCTTTTGCGGTATGCGGGCCTCTCACTGTTGTGGCCTCTCCCGTTGCGGAGCACAGGCTCCGGACTCGCAGGCTCAGCAGCCATGGCTCACAGACCCAGCTTCTCCACGGCATGTGGGATCTTCCCGGACCAGGGCGCAAACCCGTGTCCCCTGCATCGGCAGGTGGACTCTCAACCACTGCACCACCAGGGAAGCCCAAGAAGGCAATCTTGGCATTGCAATAGAAGCCCTAGTTAATACAAAAAGGCAAGAAAATGATTAAGAGACAAGGAAAAATGGTTGTATGTTTACAAAATCCTATGTAATTTTCAAAACTAATTTTGGACTAATAGGTGAATTTAGAAAGGTCACAGGTTAGAAGTTCAATAATAATGATAAACTGCAGTTCTATATTAACAATGAACACTTGAAAATTAAAAGAATGCTATCTACAATAGCATAAAAGTCACATACCTCAGAATAAATCTAATGATCAATGTATAAGACCTTTACACTGAATACTACAAAAGTTGCTGTGAAGAATTTTAAAATCCCGAAACATTTTTGCCATGTTCATATATCAGAAGACTCAATATAGTTAAGATGCCCACTCTCTATTTGTTGATCTGTGGGTTTAATGTAACCCCTAACAAACTTCCAGGAGGATATGTTGAAGAAATTGACAAGCTGATTGTAAAATTTAGAAATTCACAGCATCTAGAATAGTCAAAGCAGTCTTGAAAAGATTGCACACTATCTGATTTGAAGATGTATCATAATATTAAGACAATGTAGTTATTGACATAAAGATAGATAAATACACCAGTGGAATGGGATTGAGTCCTAAAATAGGCCGCACATACATAGTCAATTTATTTTCAGCCAGGGTCCAAGAAAATTCAATGAGAAAAAGTCTTCAACAGCTGATGCTCTTACACCAGAATATCCAAACGATGAGCTGCAACATTTATCTCAGTCCTGTACAGACATGCTGAGGTTCATCACAGCCCTACAAGAAAGATCCCAAACCATATAGCTTCTAGATGAAAACCTGGGAGGATATCTTTGTGACATCAGGGGAGACAAAACTTTCTTAGAAACACCAAAGAAAATGATATTAAGGACTTTTTCAAAATTTCAGATTTCTGTTTATCAAAAGATATCCCTAAGAATCTGAATAGGCAAACCACAGACTGGGTGAATATATTCACAGTATGTATATTTTTTAAAGAAGTTGTATGCAGAATATATAAAGAACATCAACAAATCAAAAATAAAAAGTCCATGTTCAATTAAGTGTGCAAAGGACAGGTATTTCACAAAATAAAATACATGAATAGACTTGAAAAGGATGTACAACATCAGAGTAATGAAAATAAATGCCACAACCACTACATATCCACTAGTATGGTTATAATAAAAGACTGACAACACCAAATGTTGATAAGACTGAGAAACTGGACCTTTTGTCTTGCTGATAAACCAGTTTGGAGGATGGTTTGGTAGTTTCTTCTAAAGTTAAACTTACATTTACCCAGTGACCCTGAAAAATCCATTCATAGGAATTTACTTAAGAGAAATAAAAACATGTTCACAAAAAGACTAATAAGAAGGCTTCCATGGTGGCGCAGTGCTTGAAAGTCTGCCTGCCGATGCAGGGGACGCGGGTTCGTGCCCTGGTCCAGGAAGATCCCACGTGCCACGGAGCGGCTGGGCCCATGAGCCATGGCCGCTGAGGCTGCGCATCCGGAGCCTGTGCTCTGCGATGGGAGAGGCCACAACAGTGAGAGGCCTACGTACCGCCAAAAAAAAAAAAAAAAAATCTTTCCAGCAATCTTAATAATAGTTTGAGTGTGGCAATAACCTTAGTGACTATCAATATGAAAATGGATAAACAAGTTGAGGTGTATTTATGCAATGGCTTACTGCGTGGCAGTAAAAAGAAAGAAGCTACAGATATGCACAACAACGTGGATGAATCAGAAAAGCATTGTATTGAGAAAAAGAAGTCACACACACACACACAAATATATAAATATAATTCTATTTATTTGAAGCACGAGAGCAGGCAAAAACTATGGTGATAGAAGTCAGAAAGTGATCCTTATGGGAAAGATTTACTGGAAGGGGGCATAAGAGATTGTCATGGGCAGAGTTACATCCCTCCAAAATTTATATGTTGGAAGTTCTAAGTCCTAGCACCCCAGAATATGAATATGTGGAGGATGTCTTTAAGTAGGTGATTAAGTTAAAATAAGGTCATTAGGGTGTGCCTAATCCAATATGACTGGTGTTCTATAAGAAGAAATTGGAACATAGACATATACAGAGGGAAGGCCATAGGATGGCAAAGGAGGAAGACGGCCATCCACAAGCCAAGGAGAGGTCTTAGGAGAAACCAACCCTACCAACACCTTGATCTCATATTTCTCACGTCCAAGACTATGAAAAAATAAATTTGTTTAAGCCACCTAGTCTGTGGTACTTTGTTATGGCAGTCCTAGCAAACTAATATGATAATTTTACTGGGGATGATGCAGACATTCTCCATCTTGAAGTAGATGTGTGTGATAGGTGTATACAGTTTTCAGTTCATTATACTGAACACTTAAGATCTACATGCCTTTATTTTATTTTAATTAAGAAAAGATAAAAGAAGAAAATAGAAAAACAAATAAGACAATTAGCTGATGCTTTGGGGAGAAGTCAGTAAAATAGATAAAATTTTAGCTAACCTTCTTTAAAATAAAGCACAAATGTACAAAATGAGAACTATTAAGGAGAAATAGTTGAAAAAGCAAAAATTTTAAGTAATGAGAATACATAATATAGAAATAAATTTTATATTTTCAACAGTTCTCAAAAATATATAATTTATCAAAATTGATCTATTTTGAAATAGAAAATTTAAACCAACCAATTTCCGTATAATAGAGAACCTCAACATTATGTGTAATTTTTTTGGTAGAAAAATAAAATAACCAAAATTTTGTATGAGGTATAACATAGAGACATACACTCCTGTATTAGTTTGCTAGGGCTTCCATAACAAAATACCACAGATTAGGTGGCTTGAACAGCGAATTATTTTCCTAACGATTCTGGAGGCTAGAAGTCCATGATCAAAGTGTCAGCAGGTTTGGTTTCTTCTGAGTTCTGTCCTTGGCTTCCAGTTAGTTGCCTTCTTGCTGTGTCTTCACACACGTTCTCTATGCATTCACATCAGTGGTGTCTCTTAGTGTGTCCAAATTTCCTTATAAGGAAACCAGTCAGATAGATTAGGGCCCAAACTAACAGCCTCATTTTAATTAAATCACCTCTTGGAAGGACCTATATCCCCAAACAGTCATGTTCTGAGGAGCTGGGGATTAGGATTTCATATGAATTTTGAGGATACAGAATTCAGCTCATAACACATGATTCTTTGGACCCCTGAAAATCATGTTCTCATAGGCAAAATACATTCATCCCCATCACAACTGCCGAAAGTCTTAACCATTCCATCATCAACTCTAAGTCCCAAGTCTTATCTAAATATCATCTAAATCAGGTGGGCAAGAGTCAAAGTATGATTCATCCTGAGGCAAAATTCTTATCCAGCTGTGAACCTGTGAAATCAGATAAGATCTGCTTCCAAAATGCAGTGCTGAAACAGACATAGGATAGACATTTCTATTCCAAAAGGGAGAAATCAGAAGACAGGAGTCATTGGTTCCAAGGGAGTTGAAAACCTAGCAGGGAACATTCCATTAGATTTTTAAGACTAGAGAATAATTTTTTTGTCTCAATGCTCTGTCTTCCAGGCCCACTGGGAAGGTAGTCCAGCCTGAGGCCTTAGGTGTCAGCCCTGCCCTTACAACCCTGGGCAGCAGTCTGACCTACTGAAACCCTGGAGGTGGCTCTGCCATTTGTAATCAAAGAGGAAGCAGCCTTGGCACCTGGACCTGTACCCTATGATCCTGTGGTGGCAGTGGCAGCCCTGTACTGATCTCTGAGTTACCTTCAGAGCCATTCTTCCCTTTACTTGAAGGATAAAACATGTTCCAATTCTGTAGTATCCCAGAAGTCTGATAGCCTGCCTTCATTTTGTCTCATCTCTGTCCCCCTTAGTCCAAGCTAGCAGTGTTTCTGGGTGTAACCCCATCTCTATTCCTGACTTCTGCTGAGACAGCTAATTGGATCCATGAATAACACTGGTGCTGTTAGTCCATTTAGGCTGCTACAGAAATACCACAGGGTGGTTTATAAATAACACACATTATTTCTCACAGTTCTGGAGGCTGGGACATACAAAATCAAAGTGCCAGCAGTTTGGGTGTCTGGTGAGGACCATTTTCCTGATTAATAATTGACTGTCTTTTTGCTGTGTCCTCACGTGGCAGAAGGGGGAAGGGAGCTCTCTGGGTTTTCTTTTTTACGACACCAATCCCATTATGAAGGCTCCACCCTCATCACCTAATCACCTCCCAAAGGCCCTAACTCCAAATACCATCATGTTGGGGATTCAGCATATAAATTTTGGGTGACACAAACACTCTATAGCACACCTGTAATCTCTTTCTCAAATGACTGTTCAGCCATACCCTTAATGTTCTCTCAAAACATGCTTGGTTTTTTTTTTTTTGTTTTTGCAATATGGATGAGCTGAGGATATTCAAAATGATCAAGTTCTGGTTACTTTTTGCTTATCATCTTCAATTTATCTCTCTCCTCTCACATTTTACCATAAGCCGTAAGGAGGAACCAGCCCATTTCAATACTCTGAGTGGAAATCTCCTCAGTTAAATATCCAAGTTCATCCCTTACGAATTCTACTGTCCACAAACACTAGAAAACAGTTTAGCCAAGATATTTGTCACTTTATAACAAGAAACATCTTTCCTCTTCAGTATAATAACATTCCTTATTTCCATTAGAGGTCTCCTCAGAAATACCTTATATATATATATATATATATATATATGTATACACATACATACATTTAATTTTGGCTGCATTGGGTCTTCGTTGCTGCGTGCGGGCTTTTTCTAGCTGCAGCGAGCGGGGGCTACTCTTCATTGCAGTGCACTGTCTTCTCATTGCAGTGGCTTCTCTTGTTATGGAGCACAGGCTCTAGGCTCACGGGCTTCAGTAGTTGTGGCATGCGGGCTCAGTAGTTGTGGTGCATGGGCTTAGTTGCTCCATGGCATGTGGGATCTTCCCAGCCAGGGCTCGAACCCATGTCCCCCACATTGGCAGGCGGATTCTTAACCACTGCACCACCAGGGAAGTCCTTAGAAATACCTTTAATGTCCATATTTCTATCAGTAGTCCTTTCAAAGCAATCTAGGCATTTTCTAACAAGAATCTCAAACCTCGTCAAGCTTCCACTCATTAATTAGTTCTGAAGCCACTTTTTGTTTAGATATTTGTTGTAGAAATACTCCACTTCTTGGTACTAAAATCTGTATTAGTTTGTTAGGGCTGACATAACAAATACCACAGACTGAGATCATCCAAAGTATCTTTGACCACAATGGGGTGATATTAGAAATTAATAGCAGATGGAAAATGAAAATTTGCAAACTGGTGGAAATTAAGCAGCATAATTCTAAAAAAAAATGGGTCTACAAAGAAGTCAACAGGGGAAATTAGAAAACACATAGAGATACATTTTTTTAAAAATTATGGGGCCCAGAAAAAGAAGTGCTAACAGAAATTTATACCTGTGTTTATATTATAAAATGTAATAAAGTACTCTATTAAAACAAGTCAACAATCTAACTTTACAATGTAAAGACTAGAAAAAAACTAAATCCAAAAGTAGCAAAATAAAGGAAATAAGATTTAAGCAGAGCTTAACAAAATAGAGACTAGAAAACCAATAGAGAAAATCAATAAAACAGTTCTTTGGAAAGATCAAAACAAAATTGACAGATCTTTGTCCTGATGGACTGAGAAAAAAACGGAAAAGATTAAAATTACTAAAAGCAGAAATGGGGATATTACTATTGATTCAGAAACAAAAAGGATTATAAGAGAGTACTATGGGCAATTGTATGCCAACAAATTGGATAACCTAAATGAAATGGACAAATGAACTTATCCATAAAACAGAAATAGAGTCACAGATGTAGAAAACAAACTTATGGTTACAAGAAAGTAAGGAGGTGTAGGGATAAATTGGAAGATTGGGATTGACATATACACACCACTATATATAAAATAGATAACTAATAAGGACCTATTTTATAGCACAGGGAACTCTACTCAATAATCTGTAATGGCCTATATGGGAAAAGAATCTAAAAAAGAGTGGATATATGTATATGTATAACTGATTCAGTTTTTTGTACACCTGAAGTTAACACAGAATTGTAAATCAACTATGTTCCAATAATTTTTTTTTAAAAAAAGAAATGGACAAATTCATAGAAACAAAAAACCTACCGAGACTAAATTATGAAGAAACAGAAAATCTGGATAGACCTAAAAGTAATAAGTAGATTGAATCAGTAATCAAAAATCTCCCAACAAGGGGCTTCCCTGGTGGCACAGTGGTTGAGAGTCTGCCTGCCGATGCAGGGGACGCGGGTTAGTGCCCCGGTCCGGGAGGATCCCACATGCCGCGGAACAGCTAGGCCTGTGAGCCATGGCAGCTGAGCCTGCGAGTCCGGAGCCTGTGCTCCGCAACGGGAGAGGCCACAGCGGTGAGAGGCCCGCGTACCGCAAAAAAAAAAAAAAAAAAAAAAAATCTCCCAACAAAGGAAAAGCCCTGGACCTGATGGCTTCACTGGTGAATTCATCAAACACTTACAGAACTAACAGCAATTCTTCTCAGTCTTATTTAAAAAATTAAATAGAAGACTATACTTCCTAACTTATTCTATGAGGCCAGCATTCCCCTTATATCAAAGAAAGACAGACACTACAAGAAAACTATGGGCCAATATCCCTTATGAACATTGATACAGAAATCCTCAACAAAATACCAGGAAACAGAATTTGGCAGCATATTTAAAGGATTAGACACCATGACCAAATGGAATTTATTACTGGAAAGCAAGGATGTTCAACATATGAAAACTGATCAGTGTAATATACAATATCAACAGGCTGAAAGGGAAAAAGCCCGCATGAATATCTCATTTGATTCAGGAAAATCATTTGACAAAATTCAACCCCCCCTTTTTTTTTAAAGATTTTTTTGATATGGACCATTTTTAAAGTCTTTATTGAATTTGTTACAATATTGCTTCTGTTTTATATTTTGGGTTTTTTGTTTTGTTTCTTTGGCCTCAAGGCATGTGGGATCTTAGATCCCCAACCAGGGATCAAACCCACACCCACTGCATTGGAAAGAGAAATATTAACCACTGGACTGCCAGGGAAGTCCCTCAACACCCTTTCGTGATAAAACCACTCAGCAAACTAGGAGTAGACGGAATCTACCTTAACATAATAAAAGCCGTTTATGAAAAACTCACAGTGAACATTATACTCATTGGTGAAAGACTACAAGCATTTCCTCTAAGGTCAGGAACAAGGCAAGGATGCCCTCTTAACACATCTATTCAAAATAGTACTGGAAGTTCTAGCAGAGTAATTAGGCAAGATAAAAAATAAAAGGTATCCAAATTGGAAAGGAGAAAGTAAAATTATTGCTTTGAATATTACGTGATCTAATGTATAGAAAACCCTAAACATTCCACAAAAACTCAGAACTAATAATTTAGCAAAGGAACAGAGCGCAAACCAACACCTAAGAACCAGTTGCATTTCTAAACACTAACAATGAACAATCTGTAAAGGATACTACAAAAGCAATTCCATTTGAAATTGCATTAAAGAAATACTTAGTAAATAACGTAGTCAAAAAGATGAAAGAGTTGTACACTGAAAACTACAAAACATTGCTGAAAGAAATAAAGGAGACATCAATAAATGGAAACACATCCTATATCCATGGATTGGAAGACTTACTATGCTAAATTGTTGATACCACCCAAAGTGTTCTACAGATTCAGTGTAATCCCTAGCAAAACACCAATGACTTTTTTCTTTTTCTTTCTTTTTTTTTTTTTTAGAAATAGAAAACCCGATCCTAAAACTTATATGAAATCTCAAGGGACCCTGAAGAGCCAAAACAATCCTTAAAAATAAGAACAAAGTCGAAGTCAGAGATTTCAAAGCTTACAAAGTGACAATAATCCAAAACAGTGCTGTGTTGGCATAAGGACAGACTTACAGACCAATAGAACAGAAGAGAGAGCCCAGAAATAAATCCTTATATATATGGTCAAATGATTTTTGACAGGGTGCTAAGACCATTCAATGGGGAAATGTCAGTCTTTTCAATGAATGGTGCTGGGAATACTGGATATCCCTATATTAAAGAAAAACGTTGGACCCTTAACTAACACCATATCAAAAAATTACAATGTATCAAGAACCTAAATGTAAGACCTAAAACATAAAATTCTTAGAAGAAAACAGGACAAAACCTTCACAGCATTGGATTTGGCAATGATTTCTGGAATGTGACAGCAAAGGCACAGCTATCAAAAGAAAAAACAGACCAGTTGGGTTTCTTAAATTTTTTTTCAAAAAAATGATGCATTATAAGACACTACCAACAGAGTAAAAAGACAGCACACATAATATTAGAAAATACTTGCAGGTCATATATCTGATAAGGCGTTAATATCCAGAATATGTAGAGAACTCCTAAAACTCAACAACAAAAACCAATAACTCAATTCAAAAATGGGTAAAGGACGTGAATAAACATTTCTCAAAAGAAGAAATATGATATTTTCAATAAACAATGAAAAAATGCTCAACACCACTAATCATTAGGGAAATTTAAGTGAGATACCACCTCAGACCTATTACAATGGCTACTAACAAAAAACAGAAAACGTGCTGGGACTTCCCTGGCAGTCCAGTGGTTAAGACTCCACACTGCACGACCAAAAAAAAAAAAAAAAGAAAGAAAGAAAACAAAAAGTGCTGATAAGGCTGTGGAGAATTTGGGACCCGTGTCATAGCATGACCCATTACTTCATCTCTTTCCTTTATTTTTTGGCCAAATAATATTGCATTGTATAGATATAACACATTTGTTTATCCATTTATCACTTGATGGAAATCTATGTTTCCATGTTGGAACTATTATAAATAATGCTGCTATGAACATTTGAATACAACTTTTTTGTGGATGTATGTTTTCTTTGTTCGGGTGTACAACTAAGGTATGCTGGTTTATGTGGTAAGCATGTTTAATATATTTAAGGCCTTCCAAAAATTTTTTTCAAAGTAGCTACATTATTTTACAATCCTACTAACAATAAACTAGGATCTTAATTTTTCCACATCCTCCTCAACACTTGTATTATCTACCTTTTTAAAAAAGTCATTCTAGTGAATGTGAAGTGGTATCCTATTTGCATTTCCCTAATAAGTAGTGATGTATTATATCTTATCATTAGGTTATTGTCCATCTGTATATCCTTTTGGAGAAATGTCTATTTCAATTCTTTGGCCATTTATAGACTGAGTTGTCCTTATTATTGTTGAGCAGTAGAAATCCTTCATATAGTCTAGATACAAGTCCTTTATTAGTTATGTGATTTTTAAATATCTTCACCATTCAGTGTATTATTTTCATTTTCTTAATGGTATTCTTCAATGCACAAAGTCTTTAATTTTTATGAAGTCCATTTTATCTATTTTTTATCTTTTGTCACTTATGCTTTTGGTATCATTTGTAAGGAATCAATGCCTTACCCAGTTACAGAGATTGATTTCTAAATTTTCTTCCAAGAATTTTGTAATTTTAGCTCTTAAATTTTATCATGCAAAATTAATAATTGTTTTGTATATGATGTGAAGTACAGGTTCAAATTCATTCCTTTGCATGTGAATATCCAGTTGTCTAAGCACCATTTGTTGAAAAGACTACTCTTTCCTAATCGGGTGGTCATGGCTTCCCCATTGAAAATAAGTTTATGATACATGTATGGGTTTATTTCTCTACTTTTAATTCTATTCCCAGTGAGATAGATAGATGACAGATAGATAGATAGATAGATAGATGATAGATAGATAGATAGATAGATAGATAGATAGATAGATAGATAGATAATCCCCATATGGTACAAGAAAGTACCATACTTTCTTGAATACTGTAGCTTTGTAGTAAGCTTTAAAATTCAGAAGTGTGAGTCTTCCAACTATGTTCTTTATTTTAAAGATTGTTTTGACTATTCTGAGTCCCTTGCATTTACTTATGAATTTTAGAATCAGATTGTGAATTTATGCTAACAAACAGTTGGGATTTTGATAAGGACTCTGTTGAATCTGTGTATCAATTTCAGGAGCACTGCCGCATTAACAATCCATGAGCATAAGATACATTTCCATTTATTTAGGTTTTGTTTCATTCCCTTGAGCAATGTTTTGTAGTTTTCTGTGCACAAGTCTTGCACTTGTTTTGTTAAATTTATTCTTAAGTATTTTTGATGCAATTATAAATGGAACTGGTTTTTTAAATTTCATGTTATGCTATTTATTGCTACAGTATAAAAATACAATTGTTTTTATAAATTTATCCTGTAAAGTTGCTGAACTTATTTATTACTTCTGACAGTTTGTGTGCATTCCTTAAGATTTTTTAAAATTGAAGTATAGTTGATTTACAGTACTGTGTGAGTTTCAGTTGTACAGCAAGGTGATTCAATTATATATATAGTTTACAGATTATTTTTCATTATAGGTTATTACAAGATACTGAATATAATTCCCTGTGTTACACAGTAAATCCTTGTTGTTTATCTATTTTATATATAGTTGTTGGTATCTGTTAATCCCATACTCCAAATTAATCCCTCCCTCGCTTTTCTTTCCCCTTTTGTAACATTTCTATGTTTATTTTCTATGTCTGTGAGCCTGCTTCTGTTTTGTATATAGATTCATTTGTATTATATTTTAGATTCCACATGTAAGTGATATAATATTTGTCTTTGTCTGGCTTACTTCACTTGTTATGACACTTTCTAAGTCCATCAGTGTTGCTGCAAATGGCAATGTTTCATTCTTTATTATGCCTGAGTAATAGTCCATTGTAAATAGATAGATACCACATTTTCTTTCTTTCTTTTTTTTTTTTTTTACCGGTATGCGGGACTCTCACTATTGTGGCCTCTCCTGCTGCGGAGCACAGGCTCCGGACGCACAGGCTCAGCAGCCATGGCTCACGGGCCCAGCCGCTCTGCGGCACGTGGGATCTTCCCGGACTGGGGCACGAACCCGTGTCCCCTGCATGCGCAGGCGGACTCTCAACCACTGCGCCACCAGGGAAGCCCACCACATTTTCTTAAGGCACTTATCTGTTGATGGGCACATGGGTTGTTTCCATGTCTTGGCTACTGTAAATAGTGCTGCTATGAACATTGGGGTGCATGTATCTTTTTGAGTTAGAGCTTTTGACTTTTCTGAATACATACCCAAGGGTGGGATTGTTGGGTCATATGGTAGCTCTATTTTTAGTTTTTAATGGAACCTCCATATTGTTTTCCATGGTGGCTGCACCAATTTACTTCCCCACCAACAGTGTAGGAGGGTTACCTTTTCTCCACACCCTCTCCAGCATTTATTATTTGTAAGCATTTTGATTATAGCCATTCTGACAGTTGTGAGGTGATACCTCATTGTGGTTTTTATTTGCATTTCTCTAATAATTAGTGATGTTGAGCATCTTTTCATGTGCCTGTTGGCCATCTGTATATCTTCTTTGGGAAATGTCTATCTGGGTCTTCTGCCTATTTTTAGATTGGGTTGTTTGTTTTTTCAGTATTGAGTTACCTGACCTGTTTGTATATTTTCGATATTAATCCCTTATTGGTCACATCATTTGCAGATATTTTCTCCCATTCTGTAGGTTGTCTTTTCATTTTGTTGATGAGTTTCTTTTCTGTGCAAAAGTTTTTAAGTTTAATTAGGTCCCATTTGTTTATTTTTGTTCTTATTTCTTTTGCCTTGGGAAACTGATCTAGGAAAATATTGCCACAATTTATGTCAGAGAATGTTTTGCCTATGTTCTCTTCTAGGAGTTTTATGCAGTCACGTCCTGTATTTAGGCTTTTAAACAATTTTGTTTATTTTTGTATATGGTGTGAGGGAGTGTTCTAATTATGACTGATTTAAATGTAGCTGTCCAGCTTTCCCAACACCACTTGTTAAAGAGTCTGTTCTTTCTCTACTGTAGATAATTGCATCCTTTGTCATAGATTAATTGACTGTAAGTGTGTGGGTTTATATCTGGGATTTCTAATCTGTTCCATTGATCACTTGTCTGCTTTTGTGCCAATACAAAGCTGTTTTGATTACTGTAGCTTTGTCATATAGACTGAAGTCCAGAAGGGTTATGCCTCTAGCTTTGTTCTTTTCCCTCAGGATTGCTTTGGCAATGCTGGGTCTTTTGTGGTTCCATATAAATTATGATTATTTGTTCTATGGTCCAGCCAGTGTGGAAAATAGTAGGGAGGTTTCTCCAGAAACTAAAAATAGAACTACCATATGACCAAGCAATTCTACTCCTGGGTATGTAACCAAAAAATCCAAAAACAGTAATTCAAAAAACATACATGTACCCCAGTGTTCATAGAAGCATTATTTACAATTGCTAAGTCATGGAAACAACCTAAGTGTTCATCAACAGATGTATGGATGAAGAAGATGTAGCATATATATTCAATGGAATACTACTCAGCCATAGAAAAGAACAAAATTTTGCCCTTTGCAGCAACATGGATGAACTTGGAGAGCCTCATGCTAAATGAAATGTCAGACACAGAAACATAAATACTCTATGATATTGCTTATATGTGGAATCTAAAAAATACAACAAACTAGTAAATATAACATAAAAGAAGCAGACTCAGAGATACAGAGAACGAATAGTGGATACCAGTCATGGGGTAGGGGCAATATAGGGTTAGGGGAATGGGAGATACAAATTATTGGGTGTAAGATAGGCTCAAGGATGTATTGTACAACACAGGGACTATAGCCAGTATTTTGTAGTAACTGTAAATGAAAGTAACCTTTAAAAGTTGTGTTTAAAAAGATTATTTATTCTAGTTCTGTGAAAAATGTCATGGGTATTTTGATAGCGGCTGCATTAAATCTGTAGATTGCTTTGAGTAGTATGGTCATTTTTACCTATAGGATGTTGACAGCCACAGAGCAAAGAGAAGGTTCTATCCCTCATCCAGCACATGCTCAGAATACCACAACACAAATTCCGCCCTCTATCAAGGGGATAATGGGCAGAACACTCTGAGGAAAGATGCAGCTGGCACCCATACCAAAACAAGCCTTCACACAAAAAAGTATTGGACTCACACACTCCACACAGGCACACTCCCACATAAAAACACTCTGTCAAGACCACACTAGATAACCATTTTTCCTAATTCATAGAGAAAGAGAAACTTCTGTAAAATGAAAATGCAGAGGAACTACTCTCAATTAAAAGGACAAGACAAATTCCCTGAAAGAAGAAATGATTAAAGAAACCTCACCAGTGTACTAGACCCCAAGTTCAAAAAGGAGGTAATAAAGATGCTAAAGAAATTAAGAAAAATCGTCGATAGAAATACAGATCACAGTAACAAGGAACTAGAAACTATAAAGATGAACCAATCAAAATTACTCCATTCAATTGCTGAGAAAAAAACAATCTAGAAGCAATGAATAGCAGACTAAATGGTGAAAAGAATGAAAAAGTTATCTTGAAGATAAAATAATGGAAATCACCCAATCAGAATAGCAGCCAGAAAGACAAATTATAAAATAAAGAGAGCAACATACAATATCTATGGGATAATGTAATGTGTGCCAACCTATGAATAATAGCGGTTCCAGAAAGTGAAGAGAGAGAAAACGAGATCAAAAATGTATTTAAAGAAATTATGGCTGAAAACTTCCCAACCTAAAGGGTAAAACAGATATCCACAGATACTCATGTACAGGAAACACAGAGGGTCCCAACAAGATGAACCCAAGACATATCGTAATCAAAATGGCAAAATTTAAAGGTGAAGAAGGACAGATTGTTCAGGATGGCAGAGTAGAAGGATATGCTCTTACTCCCTCTTGCGAGAGCACCGGAGTCATAGCTAACTGCTGAACACTTATCGACAGGAGGACACTGGAACTCACCAAAAAGATACTCCACATCCAAAGACAAAGGAGAAGCCACAATGAGATGGTAGGAGGGGCGCAATCACAATAAAATCAAATCCCATAACTTCTGGGCGGGTGAGTCACAAACTGGAGAATACTTATACAACAGAAGTCCACCCACTGGAATGAAGGTTCTGAGCCCCACATCAGGCTTCCCAACCTGGGGGTGCGGCAACGGGAGGAGGAACTCCTAGGGAATCAGACTTTGAAGGCTAGCAGAATTTGATTACAGGACTTTGACAGGACTGGGGGAAACAGAGACACCACTATTGGAGGGAACACACAAAGTAGTGTGTGCATCAGGACCCAGGGGAAGGAGCAGTGACCCCATAGGAGACTGAACCAGACCTACCTGCTAGTGTTGCAGGATCTCCTGTGGAGGGGGGGGAGGGTGGCTGTGTCTCACCGTGAGGATGACACAGGTAGGAGAAGTTCTGGGAAGTACTCCTTGGTGTGATCCCTCCAAGAGTCCACCTTAGCCACACCAAAGAGCCCTGGTAGGCTCCAGTGTTGGGTCACCTTGGGCCAAACAACCAACAGGGAGGGAACTCAGCGACACCCAGCAACAGACAAGCAGATTAAAGTTTTACTGAGCTCCGCCTGCCAGAGCAACAGCGAGCTCTACCCACCTCCAGTCCCTCCCATAAGGAAACTTGTACAAGCCTCTTAGATAGCCTCATTCACCAGAGGGCAGAGAACAGAAGCAAGAAGAACTACAATCCTGCAGCCTATGGAAAAAAAACACATTCACAAAAAGACAAGATGAAAAGGCAGAGGGCTATGTATCAGATGAAGGAATAAGATAAACCCCCAGAGAAACAACTAAATGAAGTGGAGATAGGCAACCTTCCAGAAAAAGAATTCAGAATAATGATAGTGAAGATGATCCAGGACCTTGGAAAAAGAATGGAGGCAAAGATCAAGAAGATGCAAGAAATGTTTAACAAAGAACTAGAAGAATTGAAGAACAAACAGAGATGAACAATACAATAACTGAAATAAAAAATACACTAGAAGGAATCAATAGCAGAATAACTGAGGCAGAAGAACCGATAAGTGACCTGGAAGATGGAATGGTGGAATTCACTGCTGTAGAACAGAAAAAAGAATGAAAAGAAATGAAGACAGCCTAAGAGAAATTTAGGACAACATTAAGTGCAACAATATTCGCAACATAGGGATCCCAGAAGGAGAAGAGAGAGAGAAAGGACCCAAGAAAATATTTGAAGAGATTATAGTCAAAAATTTCCCTAATATGGAAAAGGAAATAGCCACCAAAGTCCAGAAAATGCAGAGAGTCCCATACAGGATAAACACAAGGAGAAACACACCAAGACACATAGTAATCAAATTGGCAAAAATTAAAGACAAAGAAAAATTATTGAAAGCAGCAAGGGAAAAATGACAAATAACATACAAGGGAACTCCCATAAGGTGAACAGTTGATTTCTCAGCAGAAACACTACAAGCCACAAGGGAATGGCATGATATATTTGAACTGATGAAAGAGAAGAACCTGCAACCAAGATTACTTTACCTCACAAGGATCTCATTCAGATTCGACGGAGAAATCAAAAGCTTTACAGACAAACAAAAGCTAAGAGAATTCAGCACCACAAAACCAGCTCTACAAAAAATGCTAAAGGGAATTCTGTAAGTGGGAAACACAAGAGAAGAAAAGGACCTACAAAAACAAATCCATAACAAGAGAATGGTAATAGAAACATACATATCGATAATTACCTTAAATGTGAATGGATTAAACCAACCAAAAGACACAGGCTTACTGAATGGATATAAAAACAAGACCCATATATATCCTGTCTATAAGAGACCCACTTCAGACCTAGGGACACATACAGTCTGAAAGTGAGGGGATGGAAAAAGATATTCCATGCAAATGTGAATCAAAAGAAAGCTGGAGTAGCAATAATCATATCAGATAAAATAGACTTTAAAATAAAGACTATTACAAGAGACAAAGAAGGACACTACATAATGATGAGGGGATCAATCCAAGAAGAAGAAAAAACAATTGTAAATGTTTATGCACCCAACATAGGAGCACCTCAATACATATGGCAACTGCTAACAGCTATAAAAGAGGAAATCGACAGTAACACAATAATACTGGGGAACTTCAACAACTCAGTTACACCATTGGGCAGATCATCCAAACAGAAAATTAATAAGGAAACACAAGCTTTAAATGACACAGTAAGATAGATTTAATTGATATTTATGGGACATTCCATCCAAAAACAGCAGATTACACTTTCTTCTCAAGTGCGCATGGAACATTCTCCAGGATATATCACATCTTGGGTCACAAATGAAGCCTCAGTAAATTTAAGAAAATTTAAATTATATCAGGTATCTTATTTGACCACAACTCTATCAGATTAGAAATAATTACAGGGGAAAACACGTAAAAAACACAAACACATGGAGGCTAAACAATACGTTACTAAATAACCAAGAGATCACTGAAGAAATCAAAGAGGTAATCAAAAAATACCTGGAGGCAAATGACAATGAAAACACGACAATCCAAAACCTAGGGGATGCAGCCAAAGCAGTTGTAAGAAGGAAATTTGTAGCAATAGAAGCCTACCTCAAGAAACAAGAAAAATCTCACATAAACGACCTAAACTTACACCTAAAGGAACTAGAGAAAGAAGAACAAACCAAACCCAAATTTCGCAGAAGGAAAGAAGTCATAAAGATCAAAGCAGAAATAAATGAATTAGAAACAAAAGAATAACAAAGATCAATAAAACTAAAAGCTGGTTCTCTGAGAAGATAAAGTTCATAAACCATCAGCCAGACTCATCAAGAAAAAGAGGGAGAAGACTCAAATCAATACAATTAGAAATGAAAAGAAGAAGTTACAAGAGACACCACAGAAATACAGAGCATCCTAAGAGACTACTACAAGGAACACTATACCAATAAAATGGACAACCTGGAAAAATGGACAAATTCTTAGAAAGGTATAACCTTCCAAGACTGAGCCAGGAGGAAATAGAAAATATGAACAGACCAATCACAAGTAATGAAATTGAAACTGTGATTAAAAATCTTCCAACAAACAAAAGTCCAGGACCAGATGGCTTCACAGGTGAATTCTGTCAAACATTTAGAGAAGAGCTAACACCCATCCTTCTCAAACTCTTCCAAAAAATTGCAGAAGAAAGAACACTCCCAAACTCATTCTACAAGGCCACCATCACCCTGATACCAAAACCAGACAAAGATACTGCAAAACAAGAAAATTACAGACCAATATCACTCATGAATATAGATGCGAAAATCCTCAACAAAATACTAGCAAACAGAATCCAACAACACATTAAAAGGATCATACACCATAATCAAGTGGAATTTATCCCAGGAATGCAAGGATTCTTCAAAATATGCAAATCAACCAATGTGATATACCATATTAACAAACTGAAGAATACAAATCATATGATCATCTCAATAGATGCAGAAAAATCTTTTGACAGAATTCAACACCATTTATGATAAAAAAAAAACTGTCCAGAAACAGGGCATAGAGGTAACCTATCTCAACATAGTAAAGGCCATATATGACAAACCCACAGCAAACATCATTCTCAATGGTGAAAACCTGAAAGCATTTCCTCTAAGATCAGGAAGACAAGGTTGCCCACTCTCACCACTATTATTCAACATAGTTTTGGAAGCCCTAGCCATGGCAATCAGAGAAGAAAAAGAAATAAAATACAGATTAGAAAAGAAGAGGTAAAACTATCGCTGTTTGCAGAGGTCATGATACTATACATAGAGAATCGTAAATATGCCACCAGAAAGCTAATCAATGAATCTGGTAAAGTTGCAGGATACAAAATTAATGCCCAGAAATCTCTTGCATTCCTATACACTAATGATGAAAAGTCTGAAAGAGAAATTAAGGAAACACTCCTTAATTTACCATTGCAACGTAAGAATAAAATACCTCGGAATAAACCTACCTAGGGTGACAACAGACCTGTATGCAGAAAAATATAAGACACTGATGAAAGAAATTAAAGTTGTTACAAACAGAGGGAGAGCTATACCATGTTCTTGGATTGGAAGAATCAATATTGTGAAAATGACTATACTACCCAAAGCAATCTACAAATTCAGTGCAATTCCTATCAAATTACCAATGGCATTTTTTACAGAATTAGAATAAAAAATCTTGAAATTTGTATGGAGACAAAATAGACCCTGAATATCAAAAGCAGTCTTCAGGGAAAAAATCGGAGGTGGAGGAATCAGACTCCCTGACTTCAGACTATACTAAAAAGCAATAGTAATCAAGACAATATGGTACTGGCACAAAAACAGAAATATAGATCAATGGAACAGGATAGAAAGCCCAGAGATAAACCCATGCACCTATGGTCAACTAATCTATGACAAAGGAGGCAAGGATATACAATGGAGAAAAGACAGTCTCTTCAATATGTGGTGCTGGGAAAACTAGACAGCTACATATAAAAGAATGAAATTAGAACACTCCCTAATACCATACACAAAAATAAACTCAAAATGGATTAGAGGTCTAAATGTAAGACCAGACACTATAAAACTCTTAGAGGAAAACAGGAAGAACACTGTTTGACATAAATCACAGAAAGATCTTTTTTGATCCACCTCCTACAGTAATGGAAATAAAAACAAAAATAAACAAGTGGGACCTAATGAAACTTAAAAGCTCTTGCAAAGCAAATGAAACTACAACCAAAACAAAAAGACAACCCTTAGAATGGGAGAAAATATTTGCAAACGAATCAATAGACAATGGATTAATCTCCAAAATATATAAACGGCTTATGCAGCTCAATATTAAACAAACAACCCAATCCAAAGATGGACAGAAGACCTAAATTAGACATTTCTCCAAAGAAGTCATACAAATGGCCAAGAAGTACGTGAAAACCTGCTCAACACCACTAATTATTAGAGAAATGCAAATCAAAACTACAATGAGGTATCACCTCACACCAGTTAGAATGGGGATCATCAGAAAATCTACAAACAACAGATGCTGGAGAGGTTGTGGAGAAACGGGAACCCTCCTGCACCATTGGTGGGAATGTAAATTGATACAGCTACTGTGGAGAACAATATGGAAATTCCTTAAAAACTAAAAATAGAATTACAGTATGACCCAGCAATCCCACTACTGGGTATATACCCAGAGAAAACCATAATTCAAAAAGACACATGCACCCCAGTGTTCATTGCAGCACTATTTACAATAGCCAGGTCATGGAGGCAACCTAAATGCCCATCAACAGATGAATAGATAAAGAAGATGTGGTACCTATATACAATGGAATATTACTCAGCCATAAAAAGGAACGAAATTGGTCCATTTGTAGAGACGTGGATGAATCTAGAGACTGTCATACAGAGTGAAGTAAGTCAGAAAGAGAAAAATATTGTATATTAACATGTCCCCTGCATTGGCAGGAAGACTCTCAACCACTGCACCACCAGGGAAGCCCCTGAATTCTTGTTTTTAATGTCACTGATTTCTGCACTGATTTTTATTTTTTCTTGTCTTCTGTTTACAATCAATTTAAATTCTTATTCTTTTTCTAGTTTCCTACAGAAGAACCTCACTTTATTGCTTTCAGATATTTCTTAATATATGCACTCAAAGCTCTCAATTTCCTTCTAAGAGTACTACTATAAACTTAACGCTTGCTCTCTCCCTCATCTCCAACAACTCATAGATTAAAAGTTATTCCCAATGTGAGGGTAACTAAGTGTGGAGCATTTGGGAGTTGATTAAGTTACAAGGGCAGGGCCCTCATAAATGAGCTTAGTGCCTTTGTTAAAGAGACCCCACAGAGCTCCCTTTCCCCTTCTGCCATGTGAGCCCACAGCAAAAAGACAGCCATCTGTGAGCTTAGGATTGGGCCCTCACAAGACAGTTAATCTGATGGTAACTTTATCTTGGACTTCCTAGTCTCCAGAACTGTGAGAAATAAATGTTTTTTGTTTATAAGACACTTAATCTGTGGTATTTTGTTATAGCAGCCCAAATGGACTAAGACAACAACTGATTTTTTTGTTTTTTTAAAACATCTTTATTGCACTATAATTGCTTTACAATGTTGTGTTAGTTCCTGCTGTTTAACAAAGTGAATCAGCTGTATGTATACATGTATCCCCATATCCCTTCCCTCTCGTGTCTCCCTCCCACCCTCCCTATCCCACCCCTCTAGGTGGTCACAAAGCACCGAGTTGATCTCCCTGTGCTATGCAGGTGCTTCCCACTAGCTTTCTATTTTACAGTTGGTAGTGTATATATGTCAATGCCACTCTCTCACTTCATCCCAGCTTACCTTCCGCCTCCCTGTGTCCTCAAGTCCATTCTCAACGTCTGCGTCTTCATTGCTGTCCTGCCCCTAGGTTCTTCAGAACCACTTTTTTTTTTAGATTGCATATATATGTGTTAGCATATGGTATTTATTTTTCTCCTTCTGACTTACTTCACTCTGTATGACAGACTGTAGGTCCATCCACCTCACTACAAATAACACTCTTTGACATAAATCACAGCAAGATCCCTTTTGACCCACCTCCTAGAAAACTGGAAATAAAAACAAAAATAAATGGGACCTAATGAAACTTAAAACCTTTCGCACAGCAAAGGAAACCATAAACAAGATGAAAAGACAACCCTCAGAATGGAAGAAAATATTTGCAAATGAAGCAACTGACAAAGGATTAATCTCCAAAATATACCAGCAGCTCATGCAGCACAATATCAGAAAAACAAACAACCCAATGCAAAAATGGGCAGAAGACCTAAATAGACATTTCTCTAAAGAAGATATACAGATTGCCAACAAACACATGAAAAGATACTCAACATCACTAATCATTAGAGAAATGCAAATCAAAATTACAATGAGGTATCACCTCACACCGGTCAGAATGGCTATCATCAAAAAATCTACAAATAGTAAATGCTGGAGAGGGTGTGGAGAAAAGAGAACCCTCTTGCACTGTTGGTGGGAATGTAAATTGTTACAGCCACTATGGAGAACAGTATGGAGGTTCCTTAAAAAACTACAAATAGAACTACCATATGACCCAGCAATCCCACTATTGGGCATATACCCTGAGAAAACCAAAATTCAAAAAGTGTCATGTACCAAAATGTTCACTGCAGCGCTATTTACAATAGCCAGGACATGGAAGCAATCTAAGTGTCCATTGACAGATGAATGGATAAAGATGTGTCACATATATACAATGGAATATTACTCAGCCATATAAAGAAATGAAATTAAGACAACTGCTGTTGCTGAATTCCACAAGTTTTGATAAATTATATTTTCACTTAGTTTAAAAAATTTTTAGACTTTTTTTTGAAATTTCTTCTTTGATCCATGTGTTATTTAGAAGTATGTTATCTAATCTCCATATATTTGGGGATTTTATAGCTATCTTCCTGCCAATTGATTTATAGTTTAATTTTATTGTGGTCTGAGAGCATACATTGTATAATTTCTATTCTTGTAAATTTCTCAAGGTTTATTTTATATCTAAGAATGTGGACTATCTTGGTGAATGTTCCATGTGAGCTTGAAAAGAATGAGTACTCTGCTTCTGTTGGTTTACTAGTCTATTGATGTCAATTATATCCAGTTGGTTGATGGTGCTGTTGAGTTCAATTATGTCCATAGTGATTTTCTGCCTGTTGGATCTGTCCATTTCTGATATTCAAGTGTTGATTGAATATATTAGTGGATTCATCCATTTCTCCTTGCTGTTCTGTTACTTTTTGCCTCACGTATTTTGTTGCCTTGTTGCTAGGTGTGTATATGTTTAGATTGTTGTATCTTCTTGGAAAATTGACTCCTCTATCATTATGTAATGCTGCAGTTTATAGCTGATGATTTTCCTTGTTTAGAAACCTGCTCTGTCTGAGGTTGATATAACTGTTACAGCTTTTTTTGATTAGTGTTATCATGATTTATCTTTCTCCTTCTCTTACTTTTCATCTACGTGTGTCCTTAGGTTTAAACTGGGTTTCTCATAGATAACATGTAGGTCTTGATTTTTGTATTTACTCTGATGCCCAAAATCCAGAAGCAGCAAAAGCAAAACTACTAAATCACTAAATTAGAAATTAGTAAGAGTTTATTGTGCATATAGAAACATTTAATGAACTGAGAACTATCAAATTGACAGTGGAGTGAGGCTTAGAGGAATATTGTTAGAAGAAAGCTTATATTGTGAAAATGCAGAAGATGTTTATTCTTAACAATAATTGGTTATAGCATTAAAGTTTTCCTCCTGATAAGGGATTGGTTATAAAGAGTTACTTCTTGCCAATTTTGGAGAACAGCTTAAACCTCATTTATTATTTTCTGAACTATTTACAAGAAGAGGCTCAAGTTAAGTTTCACTTGTTTCACAGAGTAAAATAAATTAAGTGTTGCTTATATAGCTTAATTGGGTTTGTCTACTCAGGAAACTTTCAAGCCTGGTCTTTATTTTATATTTGATTTTAACACCAACAATCTCTATCTTGTAACTGGTATACATAGACCATGGACATTTAAAGCGAATATTGATACAGTTGATTAATATCTACCATATTTGTTACTGTTTTCTATTCATTGCCCTTGACCTTTGTCCACATTTTTATCTTCCACTCTTTTTCTACCCTTTGCAATTTTAATTGAACATTTTATATTACTCCATTTGTCTCCTCTCTTATAATATCAATTATAGTCCTCTTTTTAATTTAATTTTATTTTATTATACATCAGGTTCTTAAATGTCATCCAGTTTATACAGATCAGTGTATACATGTCAATCACAATCACCCAATTCATCACAACACCACTCCCACCCCCTGCCGCTTTCCCCCCTTAGTGTCCATAAGATTGTTCTCTACATCTGTGTCTCAATTTCTGTCCTGCAAACTGGTTCATCGGTACCATGTTTCTAGGTTCCACATACATGCATTAATATATGATATTTGTTTTTCTTTTTCTGACTTACTTCACTCTGTATGACAGACTCCAGATCCATCCATATCTCTACAAATGACCCAATTTTGTTCCTTTTTTATGGCTGAGTAATATTCCATTGTATATATGTACCACATCTTCTTTATCCATTTGTCTGTCGATGGGCATTTAGGTTGCTTCCATGACCTGGCTATTGTAAATAGTGCAGCAATGAACATTGGGGTGCATGTGTCTTTTTGAATTATGGTTTTCTCTGGGTATATACCCAGTAGTGGGATTGCTAGGTCATACAGTAATTCTATTTTTAGTTTTTTTTAAGAAACCTCCATACTGTTCTCCACAGTGGCTGTATCAATTTACATTCCCACCAACCATGCAAGAGGGTTCCCTTTTCTCCACACCCTCTCCAGCATTTGTTGTTTGTAGATTTTCTGATGATCCCCATTCTAACTGGTGTGAGGTGATACCTCATTGTAGTTTTGATTTGCATTTCTCTAATAATTAGTGATGTTGAGCAGATTTTCATGTGCTTCTTGGCCATCTGTATGTCTTCTTTGGAGAAATGTCTATTTAGGTCTTCTGCCCGTTTTTGGATTGGGTTGTTCATTTCTTTAATATTGAGCTGCATGAGCTGTTTATATATTTTGGAGATTGATCCTTTATCCGTTGATTCATTTGCAAATATTTTCTCCCATTTTGAGGGTTGTCTTTTTGTCTTGTTTATGGATTCCTTTGCTGTGCAAAAGGTTTTAAGTTTCATTTCATCCCATTTGTTTACTTTTGTTTTTATATCCATTACTCTAGGAGGTGGATCAAAAAATATCTTTCTGTGATTTATGTCAAAGAGTGTTCCTACTATGTTTTCCTCTAAGAGTTTTATAGTATCCTGTCTTACATTTAGGTTTATAATCCATTTTGAATTTATTTTTGTTTATGGTATTAGGGAGTGTTCTAATTTCATTCTTTTACATGTAGCTGTCCAGTTTTTTCCCAGCAGCACTTATTCAAGAGACTGTCTTTTCTACATTGTATATCCTTGCCTGCTTTGTCATAGATTAGTTGACCATAGGTCCTTGGGTTTATCTCTGGGCTTTCTATCTTGTTCCATTGATCTATGTTTCTGTTTTTGTGCCAGTACCATATTGTCTTGATTACTGTAGCTTTTTAGTATAGTCTGAAGTCAGGGAGTCTGATTCCTTCAGCTCCGTTTTTGTCCCTCAAGACTGTTTTGGCTATTCGGGGTCTTTTGTATCTCCATACAAATTTTAAGATTTTTGTTTCTAGGTCCGTAAAAAAATGCCATTGGTAATTTGATAGGGATTGCATTGAATCTGTAGATTGCTTTGGGTAGTATAGTCATTTTCACAATATTGATTCTTCCAATCCAAGAACATGGTATATCTCCCCATCTGTTGGTATCATCATTAATTTCTTTCATCATTGTGTTATAGTTTTCTGCATACAGGTCTTTTGTCTCCCTAGGTAGGTTTATTCCTAGGTATTTTATTCTTTTTCTTGCAATGGTTAATGGGAGTGTTTCCTTAATTTCTCTTTCAGATTTTTCATCATTAGTGTATAGGAATGCAAGAGATTTCTGGGCATTAGTTTTGTCTCCTGTCAATTTACCAAATTCATTGATTAGCTCTAGTAGTTCCCTGGTGGCATCTTTAGGATTCTCTATGTATAATATCATGTCATCTGCAAGCAGTGACATTTTTATTTCTTCTTTTCCAATTTGTTTTCCTTTTATTTCTTTTTCTTCTCTGATAGCTATGGCTGGGACTTCAAAACTATGTTGAATAATAATGGTGAGAGTGGACATCCTTGCCTTGTTCCTGATCTTAGACGAAATGCTTTCAGTTTTTCACCATTAAGAATGTTGTTTGCTGCGTGTTTGTCATATATGTCCTTTATTATGTTGAGATCGGTTCCCTCTATTCCCACTTTCTGGAGAGTTTTTATCATAAATGTGTGTTGAATTTTGTCAAAAGCTTTTTCTGCATCTACTGAGATGATCATATGGTTTTTATACTTCAATTTGTTAATACAGGATGTCACATTGATTGATTTGTGTATACTGAAGATCCTTGCATTCTTGGGATAAATCCCACTTCATCGTGGTGTATGATCCTTTTCATGTGTTGTTGGATTCTGTTTGCTAGTATTTTGTTAAGGATTTTTGCATCTATATTCATCAATGATATTGGTCTGTAATTTTCTGTTTTTGTGGTATCTTTGTCTGGTTTTGCTGGTGGTTTTGATGGTGGCCTCATAGAATGAGTTGGGGAGTGTACCTTCCTCTGCAATTTTTTTGAAGAGTTTGAGAAGGATGGTTGTTAACTCTTCTCTAAATGTTTGATAGAATTCACCTGTGAAACCATCTGGTTCTGGACTTTTGTTTGTTGGAAGATTTTTAATCAGTTTAACTTACATTACTTGTGATTGGTCTGTTCATATTTTCTATTTCTTCCTGGTTCAGTCTTGGGAAGGTATACCTTTCTAAGATTTTGTCCATTTCTTCCAGGTTGTCCATTTTATTGGCATAGAGTTGCTTGTAGTAGTCTCTTAGGATGATTTGTTATTTCTGCGGTGTCTCTTGGTCTTCTTTTTCATTTCTAATTTTATTGATTTGAGTCCTCTCCCTCTTTTTCTTGATGAGTCTGGCTAATGATTTATCAATTTTGTTCATCTTCTCAAAGAACCAGCTTTTAGTTTTATTGATCTTTGCTATTGTTTTCTTTGTTTCTTTCCATTTATTTCTGCTCTGATCTTTATGATTTCTTTCCTTCTGCTAAATTTGGGTTTTGTTTGTTCTTCTTTCTCTAGTTCCTTTAGGTGTAAGGTTATATTGTTTATCTGAGGTTATTCTTCTTTCTTGAGGTAGGCTTGTATTGCTATAAACTTCCCTCTTAGACCTGCTTTTGCTGCATTCCCTAGGTTTTGGATTGTCGTGTTTTCATTGTCATTTTTCTCTAGGTATTTTTTGATTTCCTCTTTGATTTCTTCATTGATCGCTTGGTTATTTAGTAACGTACTGTTTAACTTCCATGAGTTTGTGTTTTTTACGTTTTTTTCCCTGTAATGTTTTCTACTCTCATAGCGTTGTGGTCAGAAAAGATGCTTGATATGATTTTAATTTTCTTAAATTTACTGAGGCTTGATTTGTGACCTAAGATGTCACCTACCCTGGAGAATATTCCGTGCGCATTTGAGAATGAAATTTAGTCTGCTGTTTTTGGAGGAATGGCGTATAAATATCAATTAAATCTATCTGTCTATTGTGTCATTTAAAGCTTACGTTTCCTTATTAATATTCTTTTTGGATGATCTATCCATTGTTGTATGTGAGGTGTTAAAGTCCCCCACTATTATTGTGTCACTGTTAATTTCCTCTTTTATAGTTGTTAACATTTGCCTTATGTATTGAGGTGTTCCTATGTTGGGTGCATATATATTTATAATTGTTATATCTTCTTCTTGAATTTCTCCATTGATCATTATGTAGTGTCCTTCCTTGTCTCTTGTAACATTCTTTATTTTAAAGCCTATTTTAGGGTTTCTCTGGTGGCACAGTGGTTGAGAGTCTGCCTGCTGATGCAGGGGACATGGGTTCGAGCCCTGGTCCGGGAGGGCCCCGCATGCCTCAGAGCGGCTGAGCCCGTGAGCTGTGGCTGCTGGGCCTATGCGTCCAGAGCCTATGCTCCACAATGGGAGGGGCCACAGTGTTGAGAGGCCTGCATGCTGCAAAAAAATAAAAAATAAAGTTAATTTTATCTGATATGAGTAATGCTACTGCACCTTTCTTTTGATTTCCATTTGCATGGAATATCTTTTTCCATCCCCTCACTTTCAGTCTGTATGTGTCCCTACGTCTGAAGTGGGTCTCTTGTAGACAGGATGTATATATATATATTTTTTTTTAATAAATTTATTTTTCGGTGTGTTGGGTCTTCGTTTCTTTGCAAGGGCATTCTCTAGTTGTGGCGAGTGGGGGCCACTCTTCATCGCAGTGCACGGGCCTCTCATTGTCGTGGCCTCTCTTGTTACAGAGCACAGTCTCCAGCCGCGCAGGCTCAGTATTTGTGGCTCATGGGCCTAGTTGCTCCGCGGCATGTGGTATTTTCCCAGACCAGGGCTCGAACCCGTGTCCCCTGCATTTGCAGGCAAATTCTCAACCACTGTGCCACCAGGGATGCCCCTATGGCTTCATTTTTGTATCCATTCAGCAAGCCTGTGTCTTTGGTTGGAGCATTTAATCCATTAACATTTAAGGTAATTATCAATATGTACGTTCCTATTACCATTTTCTGAATCGTTTTGGGTTTGTTTTTGTAGGTCCTTTTCTTCTCTTGTGTTTCCCACTTAGAGAAGTTCCTTTAGCATTTGTTGCACAGCTGTTTTGGTGGTGCTGAATTCTCTTAGCTTTTGCTTGTCTGTAAAGCTTTGATTTCTCCATCAAATCTTAATGAGATCCTTGCTGGATAGAGTAATCTTGGTTGTAGGTTTTTCCCTTTCATCACTTTAAGTATATCATGCCACTCCCTTCTGACTAGTAGAGTTTCTGCCAAGAAATCAGCTGTTAACGTTATGGGAGTTCCCTTGTATGTTATTTGTCATTTTTCCCTTGCTGCTTTCAATAAATTTTCTTTGTCTTTAATTTTTGCCAATTTGATTACTATGTGTCTTGGCGTGTTACTCCTTGGGTTTATCCTGTATGGGACTCTCTGTGCTTCCTGGACTTTGGTGGCTATTTCCTTTCCCATGTTAGGGAAGTTTTCAACTATAATCTCTTCAAATATATTCTTGGGTCCTTTCTCTCTCTCTTCTCCTCTGGGACCCCTATAATGTGAATGTTGTTCTGTTTAATGTTGTCCCCGAGGTCTCTTAGGCTGTCTTCATTTCTTTTCATTCTTTTTTCTTTATTCTGTTCTGCAGCAGTGAATTCCACCATTCAGTCTTCCAGGTCACTTATCCGTTTTTCTGCCTCAGTTATTCTGCTATTGATTCATTCTTGTGTATTTTTCATTTTACTTATTGTATTGTTCATCTCTGTTTGTTTGTTCATTAATTCTTCTAGGTCTTTGTTAAATATTTCTTGCATTCTCTCGATCTTTGCCTCCATTCTTTTTCCGAGGTCCTGGATCATCTTCACTATCATTATTCTGAATTCTTTTTCTGGGAGGTTGCCTATTTCCACATCATTTAGTTGTTTTTCTGGGGTTTTATCTTGTTCCTTCATCTGGTACATACCCTTCTGCCTTTCTTCTTGTCTATCTTTCTATGAATGTGGGTTTCGTTCCACAGGCTGCAGGATTGTAGTTCTTCTTGCTTCTGCTGTCTGCCCTCTGTATAGTTCTCTTTTTAACTTTTTCTTAGTGATTGCACTAAAGTTGGCAATGTACATTTACAACCAACGCAAATTCGTTTTTCTTTACCATCCTTATTGGAATATAATTGTTTTACAATGGTTTGTTAGTTTCTGCTTTATAACAAAATGAATCAGGTATACATATACATATATCCCCACAACTCCTCCCTCTTGCATCTCCCTCCCACCCTCCCAATGCCATCCCTTTTGGTGATCTCAAAGCACTGAGCTGATCTCCCTGTGTTATGCAGCTGCTTCCCACTACCTCTCCATTTTACATTTAGTAGTATTTATAAGTCCATTCCACTCTCTCACTTCGTCCCAGTTTACCCTTCCCCCTCCCGTGGTCTTCAAGTCCATTCTCTAGGTCAGCGTTTTTATTCCTGTCATTCCCCTAGGTTCTTCACAACCTTTTTTTTTTTTTTTTTACATTCCATATATATGTGTTAGCATACGGTATTTGTTTTTCTCTTTCTTACTTACTTCACTCTGTATGACAGACTAGGTCCATCCACCTCACTACAAATATTTAAATTTCATTTCTTTTTATGGTTGAGTAATATTCCATTGTATATAAGTGCCACAACTTCTTTATCCATTCAACTGTGGATGGACACTTAGGTTGCTTCCATGTCCTGGCTATTGTAAATAGAGCTGTAATGAACTTTGTGGTACATGAGTCTTTTAGAATTATGGTTTTCTCAGGGTACATGCCCAATAGTGGGATTGCTGGGTCATATGGTAGTTCTATTTTTAGTTTTTAAGGAACCTCCATACTGTTCTCCATAGTGGCTGTAACAATTTACATTCCCACCAACAGTGCAAGAGGGTTTCCTTTTCTCCACACCCTCTCCAGCATTTATTGTTTCTAGATTTTTTGATGATGGCCATTCTGACTGTTGTGAGATGATATCTCATTGTAGTTTTGATGATTAATGATGTTGAGCATTCTTTCATGTATTTGTTGGCAATCTGTATATCCTCTTTGGAGAAATGTCTGTTTAGGTCTTCTGCCCATTTTTGGAATGGATTGTTTGTTTTTTTATATTGAGTTGCATGAGCTGCTTGTAAATTTTGGAGGTGAATGCTTTGTCAGTTGTTTCATTTGCAAATATTTTCTCCCATTTTGAGGGTTGTCTTTTCATCTTTTTATGGTTTCTTTTGCAAAAGCTTTTAAGTTTCATTAGGTCCCATTTGTTTATATTTGGTTTTATTTCCATTTTTCTAAGAGGTAGGTCAAAAAGTATCTTGCTCTGATTCATGTAATAGAGTGTTCTGCCTATGTTTTCCTTTAAGAGTTTTATAGTGTCTAGCCTTACATTTAGGTCTTTAATCCATTTTGAGTTTATTTTTGTGTATGTTGTTAGGGAGTGTTCTAATTTCATTCTTTTACATGTAGCTGTCCAGTTTTACCAGCACCACTTATTGAAGAGGCTGTCTTCATTGTATTCTTACCTCCTTTATCAAACATTCATTGACCATATATGCGTGGGTTTATCTCTGGGTTTTCTCTCCTGTTCCATTCATTTATGTTTCTCTTTTTGTGCCAGTACCACACTGTCTTGATTACTGTAGCTTTGTAGTATAGTCTGAAGTCTGGGAGCCAGATTCCTCCAACTCCTTTTTTCTTTCTACAGATTGCTTTGGCTATTCTGGGTCTTTTGTGTTTCCATACAAATTGTGATATATTTTGTTCTAGTTATGTGGAAAATGCCATTGGTAATTTGACAGGGATTGCATTGAATCTGTAGACTGCTTTAGGTAGTATAGTTATTTTCACAATGTTGATTCTTCCAATCCAAGGACATGGTATATGTCTCCATCTCTTTGTATCATCTTTAATTTCTTTCATCAGTATCTTATAGTTTTCTGCATACAGGTCTTTTGTCTGCTAAGATAGGTTTATTCCTAGGTTTTTTATTCTTTTTTGTACAGTGGTAAATGGAAGTGTTTCCTTAATTTCACTTGCAGATTTTTCATCATTAATGTATAGGAATGCAAGTGATTTCTGTGCATTAATTTTGTATCCTGCTACTTTACCAAATTCATTGATAGCTCTAGTAGTTTTCTGGTAGCATCTTTAGGATTGTCTATGTATAGTATCATGTCATCCGCCAACAGTTACAGCTTTACTTCTTTTTTCCAGTTTGGATTCTTTTTATTTATTTTTCTTTTCTGATTGCTGTGGCTAAAACTTCCAAAACTATGTTGAATATTAGTGGTGAGAGTGTGCAACCTTGTCTTGTGCCTGATCTTATTGGAAATGGTTTCTGGTTTTCACCATTGAGAATGAGGTTGGCTGTGGGTTTGTCATTTATGGCCTTTATGATTTTGAGGTAAGTTCCTTCTATGCCTACTTTTTGGAGTTTTTTTAATTATAACTATGTGTTGAATTTTGTTGATAGCTTTTTCTGCATCTATTGAGATGGTCATATGGTTTTTCTCCTCAATTTGTTAGTATGTTGTATCACATTGATATGCATATACTGAAGAATGCTTGCATTCCTGTGATAAACCCCACTTGATCATAGTGTATGATTCTTTTAATGTGCTGTTGGATTCTCTTTGCTAATATTTTGTTAAGGATTTTTACATCTATGTTCATCAGTAGTATTGGCCTGTAGTTTTCTTTCTTTGTGACATCTTTGTCTGGTTTTGGTATCAGGGTGATTTTGGCCTTGTAGAATGAGTTTGGGAGTGTCCCTCCCTCTGCTATATTTTGGAAGAGTTTGAGAAGGAAAGCTTTCAGCCCTTTTCTAAATCTTTGATAGAATCTGCCTGTGAATCCATCTGGTTCTGGGCTTTTGTTTGTTGGAAGATTTTTAGTCACAGTCTCAATTTCAGTGCTTGTGATTGGTCTGTTTATATTTTCTATTTCTTCCTCGTTCAGTCTCGGATGTTTATGCTTTTTAAGAATTTGTCCATTTCTTCCAGGTTGTCCATTTTATTGGCATATAGTTGCTTATAGTAATCTCTCATGATCCTTTGTATTTCTGCAGTGTCAGTTGTTACTTCTCCATTTTCCTTTCTAATTCTACTGATCTGAGTCTTCTCCCTGTTTTTCTTGTTGAGTCTGGCTAATGGTTTATTTATTTTTTTCTTAACCATCTTTTAGTTTCATTGATCTTTGTTGTTGTTTTCTTCATTTATTTTTCATTTAGTTCTGATCTGATCTTTATGATTTCTTTCTTTCTGCTAACTTTGGGGATTTTTTGTTCTTTCTCTAATTGCTTTAGTTGTAAGTTTATAGGACTGTATTGCTATAAACTTCCCTCTTAGAACTGCTTTTGCTGCATCCCATAGGTTTTGGGTTGTCGTGTTTTCAAACCAGCTGAAAATTAATTAATTAAAAAAATCCTGCTTTTAAATCTTTGAGTACGTATCCAGAAGTGGAAGTACTCGTTTATATGGTAATTCTAATTTATATTTTTGAGAAATTTCAATTGCAGCTGTAATCCATTTTTTTAAAGGTGTCTTTAATAATTATTTGTTTATTTATTGCCTGTGTTGGGTCTTCATTGCTGTGTGCAGGCTTTCTCTAGTTGTGGTAAGTGCAGATACTCTTCGTTGCAGTATGTGCGCTTCTCATTTCTGTGGCTTGTCTTGTTGTGGAGCACGGGCTGTAGACACATAGGCCTCAGTAGTTGTGGCTCGCGGGCTCAGTAGTTGTGTGTCATGGGCTCTAGAGCACAGGCTCTATAGTTGTGGTTCACAGGGTTAGTTGCTCCGCAACATGTGGGATCTTCCTGTACCAGGGCTCAAACCCGTGTTCCCTGCATTGGCAGGTGGATTCTTAACCACTGTGCTACCAGGGAAGTCCCTGTATTCTATTTTGCATTTAATTTTGTATATGGTGTAAGAAAATGTTCTAATTTTATTCTTCTACATGTTAGCTGTCCACTTTTCTCAGAACCACTTATTTTAGAGGCTGTCTCTTCTCCATTGTATATTCTTGCCACCTTTGTCCTATATTAATTGCCAATAAGTGTGTGGCTTTATTTCTGAGGTCTCTAGTCTGTTCCATTAATCTTTGCATCATTGTTTATGTGTCAGTACTGTACTGTTTTACTGTAGCTTTGTAGTATAGTCTGAAGTCTGGGAGAATGATACCTCCAACTTTGTTCTTTTTCTCAAGATTGCTTTGGCAAATCGGGGTCTTTTGTGGTTCCATATACATTTTAGCATTATTTTTTCTAGTTCTGTGAAAAACTTCTTGGGTATTTTGATAGAGATTCCATTAAGTCTGTAGATTGCTTTAAGTAGTATGGCCATTTTAACAATATTAATTCTTCCAATCCAGAAGCATGGGATATTATTCCACTTCTTGTATCATTTTTAATTCCCTTCATAAATGTTTTATAGTTTTCAGAGTATAGGTCTTTCACCTCTTTTGTTAAGTTTGTTCCTAAGTATTTTATTCTTTATGATGAGATTTTAAATCATATTGTTTTCTTGCTTTCTCCTTCTTATAGTTCATTATTAGTGTATAGAAAAGCAACAGATTTCTGTATATTAATGTTGTATCCTGAAACTTTACTGAATTGATTTATTTGTTTTAATAGTTTTTTGGTGGAGACTTTAGGGTTTTCTATATATAATATCATGTCATCTGCACGTAGTGACAGTTTTACTTCTTCCCTTCCAATTTGGATACTTTTAATTTATTTTTTCTTTTCTGAATGCTGTGGCTAGGACTTCCAAACCTTTGTTGAATAGAAGTTGGGAGAGTGGGCATCCTTGTCTTATCTCTGATTTTTTTTTTTTTCTTTTCGGCCCTGCTGTGCAGTATGTGGGATCTTAGTTCCCCGATCATGAATAGAACCTGCGTCCCCTGCACTGGAAATGTGAAGTCTTAACCACTGGGCTGCCAGTGAAGTCCTTTGTCCCTGATTTTAGAGGAAAGGCTTCCAGCTTTTCACCTTTGAATATGATGTAAGTTGTGGGTTTCTCATAAATAGCCTTTATTATGTTGAGATATATTCTCTCTATACCCACTTTGATGAGAGTTTTTATTATGAAGGGATGTTGAATTTTTCTGTTTCTTTTGATACTTGTGGCTTTGGTGTCATATCCCAGAAATCACTGCTAAAGCCAATGCCGTGAAGTTGTTGTACAGTGTTTTCTTCTAAGAATTTTATGTTTTAGGTCTTTCACTTAGGTCAGTCTTGGATGCATTTTGAGTTAATTTTTATATATGGTGATAGGTAAGAGTCCAACCTCATTTGTTTGCATTGTGTATACTCAGTAGTATTTGATGAAAATATTGACTTTTCTTGATTGTATGGTCTTGGTACTGTTGTCAAAAATCACTTGACCATTCATATGAGGGTTCATTCCTGGACTCTCTTTTCTATTCTATTGGTCTATGTCTTCTTATGACAATACAACACTGTTTTTATTATTGTAGCTTTGCAGTAAGTTTTAAAATAAGGTAGTGTGAGTACTCCAAGTTTGTTCTTATTTTTCAGGATTCTTTTAACTATTCAGGATCCGTTGAGATTTCATATGAATTTTAGGATAGGTTTTTCTATTTCTGCAAAAACAAAAAACAAAAAACAAAAAGTCATTGGAGTTTTGATAAGGATTACACTGAGTCTGTGGATCATTTTGGATAGTATTGACATTTTAACAATAGTAGGTCTTCCAATATATGAACTTAAGATGTTTTTCCATTTATTGATGTTTCCCTTAATTTCTTTCAGCAATATTTTGTAGTTTTTATTGTACAAGTCTTTCACCTCCTTGGCTAATTATTGCTAAGTATTTCGTTACTTTTGATGCCATTTCAAATGAAATTGGTTTTGTAATTTCCTTTTCGGATTGTTCATTGTTACTGTATAGAAATGCAACTGATTTTTGTGTTTTGATCTTTATTGTGCTCCTTTGTTGAATTAATTTATTCTAAGGTTTTTTGTCATATCTTTATGATTGTCTATATTTTAGATTATATCATTTGCAGAGATAATTTTACTTTCTCCTTTCCAATGTGGATGATTTTATTTATTTTTCTTGCTTAATTGCTCTGGCTAGAACTTCCAGTACTGTGTTGAATGGAAGTGGCAGAAGTGGGTATCCTTGCTTTGTTTTGATCTTAAGTGAAAAGATTTTAGTCTTTCACCATTTAGTATGATATTTGTTGTGAATTTATTATTTATGGATTTATTACATTAAGGTAATTTTCTTCTATTCTTAGTTTGTTGAGCATTTTCAGCATGAATGTGTGTGTTCAATTCTGTCAAATTATTTTTATGCATCAGTGAGATGATCATGTGTTTTTTTCCCCTTCATTCTGTTAATGTGGTGTTTTACATTGATTGATATTCATATGTTGAACCATCGTTGCATTCCAGGAATAAATTTAATTTGCTTGTGGCATATAATCCTTTTAATATGTATCTGAATTTGGTTTGCTAGTATTATATTTAGTTGAGAATTTTTGTATAAGTGTTTACAATGGGCATTGGTGTGTAGTTTTCTTATAGTGCTTTTGTCTGGCCCTGGTATCAGGGTAATGCTGGTCTTGTAGAGTTAGGTAGTGTTCTGTCTTCAAGTTTTTGGAAAAACTTTACTATGACTGTTGTTAAGTCTTTAAATTATTAGTAGGTCTCACCAGTGAAGCCATGAAGTCCAGGGTTTTTTCTTGGTCAGTAGGTTTTTGATTACTGACTTAATCTCCTTAAAAGTTATCAATGTGTTTAGATTTTCTGTTTATTCATGACTCAGTTTGGGTAGGTTTTATGTTTCTAGAAATTTGTCCATTTCATCTAGGTTATTCTATTTGTTGTCATGCAATTGCCCATAGTATTCTATTATGATATGTCATATTTCTGTAGAATCAGTAGTAATGTTCCCACCTTCTTTTCTGAGTTTAGTAATTTGAATCGTTTTCTTCAGTCCATCTACCTAAACATTTGTCCTCTTTGGTTGATGTTATTTTCAAAGAACCAATTTTGGGTTTTGTTTATTATCTCGATTATTTTTCTATTCTCTCTTATGTTTATCTCTGATCTAGTTATTATTTTTTTCTTCTAGCTTTGAGTTTCATTTGTTCTTTTTCTAGTTCCTTAAGTTGTAAACTTAGATTGTTATTTTGAGACATTAGTTATTAATATAATTATTTATAGGTGTAAAATTTCCCCTTAGGGCTGCTTTTACTATGTCACATAAATTTGAGTAAGTTGTGTTTTTGTTTTCATTCATCTCTAATTATTTCTAATTACTCTTCTAATTATGTCTTTGATCCATTTTTAAAAAGAGTGTGTTGTTAAATTTCCACAAATTTGTGAATCAATTAAAACAATTTATGGCCTAATATTTGGTCTATACTTGCTTGGAATGTCCCATATACACTTGAGAATAATGTTTATTCCATTGTTGTTGCATAGTGGATGTTGTATATGTCTGTTAGATCTAGTTGGTTTGCTGTGTTGCTCAAGTCCTCTATTTTTTAAACTTATCTTCTGTTTGGATTTTCTATCTAATACCAACAGTGAGGTATTGAAATCTCCAAGTAATATTATACAGCTGTCTATTTTCCCTTCAGTTCTATCTGTTTTTGCTTCATACATTTTGATAGTAGGTTATTAGGTATGTAAATGTTTATAATTGACCTATCTTATTGCTGTATTGACCTTTTATTAATATGTAATATCCTTCTTTATCTCATGTTACCTCTTTTGATTTGAAGTCTATTTGTCTGATATTAGTATACCCACCCCAACAGCTTTGGTTACTCTTTGTATGGAATATCCTTCCTCCTTCAGGATTCTCCTTAGTATTTCTCATAGGGCAAGTCTAATTGTATTGAGCTCCGTAAGATTTTTTTTGAGAGTTTATTAATTTATTCCTTACTTTTGAAAGAGTTTTGCCAGAGCTATAATTCTTGCCTGTCAGGGATTTTTTTTTTCTTTTAGTGATTTGGATATATCAGGCTATAGTCTCCAAAGGTTTTGATGAGGTATCTGCTGTTATTTTATTGAAGATCTCTTATATGTAAAGAGTTGCTTTTCTCTTACTGCTTCCTAAGTTCTCTATGTCATTGGCTTTTGACAAAGAAGCAGGAACAGTTGATTATATTTTGTCTCACTGTCAATCTCATTGAGTTAATTCTATTTGGAACTTCTTGAGTTTATTTGATGTTTATAACCATATGTTTCTTCAAATTTGGGAAAATTGCAGCCATTAGTTCTTCAAACATTTCCCTTTCTCTTTCCTCTTCAGGGACTCCCACAATGCATATATTTGTCTTCTTCATAATGTTGCACAGGTACCTTTGGTTTTCTTTGCTTTTCTTCATTCTTCTTTTGCTGCCTCCTCATACTCAATATTTTCCATTGTTTTATCTTCACGTTCACTTATTCTTTCTTGTGACTGATTCAACTGGCCTTCAGATTCCACTGTGAGTTTTTTATGTTTATTGTACTTTTCAGCTCTTGAATTACTTTTGGGTTTCTGCTTAGGTTTTTTTTCTCGTTATTGACATTTTCATGCTCTTATATGATTCATTGACTTTCTTCACATCTTTTAGTTATTTTAGCATTTTTATGATACTTGTTTTTAAATCTTTGTCTAGTAGATCCACCATGAGGTTTTTTTATTTTTGCATTTTTACAATATGTATTTATTTATTTTTAAAAAATCTTTCTTTGAGTATAATTTCTTTACATGGTGTGTTAGTTTCTGCTTTAGAACAAAGTGAATCAGCTATACATACACATATATCCCCATATTTCTTCCCTCTTGTGTCTCCCTCTCTCCCACCCTCCCTATCCCACCCCTCTAGGTAGTCACAAAGCAACGAGCTGATCTCTCTGTGCTATGCAGCTGCTTCCAACTAGCAATCTATTTTACATTTGGTAGTATATATAAGTCCATGCCACTCTCTCACTTTGTCCCAGCTTACCCTTCCCCCTCCCCATGTCCTCAAGTGCAGTCTCTAGTAGGTCTGCGTCTTTATTCCCATCCTGCCCCTAGGTTCTTCAGAACCAATATTTTTTTTAAGATTCCATATATGTGTGTTAGCATACGGTATTTGTTTTTCTCTTTCTGACTTACTTCACTCTATATGACAGACTCTACATCCATCCATCTAACTACAAATAACTCAATTTTGTTATTTTTATGGCTGAGTAATATTCCATTGTATATATGTGACACATCTTCTTTATCCATTCATTTGTTGATGGGCACTTAGGTTGCTTCCATGTCCTGGCTATTGTAAATAGAGCTGCAATGAACATTGAGGTACATGACTATTTTTTAATTATAGTTTTCTCAGGGTATGTGCCCAGTAGTGGGATTCCTGGGTTGTATGGTAGTTCTATTTTCAGTTTTCAAAGGAACCTCCATACTGTTATCCATAGTGGCTATATTTATTTACATTCCCGCCAACAGTGCAAGAGGGTTCCCTTTTCTCCACACCCTCTCCAGCATTTGTTTGCAGATTTTTTGATGATGGCCATTCTGTCCAGTGTGAGGTGATACCTCATTGTAGTTTTGATTTGCATTTCTCTAATGATTAATGAAGTTGAGCATTCCTTCATGTGTTTGTTGGCAATATGTATATCTTCTTTGGAGAAATGTCTATTTAGGTCTTCTGCCCATTTTTGGAATGGGTTGTTTGTTTTTTTTTGATATTGAGCTGCATGAGCTGCATGTAAATTTTGGAGGTTAATCCATTGTCAGTTGCTTCATTTGGAAATACTTTCTCCCATTCTGAGGGCTGTCTTTTCATCTTGTTTATGGTTTCATTTGCTGTGCAAAAGCTTTTAGGTTTCATTAGGTTCTATTTGTTTATTTTTGTTTTTATTTCCAATTCTCTAGGAGCTGGGTCAAAAAGGATCTTGCTGAGATTTATTTCATAGAGTGTTCTGCCTATGTCTTCCTCAAAGAATTTGATAGTGTCTGGCCTTACATTTAGGACTTCAATCCATTTTGAGTTTATTTTGGTGTCTGGTGTTAGGGATTGTTCTAATTTCATTCTTTTACATGTAGCTGTACAGTTTTTCCAGCACAACTTATTGAAGAGGATGTCTTCTCTCCATTGTATACTTTTGCCTCATTTATGAAAAATAAGGTGACCATATGTGAGTGGAGTTATCTCTGGGCCTTTTTTTTTTAACATCTTTATTGGAGTATAATTGCTTTACAGTGGTGTGTTAGTTTCTGCTTTAAAACAAAGTGAATCTGTTATACATATACATATGTCCCCATATCTCTTCCCTCTTGCGTCTCCCTCCCTCCCACCCTCCTTATCCCACCCAACTAAGTGGTCACAAAGCACCGAGCCAATCTCCCTGTGCTATGCAGCTGCTTCCCACTAGCTATCTATTTTACATTTGGTATTGTACATATGTCCATGCCACTCTCTCAGTTTGTCCCAGTTTACTATTCCCCCTCCCTGTATCCTCAAGTCCATTCTCTAGTAGATCTGTGTTGTTATTCCCAGCTTGCCCCTAGGTTCTTCATTAACTTTTTTTTTTCTGGATTCCATATATATGGGTTAGCATACAGTATTTGTTTCTCTCTTTCTAACTTACTTTACTCTGTATGACAGACTCTATGTACATCCACCTCACTACAAATAATTCAATTTCGTTTCTTTTTATTGCTGAGTAATAATCCATGGTATATCTGTGCCACATCTTCTTTATCCATTCAACTGTCGATGGACACTTAGGTTGCTTCCATGTCCTGGCTATTGTAAAAAGAGCTGCAATGAATATTTTGGTACATGACTTTTTTTGAATTATGTTTTTTTCAGGGTTTACGCCCAGTAATGGGATTGCTGGGTCGTATGGTAGTTCTACTTTTAGTTTTTTAAGGAACCTCCATACTCTTCCCCATAGTGGCTGTATCGATTTACATTCCCACCAACAGTGCAAAACGGTTCCCTTTTCACCACACCCTCTCCAGCATTTACTGTTTGTAGATTTTCTGATGATGGCCATTCTGACCGGTGTGAGATGATATCTCATTGTAGTTTTGATTTGCATTTCTCTAATGATTAATGATGGTGAGCATCCTTTTATGTGTTTGTTGACAATCTGTATATCTCCTTTGGAAAAATGTATATTTAGGTTTTCTGCCCATTTTTGGATTGGGTTGTTTGTGTTTATTGTATTGAGCTGCATGAGTTGCTTGTAACTTTTGGAGATTAATCCTTTGTCAGTTGCTTCATTTGCAAATATTTTCTCCCATTCTGAGAGTTGTCTTTTAATCTTGCTTATGGTTTCCTTTGCTGTGCAAAAGCTTTTAGGTTTCATTAGGTCCCATTTGTTTGTTTGTTTTTTTCCATTTCTCTAGGAGGTGGATCAAAAAGCATCTTGCTGTGATTTATGTCATAGAGTATTCTCCTTATATTTTCCTCTAAGAGTTTGAAAGTGTCTGGCCTTACATTTAGGTCTTTAATCCATTTTGAGTTTATTTTTGTGTGTGGTTTTAGGGAGTGTTCTAATTTCATTCTTTTACATGTAGCTGTCCAGTTTTCCCAGTACCACTTATTGAAGAGGCTGTCTTTTCTCCACTGTATATTCTTGCCTCCTCTATCAAAGATAAGGTGAGCATATGTACTTGGGTTTATCTCTGGGCTGTCTATCCTGTTCCATTGATCTATATTTCTGTTTACATGCCAGTACCACACTGTCTTGATTACTGTAGCTTTGTAGTAAAGTCTGAAGTCTGGGAACCTGATTCCTCCAGCTCCGTTTTTCTTTCTCAAGATTGTGTGGGCTATTCAGTGTCTTTTGTGTTTCCATCCAGATTGTGAAATTTTTTGTTCTAGTTCTGTGAAAAATGCCAGTGGTAGTTTGATAGACATTGCATTGATTCTGTACATTGCCTTGGGTAATATAGTCATTTTCACAATGTTGATTCTTCCAATCCAAGAATATGGTGTGTCTCTCCATCTATTTGTATCATCTTTAATTTCTTTTGTCAGTGTCTTATAATTTTCTGCATACAGGTCTTTTGTCTCCTTAGGTAGGTTTATTCCTAGGTATTTAATTCTTTTTGTTGCAATGATAAATGGGAATGTTTTCTTAATTTCACTTTCAGATTTTTCATCATTAGTGTACAGGAATGCAAGTTATTTCTGTGCATTAATTTTGTATCCTGCTACTTTACCCAATCCCTTGGTTAGCTCTAGTAGTTTCCTGGTAACATCTTTAGGATTCTCTATGTATAGTATCATGTCATCTGCAAACAGTGACTGCTTTACTCCTTCTCTTCCAATTTGGATTCCTTTTATTTCTTTTTCCTCTCTGATTGCTGTGGCTAGAACTTCCAAAACTATGTTGAATAAGAGTGTTGAGAGTGGGCAACCTTGTCTTCTTGATCTTAGTTGAAGTGGTTTCAGTTTTCCACCATTGAGGACAATGTTGGCTGTGGGTTTGTCATATATAACCTTTATTATGTTGAGGAAAGTTCCCTCTATGCCTACTTTCTGCAGGGTTTTTATCATAAATGGGTCTTGAATTTTGTTGAAACCGTTCACTGTATGTATTGAGATGATCATATGGTTTTTCTCCTTCAATTTGTTAATATCGTGTATCATATTGATTGATTTGCATATATTGAAGAATGCTTGAATTCCTGAGATAGACACCACCTGATCATGGTCTATGATCCTTTTTATATGGTGATGGATTCTGTTTGCTAATATTTTGTTGAGGATTTTTGCATCTATATTCATCAGTGATATTGGCCTGTAGTTTTCTTTCTTTGTGACGTCTTTGTCTGGTTTTGGTATCAGGGTGATGGTGGCCTTGTAGAATAAGTTTGGGAGTGTTCCTCCCTCTGCTACATTTTGCAAGAGTTTGAGAAGGATAGGTGTTAGCTCTTCTCTAAATGTTTGATAGAATTCACCTGTGAAGCCACCTCATCTTGGGATTTTGTTTGTTAGAAGATTTTTAATCACAGTTTCACTTTTAGTGCTTGTGATTGGTTTGTTCATATTTTCCATTTCTTCCTGGTTCAGTCTTGAAAAGTTCTGCATTTCTAAGAATTTGTCCATTTCTTCCATGTTGTCCATTTTATTGGCATATACTTGCTTGTAGTAATCTCTCATAATCCTTTGTATATTTGCAGTGTCAGTTGTTACTTCTCCTTTTACATTTTTAATTCTATTGATTTGAGTCTTCTCTCTTTTTTTCTTGATGAGTCTGACTAATGCTTTATCAATTTTGTTTATCTTTTCAAAGAACCAACTTTTAGTTCTATTAATCTTTGCTGTCATTTCCTTCATTTCTTTTTCATTTATTTCTGATCTCATTGTTATGATTTTTTTCCTTCTGCTAACTTTGGGTTTTTTTTGTTCTTCTTTCTCTAATTGCTTTAGGTGTAAGGTTAGGTTGTTTATTTGAGATGTTTCTTGTTTCTTGAGGTAGGATTGTATTGCTATAATCTTCCCTCTTAGAACTGCTTTTGCTGCATCCCATAGGTTTTGGGTCATCTTGTGTTCATTGTCATTTGTTTCTAGGTATTTTTTTGATTTCTTCAGTGATCTCTTGGTTATTAAGTAGTGTATTGTTTAGCCTCCATATGTTTGTATTTTTTACAGATTTTTTCCTGTAATTTATATCTAGTCTCATAGCATTGTGTTCAGAAAAGATACTTGATACCATTTCAGTTTTCTTAAATTTACCAAGGCTTGATTTTTGACCCAGGATATGATCTATCCTGGATAATGTTCCATGAGCACTTGAGAAGAAGGTGTATTATTTTGTTTTTGGATAGAATGTCCTATAAATATCAATTAAGTCCATCTTTTTTAATGTATCATTTAAAGCTTGTGTTTCCTTATTTATTTTCGTTTTCGATAATCTGTCCATTGGTGAAAGTTGGGTGTTAAAGTCCCCTATGATGATTGTGTTACTGTTGATTTCTCCTTTTATGGCTGTTATTATGTCCCTTATGTATGGAGGTGCTCCTATGTTAGGTGTATAAATATTTACAATTGTTATATCTTCCTCTTGGATTGATCCCTTGATCATTATGTAGAGTCCTCCTTTGTCTTTTGTAATAGTCTTTGTTTTAAAGTCTATTTTGTCTAATATGTGAATTGCTGGGCTTCCCTGGTGGCACAGTGGTTGAGAGTCTTCCTGCTAGTGCAGGGGACATGGGTTTGAGCCCTGGTCTGAGAGGATCCCATATGCTGCAGAGCAACTGGGCCCGTGAGCCACAACTAGTGATCCTGTGCATCTGCAGCTTGTGCTCCACAGCAGGAGAGGCTGCGATAGTGAGGCGCCAGTTCACTGCGATGAGGAGTGGCCCCTGCTTGCCACGACTGGAGAGAGCCCTCATGCAGAAACGAAGACCCAACACAGCAAAAATAAATTAATTAATTAATAAACTCCTACCCCCAACATCTTCTTAAAAAAATAAAAAAGAGAGAGAATTGCTACTCCAGCTTTCTTTTGATTTCCATTTGCATGGAATATCTTTTTCCATTCCCTCACTTTCAGTCTGTATGTGTCCCTAGGTCTCAAGTGGGTCTCTTGTAGACAGCATATATATGGGTCTTGTTTTTGTGTCCATTCAAGCCGTCTATGTCTTCTGTTTGGAGCATTTAATCCATTTACATTTAAGGTAATTATCGATATGTATTTTCCTATTACCATTTTCTTAATTGTTTTGGGTTTGTTATTGTAGGTCTTTTCCTTCTCTTGTGTTTCCTGCTTAGAGAAGTTCCTTTAGCATTTGTTGTAGAGCTGGTTTGGTGGTGCTGAATTCTCTTAGCTTTTGCTTGTCTGTAAAGGTTTTAATTTCTCCATAAAATCTGAATGAGATCCTTGCTGGATAGAGTAATCTTGTTTGTAGGTTTTTTTCTTTATCACTTTAAATATATCCTCCCACTCCCTTCTGGCTTGCAGAGTTTCTGCTGAAAGATAAGCTGCTAACCTTATGGGGATTCCCTTTTGTGTCATTCGTTGTTTTTCCCTTGATGGTTTTAATATTTTTGCTTTGTATTTAATTTTTGATCATTTGGTTAATATGTGCCTTGTCGTGTTTCTCCTTGGATTTATACTGTATGGGACTCTCTGTGCTTCCTGAACTCGATTAACTATTTCCTTTCCCATATTAGGGAAGTTTTCAACTATAATCTCTTCAAATATTTTCTCAGTCCCTTTCTTTTTCTCTTCTTCTTCTGGGAACCTTATAATTCGAATCTTGGTGCATTTAATGTTGTCCCAGAGGTCTCTGAGACTGTCGTCAATTCTTTTAATTCTTTTTTCTTTATTCTGCTCTGCTGTAGTTATTTCCACTATTTTATCTTCCAGGTCACTTATCCGTTCTTCTGCCTCAGTTCTTCTATTGATTCCTTCTAGAAAAGTTTTAATTTCACTTATTGTGTTGTTCATCACTGTTTTTTTGCTCTTTAGTTCTTCTAGGTCCTTGTTAACTGTTTCTTATATATTCTCCATTCTATTTCCAAGATTTTGGATCATGTTTATCATTATTCTGAATTATTTTTCAGGTAGACTGCCTATTTCCTCTTCATGTGTTTGGTCTGGTGGGTTTTTGCCTTGCTCCTTCATCTGCTCTGTGTTTCTCTGTCTTCTCATTTTGCTTAACTTACTCTGTTTGGGGTCTCATTTTCGCAGGCTGCAGGTTTGTAGTTTCCATTGTTTTCGTTGTCTGTCCCCAGTGGCTAAGGTTGCTTTAGTGGGTTGTGTAGGCTTCCTGGTGGAAAAGATTAGTGCCTGTGTTCTGGTGGATGAGGCTGGATCTTGTCTTTCTGGTGGGCAGATCCATGTCTGATGGTATGTTTTGGGGTTTCTGTGGCCTTATTATGATTTTAGGCAGCCTCTCTGCTAATGGATGGGGTTGTGTTCCTGTCTTGCTGGTTGTTTGGCATAGGGTATCCAGCACTGTAGCTTGCTGGTCCTTGAGTGGAGCTGGGTCTTGGTGTTGAGATGCAGATCTCTGTGAGATATTTGCTATTTGATGTTATGTGGAGCTGGGAGGTCTCTTGTGGACCAGTGTCCTGAACTTGGCTTTCCCACCTTAGAGGCACAGCCCTGATGCCTGGCTGGAGCTCCAAGAGCATGTCATCCCCACAGCTCAGAATAAAAGGGTGAAAAAAAAGAAAGAAAGAAAGAAAGAAGAAGATAAAATAGTATAAAATAAAGTAAAATAAAATAATTTTTTTAAATTAAAAACAATTATTAAAAAAATTTTTTAAGTAAAAAAAATAAATAAAGAGAGAAAGAGGAGGGCTTCCCTGTTGGCGCAGTTGTTGAGAATCCACCTGCTGATGCAGGGAACACGGGTTTGTGCCCCGGTCCGGGAAAATCCCACATGTCGTGGAGCGGCGAGGCCCGTGAGCCATGGCCGCTGAGCCTGCGCGTCTGGAGCCTGTGCTCTACAACAGGAGAGGTCACAACAGTGAGAGGCCACGTACTGAAAAAAAAAAAAAAGGGGGGGGCAACCAAACCAAAAAACAAATCCACCAATGGTAACAATTGCTAAGAACTATACTAAAAAAAAAAAAAGAAAAAAGAAAAAGAAATCCAGATAGACAGATCCCTAGAACAAATGGTAAATCAAAGCTATATAGACAAAATCACCAAGAGAAGCATACACATACACACTCACAAAAAGAGAAAAAGTGAAAAACTATATATATCATTGCTCCCCAAGTCCACCCCTTCAATTTGGGATGATTTGTTGTATATTCAAATATTCCACAGATACTGGGTACATCAAGTTGACTGTGCAGATTTAATTCACTGCTCCTGAGGCTGCTGGGAGAAATTTCCCTTTCTCTTCTTTGTTCGCACGGCTCCTGGTGTTCATCTTTGGATTTGGACCTGCCTCTGCCTGTAGGTCGCCTGAGGGCATCAGTTCTTCACTCAGACAGGACCGGGTTAAAGGAGCAGCTGATTCAAGGGCTCTGGCTCACTCAGGCTGGGCAGAAGGAGTACGGAGTGCAGGGCGAGCCTGCGGCAGCAGAGGCCAGGATGACATTGCACTAGCCCGAGGCGTGCCGTGTGTTCTCCCGGGGAATTTGTCCCTGGATCACAGGACCCTGGCAGTGATGGGCTGCACAGGCTCCCGGGAGGGGAGGTGTGGATAGTGACCTTTGCTTGCACATGGGATTCTTGATGGCTGCAGCAGCAGCCTTAGCATCTCATGCCCGTCTCTGGGGTCCGCACTCATAGCCGCGGCTCATGCCTGTGCCCGTCTTTGAAGTTCCTTTAAGTGGCAGTCTTAATCCCCTCTCCTCACGCACCAGGAAACAAAGAGGCAAGTAAAAGTCTCTTGCCTCTTCAGTCGCTCTAGACTTTTTCCCGAAATCCCTCCTGGCTAGCTGTGGCACACTAGCCCCTTCAGGCTGTGTTCATGCAGCCAACCCCAGTCCTCTCCCTGGGATCCGACATCCAAAGCTGGAGTCTCAGCTCCCAGCCCCCACCCGTCCCAGCGGGTGAGCAGACAAGCTTCTCGGGTTGGTGAGTGCTGGTCGGCACCGGTCCTCTGTGCAGGAATCTCTCCACTTTGCCCTCCGCACCCCTGTTGCTGTGCTCTCCTCCGTGGCTTCGAAGCTTCCCCCCTCCGCCACCCACAGTCTCCGCCCGCGAAGGGGCTTCCTAGGGTGTGGAAACCTTTCTTCCTTCACAGCTCCCTCCCACTGGTGCAGGTCCTGTCCCGTCCATATTCTTTTGTCTCTGTTTATCCTTTTTTCTTTTGCCCTACCCAGGTACGTGGGGAGTTTCTTGCCCTTTGAGAGGTCTGAGGTCTTCTGCCAGTGTTCAGTAGGTGTTTTGTAGGAGTTGTTCCACATGTAGATGTATTTCTGATGTATTTGTGGGGAGGAAGGTGATCTCCGCGTCTTACTCTTCTGCCATCTTGAGGTTCTCCCCACCATGAGGTCTTTTCCAGGGACAGTTTCTGTTTGTTTATTTTTTTCCTTTGAATGGGCCATATTTTCCTGCTTCTTTGTATGACTTGTGATTTTTTTGTTGAAAAGCACACATTTGGATCTAATAATATGGTAACTCTAGAAATCAAATTTTCCCCTTTCCCCGTGGTGTTTTGGCTTTTGTTTTGCTTTGTTTTTGTTTTTTTTGTTGTAGTCTGTCTCTGTGCTGAGGATCAGACTGAGTTGCAAAGTTAAGGTCTTTTCTGAGCCTTTGCCTTCCCTTGGTCATGTATGGTGAATTTCTAATTTTGTCCATATATCTGCTTGATTTTGAATGTCATAGTTTTCAATGTCTTGCTCCAAAATGGGGGGGGGGGGGCAGAAATGAAAGGGATAGGAATGTGCCAACCTTTAATTCCCCTTTAGTTCAATTCAGCCAGAGGAGGGATTTGCAACAATGGGGGAAGTTGCAACAACAATGACTACCAACTTTTTCTTCACACTTCTGTAATCAGAAGCAGCAATCTGTGATCAGAGCACAGATCCCCGGTGTTTAGAGGACAGGGTTCTTTTTGCTCACCTTGGCTCCTGCAAGCTTTGTGCAAGTTCCTCCAGGAACACTTTCACAGCTGTCTGTCACAGGCTGCTAGTTGAATGATGGGTAACTTCGACTGTGTTAAAGATGAAATTAAGCATCCATGCAATTTACCATCCAAGACTTCTCTTGGAAATTGAGTCTTCAATAGACTTCAGAGTACCAAAATTGTTAAATCAGACAGATTCTGCCAAGCAGTTGTTGTCTAGGTGGAGACACAGATATATGGTTCTTTCTACTCTGCCATCTTCTTGGAAGGCCCTGAATTTCCTTCATGTTGAAGGATAATTTTTTGGGATACAGTATTCCAGGTCAATGGGGTTTTCCTCTCATGCTTTAAATATTTTACTCCAATCTCTTCTTGCTTGTAAGGTTTCTGAGGAAAAGTAGATTGTAGTTTTTTTTTCTGTGGTTTCTTTAGAGATTTTTTTCATTATCCTTTTTTCTGCAGTTTGAACATGATATGCCTAGGTGTAGGGTTTTTTTGGTTTTATTTTGGCATCAATTCTGTTTTGTGTTTTCTAATCTTACTGGACCTATGGTATGCTGTCTAACATTAATTTGGGGAAATTCTCGGTCATTACTGCTTCAAATATTTCTTCTGTTCCCGTCTCTCTTTCTTTTCCTTTTGGTAATCTTATTATGTGTACCTTTCAGTTTTTGTGTTTTCCCCAAAGTTCTTGGACATTCTGTTATTTTTCCCAGTCTTTTCTTTTGCTTTTTTAGTTTTTGGAAGTTTCTGTTGATATATTCTAAATATCAGATAGTCTTACTTCAGCCATATCTCATCTACTAATGAACTTATCAAAGGCATTTTTAATTTCTGTTACAGTGGTCTTGATTTCAAGCATTTCTTGTTGGTTATTTCTTTGTATGTTGATCTCTATGCTTACATTACCCACTTATTCTTGCATATTGTATATTTTTCCACTAGAGTCCCTAGCATCATTGTTTCTTTAAATTCTTGGTCTGATTATTCCAATATCTCTGCCATAGCTAAGTCTGCTTTGATGCTCTGTTGCTCCACCTGGTTTTTTTTCTTTTAATATGCTTTTTAGTTTTTGTCAAAAAACAGACATAATGTACTAGGTAAAAGAAACCCAACATAGGCCTTTAGTAATGTGGTGATAAGATGTGGTGAGAGGGGAAGCATTCTGTAGTACTATGATTTGGTCTCAGTCCTTTAGTGAGCCTGTGCAAACTTTACAAGTGCCTTTGTAAAGCTGTTAACTTTACAAGTGCCTCTTAGTTCTTCCCCCTCTTAAGTGGGACAGGACGGTTATAAAAGGCTGGAGTTGGTTATTTCTCTTCCACCATACTGGTTTGTGTATTAACCAGGGTTCTTCAGATAAACAGAACTAATAGGAGATACACACACATTTATATATAGTGAATTATTTTCAGGAATTGGCTCATATGATGTGATTATGGAGGCTGAGAAGTCCCACAATCTTCCATCTGCATGCTGTATATTCGGGAAATCCAGTAATGTGTTTCTGGTCCTAGGTTGAAGACCTGAAAACTAAGAACACTAATGGTGTAAGTGCTAGTCCTAAGACAGGAAGAAGCTGATATCCCAGCTCTTTCACTCAGGCTGAGATAGAGCAACGTCTTCCTTCCTCCATATTTTTTTTCTTTTCACCTCTCAAAGAAATGGATGAAGCCCACTTACATTAGGGATGGCAATCTGCTTTACTCTGTCTACTGATTCAAATGTTAATCTCAACCAGAAACACCCTCACAGAAAATTCCAGAAAAAAAAATATTTACGGAAATTTCTGGGCATCCTGGGATGTAGTCAAGTTGACACATAAAAGTAACCATTACAATTAGGCTCTGAAAATACCTGGTAGGTCAGGTTCTGGTAGGATTGTTTCTCTTGAGGACAGACCTTGTTAAGAAGAACAGAATTCTCTAGCATATTTCAAAATGTTACTTTTCCCCACCTCGTCCTGGAAACACAAGGGGATTCTTTCTCTACTACTTGCTATGTGAACCTCATAGAGCTCCTGGAGGTGACTGTCAAAAGTGTGGGAGACAACCTTATAACGACCCCCACACAGCCCAGGAGTTTTAACTCTCACACTTGTCCACACTAAGTATCTAGCAATTTGTCAAAGTTTAGGTTTTTCTATTCCTGTGCTGGTTCCCACAGAGATTCCTAATCATGGGTTTCTGCTCTGGTAAGTTGTGATTCTCTGTATCTGTGTATCTATCTCTCCAGTTTTAGAGGTGGTGGTTTGCCCTGTGAATCCACTTCTCTGATCGATCTAAGAAGAGTTGTTTAATTTTTAGTTTCAGCTTTCTACTTATCAAAATGTAGTAAAGCCTTCCAATCACCTTACATACCAGACTGAAATTTAACTAACTTTTAAATTCTAGCTATCCTTCTGAATGTGAAGTGGTATCTCATTACTTTTTTCATTGTAGTTTAGATTTGCATTTCCCTTGTGACTAACAGTGTCGGGTATCGCCTCATGTGTTTATTGGCCATAAGTATATCTCTCTTTCTTTTTTATAAATTTATTTTTGGCTGCGTTGGGTCTTCATTGCTGTGTGCGGGCTTTCTCTAGTTACAGCCCACGGGGGCTGCTCTTCGTTGTGGTGCATGGGCTTCTCATTGTGGTGGCTTCACTTGTTGCAGAGCACTGGCTCTAGGTGCTCAGGCTTTAGTAGTTGTGACACGTGGGCTCAGTAGTTGTGGCTCACGGGCTTAGTTGCACCACAGCATGTGGGATCTTCCCAGACCAGGGATCAAACCCGTGTGCCCTGCATTGGCAGGCAGATTCTTAATCACTGAGCCACCAGGGAAGTCCCAAGTATATCTTTCTTATGAGAGTTGTCTATTCAAATTATTTTTCCATTAAAAAAGTTAGGTTGTCATTTTATTACTGAGTTGGAAGAGTACTTTATATGCTCTAAATACAAATTTATCCTGAGATAAATTATTTGTAAATATTTTCACCATTTTATAAGTTGTCTGTTTTACATCCTTGATGGTATTCTTTTATGTACAAAGTTTTTATTTTTATTTATTTATTTATTTTTTGCGGTACGTGGGCCTCTCACTGTTGTGGCCTCTCCTATTGTGGAGCACAGGCTCCGGACGCGCAGGCTCAGCGGCCATGGCTCACGGGCCCAGCCGCTCCGTGGCATGTGGGATCTTCCCGGACCGGGGCACAAACCCACGTCCCTTGCATCAGCAGGCGGACTCTCAACCACTGCGCCACCAGGGAAGCCCAAAGTTTTTAATTTTAATGAAGCCCAATTTATCTACTTTTTTATTGTTGCTTGTGCTTTTGGTGTCGTATATAAGAATCCTTTGCCAAATCCAAGGTAACAAAGGTTTACTCCTATGTTTTCCTCTAAGAATTTTATAGCTTTTACTCATACATTTAGGTCTTTACCCATTTTGAGTTAATTTTTGTGTATGATACAAGGAAATAATCCAACTTTGTTCTTTTGCATGTGGCTGTCCTGTTGCCCAGTACAACTTATTTAAAAAGCATTATTTCCCCCATGAATGGTCTTGGTACCCTCATTAAAAATCTGTTGACTATAGATGTATGGGGTTATTTCAGGACTCTCACTTCTATTCCATTTTAATCTAGGTATATCCTTGTGCTACTGCTACACTTTTGATTACTATTGCTTTGTAGTAAGTTCTGAAATTAGCAAGAGTAAATTCTCCTACTTTATTCTTCTTTTTCATGATTGTTTCCACTATTCTTGGTCTCCTGAAATTCCTTATGAATTTTAGAATTGGCTTAGCAGTTAGCAAAAAAAGTCAGCTGGAATTCTATAGGAATTATGTTGAATCTGCCCATCTGTTCGAGGGCTATTTCCATCTTCACAATATCAAGTTTTTCAATCCATGAATTTGGGAATGTTTTTTCATTGATTTAGATTGTCTTTAATTTCTTTCTACAATGTTTTGAAGTTTTCAGAGTCTAAGTTTTATACTTCTTTTGTTAAATGTATTCCTACATATTTATTCATCTTGATGCTATTACGAATTGAAATGTTTTCTTAATTTCACTTTCAGATTGATAATTACTAGTGTATAAAAATCCAATTGAAGGGCTTGCCTGGTGGTGCAGTGGTTGAGAGTCCGCCTGCCGATGCAGGGGACACGGGTTCATGCCCCAGTCCGGGAAAATCCCACATGCTGAGGAGCGGCTAGGCCCATGAGCCATGGCTGCTGAACCTGCACATCTGGAACCTGTACTCTGCAATGGGAGAGGCCACAAGAGTGAGAGGCCCACGTACTGCAAAAAAAAAAAAAAATCCAATTGAAGAGAAGTCAAAACTAAGATGACAGAGTAGAAGGACCTTGGACTCACCTCCTCTCATGAGCACACCACAAACACAACTAAATGCTGAACAGCCATTGATAGAAAAGACTAGACCCTGCCTGAAAAGATATTCTACATCCAAGAACATAAAGAAGAAACCACAACAAGAGGGTAAGAGGGGCACATTCATGATATAATCAAATCCCATAACCCGTGGTTGGGAAATCCACAAACTGGAGAATAATTATATTGCAGAAGTTCTCCCACAGGAGTGAAAGTTTTAAGCCCCACATCAGGCTCCTCAGCTCAGGGATCTGGCATCAGAGGAAGAAGCCCCCAAGCGTTTGGCTTTGAAGGCCAACAAGGTTCCTATGCAGCAGCTCCATAGGACTGGGGGGAAATGAAAACTTCACACTTGGAAGGAACACACAAGGTCTCATGCATACTGGGACACAGAGCAAAGTGAGTGACTTCATAGGAACCTGGGCCAAACCTACCTGCTGGTCTCAGAGAGTCTCCTGGGGAAGCATGGTGTGACTGTCATTCTCCCTGGGGACGTGGACACTGATGGTGGAGATTTCAGAGAGTGTTCAGCTAGTTGAACTCTCGGGGAGGCAAACATCTTGCTTGCATCATCAACATCAAGACCTTGTCCTACCCAACAGCCTGTAGGCTCCAGTATTGGGATACCTCATGCCAAAAAACCAACAGCAGGAACACAAGCCCACCCATCAGGAGGCAGGCTTCTTGAAGACTTCCTGAGCTCACAGCCACCTCTAGACACACCTCTTGACAAGGCCTTGCACACCAGAGGGCCAAGACCGAGCTCCACCAACCAGCGAGCAGGCACCAGCTCTTCCCAACAGGAGACCTGCACAAGCCTCTAGACCAGCGTTATTCAGCAGGTGGCAGGCACCTGAAGCAGGAAAACTACAATCTGGCAGCCTGCAGAACCAAGTCAACAAACAGAAATTAGACAAACTGAGATGGCAGATGAATATGTTCCAGATGAAGGAACAAAATAAAAACCCCAGAAGAACAACTAAGTGAGGTAGAGATAGGCAATCTACCAGAGAAAGAGTTCAGAGTAATGATGGTAAAGATGATCCAAGATCTCAGAAAAAGGATGGATGTTCAGTGTAAGAAGTTACAAGAAATTTTAACAAAGAATTGGAAAATATAAAGAATAACCAGAGTTGAAGAATACAATAACTGAAATGAAAAAAATACACTAGAAGGAATCGATAGCAGACTAAATGTGGCTGAAAAACGGATAAGTGACCTGGAAGCCAGAATGGGGGAAATCACTGCTGTGGAACAGAAGAAGGACAAAAGAATGAAAAGAAATGAGGACAGTTTAGGAGACCTCTGGAACATGAAACATACCAGAATTCACATTATAGAGGTCCCAGAAGGAGAAGAGAGAGAGAAAGGGCCTGAGAAAATTTTGAAGAGATAAGAGCTGAAAACTTCCCTAACATGGGAAATGAAGCAGTCACCCAAGTACAGGAAGAACAGAGAGTCTCAGGCAGGATTAACCCAAGGAGGAACATGCAGAGACACATATTAATCAAATTGACAAAAATTAATGACAGAGAAAATATTAAAAGCAACAAGAGAAAAGCAACAAATAACATAAAAGGGAATCCCTGTAAGATTATCAGCTGATTTTTTCGGTAGAAACTATGCAGGCCAGAAGGGAATAGCATGATATATTTAAAGTGATGAAACGAAAACACCTAAAACCAAGAATACTCTATCCAGCAAGGCTCTCATTCATATTTGACAGAGAAATCAAAAGTTTTACAGACAAGCAAAACCTAAAAGAATTCAGCACCACCAAACCAGTTTTACAACAAATGGTAAAGGAATTCTCTAGGTGGAAAAGAAAAGGCCACAACTAGAAACAAGAAAATTATGAACTGGCAAAGCTCCCTGGTAAAGGGAAACATACAGTAAAGGGAGGAAATCATCCACACACAAATATGATATCAAAACAAGTAAGTGTGAGAGGTGGAGAGTAGAAATGCAGGGTATTTGAAATACATTTGAACTTAAGAGATCATCAGGACTTCCCTGGTGGTCCAGTGGTTAAGAATCTGCCTTCCAATGCAGGGAATGCAGGTTTGATCTCTGGTCGGGGAACTAAGATCCCACATGCTGCAGGGCAACTAAGCCCGTGCACCCTATAGCCTGTGTGACACAACTAGAGAGCCCGCGTGATGTAACTACTACTGAGCCTGTGTGCCACAACTAAAGAGAAGCCCATATGCCACAATGAAAGATCCCACTGATGAAGGAAAATTGGTCAGTTTTGCTAATAATTTGTTATTGTCTCTGGTTCAGCTATCTTTTTTCAAACTTTTTGGTGCAATACTGTATATTTTGAAGAAAATGGTAATCTCTCTTTTTTTTTTTTTTGGAAACATTCTTTGAAGAATAGAGACTAAAATATGTTTAGAAATATATTATTTGCAAATTTTTATTTGATAAATAAAAGACTCAGAAAAAAAAGAAAGATCCCACAATGAAGACCTGATGCAGCCAAATAATAAATAATTTTTTAAAAAAAGAAACTAAGAGATTGTCACCTTAAAACAACCTTGTATTTGTATAGACTGCTATGTCAAAACCTTATGATAACTGCAAACCCAAAATCCATAATAGATATACACAGAAAAAGAAAAAGGAATCCAAACACAACACTGAAAATAGTTATCAAATCACAAGAGAAGAGAAGAAAAGAGGAAGAAAAAAAGACCTACAAAAACAAATGCAAAATAATTAACAAAATGGCGATAAGGACATACATATTGATAATTTCTTAAATGTAAATGGATTAAATGTTTCAACCAACAGACATAGACTACTGAATAGATCCAAAAACAAGACCTGTATATTAGCTGTTTGCAAGAGACCCACTTCAGATCTAGAGGCACATATAGACAGACTGAAAGTGAGGAAAAAGGTATTCTACACAACTGAAAATCAAAATAAAGCTGAAGTAGAAATACTCATATCAGACAAAATATACTTTAAAAAAGAAACTGTTACAAGAGAGGGACTTCTCTGGTGGTGCAGTGGTTCAGACTCCATGCTCCCAATCCTGGGGGCCTGGGTTCAGTCCCTGGTCAAGGAACTAGATCCCACATGCATGCTGCAACTAAGAGTTTGCATGCCACAAATAAGGAGCTGGTAAGCCACAACTAAGGAGCCTGCCTGCCACAACTAAGACCTGGCACAACCTAATTAATTAATTACTTTTTTAAAAAGACTGTTACAAGAGAGAAAGAACACTAAATAATGATCCAGTGATCAATCCAAGAAGAAGATATAACAATTGTAAATATATATGCACCCAACAGAGGAGCACCTCAATATATAAGGCAAATGCTAACAAATATAAAAGGAGAAAATGGGCTTCCCAAGTGGCGCAGTGGTTGAGAGTCCGCCTGTCGATGCAGGGGACACGGGTTCGTGCCCCAGTTTGGGAAGATCCCACGTGCCACGGAGTGGCTGGGCCCGTGAGCCATGGCTGCTGAGCCTGTGTGTCCGGAGCCTGTGCTCCGCAACGGGAGAGGCCACAACAGTGAGAGGCCCACGTACGGCAAAAAAAAAAAAAAAGGAGAAATTGACAGTAACACAATATTATTGGGGTCTTTAACATCCCATTTACATCAATGGACAGGTAATCCAGAGTTAAAATCAATAAGGAAATACAAGTCTTAAATATCACATTAGACCAGATGAACTTAATTGATCTCTATAGAGAGTTTCATCTGAAAGCCACAGAATACACATTCTTCTCAAGTGCAAATGCAATGTTCTTCAGGAAAAATCACATGCTGGGCCACAATGTGAGCCCTGGTAAATTTAAGAAAATTGAAATCATATCAAGCATCTTTTCTGATGACAATGCTATGAGATTAGAAGTCAACTACAAGAAAAAAACAACCTGCAAAAAACACAAATATGTGGAGGCTAAAAAATGTGCTACTAAACAACCAATGGATCACTGAAGAAATCAAAGAGGAAATCAAAAAATACCTAGAGACAAATAAAAAAAAATGACAATTCAAAACCCATGGGATGCAACAAAAGCAATTTTTAGGAGGGAAGTTTATAGTGATACAAGCTTACCTCCAGAAACAAGAAAATTCTCAAATAAACAACCTAACCTTACACCTAATGCAACTAGAAAAAGAAGAACAAGCAAAACCTAAAATTAGTAAAAGGAAAGAAATCATAAAGATCAGAGCAGAAATAAATGAAATAGAGATGAAGAAAACAATAGAAAAGATCAATTAAACTAAGTTGGAGAAAAGGAAACCCTCCTACACTGTTGGTGGGAATGTAAATTGGTATGGCCACTGTGGAGAACGGTATGGAGGTTCCTTTAAAAACTAAAAATAGACCTTCCATATGATCCAGGAATCCCACACCTGACATATATCTGGAGAAACCCGTAATTTAAAAATATGCATGCACCCCAAAATTTGTAGCAGCATTATTTATAATAGCCAAGACATGTAAGGAACCTAAATGTCCGCAGACAGATAAATAGATAAAGAAGTTGTGGTATATATATACACAATGGAATATTACTCAACCATAAAAAAGAATAAAATAATGTTTTTTAAGGAACCTCCACACTATTCTCCATAGTGGCTGTACCAATTTACATTTCCACCAACAGTGTAGGAGGGCTTACTTTTCTTCACACCCTCTCCAGCATTTATTGTTTGTAGATTTTCTTATGATAGCCACTCTGACTGGTGTGAGGTGATATATCACTGTAGTTTTGATTTGCATTTCTCTAATAATTAGTAATGTTGAGCATCTTTTCATGTGCTTCTTGGCTATCTGTATGTCTTCTTTGAAGAAATGTAAATTTATGTCTCCAGCACATTTTTTGATTGGGTTGTTTGTTTGTTTTTGATATTGAGCCACATAAGCTGTTCGTAAACTTTGGAAACTAATCCTTTGTCAGTTTCATTGTTTGCAAATATTTTCTCTCATTCTGTGGGTTGTCTTTTTGTTCTGTTTATGCTTTCCTTTCCTGTGAAAAAGCTTTTGAGTTAAATTAGGTCCCATTTTTAAATTTTTGTTTTTACCTCCATTACTCTAGAAGATAGATTGAAAAAGATGTTGCTGTGATTTATGTCAAAGAGTATTCTGCCTGTATTTTCCTCTAAGAGTTTTATAGTATCCAGTCCTACATTTAGGTCTTTAATCCACTTTGACTTTATTTTTTTGTATCATGCTAGGGAGTGTCCTAATTTTATTCTTTTACATGTAACTGTCCAGTTTTCTCAGGACCACATATTGAAGAGACTGTCTTTTCTCCATTGTATATTTTTGCCTCCTTTGTCATACATCAGGTGACCATAGGTGTGTGGGTTTATCTCTCAGCTTTCGATCCTCTTCTGTTGATGCATATTTCTGTTTTTGTTCCAGTACCGTACTGTCTTGATTACTGTAGCTTTGTGGTATAGTCTACAGTCAGGGAATCTGATTCCTCCAGCTCCATTTTTCTTTCTCAAGATTGCTTTAGCTATTCAGGATCTTTTGTGTCTCCATACAAATTTTAAGATTTTTTTTTGTAGTTCTGTGAAAAATATCATTGGGTATTGGATAGGGATTGCATTGAATCTGTAGATTGCCTTGAGTATTATAGTCATTTTGACAAAATTGACTCAATCTAAGAACATAGTTATTTCCTTCAATTTGTATCATCTTTGATTTCTTTCATCAGTATCTTATACTTTTTGCCATGCAGGTCTTTTGTCTCCATAGGTAGGTTTATTCCTAGGTATTTTATTCTTTTTGATGTGATAGTTAATGGATTGTTTCTTTAATTTCTCTTTCTGATCTTTCACTGTTAGTGTATAGAAATGCAACAGACTTTTTGAAAAAAAATTTTTATTGGAGTATAATTGCTTTACAATGGTGTGTTAGTTTCTGCTTTATAACAAAGTGAATCAGTTATACATATACATATATCCCCATATCTCTTCCCTCTTGCATCTGCCTCCCTCCCATCCTCCCTATCCCACCCTTCTAGTTGGTCACAAAGCACCGAGCTGATCTCCCTGTGCTATGCGACTGCTTCCCACTAGCTATCTATTTTACATTTTGGTGGTGTATATATGTCCATACATACACTACCACTCTCTCACTTTGCCCCAGCTTACCCTTCCCCCTCCCCGTGTCCTCAAGTCCGTTCTCTTCTAGGTCTGCATCTTTATTCCCAGCTTGCCCCTAGGTTCTTCATGACCATTTTTTTTTAGATTCTGTATATATTTGTTAGCATACAATATTTGTTTTTCTCTTTCTGACTTAATTCACTCTGTATGACAGAATCTAGGTCCATCCACCTCACTACAAATAACTCAATTTTGTTTCTTTTTATGGCTGAGTAATATTCCATTGTATGTATGTGCCACATCTTCTTTATCCATTCATCTGTCGATGGACACTTAGGTTGCTTCCATGTCATGCCTGTTGTAAATAGAGCTTCAATGAGCATTGTGGTACATGACTCTTTTTGAATTATGGTTTTCTCATGGTATATTCCCAGTAGTGAGATTGCTTCATCCTATACTACCCAAAGCAATCTACAGGTTCAATGCAATCCCTATCAAACTACCACTGGCATTTTTCACAGAACTAGAACAAAAAATTTCACAATTTGTATGGAAACACAAAAGACCCCGAATAGCAAAATCAATCTTGAGAAACAAAACCGGACCTGCAGGAATCAGGCTCCCAGACTTCAGACTATACTACAAAGCTACAGTAATCAAAAAAGTATGGTACTGGCACAAAAACAGAAATGTAGATCAGTGGAACAGGATAGAAAGCCCAGAGATAAACCCATGCTCATATGGTCACCTTATCTTTGATAAATGAGGCAAGAATATACAGTGGAGAAAAGACAGCCTCTTCAATAAGTGGTGCTGGGAAAACTGGACAGGTACCTGTAAAACAATGAAATTAGAACACTCCCTAAACATACAGAAAAATAAACTCAAAATGGATTAAAGACCTAAATGTAAGGCCAGACACTATCAAACTCTTAGAGGCAAAAATAGGAAGAACACTCTATGACGTAAATCACAGCAAGAATCTTTTTGACCCACCTCCTAGAGAAATGGAAATAAAAACAAAAATAAACAAATGGGACCTAATGAGACTTAAAAGCTTTTGCACAGCAAAGGAAACCATAAGCAAGACCAAAAGACAACCCTCAGAATGGGAGAAAATATTTGCAAATGAAGCAACTGACAAAGGATTAATCTCCAAAATTTACAAGCAGTTCATGCAGCTCAATATCAAAGAAACAAAGAACCCAATCCAAAAATGGGCAGACCTAAATATACATTTCTCCAAAGAAGATATGCAGATTGCCAACAAACACATGAAAGAATGCTCAACATCATTAATCATTGGAGAAATGCAAATCAAAACGTCAGTGTGATATTATCTCACACCGGTCAGAATGGCCATCATCAAAAAATCTACAAACAATAAATGCTGGAGAGGGTGTGCAGAAAAGGGAACCCTCTTACACTGTTGATGGGAATGTAAATTGATACAACCACTATGGAGGACAGTATGGAGGTTCCTTAAAAAACTAAAAATAGGACTACCATGCAACAGATTTCTGTGTATTAATTTTGTATCCTGTAACTTTACCGAATTCATTGTTTAGCTTTAGTAGTTTTCTGGTTGCGTTGTTAGGATCTTCTATGTATATTTTCATGTCATCTGCAAGCAATAAGTGAATTAAGTCAGTCAGAGAAAGACAAATATCATATGATATCACTTATATGTGGAATCAAAAAATGGTACAAGTGAACTTATTTACAAATGAGAAATAGACTCACAGACTTAGAGAATGAACTTATGGTTACCAGGGGTAAAGGGTGGGGAGAAGTGATAGATTGGGAGTTTTGGATTGACATGTAGACACTGCTATCTTCAAAATAGGTAACGAACAAGGACCTACTGTATAGCATGGGGAACTCTGCTCAATATTCTATAATAACCTAAATGGGAAAATAATTTGAAAAAGAATAGATACATGTATATATATACCTGAATCAATTTTCTGTACACCTGAAACTAACACAACATTGTTAATCAACCATACCCCAATATAAAATAATTTTTTAAAAAAGAATGAAATAATGCCATTTGCAGCAACGTGGATAGACCAAGAGATGATCATACTAAGTAGATTAAATCAGACAAGGCAAATGTCATATGATATCATTTATATGTGGAATCTAAAAAATGATACAAATGAACTTGTTTACAAAACAGAAACAGACTCACAGATATGGCAAACAATCTTATGGATACCAAAGGGGAAAGGTGGGGTGAATTATGAATTTGGGAGTAACATATACACACTATTATATATAAAATAGGTAAACAACAAGGACCTACTGTATAGCACAGGAATCTACACTCAATATTTTGTAATAACCTATATGGGAAAAGAGTCTGAAAAGGAATCTATCTATCTATCTATCTGAAGCTCTTTGCTGTACACCTGAAACTAACACAACATTTTAAATCAACTATACTTCAATAAAAGATAAATGTAATAAAACATATCTTTCTAACAACAACAGCTAAAATAAATCCAATTCATTTTTGTAATTGATCTTGTATAATGTAACTTTGCTGAATTAATAGACTAAATCTAATAGCTATTTTAAGCAAATTCCTTTCATTTTTCCATCTGGATTCCTTATATTTCTTTATCCTGTCTAATTTCCTAGCTATTACCTCAATTATAATATAGAAAAAAAGGAGCAAGAGCCATTTATATAAGTTATCTAATTTGTTGGCATTCAGTTGTTCATTGTGTTTTTCATAATTCTATTTATTTATGTAAGATCAATAGTAACATACCCTCTTTCACTTGTGATTCTAATAATTTGAGTCTTCTCTTTTACAGTTTGCCAAACTACGTTTGTCAGATTTTTGTTCTTTTAAAAGAACTACCTTTTGATTTTATTAATTTATCTCTAATGCACTTCTATTCTATCACTAATTGCCACTCTAATCTTATTATTATCTTCTTTTTCCTTGCTTTAGGCTTAGTTTTGCTATTCTTTTTCTAGTGTCTCAAGGTAGAAAGTTAGTTGTTGATTTGGGATATTGCTTCTTTCATAATGTAGGTATTTATATCTCTAAATTTCTCTCAAAGCACTGCTTTATCTGCATGCTATAACATTTACTAAGGTTTGTCTTGATTTTCATTAAGCTCAGTATTTTCTGCTGTACCCTTTGATTTTTATTTTGAATGATTGATTATCTAGGCGTGTAGTTTAATTTCCAGATACATGTGAGTTTTCTGAATTTTCCCATTATTTATTTCTAATTTTATCCTACTGTGGTTGGAGAATATATTTTATGTTATTTCTGTTCTCTTAAATTTATTGATGTTTACTTCATGGCCTAGCATATGTTCTATATTGGGGAATGTATATTCTATTGTTTCTGGGTGGAATATTCTGTAGAGGTCTGTTACGTCTAGCCTGTTCGTAGTTTTTTTTCAGTTTTTTATTACTTTGTTGATATGCTTTCTAGTTCTATTCATAGCTTTAAAAAGAAGTGTAGCTGATGTACAATATTATATAAGTAACAGGTTTACAATGTAGTGATTCACAGTTTTAAAGGTGATACTCTACTTATAGTTATAAAATATTGTCTATATTTGTCATGTTGTACAGTGTATCCCTGTAGGTTATTTTATACATAGTAGTTTGTAGCTTTTAATTCCCTACCCATATTGCCCCTCCCCCTTCCCTCTCCCCCCTGATAACCACTAGTTTTTTCTCTATATCTGTGAGCCTGCTTCTTTTTTGTTATATTTACTAGTCCCTTGTATATTTCAGATCCCACATATAAATGATACCATACTGTGTTTGTCTTACTCTTTTTGACTTATTCCACTTAGTATAATGCCCTCCAGGTCCACCCATGTTGCTGCAAATGTCAAAATTTCATTCTTTTTTATGGCTGACCAGTATTCCATTGTAAATATATACCACATCTTCTTTATCCATTCATCTGTTGCTGGACACTAAGGTTGCTTTCATATCTTGACAATTGTAAATAATGTTGCTATGAACATTGGGGTGCATGTGTGTTTTTGGATTAGTGGTTTTGGTTTTTTTGGATATATACCCAGGAGTGAAATTGCCAAGTCCTATGGTACTTCTGAATTTAGTTTTTTGAGAAACCTCCATACTGTTTTCCAAAGTGGCTGCACCAATTTGCTTTCCCACCAACAGTGTACAAAGGCTTCCTTTTCTCCACATTTTAGGCAACATTTGTTATTTGTGTTCTTTTTGATGATAGCTATTCTGACATGTGTGAGGTGATATCTCATTGTGGATTTCATTTGCATTTCTCTGATGATTATCAATGTTGAACATCTTTTCATGTACCTGTTCGCCATCTGCATGTCTTTTTGGAAAAATCTCTATTCATGTCTTCTGCCTAATTTTGAAATTAGTTTTTTTTTTTAATATTGAGTTATATAAGCTGTCTATATATTTTGGATATCCACCCCTTAATGGTCATATCATTTGCAAATATTTTCCATTCAGTAGGTTGTCTTTTTGTTTTGTTGATGGTTTACTTTGCTTTGAAAAACTTTTAAGTTTAATTAGGTCCCATTTGTTTATTTTTGCTTTTGTTTACTTTGCTTTAGGAGACAGATTCCAAAAAATGGTGCTACAATTAATGTCAAAGGGTCTTCTGCCTATGTTTTATTCTAGGAGCTTTGTGGTTTCTGGTCTTACATCATGTCTTTACTCCATTTTGAATTTTCTTTTGTATGTGGTGTTAGAGAATGTTCTAATTTCATTCTTTTACATGTAGCAGTCCAGTTTTCTCAGAGAGTGTCTTTTCTCCATTGTGTATTGAAGAAAGGGTCTTTTCTCCATTGTGTATTCTTGCTTCCTCTGTTGTAGATTAATTGCCCTTAGGTGCATGGGTTTATTTCTGGTCTTTCCATTCTGCTCCATTGATGTATATTTCTGTTTTTGTGCCAGCAACATAGTGTTTTGATTACTGTAGCTTTGTAATATAGTCTCAAGTCAGGGAGCATGATACATCCAGCATGTTTGTGTTTTTTTTTCTCTCGATATTATTTTGGCTATTCAGGATCTTTTATCTTTCCATATAAATTTTTAAATTATTCGTTCTTGTACTTGAAAAATGCCATTGGTATTTTGATAGGGATTGCATTGAATCTGTTGATTGCCTTGGGTGGTAAGGTTATTTATTTTTTACTTTTTATTTTTTGGCCACACCACACTGCTTGCAGATCCCAGTTTCCAGACCAGGGATTGAACATGGGCCACGGTAGTGAAAGCACCAAATTCTAACCACTAGACCACCAGGAAACTCCCTTGTATGGTTATTTTAACAATATTAATTCTTCCAATCCATGAACATGATATATCTTTCCATCAGTTTGTGTCATCTTCAATTTCTTTTATCAGTGTCTTATATTTTTCCAAGTAAAGATCTTTTACCTCCTTATGTAGGTTTATTTGTAGATATTTAATTCTTCTTGATGTTATTGTAAATAAAATTGTTTCCTTAATTTCTCTTTCTGATGGTTTGCTGTTAGTGTATAGAAATGAAACAAATTTCTGTATATTAATTGGGTATCCTTCAACTTATACAAATTCATTGATGAGGTCTAGTCATTTTTTTGGTGGCATCTTTAGGCTTTTCTATGTATAATATCATGTTATCTATAAACAAAACAGTTTTACTTCTTCCTTTTAAGTTTGGATTTTTTTTTATTACTTCTTCTTGTTTGATTGCTATGGCTATGACTTCGAACACTGTGTTGAATAAACGTGGCAATAGTGGGCATCCTTGTCTTGTTTCTGATCTTAGAGGTAATGCTTTCAGCTTTGCACCATTGAGGATGATTCTAGATGTGAGTTTGTCATAAATGACCTTCATACGTTGAGTTATATTCCCTCTATGTCAACTTTGATGAGAGTTTTTTAATCATGAATGAATGTTGAATTGTGTCAAGTGCTTTTTCTGCATCTATTTAGATGATCATGTGATCTTTTTTATTCTTTCTTCTGTTTATATGGTGTATCATATTGATTGATTTGCAAATGGTGAACCATCTCGTGTCCCTGGGTTAAATCCAACTTGATCATAGCATATAGTCCTTTTTATATATTATGGATTCAGTTTGCTAGTATTTTGTTGAGGATTTTTGCATCTATTTCTTCAAAAATATTGACCTGGGGCTTCCCTAGTGATGCAGTGGTTGAGAATCTGCCTGCTAATGCAGGAGACACGGGTTCAAGCCCTGGTCTGGGAAGATCCCACATGCCGTGGAGCAACTAGGCCCATGAGCCACAACTACTGAGCCTGCGCATCTGGAGCCTGTGCTCCACAACAAGAGAGGCCGCGATAGTGAGAGGCCTGTGCACCATGATGAAGAGTGGCCCCCGCTTGCCACAACTAGAGAAAGCCCTCGCACAGAAACGAAGACCCAACACAGCAAAAATAAATTAATTAATTAATAAACTCCTACCCGCAACATCTTCTTTAAAAAAAAAATATTGACCTATAATTTTATTTTTTGGTAGTGTCTTTGTCTGGTTCTGGTATTAGGGTAATGGTGGCCTTGTAGAATAATTTGGGAGTGTTCCATACTCTTCAATTTTTCAAAATAGTTTGAGAAGGATAAATATTAGTTCTTTATATTTTTGTGTTGTTGATTCTGGCTAAATTTTTATCCATTTTGTTTATTTTCAGAGAAGCACCTCTTAGTTTTATCTGTCTTTTCTATACTTTTTTTAGTCTCTATTTAATTTATTTGTGCTGTTTTTTATTATTATTTTTTAGTTCTACTAACTTTGCATTTTATTTGTTTTTCTTTGTCTAGTTGTTTTAGGTGAAAGGTTAGGTTGTTTATTTAAGATTTTTCTTGTTCCCTGAAGTATGCTTGTATTGCTGTAAATGTCCCTGTTAGAACTCCTTTTGCTGTGTCCCATAGATTTTCAGTTATTGTGTTTTCATTTTCCCTTGTCTCCAGGTATTTTAAAATTTCTTCTTTGATTTCATCAGTGATTCATTGTTTGTATAGTAGCATATATTTAGCCTCCATGTGTTTGTGTTTTTTTCCACATTTTTTTTTTTTTTGTAGCTGATACCTGGTCTTGTAGCACTGTGGTTGGAAAAGATGTTTGATATGATTTCGATTTTCTTAAATTTACTGAAGTTTGTTTTGTGGCCTATCATGTGATCTATCCTGGAGAATGTTGCATGTGCACTTGAAAAGAAAGTGTATTCTGCTGCCTTGGGGTGGAATGTTCTATATATACATAAGTCTATCTGTTCTAATGTGTCATTTAAGGCCTGTGTTTCCTAATTGATTTTCTGTCTGGATGATATGTCCATTGGTGTAAGTGGGGTGTTAAAGTCCCCCACTATTCCTGTGTTGCTGTCTATTTCTCCCTTATGTATTTTAGAATTTGCTTTGTACATTTAGGTGTTCCTGTATTGGGTGCATGTATGTTAATGAGTGTAATATTCTTTGCTTGAAGTGTTCCCTTTATCATTATATAGTGCCCTTCTCTGTCTTTTGTTATAGCCTTTGCTTTAAAGTCTATTTTTTCTGATATGAATATTGCTACCCCACTTTCTTGTCATTTCCTTTTGCATGAAATATCTTGTCCCATCCCTTTATTGTCAGTCTGTGTGTGTTTTTAGCCCTGAAGTGAGTTTCTTGTAGGCACCATATTAAGTGTTTTTTTAAAAAAAATCCAATCAGACATGTATGTCTTTTGATTGGAGCATTTAGTACATTGACATTTAAAGTAATTATTTTTAAATTAATTAATTAATTAATTTTAATTTTTGGCTGCATTGGGTCTTCATTGCTATGTGTGGGCTTTCTCTAGTTGCAGCAAGTGGGGGATACTCTTCATTGCGGTACATGAACTTCTCATTATGGTGGCTTCTCTTGTTGAGGAGCATGGGCTCTAGGTGCATGGGTCCCAGTAGTTGTGGCACAAGGACTCATTAGTTGTGGCTCATGGGCTCTAGAGTGCAGGCTCAGTGGTCGTGGCTTATGGGCTTAGTTGCTCCACAGCATGTGGGATCTTCTCACACCAGGACTCAAACCTGTGTCCCCTGCATTGGCAGATGGATTCTTAACCACTGCACCAAAAAGGAAGTCCAGTAAAGTAATTATTGATGGTTATGTACTTATTGCCATATTATTACTTGGTTTCCAGTTATTTTTGTAGTTCTGTCTTCATTTCTTCTTTTTATTTCTTTCCTTGTGGTTTGATGATTTTCTTTAGTAGTATTTTGTGTTCATTTCTTTTTGGTTTTTGCATATCTATTTTAGGCTCTAGATTTGTGGTTACCATGGGGATTATATATGTTGATGAATAATTATCTCTACTTGTTTTAATCTTGTAGTCATTTAAGTTCAAACACATTCAAAAGAGCTATATTTTTTACTCTCCTCCCCACATTTTGTATTTTTCATGTTCTATTTTATATCTTCATGCTTATCTCTTAACTGTTCATTGTAGTTATATTCACTTTTACAATTTTTTTGCTTTAATCTACATACTGACTTATTTAAGCCATCTTCAATCCTTACTGTATATTTTCCTTTTCTAATGGGGTTTTCCCTTGCCTATAAATTCTTATTTCTTTACATTTCTAACATCTCTTTTATGGTAGATTTAGTATTGATGAACTCTTTTTGTTTCTGCTTGTCTGAGAAGTTCTTTATCACTCTTTGTATTCTAAATTATAATCTTGCTGAGTAGAGTATCCTATGTTGCAGGTTTTTCCCTTTCAGCACTTTGAATATATCATGCTATTTCCTTCTGGTTTGCAAAGTTTCTGCAGAGGAATCAGCTGATATTCTTATGGATATTCCCTCTTATGTGACTCTTGCTTCATTTAGAATTCAATCTTTATCTTTCATTTTTGCCATTTTAATTGTGATATGTCTTGGCATAGGTCTTCAGATTTGGGAACTTTTTTAGCCCTAATTTCTCCAAATAACTTTTAAAATCCCTTCTCTCTCTCTTCTCCTTCTGGAACTCTATAATGCAAATGTTGGAATGCTTAATGTTATCCCCAAGATCTCTTATATTGCTTTCATTTTAAAAAATTGTTTTTCTTTCTGCTGTTCTAATTGGGGGATTTCACTATTCTATCTCCACATCACTTTTGTGTTCTGTATTATTTAATCCACTCTTCATTCCTTCTAACATGTGTTTCATTTCAGCTATTAAATCATTCACTTCTGATTGGATCTCTTTTTGTATTTCCTAGTTTCTTGTTAAAATGTTCAAGTTTTAGGGCTTCCCTCGTGGCGCAGTGGTTGAGAATCTGCCTGCCAATGCAGGGGACACGGGTTCGAGCCCTGGTCTGGGAAGATCCCACATGCTGCGGAGCAACTAGCCCCGTGAGCCACAATTACTGAGCCTGCGCGTCTGGAGCCTGTGCTCCTCAACAAGAGAGGCTGCGATAGTGAGAGGCCCGCGCACCGCGATGAGGAGTGGCCCCCACTTGCCGCAATTAGAGAAAGTCCACGCACATAAAAGAAGACCCAACACAGCAAAAATAAATAAAATAAATAAATTTAAAAAAATGTTCAAGTTTTAGATCAATTCTTTCCCCTAATTCAGTTAATATTTTTATTACCAGTGTTTTGAATTATTTTCTGATAAATTGTTTATTTCTGTTTCATTAGTTATTTATTCAGGGGTTTCCTCTTACTTTTTCAAGTGAGAGTAGTTTCTCTGCCTTTGAATTTTACTTAACTTTCTCTGCCTCTATGAATTTAGATGAAACAGTTACCTATTGTGGTCTTGAAGTGGTGTTCTTATGTAGGAGCCTCCTGTGCAGACTGAGTGTGCCCATTGCCTTTGGTGGGGGGGCTGGATTTGATGTGGACACAAGTCAAGTCTTTCATCACAGTGCACTGGTAGCTATCACCTTGGTAGTGGGTGGGGCTGGAGATGGAGTAGCTAGAGCCAGTGCTGAGTTGGGACTTCCTCTCTGCTCAGTGGCCATTAGTAACCTGTCAGGAGCAAGGTCTGTTCCCATTGCTGGAGCAGAAGCCTTAAGGATCAGGCTGAAAGTGTATCATTTAAGTGTTTGTTTTTCCCTCTCCCTGCACTGGGAGGGTAGTGCTAATGCAAGTGGGACCTGTGTGCATACAGAGGTCTGATGCTCTGCCTCTGTAGGCATATGCAAATATGCTCAGATTCAGCCCATGTTTCTGTATTTTCTCTGGACATGGCCATCCCAGATCTAATGCCACACTGTGGTGTGCGCTGAGTCAGGCCAAGTTATTCAGTTGGCTTGGGCTGGGGCACACAATGAGGTTGTTGCAGGAAACTCGGCATCCTCTAAGGCAGACCTCTCTCCATCCTTCTTTGGGTTCAATACCCCTTTGTCTCGAACCACTGATCCCTGTCCCCAGCCTCTTCCATTCCTGACCTGGTGTGGAACTGCTCTGCAGGGCAGGTGGGCCTATGTGGTTTCTCTGCATGTATCAGGGTGTGTGCTGTGTTGGAGTGGCTGCCATCAGATTTCTAGTCTTCTTCTGGGCACTGCTTGAGTAAGCACCAACAATGGCCACCACTGCCCCAGCCAGGCTACACCCCAGGAATGTGTCACCTCTTCATCCCAAGGTCGATTCTTTTCCCTGGTTCTGGCCATCCCAGATCCAGTTACACACTGTGAGTTGGAATGAGTGGTGCCAGAGCATTCACTTGGTTTGGGCTGGGGAGCATGTTGAGGCAGTGTCTAGAAACCTGGAAACTGCTAGAGTGGACCACTCTAAGCCCTCCCTTGGGGGCTATCGAGCATGTGCATTCTCCTCATGCAAAGAGTCAAGGCTTCTCTTGTCTATCTGTACCAGCATCATCCAGCCAGCCAAAGTGGTTGTATCCTCTTTGTAGGAACACAGGACTAGGACGTCCATTATGTGTCTCAACCTGCTTACTCCCCAGGGTGGATGTCTGCCCCTGAAATCTCCCTTTTCCTCTGAGTCCCCTCCCAGGGTCATAGGTCCTGACCCAATTGCTTTCCCCCCCCCTTTCTACCCAATTATGTGTGTATCTTTCTTACAGCCTTGGTTGTACAGGAGACCTGCCAGTTTCCAGTTACTTTTTAGTGACAATTTTTCCACAAGTAGATGTATTTTTGATGTGTTTATGGGAAGAGGAGAGCTCCACGTTGTCTTACTCCATCATTTCAATCCTTCCCAAGATGAGCTTATTCTGTAGCTTTCTTCTCAGATCAAAAAGATAAGACCGGGCTTCCCTGGTGGCGCAGTGGTTGAGAGTCTGCCTGCCGATGCAGGGGACGCGGGTTCGTGCCCCAGTCCGGGAAGATCCCACATGCCGCGGAGTGGCTGGGCCCGTGAGCCATGGCCACTGAGCCTGCACGTCTGGAACCTGTGCTCTGCAACGGGAGAGGCCACAACAGTGAGAGGCCTGCGTACAGAAAAAAAAAAGATAAGGCCTAATTATATTATGTTTAAAAGAAACACACATTAAGTGAAAGAACCAGGTTTAAAAAAGGATAGAAAAAGATACAACATGAAAATACTAATTATAGAAGAATCCAATGGGACAATATTATTATAGAGGAAAGTAGATTTCAAGACAAGGAATATTACCAAAGATAAAGACTACCTTTTGAAGTGCTAAAAGACATTTATGAAAACATAAAAACACTAAATTTAGGGGCTTCCCTGGTGGTGCAGTGGTTGAGAGTCCGCCTGCTAATGCAGGGGACACGGGTGCATGCCCCGGTCCGGGAGGATGTCACATGCCACGGAGCGGCTGGGCCGTGAGCCATGGCCGCTGAGCCTGTGCATCCGGAGCCTGCGCTCCGCAACGGGAGAGACCACAACAGTGAGAGGCCCACATACCACAAAAACAACAACAACAAAAATAAACAAAAAACACTAAATTTATATGAATTTAATAACATGGTTTCAAAATATATGAAGCAAAAATTGACAGAGCTAAAAAGACAAATCCACAATCATAATATAAGATTTAACACACCTTTGGTAATTAATAGAACAATCATATTAAAAATTAGTAAGAATTTAGAAAATTTCCATTACACTATTATCCAACTCAACTATAATCAATATTTATGGAAGACTATGCCCAACCACTTCAGAATATACATTCTTATCAAGTGTGCAAGGGAACTGTCCATATATTAGGCCTTTAAGCAAGTCTTAATACGTTTGAAAGGGCTGAAATCACACAGAGTATTCACTTTGCCAAAAGTGAAATAAACCTAGAAATCAATGAAAAGAAAGGGCAATTTTTAAAAAGTCTAAATATTTGGAAATTAACATACTTCAAATAACCAATAGTTCAAAGCAGAACTCACAGTGGAAAATAGAAAATATTTTAAGTTGAAGAATAATAAAAACTATTTCAAAACTTATGGGACACATCTAAAGCAGGGCTTAGAGGGAAATGTAAAGCTTTAGACACACAGTTATAGGAGAAGAAAAGTTTAAAAATCTTCCACCTTAAGAGTAGAAAGAAAGAAAATTAGACCTAAGGAAAAATAGAAGGAAACAACAAAGACAGGAGCAGAAATCAGTGAACAGAAAACAGACACACAATGGAGAAAATAAGAAAAATTAAAAGTTTTTTTTGAAAATTTAATAAAATTACTAACCAGCTAGCAAGACTAATTAAGAGGAAAAAGTGAGAGAAACCAAAAGTTTTCAATATCTGGAATTTTATTTATATTTTTTAAAGATTTTTTTTTATGTAGACCATTTTTAAAGTCTTTATTGAATTTGAATTTGTTACAATATTGCTTCTGTTTTCTGTTTTGGTTTTTTGGCTGTGAGGCATGTGGGATCTTAGCTCCCCAACCAGGGATCGAACCCTCACCCGATGCATTGAAAGGCAGAGTCTTAACCACTGGACTTCCAGGGAAGTCCCAATATCTGGAATTTTAAAAGATGACATCTCTAATAGGAGATATTTGCTCTTGAGAGATACGAATTTTTTTAATCAGTCTTATTTTTTCATATCTGATCTGATAGTTGGGGAGCCAGGGAAACTAGCTCCTACCTGGCTGTGTAGACTGCTGTAAGGACAAATGCAAGCTTTACTCCCACAAAAGAAGTATGCTTACAGCTGTCCCACTAGCAGCTGTGGTTCGTATCCTATATCATATTGAATAGACCTCTGTCAAGGGATGGTAGCGTCTGCTGTGTCTTGGAAAGACACACTGATAACAACTTAATAAGGCCAAGGGACATTGGAAAAAAGATTTTACCAAAATTCCCCCTATGTGTGGGAGCAGGTAAATCACAGCCAGGCAGCAAAAATCATTCCAACCAAGTCAGCCAGTGCATTTTAATATAGTATGAACCTGTACTGGAGTTTAAATAATGTCCTTTGTTGTCACCTAGTGAAAACTGATGGGAATGCAAAAATTTCTTAAATGATTTGAGGTGACAAACTTTTTAGAAAAATTAAGCCAAGAGACTATGGACAAAAACTTAGTTTTGAGTTACTGAGATAAGACTGTTTCAGATTGGATAAACCCCTAATTTACTGATGGTATATGAAAGAAACATTTTACTGAAAAGAGAAAAATGACACTGTACTACGTTTGGTTTATTAAACGTTCTGATGTGTTGATATTTGATGTAAACTTACATTTGATCCCTAGGATACAAAGACCTGTGGCATTCTAGAAACTAATTGGCTAAAGAAAAGTCCAATTTGTTAAGGGACAGAAGGAATGCTGAATAAGTCTCACTGAATAATAAAAATTTTGGTGATTATACAATGTATTAGCTTGTCTTTTCCTATGTTAAAGGTGCTAATGTCATGGGAGAGAGAGTATGAATAAAGGATTTTTTTTTCTTTTCTGCATGAAAATTTTATCTTGAGTTTGTTTTCTAGCTCTGGAAATAAATATAGATTTTATGTATCAGTTATGTTACTAAGCAACATTTGCTTCAGTTAAAATGAACTTGATTGGTAAATTGAATCTGGACTTGGAGAGCTATAAATACCTCATGAGAATCCATATTTGGGGCATTTCCTTATTGTGAGACTCATAACTGGACAATACCCTTGAGGGAACCCTGAAAGTTACGTCTATGGAGTTGGGGTAAGCTTCTGAGGAGCATGGGGCTTTTAAGACAGAGAAACTTCCACATTTCACTCAATGTTAATCTCATTTCTTTGAAACTGAGCTCTTATTTGTGGGGTCAGGGAAAGTAGATCTGAAGTGGTTAGGTGAACTATTACAAAGACTGCTGCAAGGTTTACTTCCAAGAAGAGGAATGCATAGCATGCTGTGGTGCCTGTCTCATAGCCTCTGAGTAGACTAAGCGTGGCCTATAATAGTTTTGTAAGACAGAGTGCTTAGTTAAACCTGAAGAAAAAAATCTCAGTTTGAGAGGAGACATCAGCAAGATGATGGACGTGGGGATTTCAATGCTTTTCTCCCCCACAAAAACAACAAATAAACAATTACAAACCAACAAAACATCTCTGTAAAAGCTGTGGACTGCAATCGAGGATCAGCAGAAATCCCATGGAGTACAAAAACTTAGGATGGCTGCATAGAAAAGCATAGGTAGTATTTTACCACTATCACCCCATCTTCCAGTTCAAAGCATCTCAGCACCAAGAGGAATTCCTTGGAGGGATTTTAGGCATGACAAAAAGGAGAACAGGAGGAGTCCAGCAATCTTTGTCACTGCTGGAACATCTGTAACCTTTGCTACTAAGAACACCCACAGTCTTTACCAACTCTGAATGCAGTTGATATAGCTGCCCAGAGCCCCTGTCACTACATCTCCCCCGCTCCCCCAGGGTTGTTGCTGTTTCTGTGCTGAGACCTGCTCCCTAGGAAATGAGTCACTGCTGCATACCAATTTCCAGGATTTGAATGCCACAGTCTCTTACCATATATGGGACCAGAGCTGCTGCTGTGCTGTGCCCCATCCCCTGGGTACTGAATCAGGGCTTTGACCCACCATCAACAGTGCTGCACTGCTGCTGCTCTGGGCTCCAACCCTAGGGCCCAAGCTGTGGCTGTGACCGTAGTTTTGCTGCTCTGCACTCAGATACCTGAGGCCTGAGTTATAGTTATGACCTGACATCACCAGAGCTGCACTTCTGGTGCACCCTGTCCCCTAGGTCCAGGCTACCACTGCAACCTGTTATCCCAGGGCCCATGTCACTACTTCATCACCCCCACTCCACTCCCCTGGGGCCTAAGTTACCACAAAAAGCTCTAACTTCACTTCTTTGGATAGCCTCACGTACCTCAGACGCTCATGCCACCACAGCAGCAAATGTGTCTGTGCCCCCAGCTCCAGGCACTATGGTAGTTCTGCATGCTCCTGAGCACAAGACACCAGCTTTGCTGCTAATCTGAGTGTCATTGTTCTAGACGTGGTGCCAGAAAGGATCTTATTGGCTAGAATTTCCTCTCACAGACAAAAAGAACAGAAGGACCCCAGCAGACTTTGTCACCAAGAACCCCAACATCCCTAGTTACCACTGCCACCAAAGATACCTGCAGCCTTGATCACTAAAGATTCCCACAGTCTTTGCTGACATTGACTACAGGTGATAGAACTTCATGGAGACTATATCACTGTGCCCTTCCCAGAACTAGAGACTGCACCTCATCAATCACTGCCCTTGCAACCACCTGCAGGTTAAAGTCTTTCCTCACTGAAGCCAATCCAAAAGAGCTTGAAGAGGTGATTGCACTCTCAAATGTGCAGACTTCAGCACAAAGCCACTAGAAACAGAAAAACATAAAGAAACCTGATACCACCAAAGGAAAAAATAATTATCCAGTAACTGACGAAAAAGAAATGGAGATCTACCAGTTACCTGAAAAAACAAAAAAACTCAAAAGAATTAACTTAAGGAAGCTCAGGGATTTTCAAGTGAACACAAATAAACAGCTCAATGAACTCAGAAAAACAATACATGAACAAAATGACAAGTTTAACAAAAAGATAGATATCATGAAAACAGAACCAATCAAAAATGCTGGAGCTGAAAAATACAATGAATGCAATGAAAAGTGTAAAAAAGAGTTTCAACCACAGACTTGATTAAGCAGACGAAAGAATCTGTGAACTCAAAGATATATCTCTAAATTATCCAGTCGGAGAAGAAAATAGAAATAGAAGTGAAAAAGAATGAAGAAAGCCTACAGGATTATGGGACACCATTATGAGAGCAAATATATTCATTAAGGGAACCCCAGAAGAAGAAGAAAGGAGCAGAAAGCTTATTTAAAGGAGTAATGGCTGAAAACTTTCCAAATCTGGGGAAAGACATGGACATTCAGGTACGTGAATCTCAAAGGTCCCCAAACAGACTCACCTCAAAGGGTCTTCATCAAGACACACTATGATAAACTCTCAAAAATCAAAGATAAAGTGAGAATTTTCAAAAGCAGTGAGAGAAAAATGTCTTCATTTACAAGGGATACTCAGTAAAGCTATCAGAAGATTTCCCAGTAGAAACCTTGCAGGCCAGGAGACAGTGGGATGATATATTCAAAGTGTTGAAAGTAAAGTAAATGCCAACCAAGAATACCTTGCCTGACCAAGTTGTCCTTCAGAAATAAAAGAAAGGAAAGGCCTTCTTTAGACAAATAAAAGCTGTGGGAGTTCATCACCACCAGAAAAACTAACCCCAAAGATAGCAGAAGTAAGGCTACAACAAAGATTAGAGCAGAAATAAATTAAATAGAATACAAGGAAGATAGAAAGGATCAATAAAACAAAGGGTTGGCTTAAGAGGTACAAACTACTATGTATAAAATAAATAAAATACATGGATATATTGTACAGCACAGGGAATACAGCCAATATTTTATAATAACTTAAAAATTTTTTAAATTTTATTTATTTTTTATAATAACTTTAAATGGAGTATAACCTATAAAAATATTGAATCACTGTTGTACACCAGAAGCAAATATATTATTGTAAATCAACTACACTCTAAGGGGAAGAAAAAAGGTTTTCTATTTTTTAAAGATAAAATTGACAAGCATTTACCTAAGCTAAATTTAAAAAAAAAGACTCAATTAAAATTATAAACAAAAGAAGAGACATTACAACTGATACCACAGAAATACAAAGGATCATAAGAGATTACTATGAGCAATTGTACATTAACAAATTAGATAAAATAGAAGAAATGATAAATTCCTAGAAACATACAACTTTCCAAGACTGAATTAGGGAAAAAAACAAAAAAGTGAAAAACACTAATAATGAGTAAGGAGATCAAATCAGTGACCAAAAACCACCCAATAAGGAAAAGTTCAGGATGAGATAACTTCATTGGTGAATTTTACCAAGTATTTAAAAAATAATTAATACCAGTACTTCTCAAACAACTCTTTCAAAAAGTTGAAGAGGAAGAAACACTCCTAATCTCATTTTACAAGGTTAGCATTACCTGATACCAAAGCCAGAAAAGGACACAAGAAAAGAAAGTTACAGTCCAATATTCCTAATAAATATTGGTGCAAAAATCCTCAACACAATACTAGCAAACCAAACTTAAGAGTATGTTAAAAAGATCCTACATCATGCTAAAGTGAGATTTATCCTTGGGTTGCAAAATGGTATGATATATGCAAATCAGTCAATGTGATATGCCACATTAACAGAATGAAGGATACAAATATAGGATCACTTCAGTCCGTGAAGAAAAGCATTTGACAAAATTCAACAGCCTTCTGGATGAAAGCTCTCAACATATTAGGGATAGAAGGAACATACCTCAACATAATAAAAGCTGTATATGACAAGCCCACAGCTAACATCAAACTCAACTTGAAAAGATAAAAACTTTTCCTCTAAGCTCAGGAACAAGAGAAAAATGCTTACTCTTGCTAATTTTATTCATCATAGTATTAGAAGCCCTAGCCACAGCAATTAGGCAAGAAAAAGAAATAAAAGACATCGAAATCACAAGGGGAAAAGTGAAACTATCTCTATTTGCAAATTATATAATCTTATACATGGAAAACCCTAAAGACTCCAAAAAAAACTTTTATAACTAATCAAATTCAGGAAAGTTACAGGATACAAAATCAACATATAAAAATCAGTTGCATTTTTATACACAAACAATGAACTATCTCAAATAGAAATTAAGAAAGCAATACCATTTAAAGTAGCATCGAAAACAACAAGACAATTAGGAATAAATTCAACCAAGGATGTGAAATACCTATACACTGAAAACTATAAGACATTGATGAAATAAATTGAAGAAGACATAAATAAAAGGAAAGATATCCTGTGTTCTTGGATTGGAAGTATTTATATTGTTAAAATGTCCATATTACTCAAAGCAATCTACAGATTCAATAGGATTCTTATCAAAATTTCAATGGCACAGCTCCCCTGGTGGTGCAGTGGTTAAGAATCCACCTGCCAATGCAGGGGACACTGGTTCAAGCCCTGGTCTGGGAAGATCCCACATGCCGCAGAGCAACTAAGCCCGTGCACCACAACTACTGAGCCTGTGCTCTAGAGCCCATGAGCCACAACTACTGAGCCCAAGTGCCACAACTACTGAAACGCACACACCTAGAGCCCATACTTTGCAACAAGAGAAGCCACCCAATGAGAAGCCCATGCACCACAACAAAGAGTAGACCCTGCTTGCTGCAACTAGAGAAAAGCCCACGCACAGCAACAAAGACCAATGCAGCAAAAATTAAAAAATAAAATAAATTTATTTTAAATATTCCAATGTCATTTTTCACAGAAGTAAATAATTAAATCCTAAAATTGGTATGGAACCACTAAGGACGCTGAATAGCCAAAGCAATCTTGAGCAATGAATCTAAAGGAACCCACACTGAGACACATTATTATCAAAATGTTCAAAGACAAAGGCAAAGAGAGAATATTACAAGCAGCAAGAGAGAAACAACTCATATATACAAGAGATTCTCAATAAGACTATCAGTCTATTTCCCAGTAGAACCCTTGGAGATCAGAGGGTAATGGAGTGCTATATTCAAAGTGTTGAAAGAAAATATACTGTCAACTGAGAAGTCTATATCTGGCAAAACTGTCCTTCAAAAATAAGGGGGAAATTGACATTCCCAGATAAACAAAAGCTGAGTCAGTTTGTTACCACTAGACCTACCCTGCAAGAAATGCTAAAAGTAATCCTCAACTTTAAAGTGAAAGCAAACTGGACAATAACTCAAAGCTGAAGAAAAAAAAAATGTTTGGTAAATACAAATACACAGGAACTTGTAAAATTCACTATTATTGTAATATAACTCCACTTTTTCACTTTTATAACCTCACTTTTTATTTTCCATAGGATTTAAAAGATGTATACATAAAAAGTAATTATTAAACTATGTTATTTGGCACTTAATGTATAAAGATGTAATTTGTGACATCAATAACAGAAAGCGGTGGACAGAAGTATGTAGGAGCAGAGTTTTTGTATGCTTTTGAAGCTAAATTGGCATAATTTCAAATTGGATTGTTTTAAGTGTAAGATGGTATAAACCATCTTTATAGTAACCCAAAAGAAGATATGTATAGAAAATACATTAAAAGATTGGGAAAGGAATCAAAATATTTCACTACAAAGAACAGCTAAACACAAAAGGCAGTAATAGAGAAAATGAGGGATAGAAAAGCTATGTTACATAGAAAACAAATAGCAAATAGGAAGAAGTTAAGTCCTTCCTTATAAGTAACTACTTTAAATGTAAATGGATTAAACTCTATAATCAAAAGACAGATATTGGCACAATGGATTTTTTTAAAATGATGCAAATATTTGCTGTTTATAAGAGATTCACTTTAGATCCAATGACACAAATATGTTGAAAGTAAAAGTATGTAAAATTTATTCCATGCAAATAGTAACCAAAAGTGTGTTGGATGGCTATAATATCAGACAAAATATATTTTAAACTCAAGAAAAGATTACAAGAGATAAAGAAGGACATGGTATATTGAAAAAGGCTCAATACAGCAAGAACATATAACAATTATAAACATTTATGCACCTAATAACAGACCTTTAAAATATTTGAAGCAAAAATTGACATAATTGAAAGGGAAAATAGTTAGTTCTACAATAATAGTTGAAAACTTCAATACCCCACTTTCAATAATGAATAGATCAACCATATAGAAATAAGTAGGAAAACAACCGATTTGAAAATTTCAAAAATGGACTAAACTTAACATATATAAGAGCACTGTACCCAAGAACAGCAGAATATATATCCTTCTCAAGTTCACATAAGACATGCTCCAAGATATACTGTATGCCAGGCCATGAAACAATTCTCAATAGATTGAAAAAAATACATGCCATACAAATTATTTTCTCCAACAAAACTGGAGCAAAGTTAGAAATCAGTAACAAGAGGAGTACTGGAAAACCCCAAAATACACAGAAATTAAACAACAAAATCTTAAACAATGAATTGGCCAAAAAAGAAATCATGAGGGAAATTAGAAAATATTTAGAGGGAGATGAAATGGAAACACAACATACAAAAAGTTATGGGATGCAGCAAAAGCAGTGCTCAGAGGGAAATTTATAGTGGTAAATGTATATAATTACTAGGAAGAAGGATCTTAAATTGATAACCTAACTTTACATCATAAGAAACAAAAAGATCAAAGTAAACCCAAAGCTACCTGAAGAAAGGAATTAATAACCATTAGAGTGGGAATGAACAAAACAAAGAATAGAAAACCAACAGAGAAAATCAATTGAAGGATAAGTTGTTTCTTTGAAAATATCAACAAAATTTACAAACTCTAGCAGGAATGACAAAAAATAAAATACAGAAGACACAGTTATTAAAATTAGAAACATAAGCAGGGACTTTACCAGTGACCTTACAGAGACAAGAAGTTATAAGAGAATACAAGATTAGATACCTAGAAAAAATGAAAAATATTCCTTGAAATATACAAATGATCTAAACTGATTCATGAAGAAATACAAAATCTGAAAAGACATATAACTAGTAAGGAGATTGAATCCATAATTAAAAGCTTCTAAAGAAAGAAAAATTGTAGACTTGAGGGTTTTATCAGTCAATTCTACTATATATTTAAAGAATTAACACCAATAATTCTCTAACTCTTGCAAAAAGTGGAAGAGGAAAAACTTCTAATTCATTCTATGGACCAGAATTACTCTGATAGGAGAATGAGATGATATCACAAAAAAAGAAAATTTAGTGTACCTTATGAATAGATTTCAAAATCCTTAAAATTACTAGCAAACTGAAGTATCACCTCACACCAGTCAGAATGGCCATCATAAAAAAGTCTACAAATAATAAATGTTGGAGAGGGTGTAGAGAAAAGGGAATCCTTGTATACTATTGGTGGGAATGTGAATTGATGCAGCCACTATGGAAAACATTATGGAGGTTTTTTAAAAAACTAAAAATAGAGTTATCATATTATCTAGCAATTCCACTCCTGGGCATATATCCAGAACAGATGAAAACTCTAATTTGAAAAAAATACATGCACCCCAATGTTCATAGCAGTACTATTTACAATAGCCAAGAAATGAAAGCAACCTAAGCGTTCATCAACAGATGAATGGATAAAGAAGATGTGTGTTGTGTGTGTGTGTGTGTGTGTGTGTGTGTATATATTCATTCCATTGTATATATACAATGCAATATTACTCAGCCATAAAAAAGAATGAAATATTGCTATTTGCAGCAACATGAATGGATCTAGAGATTATCATACTGAGTGAAGTCAGACAAAGACAAATATTATATGATATCACTTATATGTGGAATCTAAAAAATAACACAAATGAACTCATTTACAAAACAGAAGCAGACTCACAGACATAGAAAACAAACTTATGGTTACAAAAGGGGAAAAGGGAGGAATGATAAATTGGGAGTATAGGATTAACAGCTACACACAACTATATATAAAATAGCTAAACAATAAGGATTTACTGTATAGCACAGGGAACTATATTCAGTATCTTGTAATAACCTATAATGGAAAAGAATCTGAAAATGAATATATATTCATATATATATATATATATATATTCTGAAACTGAATATATATATATGGGTATACATACACACACAGAATCACTTTGCTGTACACATGAAACTAATACAATATCATAAATCAACTATACTTTTAAAAAGTTAGCAAATAGAATCCAACAGCATATTAAGAGGATTATTCACCATGAGCAAGTGGAGTTTAGTTCAAAAATGCAAGTAGGTTTCAACATAAGAAAATCAGTCAATGTAATATATCACATTAATAGAATAAAAGGGAAAAATACATTTGACCATCTCAATTGATCCAGAAAAGACATTTGACAATATCCAACATCCTTTCATGACAAAATCTCTCAGTAAACTGAGAATAGAGGAAAACTTCCTCAACATGATAAAGGATATTTATGAGAAACTCAATGTCATATCATACTCAGTGGTGAAAGACTGAAAGCTTTCCCTCTAAGATCATGGACTTCTCTGGTGGTCCAGTGGTTAAGACTCCATGCTTCCACTTCAGGGGCATGGTTTCGATCCCTGGTCGGGGAAGTTCCACATGCCACGTGGTGTGGCTATATATATATATATATATATATATATATATATATCAGGAAGACAACTATGCCCACATTCAGCATCATTATGGAAGTTCTAGCCAGAGCTATATGACAAGAAAAATAAAGGGAATCCAAATTGGAAAGGAAGAGGTAAAACTATATTTATTGGCAGATGACACAATACTGAAAATCTTGGAGAATCTCCAAGAAAGCTACTTAAGCTAAAAATTCACAGAGTACAAGATCAATACACATAAATCAGTTGTATTTCTATACACTAGCAATGAACAATCCAAAAAAGAATTTAAGAAAGCAATCCCATTTAAAATACAGTAAGCCCCTACATACGAATGAGTTCTGTTCTGAGAGTGTTTTCATAAGTCCAATTTGTTCATAAGTCCAACAAAATTAGCCTAGGTACCCAACAAACACAATCAGCTATATAGTACTGTACTATATTATGTTTACAATACTTTTCACACAAATAATACATAAAAAATAAACACAAAAAATGAAGAAAACATTTTTAATCTTATAGTACAGTACCTTGAAAAGTACAGTAGTACAGTACAACAGCTGGCATACAGGGGCTGGCATCAAGTGAACAGGCAAGAAGAGTTACTGACTGGAGGAGGGAAAGGAGGTGGGAGATGTTAGAACTGAAGGATTGTCAGCAATAGGAGATGGAGGGCAAGCTGCACTTTCACTCATGCCTGATGTTGATGGCACAGGTTCTGGTTCCTTGCTGGATTCAACTCTATCTACTCTCTTGAAAAAACTATCTAGTGATGTCTGGGTAGCAGCTTTTTTTTTTTTCTCATCATAGATGACACGGTAGCCCTGGACTGCATTCTGAAAGGCTGCTGAAAACTTTCTGTACTGTTCTACGTTTGGGTTCTGTGCCTCCAAAACTAACAGTGCCTCTTCAAATAAAGAAAATCCCCTTGCCATTTCCTGCATCATGAATCTGTTTGGTTCTTAAGTTACTTCTACTTCCTGTTGTCTCTCTCTCTTCATCCTTTCTCTGGGCCTCCAATTCCGTCTTTTCACCTTGCTCCACTTTCTCAATTATTTTCACTTTTGTTTCCATCATTATCACTGGGCACTTCTTAGCAGTACCAGCTACATCACTGCTGCTTTTACGCTTGCTTCCAGACATCCTGAGCTTGAAATAAAAATACTGTACTACTGTACTCTATACAGTACTGTACAGTAAAGTACACAAAAGCACAACCACTTATAGAGGACACACACACATGACAATGTATGCCAGACACGTGAACTACATGATTGGACATGTGAACTCACATTCTCATCTTTGAAAATTTGCAACTTGAAGGTTTATATGTGGGGACTTGCTGTAGCATCTAAAATAATTAAAGGTTTAAGAATAAATCTAACCAAAGGAGTGAAGATTTGCATGCAAAAAACTACAAAACATTGCTGAAAGAAATTAAAGATCTGAATAAATGGAAAGGTTTCCCATGTTCATGAATAGGAAGACTCAACATTGTTAAGATAGCAATACTACCCAAAGTAATCTACAGATACAACACAATCCTTATCAAATTCTGAATAGCTATTTTTGCAGAAACAGAAAATCCAATACTCAAATTCATATGGAATTATAAGTGTTGCCAAATAATCAAAACAATCTTAAAAAATGATTAAAGTTGGAGGTCTCATAATTCCTGTCTGAAACTTACTGAAAAGATACAGTAATTAAAATAATACAGCACTGGCATAAGGACAGACATTACACCAATGGAATAGAATCGAGATCCCGGAAATAAACATTCACATATTGAGCAGCTGACTTTCAACAACAGTGTCAAGATTATTCAATAGAGAATGGAGAGTTTCTTCAACAAATGGTGCTTGGAAAACTGGATAGCTACATGCAGAAGAATGGAGCTGAACTCATACCTTACACCATATACAAAAATTAACTGAAAATGGATCAAGATCTAAACTTAAGAACTAAAACTATAAAACTGTTATAATAAAATATTGGGAAATGTGACATTTGACCAAAAGCATAAGCAATGAAAGAATAAATAAATAAATTGTACTTCATCAAAATTCTGTACATTGGAGGATCCTACCAAGAAAGTGTATTGTAAATTTTAAAACCATATTTTCCTGCTGCTCCACATCCCAACAAATAGCCTATGAACACCCTACCCAGATGACCAGTGCACCAGTGTGATAGGGTTGGCCCCTGTCACAAGTTCCCCTTCTTGTCCTCCTCTGACTGTGACCTAGTGACATCCAAACACACCAATAAAATCCCTGGCACCTTTTGCTTGTGTACTCACCTTGAACTTGATCTCCAATAAAGGCAGGTGCTCACAGGTTCTCTCTCTCTCTCACAGGTTCATCTCTCTCTCTCTCTCTCTCTCTCTGTCTCTCTCAGCTCCCCACTTGCTTGCTGAGTCTGCTCCCTAGGTGCTCCTCCCATGTGACTTTTCAGCATGTGGTGATTTTGTCTCTCTAGGACCTGTGAGTATAATAAACCCTGTTTTCCTGAGCCTCTCTTGTGCCCCCACTTGTGGCCACACCTGACTGACCATCACCTAAAAGAACACAGAATAAGTGGCATCATAAAGAGGATGGCTGGGCTTCCCTGGTGGCACAGTGGTTAGGAATCCATCTGCCAATGCAGGGGCCACGGGTTCGAGCCCTGGTCCAGGAAGATCCCGCATGCCGTGGAGCAACTAATCCCATGCATCACAACTACTAAGCCTGTGCTCTAGAGTCCCTAAGCCACAACTACTGAAACCTGTGAGCCTAGAGCCCGTGCTCTGCAACAAGAGAAGCCACCGCAATGAGAAGCCCGCAAACTGCAACGAAGAGTAGCCCCCACTCACCGCAACTAGAGAAAGCCCGCACAAAACAACGAAGACCCAACACCAAAAATAAAAAATAAAATAAATAAATTTATTTAAAAAATAATAAAATAAACAAATAAGTAAACAAACAAATAAATAAACAAACAGGATGGCCTAGTCACCGGCAGTGAGAAGAAATTTAAGATGCCCCTTGACTCCTCTTAGCTTACTAATTAGCTGGCCCAGTTGGGCTTTACCATCTGGGAAGGCTTGATGTAGTGTTGATGTCTTTGCACTACAAATTTGCATTGCCTTTTTTTGGGTACTGTTTGCACTACAAATTTGCATTGCCTTTTTTTGGGTACTGTTGAGTCTCCCCACCCTATATTGTGGATCTCCTTCGCCTAGAACACCCTGAGATTCCACTTCTAGCCAGCTCTGACTTTTCAACAGAGGGAGAAAGTTTCTCTTAGTGCTTTAATAGACAAACTAACACAATCGGCTAAAAATATTAGGAAGGTTCCATCAGGACAGAGGGTGAGAATGGAAGGGTGACTTCCCTACTCCCAGTAAAGGCTCACTGAATATCAGATGCAGACTATTAGCTGATTCATGGGCAGACAAAGACGGCATCAGGTTAGGGGAGCTTCCTCATGTTTAAGTTCCTTCCTCGTGTTCATATTTCTCAAGTTCCTCCCCAATCCTAAGCAGTGAAGGAACACCCCCTTCAAGTCAATTCTATCATGGGCTTACTAAGGGTTGATGCTGGGGGCCATGCCTTCTCTGCTGCGTACCTTGCTGCTGTTGCTTTTAATCTCTCTACCCCATGAGGTATGGAAGGCCCTATCCCTAGAGATCAGTAGCTCAGGATCAGATGGCTAGGATGGGAACAGAAGCATTTGATTCTGGCACCTCCCAACATGCTAGAGGAGGTTACCAAGTACTCAAGAAACGTAAAACCTCTTTGCATCTCTGTTAGTGCTGTTGCATATCAGTATGCCAAGATGCTTCTGCTTCACTCCAAGGTCTAATAGCTCTCCCCAGGGAAGCCTTGGCTATCATATCTCTCCTAGATGCAGACCCAACCCAGCTGGGACACTCTAGAGAGGGACGATGCTGCCTGTGAGGGGGATCATGGGAAGGGAGCATTTAAGTTCTTTCTTGTCACAACCCAGCTGGTCAAGAGCATAGGAAATTGTGAGAAATTAGAAACTGAAATTTGTAATTTGATGAGACTGGAAATTCAAATTATTCTCAAAGATTTTTTTTTCCAGAGAGATGAGGAGAAGGGAGAAAACTGGTCACTGAGTGTTTAATATGGGCTTGGAGCACCTGCCTTGGGCTACAAAGATTAACCACCAACATTACTAAAGATTCTAAAATGCATAATTTGTTTAGAGATTCTTTGTCTCTTGGAGCTCAATTCTTACAAGACATTTAGGTCTGAAGGTACCCAGGGAATATAGAGGGCATTCTCAAATCCAGGGAAAGTATGATAAACAGGCCAAAGCTTTTGAGGAGGTTATAGAAGCTTCAGAACCCTCAGTATTCCAAAGCCTTTCCACTGCTGACTTGGATTTTCATGTCTTGGCGGTAAGCTCACTCCTCCTTTGCAATCATTGATGCTAAGGCAAATGCCCAGTGGAAAACTATGGTGGAGGTCTGCATGCTCTTTGCAGAACTGGTATGGTTCCATGGGTCTATCATTTCTTTGAACATTCAGACAAGGAAGATCCTCAACACATTTCTAAATCAGAGGCAGCCCCCTTTGACACAGAGTCCATGGAATAGTTTCTTGCAGGGCACCCCTCCCAGCTACCAGGTGGAATTATTTAATCTCATTGGCATTTCCCACACCATATGGGAAACCATGAATGGAATTGATCTTCTGGTTCTCCAGGAGGGCTCAGCCCACCCTGACTCACAAATTCTGATCTGTTAAACTCCACCTCCTGGAGCAAAAGGAACCCTGCCCCTCGCCACTTCCCACCCCCCACCTAAACCAATTTGCCTGCTAGTTGTTTTCTGACTACCCCTACAGCCTCTGAGCAATCAAACTCTCTCTCTTTATTGGCAATTGAATAGAGTGAGCCTCATGAAGTAATTACTAGAAAGGTCACCTCCAAATCACAGCTAATGGAGATTGTGTTAAAAGGATCTCATCATTTGCCCATATATCTGGTGGCCAAGGGAACCTAAGATGTGTCCAGCCAATACCCAGACCTCTGAAACTGGCAATTACTTCAAACTCTTCAATAGGGATTTGGCCATTCCCAGGCCACGTCCCACCACCTTGGGGTAATTGCCCATATATGACTCTGGTGGTTAATCAGAACTCTAAAAATAAAGAATATTTTCTAGCTTTACCAGATATAGAAACTCAAGTTACCATCATTCCAGGCAACTCACCCACATTTAAAGGAGGTACCTCTTTTAATCTGCAGGGTAATGTGGGTAAAACCATTCACGGCAAGAACAGATTCCTCTAGATGTCACTATTGGAACAATTCTTTCTTAAACAGCTTTCTTAAACATCTTGGTGGCTCTCTTGGCTTTGAGTTTTCCTATTGTAGGCATAAATGTTACTGCATGCCAGGTGCAACACTGGAACAAACCAAAGTCCCTGGCCCTACTAGTCAGATTTGCAGTGAGACCCTGTGGGGCTGCCCCTGCCAGTAAAGGTAGTGAACATGACACAAAATCCCATGACAAGACACTGTTGGCCTTCTACCTGTTTGTCAAGATTTACTAAAAGAAGGGAGCAATTATTTCCACTATTTCTCCTTTCAATCATTCTCTTTGGCCAGTCTTAAAGGTTTCCACCAACTGGTTGTGCTTAACTATTAATTATCGAAATTTCAGTGTTCAGGTTCCACTCATTAAGACTCCAATACCTAACATAATCAAATTAATTAAAGATATGCAAATGTCATCTGGCTACTATTTCACCATGGAGTACCTGACCAATATGTTTTATTCAGTGCCTATTGCCAATCAGTCAGTCTCAGTTTGACTTTGCCATTTATTTATTTATTTGTAAATTTATTTACTTATTTATTTATTTTTGGCTGCATTGGGTCTTCGTTGCTGTGCACGGGCTTTCTCTAATTGTGTTGAGTGGGGGCTACTTTTCACTGCGGTGCGTGGGCTTCTCATTGTGGTGGCTTCTCTTGTTGTGGAGCATGGGCTCTAGGCACACAGTCTTCAGTAGTTGTGGCACGCGGGTTCAGTATTTGTGGCTTGCAGGCTCTAGAGCGCAGGCTCAGTAGTTGTGGTGCACAGGCTTAGTTGCTCCATGGCATGTGGAATCTTCCCAGATCAGGGATAAAACCTGTGTCCCCTGCACTGGCAGGTGGATTCTTAACCACTGCACCACAGGGAAGTCCCTGCCTTTGCCTTTGAAGGAACCCATTATACATTTACCCTGCTGTTCATGGGCTATTTAAACCTAGCCATTACCCATGATTTGTGCCTTCAGGACCTGGACATGATCCCCTTCAAGACTTCTCTTTGCTGGCTCTACATAGATAATATCCTGATACAGGGTCCCCTTTAAGGAGAATTTACATGCACTTACACATCATTTCCAAAAACAGGGTTGGGCAATAGCTCCACACAAAATCCATGGCCTGGTGACCTCAGTTTAATTCTTGAACATAATCTGGTCTTCTGATGGTCACCAAATCCCTACTATAGTAAACAACAGCTTTTAAAGCTCAGCCTGCCCCAGATGCCTTGCTAGGCCTGTTAGACCTCTTCATGTCTGGAAACATCACATTCTATGCCTTTCCATTTTAATTCTGCCTATTTACCAGTTCCCTCAAAAGTTGACCATCTTCCATTGTGGGGAGCACCAACAAGGGACATGAGAATTAACTCAGCAGACTATACCACAAGCCAGGCCACTGGTTCCCCCAAACTGATTTTGTACTTGAGCCATTGATCACCCCCGACTATGCTTCCTGGAGACTCTGTGAACTAAGCATGGTCAAAAATGCTCTTAATGGGCTTTTGAAGCTGAAGGCCACCATCATCCACTGCCTGATACAAACCTTTAGAGAGCCAAATATTAGCTGTCTACTGGGCCCTGATAGAGACTGAGGCTCTCACTGTCCCAACCCAGATTTCTATCCTGTCATGGGTGACAGATTCTTCCCAGGAGTGGCTTGGCATGACCATGGAAAATACTTTGCTTAAGTGGAAAAGGAACCTTCAGTAATTGGTTAAACCTTACAAACAGGGTCTTTCTAAGTTACAGGGGTATGCGGCTTCCCCCATGTTCAGCACATTGCCCATGGACCTAGAGACAACAATGGTGCCCCCATTGCCTCATCCTCTGGCAAAATGGAGAGCCCCTTGTGACCAAATGTCTGACATGGAAAGGAAGTTGGTGTTCACTTATGACAGCACCACCAATGTATGCAATGCTGTCCACTAGAGTACTGCAACCTATCATCCGGACTCAAGTGACTAGGGATGATGTCCTTGGGCCTGCCCAACTTACACTACAGGATGCCCTTTGCTAGGTAGATTCCCTATGTCTAGATTCTTATTGCTTCATGGGTGGTTGCAAATGGCCTTGTGGTCTGATCAGGCCAATAGCAGAAAGATGATCTCCCAGCACTCCTGAGGCTGGCACCCCAAAGCCTACATACATACATACCACATGTGCATACCTACATGCACACATACCACTCCCATGAACACCTCCGCTCCCTGTCTCTACTCACTTATATCAACTACCACACCACCCTGGCTGCAAACCAAGACCTCTAACTCATATGTACAGGCTACTGAAGTTTCAGTCATGACACAAGTCCTTTAAAACTGTTGGGCCTGCCACTAAGTCCCTCTAGAGATGGGACCCCACCTTAATGTCCTCCTCATCACCATGCTAAACTAAGTTCTATCATGACTTCCAAGGAAAACCCATATTCACTTAAACACACCTGCCTTCATTCCTAACTCTACTCACCTGGGACAGCTGCACATGATAGTCAAGTCATCCCCAAAGTCTTGCCAATTTTACTGAGGAGTCAACTGCACTTGGCCACTTCCCCATGCTGAGGCTTTTACCTTTCTTATGATAACATCCTCAAGGATACATTGTGCTCTAAATAATGGCACTTTCCAGTTATATTGTGGTCCAAACTCACAGGCATAGCACCTTATGTATTTTTTCTTTGCCAACTTCCCCACAGGTTTTCCCTAATGAAACCATACCCCAGTGTGCAATGATTACATAGGGGATTCCCCTATTTCCTTGTCCACTGGGTACCTCCTTGTTTCTATCAACCCAAGGACACCAGGTAAAATGGGCTATATTTGTCCCTATCTTTTTTTTGTTTTTTGTGGTACGCGGGCCTCTCACTGTTGTGGCCTCTCCCATTGTGGAACACAGGCTCCGGACCTGCAGGCTCACCGGCCATGGCTCATGAAGCCAGCCGCTCCGCGACATGTGGGATCCTCCTGGACCGGAGCACGAACCTGTGTCCCCTGCATCGGCAGGCAGACTCTCAACCACTGCGCCACCAGGGAAGCCCTTATCCCTATCTTAATAGCACTTGCCATAGTTATAGGATCTGCCAGAATTGGCATCAGAACAGCAGTTTTTGTCAAAAAAATCAAATTATAACTACAAACTAGCACCTTTCAGTTGACTTTTCAGTAATATTAAAAGGCTGGTCAAAACACTGTCCCTTTTACAACTAGTCCATTAGTCTCTAGCCCAGGTGGTAATGGATAACAGACTGGCTCTTGTCTTTTTACTAGCCAGGGAAGGAGAGGTTTGTGCCATTCAGGATACCTCCTGTTGTATGTGTATGAATAAGTCTGGACAGGTACAGACCAAGCTATGAGGAATGGCCAAGAGGTAAATATCTTTTGTAATATAACCAACATCTTCCAACAGATTTCCTTAATCCAGAGATGCCTGGATTTCTCCCACAAAGTATGGTGCCTGGTTGTGAACTGGGTACCAAACCTTCATAATATGCCTAATAGAACTCTTCCTAGTTGTCACCTTTATCAAAATTTGCCTTCAGTGGCTAAGTCAAGATGTTCCATTCACCTTTAACATCCCCAGAAGCCAGGGGGCAAGCATTATCCATTCTGATTCCCAATTAGAATTGTCAGTGATGTTGAGCCCCACAGGGTCAACTGTATTGTAAATTTTATTTTTTTAATTAATTAATTTTATTTATTTATTTTTGGCTGCATTGGGTCTTCATTGCTGTACTCAGGCTTTCTCTAGTTGCAGGGGCTACTTTTGGCTGCAGTGTACGGACTTCTCATTGTGGTGGCTTCTCTTGTTGCGGAGCATGAGTTCTAGGCATGCGGGCTTCAGTATTTGTGGCTCGCGGGGTCTAGAGCACAGGCTCAGTAGTTGTGGCACACGGGCTTAGTTGCTCCGTGGCATGTGGGATCTTCCTGGACCAGGGCTTGAACCAGTGTCCCCTGCATCGGCAGGCGGATTCTTAACCACTGTACCACAAGGGAAGCCCCAACTGTATTGTAAATTTTAAAACTTCATTTTTTACTGCTGCCTCAGCATCCCCACCAATAGGCTCTGAGCACCCTGCCCAGATGAGAAAATATGATAGGGTTGGCCCTTGCCACAAGTTCCCCTTCTTCTGTCTGTCACCTACTGACATTGAAACACACCAATGAAATCCCCTGGCACTTTTTGCTTGTGTACTCCACCCTAACCCCCAATAAAAGCACTTACTCACAGGTTCTCTCTCTCTCTCTCTATCTCTCTCTCTCTCTTTCCTCCCTATCTTCTTGTTGAGTCCTCTCCCTCAGAACTTCTGCCTGTGACCTCTTAGCATTTTGTGCCTCTGCCTCTTTAGGACTTATGAGTATAGCAAACTTTGTTTCCCTGAGTCTCTCCTGTGTTCCCTCTTGTTGCTGCACCTGACTCACCATCACCTAAAAGAATACGAAACAGGAAACTGGTTTAAGATTTTGGTAGAGGAAGCCTTGAATTCACCTATTCCCACAGACATAACAAACTTAGAGTTACATGTGGAATAATTATCCTCTGACAAGGACCTGAAAACTAGATGAACAGCATATCCACAACAAAAGATAAAAGAGATGCATCAAAATGGGTAGGAGAGGGAGAGACTTGGTCTTGCCCAGGACCCAACCCCTGGCATAGTATTACAATTTGGGAAGAATTCCCAAAATACAAAATATTCTGGAGAGAAGTGAAGGGCCTGTGCCCTACCATAGACATGAACCCCAACTCTTGGATCTGGCACCAGAAGGACAAACCCCCAAAATATCTGTATTTGAAAATTAACAGGATTTAATTAAGTCTAGGAACTACAGGGAATGAAGAACTTGCTTTGAAATCGTTCATGTGCAGACCCACTCACCCTGAGATCTAGTGCAAAAACAACAGTCTAAAAAGCACCTATATCATAAGTGAGGGAGACCTACTCGCTAATCCTAAAGCAGCTGCCAGAGAGACAGGAACTTGCGGTGACACAGAAGCACAGCTGCAAACCATTTCTGTGCCTTCTCTGTAGCCTACTACCACCTGTGGACATGCTCTGCACCCCACCCACCCCACACAACAGCTACCCCTCAAGCAGGACAGGCAAGCACATGGTGCCCTACCATATCTGAGCAGCAGCTGCATGCAACCAGGCTGGGCAAGTGTTCTGAGCCCCACCACCCTACACAGAAGCTACACCACAGCCAGGCGAAGGCCCCAAGCCCTGCCCTTCCCATGCACCAGCCATGCCACAGCTGGGCCAAGGGAATGCCTTGAGCCCTGTTCACACTATGCTGTGTCTATGCCACAGCTGTACCAGGTGAACACATCACACCCCATCCTCCCTGTGCAGTAGCTGCAGCCTTGCCATAGCTGGCAGGGGAACACAGCCTGCACAAGAAATGCCTCTTGAGCACCTGGCTCTGGAGGCCAGAGGAGATTGTGCTTCTGGGCTCCATGGATCATCTGCTACACAAAACCACTCCTTCAAGGCTGGGAGAGGTAGCTGTTTTGCCTAATATATATAGACAAACACAGAGAGTCAGGAAAAATAAGAAGACAAAAGAGTATGTTTCAAACCAAAGAACAAGACAGATCCCCAGCAAAGGACCTTAATAAAAGAAGGTAGGTGTGGGGGGGGTGACCTTAATAAAAGAAGGTAGGTGGGGGGGATAAATTGGGAGATTGAGATTGATATATACACACTGCTATATATAAAATAGGTAACTAATAAGGACCTACTGTATAGCACAGTGAACCCTACTCAGTACTCTGTAATGACCTATATGGGAAAATAATCTAAAAAAAGAGTGGATATATGTATATCTACAACTGATTCACTTTGCTGTACAGCAGAAAGTAACACATTATAAATCAACTATACTCCAATATTTTTTTTAGAAAATAATAAAAATAAAAACTAATATTTTAAAAAAGAGATAAGCAGCCTATCTGATAAAGAGTTCAAAGTAATGGTCATAAAGATGCTCACTGATCTCAGGAGAAAAAGATATGAAAAAAGTGAGAACATAAACAAAGAATTTAAAACAATAAGAAAGTACCAAACAAAGCTTATAACAATTGAAAAACACACTGGGGGTTTCGACAGCAAAATGCGTGAAGTAGGAGCACAAATCAGTTAACTGGTTGACAAAGCAATAGATCTCACCCAGACAGAGCAGCAATATTAAATAATTTTTTAAAGTGAGGACAACTTAGGGGATCCCTGGGACAACATCAAACAGAATAACATTTGTATCATAGGGGTTCTAGGAGGATAAGAAAGAGAGAGAGAGAAAGGGGCAGAAAAATTATTTGAAGAAATTATGGATGAAAAGTTCCCTAATCTGGGAAAAGAGAGAGACATCCATATTCAAGAAGCCCAGAGAGTTCCAAATAAGATGAACCAAATAGAACCACACCAAGGCACATTATAATTAAGATGGTAAAAGTTAAGGATAAAGAAAGAATTTTAAAAGCAGCTAGAGAAAAAAACAATGTATTACATACAAGGGAAACCCCATGAGGCGATCAGCAGATTTTTCTGTAGAAATTCTGCAGGCCAGAGAGGAGTGCTGCATTCCTCTCTGGATATATTCAAAGTGCTGAAAGAAAAAAAAAATCCAGCCCAGAATTCTCTACCCAGTAAAGTTAACATTCAGAATTGAAGGAGAGATTAAGAGTTTTCCAGACAGACAAAAGCTAAAAGAGTTTATCACCACTCAACGAGCCTTACAAGAAATGTTAAAAAGACTTCTCTAAGTTGAAACGAAGATACACTAATTAACAATAAGAAAACATACAAAAATAATACTCTCACTGGAAAAAGTCAATAAAAAGTAAAGGTAGTGGATCAATCACTTATAAAGCAAGTAAGAAGGTCAAAAGATAAAAGTAGTAAAATTAAAATTGTAATAATTAGTTTAAGGGATGCATAAAATATGTAAAATATGTCATCAAAATATAAAATCTGGGTGGAAGAGTAAAAATGTAAACCTTTTGGAATGTGTTCAAATATAAAATGCTATCAATTTTTTTTAAAATATTGTATGTATAGGATGTTTATTTATGAAACACTTGGTAACCACAAAGAAAAAACACAGTAAATACACAAAAGAAAATGAGAAAGGAATATAAATATAACACCAAAGAAAGTGATCACACCACAAGGGAAGAGAAAAAGAGAAGAAAGGAACAGAGAGGAATTACAAAAACAGCTGGAAAATAATGAACAGAATGGCAATAAGTACATGCTATCAATAATAACTTTATTATTATTATTATTTTAACATCTTTATTGGGGTATAATTGCTTTCCAATGGTGTGTTAGTTTCTGCTTTATAACAAAGTAAATCAGTTATACATATACATATGTTCCCATATCTCTTCCCTCTTGCATCTCCCTCCCTCCCACACTCCCTATCCCACCCCTCCAGGCAGTCACAAAGCACCGAGCTGATCTCCCTGTGCTATGCGGCTGCTTCCCATTAGCTATCTACCTTACGTTTGGTAGTGTATATATGTCCATGCCACTCTCTCGCTTTGTCACACCTTACACTTCCCCCTCTCCATATCCTCAAGTCTGTTCTCTAGTAGGTCTTTGTCTTTATACCTCTCTTACCCCTAGGTTCTTCATGACATTTTTTTTCTTAAATTCCATATATATGTGTTAGCATATGGTATTTGTCTTTCTCTTTCTGACTTACTTCACTCTGTATGACAGACTCTAGGTCTATACACCTCATTACAAATAGCTCAATTTCGTTTCTTTTTATGGCTGAGTAATATTTCATTGTATATATGTGCCACATCTTCTTTATCCATTCATCCGATGATGGACACTTAGGTTGTTTCCATCTCTGGGCTATTGTAAATAGAGTTGCAATGAACATTTTGGTACATGACTCTCTTTGAATTATGGTTTTCTCAGGGTATATGCCCAGTAGTGGGATTGCTGGGTCATGTGGCAGTTCTATTTCTGGTTTTCTAAGGAACCTCCATACTGTTCTCCACAGTGGCTGTATCAATTTACATTCCCGCCAACAGTGCAAGAGGGTTCCCTTTTCTCCACACCCTCTCCAGCATTTATTGTTTCTAGAATTTTTGATGATGGCCATTCTGACTGGTGTGAGATGATATCTCATTGTAGTTTTGATTTGCAATTCTCTAATGATTAATGATGTTGAGCATTCTTTCATGTGTTTGTTGGCAGTCTGTATATCTTCTTTGGAGAAATGTCTATTTAGCTCTTCTGCCCATTTAGGGATTGTGTTTTTTGTTTCTTTGTTATTGAGCTGCCTGAGCTGCTTGTAAATTTTGGAAATTAATCCTTTGTCAGTTGCTTCATTTGCAAATATTTTCTCCCATTCTGAGGGTTGTCTTTTGGTCTTGTTTGTGGTTTCCTTTGCTGTGCAAAAGCTTTGAAGTTTCATTAGGTCCCATTTGTTTATTTTTGTTTTTATTTCCATTTCTCTAGCAGGTGGGTCAGAAAGGATCTTGCTGTGATTTATGTCATAGAGTGTTCTGCCTATGTTTTCCTCTAAGAGTTTGATAGTTTCTGGCCTTACATTTAGGTCTTTAATCCATTTTGAGCTGATTTTTGTGTATGATGTTAGGAAGTGATCTAATCTCATACTTTTACGTGTACCTGTCCATTTTCCCAGCACCACTTATTGAAGAGGCTGTCCTTTCTCTGCTGTACATTCCTGCCTCCTTTATCAAAGATAAGGTGACCATATGTGCATGGGTTTTTCTCTGGGCTTTCTATCCTGTTCCATTGATCTATCTTTCTGTTTTTGTGCCAGTACCATATTGTCTTGATGACTGTAGCTTTGTAGTATAGTCTGAAGTCAGGGAGCCTGATTCCTCCAGCTCTGTTTTTCGTTCTCAAGATTGTTTTTGCTATTCGGGGTCTTTTGTGTTTCCATACAAATTGTGAAAATTTTTGTTCTGGTTCTGTGAAAAATGCCAGTGGTAGTTTGATAGGGATTTCATTGAATCTCTAGATTGCTTTGGGTAGTAGAGTCATTTTCACAATGTTGATTCTTCCAATCCAAGAACATGGTGTATCTCTCCATCTATTTGTATCATCTTTAATTTCTTTTGTCAGTGTCTTATAATTTTCTGCATACAGGTCTTTGTCTCTTTAGGTAGGTTTATTCCTAGATATTTTATTCTTTTTGTTGCAATGGTAAATGGGAATGTTTTCTTGATTTCACTTTCAGATTTTTCATCATTAGTGTATAGGAATGCCAGAGAATTCTGGATATTAATATTGTATCCTGCAACTTTACCAAATTCATTGATTAACTCTAATAGTTTTCTGGTAGCATCTGTAGTATTCTCTGTGTATACTATCATGTCATCTGCAAACAGTGACAGCTTTACTTCTTCTTTTCCCATTTGGATTCCTTTTATTTCCTTTGCTTCTCTGATTGCTGTGGCTAAAACTTCCAGAACTATGTTGAATAAGAGCAGTGAGAGTGGGCAACCATGTCTTGTTCCTTATCTTAGTGGAAATTCTTTCAGTTTTTCACTATTGAGGATGATGTTGGCTGTGGGTTTGTCATATATGGCCTTTATTATATTGAGGCAAGTTCCCTCTATGCCTACTTTCTGCAGGTTTTATCATAAATGGGTGTTGAATTTTTTCAAAATCTTTCCCTGCATCTATTGAAATGATCATATGGTTTTTCTCCTTCAATTTGTTAATATGGTTTATCACATTGATTGATTTGCATATATTGAAGAATCCTTGCATTCTTGGAATAAACCCCACTGGATCATGGTGTATGATCCTTTTAACATGCTGTTGGATTCTGTTTGCTAGTATTTTGTTGAGAATTTTTGCTACTATGTTCATCAGTGATATTGGCCTGTAGTTTTCTTTCTTTGTGACATCCTTGTCTGGTTTTGGTATCAAGGTGATGGTGGCTTTGTAGAATGAATTTGGGAGGGTTCCTCCCTCTGCTGTATTTTGGAAGAGTTTGAGAAGGATAGGTGTTAGCTCTTTTCTAAATGTTTGTTAGAATTCGCCTGTGAAGCCATCTGGTCCTGGGCTCTTGTTTGTTGGAAGATTTTTAATCACAGTTTCAATTTCATTGCTTGTGATTGGTCTGTTCATATTTTCTATTTCTTCCTGATTGAGTCTTGGCAGGTTGTACATTTCTATGAATTTGTCCATTTCTTCCAAGTTGTCCATTTTATTGGCATAGAGTTGCTTGTAGTAATTTCTCAATATCTTTTGTGTTTCTGCAGTGTCAGTTGTTACTTCTCCTTTTTCATTTCTAATTCTATTGATTTGAGTCTTCTCCCTTCTTTTCTTGATGAGTCTGGCTAATGGTTTATCTAGTTTGCTTAACTTCTCAAAGAACCAGCTTTTAATTTTATTGATCTTTGTTATCATTTCCTTCATTTCTTTTTCATTTATTACTGATCTGTTTTATATGATTTCTGGTAACTTTGGGGATTTTTTGTTCTTCTTTCCCTAATTGCTTTAGGTGCAAGGTTAGGTTGTTTATTCGAGATGTTTCCTGTTTCTTAATGTAGGATTGTATTGCTATAAACTTCCCTCTTAGAACTGCTTTTGTGGTATTCCATAGGTTTTGGCTCTTCCTGTCTCCATTGTCATTTGTTTCTAGGTATTTTTTTATGTCCTCTTTGATTTCTTCAGTGATCACTTCGTTATAAAGTAGTGTATTGTTTAGCCTCCATGTGTTTGTATTTTTTATAGATCTTTTCCTGTAATTGATATCTAGTCTCATAGCGCTGTTGTCGGAAAAGATACTTGATACAATTTCAATTTTCTTAAATTTACCAAGACTTGATTTGTGACCCATGATATGATCTATCCTGGAGAATGTTCCATGAGCACTTGAGAAGAATGTGTATTCTGTTGTTTTTGGATGGAGTGTCCTATACATATCAATTAAGTCCATCTTGTTTAATGTATCATTTAAAGCTTGTGTGTCCTTATTTATTTTCATTTTGGATGATCTGTCCATTGGTGAAAGTGGGGTGGTAAAGTCCCCTACTATGAATGTGTTACTGTCGATTTCCCCTTTTATGGCTGTTAGTATTTGCCTTATGTATTGAGGTGCTCCTATGTTGGGTGCATAAATATTTACAACTGTTATATCTTCTTCTTGGATCAATCCCTTGATAATTATGTAGTGTCCTTCTTTGTCTCTTGTAATAGTCATTATTTTAAAGTCTATTTTGTCTGATATGAGAATTGCTACTCCAGCATTCTTTTGGTTTCCATTTGCATGGAATATCTTTTTCCGTCCCCTTACCTTCAGTCTGTATGTGTCTCTAGGTCTGAAGTAGGTCTCTTGTAGATAGCATATATATGGCTCTTGTTTTCGTATCCATTCAGCAATCTGTGTCTTTTGGTGGGAGCATTTAGTCCATTTACATTTAAGGTAATTATCGATATGTATGTTCCTATTCCCATTTTCTAAATTGTTCTGGGTTCGTTATTGTAGGTTTTTTCCTTCTCTTGTGTTTCTTGCCTAGTGAAGTTCCTTTAGCATTTGTTGTAAAGCTGGTTTGGTGGTGCTGAACGCTCTCAAATTTTGCTTGTCTGTAAAGGTTTTAATTTCTCCATCAAATCTGAATGAGATCCTTGCTGGGTAGAGTAATCTTGGTTGCAGGGTTTTCTCCTTTATCACTTTTAATATGTCCTGCCACTCCCTTCTGGCTTGCAGAGTTTCTGCTGAAAGTTCAGCTGTTAACCTTATGGCGATTCCCTTATGTGTTATTTTTCCCTTGCTGCTTTTAGTGTGCTTTCTTTGTATTTAATTTTTGACAGTTTGATTAGTATGTGTCTTGGTGTATTTCTCCTTAGATTTATCCTATATGGGACCCTCTGTGCTTCCTGGACTTGATTAACTATTTCCTTTCCCACATCAGGGAAGTTTTCAACTATAATGTCTTCAAATAATTTCTCAGTCCCTTCCTTTTTCTCTTCTTCTTCTGGAACCCCTATAATTCGAATGTTGGTGCATTTAATGTTGTCCCAGAGGTCTGTGAGACTCTTCTCATTTCTTTTCATTCTTTTTTCTTTATTCTGCTCTGCAGTATTTATTTCCACTATTTTATCTTCCAGGTCACTTATCCGTTCTTCTGTCTCAGTTATTCTGCTATTGATCCCATCTAGAGTATTTTTTATTTCATTTATTGTGTTGTTCATCATTGTTTCTTTCATCTTTATTTCTTCTAGGTCCTTGTTAAATGTTTCTTGCATTTTGTCCATTCTATTTCCAAGATTTTGGATCATCTTTACTATCATTATTCTGAATTCTTTTTCAGGTAGACTGCCTACTTCCTCTTCATTTGTTAGGTCTGGTGGGTTTTTATCTTGCTCCTTCATCTGCTGTGTGTTTTTCTGTCTTCTCATTTTGCTTATCTTACTGTGTTTGGGGTCTCCTTTTTGTAGGCTGCAGGTTCATAGTTCCCATTGATTTTGGTGTCTGTCCCCAGTGGCTAAGGTTGGTTCAGTGGGTTGTATAGGCTTCCTGGTGGAGGGGAGTAGTGCCTGTGCTCTGTTGGATGAGGCTTGATCTTTTCTCTCTGGTGGGCAGGTCCACATCTGTTGGTGTGTTTTGGGGTGTCTGTGGAATAATTATGATTTTAGACAGCCTCTCTGCTAATGGGTGGGGTTGTGTTCCTGTTTTGCTCGTTGTTTGGCATAGGGTGTCCAGCACTATAGCTTGCTGGTCATTGAGAGAAGTTGGGTGCTGGTGTTGAGATGGAGATCTCTGGGAGATTTTAGCCGTGTGATATTATGGGGAGCTGGGAGGTCTCTTGTTGAACATTGTCCTAAAGTTGGCTCTCCCACCTCAGAGGCACAGCACTGACTCCTGGCTGCAGCATCAAGAGCCTTTCATCCACACGTCTCAGAATAAAAGAAAAAGTACAGAGAAAGAATTAGTAGAAGTAGCAAGAAAGAAAGAAAGAAAGAAAGGAAGGAGAGAGGAAGGGAAGGAGGGAGGGACAGTGGGAGGAAGGAAGGAAGGAGGGAAGGAAGGAAAAAAGAAAGAAAGAAATAAGATAAAGTAACATAAAATAGAGTAAAATATAACAAAGTTATTAAATTATAAATAAGTATTAAGAAAAAAATTTAAAAAAAAACGGATGGATAGAACCCTAGGACAAATGGTGGAAGCAAAGCTATACAGACAAAATCTCACACAGAAGCATACACATACACACTCACAAAAAGAGGAAAAGGGGAAAAGATTATAAATCTTGTTCTCAAAGTCCACCTCCTCAATTTGGGATGATTCGTTGTCTAAAGGAGGGAAGGAAAGAAAGAAGAAAGAAAGAAAGAAAGAAAGAAAGAAAGAAAGAAAGAAAGAAAGAAAGAAAGAAAGAAAGAAAGAAAGAAAGAGAAAGAAAGAAGATAAAGTAAAATAAAATATAGTTATTAAAATTAATTATTAAGAAAGAAAAAAATTAAAAAAAAAACGGATGGATAGAACCCTAGGACAAATGGTGGAAGCAAAGCTATACAGAAAAAATCTCACACAGAAGCATACACATACACACTCACAAAAAGAGGAAAAGGGGAAAAAATCATAAATCTTGCTCTCAAAGTCCACCTCCTCAATTTGGGATGATTCGTTGTCTATTCATGTATTCCACAGATGCAGAGTACATCAAGTTGATTGTGGAGCTTTAATCCACTGCTTCTGATGCTGCTGGGAGAGATTTCCCTTTCTCTGCTTTGTTCTCACAGCTCGCAGGGGCTCAGCTTTGGATTTGGCCCCGCCTCTGTGTTTAGGTCGCTGGAGGGCGTCTGTTTATTGCTAAGACTGGACGGGGTTAAAGGAACCACTGATTCGGGGGCTCTGGCTCACTCAGGCCGGGGGAGGGAGGGGCACGGAGTGTGGGGCGAGCCTGCGGTGGCAGAGGCCAGCGTGACGTTGCACTAGCCTGAGGCTCACCGTGAGTTCTCTCAGGGAAGTTGCCCCTGGATCCCGGGAACCCGGCAGTGGCGGGCTGCACAGGTTCCCCAGAAGGGAGGTGTGGATAGTGACCTGTGCTCGCACTCAGGCTTCTTGGCAGTGGCAGCAGCCGCCTTAGCATCTCCTGCCCGTCTCTGGGGTCTGTGCTTTTAGCTGCCACTTGCACCCGTGTCTGGAGATCCTTTAAGCAGTGCTCTTAATCCCCTCTCCTCGTGCACCAGGAAACAAAGAGGGAAGAAAAAGTCTCTTACCTCTTCGGCAGCTCCAGACCTTTTCCCGGACTCTAATAATTACTTCAAATGTAAGTGAACTAAATTTGCTAATCAAAAGACATAAAGTAGCTGAATGGATTTAAAAAAATAAGACCCATCTATATTCTGCCTACAAGAGACTCACCACAGAAGTAAGAGCACAAACAGACTGTGAAAGGCAGGAAAAAGATATTCCATGCAAAATGGAAATGAAAAGAAACCTGGAAAAGTTATATCAGACAAAATAGGATTTAAAACAAAGACCATAATAAAAGACAAAAAGGGCACTAATTAATGGTAAAGAGGCCAATAAAGCAAAAAAATATATAATATTTATAAATATATATGTACCCAATATAGGATCACCAAAAGATATAAAGTAAATATTAATGGACCAAAAAGCAATAAAATAGTAGTAGGGGAAATTAAACACCCCACTAACAGTAATGGATAGATCATCCAGACAAAAAAATCCATAAGGAAATATCAGCCTTAAGTGACACATTAGACCAAATGAAGTTAATAGACATATACATAATTCCATCCAAAACCATCAGAATCCATATTCTTCTCAAGAACACACAGAACATTCTTCAGAATAGATCGTATGTTGGGACACAAAACAAGTCTCCATAAATTCAAGAAAACAGAAATCATACTAAGTATCTTCTCTGACCACAATGGTATAAAAATAGAAGTCAGTTACAATGAGAAATATGGGAAAACCACAAAAAACATGGAGATTAAATGACATACTACTGAACAATCCATATCAAAAAAATCAAAGAAGAAAATTTAAAATACCTTAAGACAAATGAAAACAGAAATACTACATACCACAATGAAAGAGGTTGTAGAAGAAAGGAAATAATAAAGATGAGAGCAGAAATAGATGAAATAGAGACTAAAAAGACAATGGAAAACATTAAAGAAACTAAGAGCTGTTTCTTTGAAAATATAAACAAAATAACATACCTTTGGCTAGACAAAGCAAGAAAAAAAGAGAAGGCTCAAATAAATGAAATCAGAAATGAAAGAAGAAATTACAACTGATACCACAGGAATTAAAAGTATCATAAGAGATTACAACAAACAATTATACACCAAGAAATTGGACAACCTGAATAAATGGACAAGTTCCTAGAAACAAAATCTTCCAAGACTGAATCATAAAGAAATAGAGAACTTGATAGACTGATTACTAGTAAGGAGATCAAATCAGTAACTAAAAATACCCCCCAAAACAAAAGTCCAGGACCATATGGCTTCACTGGTGAATTCTTCCAAATATTCAAAACATCCTTCTGAAGCTCTTCCAAACTATTGATGAGAAGGGATAAATTCCAAACATATATTATGAGGCCAGTATTAACCTGATACAAAAACCAAACAAGGATGCTATAAAAAAAGAAACTTACAGGCCAGTATCCTTGATGAACATACATGCAGAAATCCTCCACAAAATATTAGGAAACTGAATTAAACAATACATTAAAAGGACCATAAGTCATGATCAAGTGGGATTTATTCCAAGGACACAAAGATGCTTTAACATCCACAAATAAATCAACATGGTACACCATATTAACAAAATGGAGAATAAAAATCAAATGATCATCTCAATAGATGCAGAAAATCATTCTATAAACTTCAACATCATTTATGATAAAAAATCTCAACTAAGTGCATATACATCAACATAATAAAGCTATATATGACAAACCCACAGCTAACATCATACTCAATGGTAAAAAGCTGAAAGCATTTCCTCGAAGATCAGCAACAAAATAAGGATGCTTGCACTGGCCATTTTTATTCAACATAGTATTAGAAGTCCTAATCATGGCAATTAGTCAAGGAAAAGAAATAAAAGACATCTAAATCAGAAAGAAACAAGTAAAACTGTCTCTATTTGTAGACATGATACTATATATAGAAAACCCTAAAGATTCCACAAAAACATGGTTAAAGCTAATAAATTCAGTAAATTTGCAGGTTACAAAATCTATATACATAAATCTGTGATGTTTCTATACATTATCAACAAACTATCAGAAAGAGAAATTAATAAAACAATCCCATTTACAATTGCACCAAAAAGGAATGAAATACCTAAAAATAAATTTAACCAAGGAAGTGAAGACCCATAGACTGAAAACGATAAGATACCAATGAAAGAAACTGACAAAGACATGAAAAATGGAAAGATATTCTGTGCCCATGGATTGGAAGAATTAATACTGTGAAAATATCTATACTACCCAAAGAAATCTACAGATACAATGAAATCCCTATCTAAATTCCAATGGCATATTTCATAGAACTAGAACAAATTATTCTAAAATTCATATGAAAACAAAAAAGACCCTGAATAGCCAAAACAATCTTGAGGCAAAACCCCCCAATAAACCCACAGCTGATGGTACCACACTGCCTGATTTCAAAGTATAATACAAATCTATAGTAATCAAAAGAGTATGGTACTGACACAAAAACAGACACATAGATCAACAGAACAGAAATAAACCCACACATATATAGACAATTAATCTATGACAAAGATGCAAAGAACATACAATACGAAAAGGACAATTTCTTCAATAAATGGTGTTGGGAAAACTCCACATCTGTATACAAGAGAATGGAACTAGACCACTAGCTTACACCATACACAACAATTAACTTGAAGTGGATTAGCGACTTGAATGTAAGAGCAGAAACCATATAATTCTGAGAAGAAAATGTAGGTGGTAATCTCACTGGCATCAGTCTTAGCAATGTTTTTGTGGACCTGACCCCAAAGGCAAGGGAAACAAAAACAGAAATAAACAAATGGGATTACATCAAATTGAAAAATTTTACAAAGCGAAGGAAACCATCAACAATACAAAAAGGTCACCTACTGAATGGGAGAAGATATTTGCAAACAATATATCTGATAAGAGGTTAATATTCAAAATATAAAAAGAACTCATACAGCTCAACATCAAAACAAACAAACAACCCAATTATAAAATGGCCAGAGGACCTGAATAGGCATTTTTCCAAAGAAGGCATACGGATGGCCAACAGGCACCTGAAAAGATGCCTAATCATCAGGGAAACACAAATCAAAACCACAATGAGATTTCACCTCACACTCATTAGAATGGCTATTATCAAAAAGACTACAGGGCTTCCCTGGTGGCGCAGTGGTTGAGAGTCCGCCTGCCGATGCAGGGGACACGGGTTCGTGCCCCGGTCTGGGAGGATCCCACATGCCGTGGAGCGGCTGGGCCCGTGAGCCATGGCCGCTGAGCCTGCACGTCCGGAGCCTGTGCTCCACAACGGGAGAAGCCACAACAGTGAGAGGCCCACGTACTGCAAAAAAAAAAAAGACTACAAATAACAAGTGTTGGAGAGGTTGTGGAGAAAAGGTAACTCTCATATGCTGTTGGTGGGAATATAAAATGGTACAGCCACTTTGGAAAATGGTGTGGAGAGTCCTCAAAAAATGAAAAATAGAACTACCATATGATCCAGCAGTTCCACTTCTGGGTATTTATCCAAAGAATATGAAAACATTAATTTAGAAAGATATATGCACCCTTATGTTTATCATAGTATTATTTACAATAGCCAAGACATGGAAACCACCTAAGTGTTCATCAATGAATGAATGGATAAAGAAGATGGGGTCTATATATACAATGGAATACTACTCAGCCATCCAAAAGAGTGAAATCCCACCATTTGTGACAACATGAATGGACCTTAAGGGTGTTATGCTAAGTAAAATAAGTCAGAGGGAGAAAGGCAGATACCATATGATCACTCACACTTGGAATCTGTAAAACAAAACATAAAAACGAAATAAACTAAAATAATAAACTAAAATTCACAGATACAGAGCACAAATTTGTGTTTATCAGAGAGGAAGAGCATTTGGGCAAAATGGGTGAAGGGAGTCAACAGTGTGGTGATGGATGGTAACTAGACTTGTGGTGATGATCACTATTATGTACACAGATGTTAAACTATCATGCTATACACCTGAAAGTTATATAATAAAAATTGTTAAAATGGTAAGTTTTATGACATGTGTATATAGCCACAATAATAACACTTAAAAATAAAATGATACAGACAAAAATTAAAAAGGCAACTTACTCAATGGAAGAAAATATTGGTAAGTCATCTATTAGGGACTGATATCCAGAATATACAAAAAACTCCTAGAACTCAATTTTTAAAAACCCAATTCAAAAATGGGCAAAGGACTTGAATAGACATTTGTCCAAAGAAGTTATACAAATGATTGATAAACACATGAAAAGATGTTCAGCATCATTAATCATTAGGGGAATAAAAATAATAACCACAATGAGATACCATTTAACACATGTGAAGGTGACTATAATTTAAAAAAATTGGAATGTAACAAGTGTTGGCCAGGATGTGCAGTAATTGTAACCCACATACATTTCTGGTGATAGTGTAAAATCGTGTATCTGCTGTTAAAAACAAGTTAGATATTCCTCAAAAAGTTAAATTTAAAATTATCAGAGAATTGAAAAAAGGTGTTCAAATAAAAGGTTGTACATAAATGTATATAGCAGCATTACTCACAATAGCCAAAAAGTGAAAACAACCCAGGTGTCCATCAACAGAAGAGTGCATAAACAAAATGTGGTATATCCATTCAATAGAACATTATTCAGCCATAAAAAGAAATGAAGTACTGATACATGCTACAATGGATATGAACTTAGAAAACATTATACTATGTAAAAGAAGCCAGACACAAAAGGTAATATATTATGATTGCATTCATATGAAATATCCAAAATAGGTAAATCCATAGAGGCATGGATTAATGATTGTCAGGAGCTCAAGTGAGGGGGAATGAAAGGTGACTGCTAATGAGCATGGGTTTCTTTTGGGATCATAAAAATGTTTTGGAACTAGATAGAGGTAATGTTGCACAACATTGTGAATGTACTAAATGACACTAATGTACACTTTAAATGGTTAATTTATGTACTAATGTGCACTTTAAATAGTTAATTTATGTTACATAAATTTCACCTCAATTAAAAAATAGCCAAAAAAGTAATATTCCTAGAAATACACCTAACAAAGATGTGCAAGATCTTTAAGAAGAGAATTGTAAAATTTTATAACAACATATCAAAGACAATATGAGTAAATAAAGATATATAACAGTTTTCATGAGTAGAAATACATGACACCATAACAATGAAAATACTACACAAACTATAGATTCAGTGAAATTCTGACTTAAAACCAAAGTTTTAAAATGAAATTTGTAAAACAAATCTAAAATTCAATTCACACAAGACATATCCTGTGACTAAAATAGAATTAAGAAATCAATAATAGAAAGATACCTGGAAAAATCTCCAAATAATTGAAAACTAAATAGTACAATTCTAAATTACCCATTGGTGAAAGAAGAAATCAAAAGGAAATCGGAAGGTATTCAAAAAAAATTTTAATTGAAGTATAGTTGATTTACAATGTTGCGTTAGTTTCAGGTGTACAGTAAAGTGACTCAGTTCTGTGTTATATATATTATTTTCCAAATTTTTTTCCATTATAGGTTAATACAAGATATTGAATATAGTTTCCTGTGCTATACAGTAGGTCCTTGGAGTCTATTTTATATATAGACGTGTGTATCTGTTGATCCCAAACTCCTAATTTATCCCTCACCCCACTTTCCTCCTTGGTAACCATAAGTTTGTTTTCTGTGTCTGTGAGTCTATTTCTGTTCTGTAAATAAGTTCACGTGTATCATTTTCTTCTTTTTTCTTCTTCTTTTTTTTTTTTTTTTTTTGCGATATGCAGGTCTTTCACTGCTGTGACCTCTCCCGTTGCGGAGCACAGGCTCCGGACGTGCAGGCTCAGAGGCCACAGCTCACGGGCCCAGCCACCCCGCGGCATGTGGGATCCTTCCGGACCGGGGCATGAACCCACACCCCCGCATCGGCAGGTGGACTCTCAACCACTGTACAACCAGGGAAGCCCTGTATCATTTTTTTCAATTCCACATATGAGTAATATCATATGGTATTCGTTTCTCTTTCTGACTGACTTCATTTAGTATGATCATCTCTAGGCCCATCCATGTTGCTGTAAATGGCATTATTTCATTCTTTTTTATGGCTGAGTAATGTTCTCTCAGATAGATAGATAGATAGATAGATAGATAGATATAGATATATGTATTCTTTTTCATACTCTTTTCCATTATGGTTTATTACAAGGTATTGAGTATAGTTCACTGTACTATACAGTAGGACCTTGTTTATCTGTTTTATATCTAGTAGTTTGTATCTGCTAATCCCAAACTCTTAATTTATCCCACCCCCCTTCCCCTTTGGTAATCATAGGTTTGTTTTCTATGTCTGTGTGTCTGTCTCTGTTTTGTAAACAAGTACATTTGTATCATATTTTAGATTCCACATATAAGTGACATCATATGATATTTTTCTTTCTCTTAATTCATTTAGTATGATAATCTCTAGGTCCATCCATGTTACTGCAAATGGCATTATTTCATACTTTTTTATGGCAGAGTAGTATTCCATTGTATACATACCACATCTTCTTTATCCATTCATCTGTTGATGGACATTTAGGTGGTTTTCATGTCTTGGATGTTATAAATAATGCTGCAATGAACATTGGGGTGCATGTATCTTTTCAAATTAGAGTTTTCTCTGTTTATGTGCCCAGGAGTGGGATTGATGGATCATATGGCAAATCTATTTTTAGTTTTTTAAGGAGCTTCCGTACTGATTTACATAGTGGTTGTATCAATTCACATTCCCATCAACAATATAAGAGGGTTCCCTTTTCTCCACACCCTCTCTGGCATTTATTGTTTGTAGACATTTTTATGATGGCCATTCTGACAGGTGTGAGGTAATATGTCATTGTAATTCTGATTAGCGTTTTTCTAATAATTAGTCATATTGAGCATCTTTTCACATGCTTGTTGGCCATCTGCCTATCTTTTAGGAGAAATGTCTATTTAGGTCTTCTGCCCATTTTTTGATTGGATTGTTTGGTATTTTGGATATTAAGTTGTATAAGCTGTTTGTACACTTTGTAAATTAATCCCTTGTTGGTAGCATCATTTGCAAATATCTTCTACAAGTTCATAAGTTTTGTTTTGCTTATGTTTTTTATTCTGTGCAAAGCTTTTAAGTTTAATTAGGTCCCACTTGTTTATTTTTGTCTTTATTTCTATTACTCAAGGAGATAGACCCCAAAAAAACATTGCTGTGATTTATGTCAAAGAGTGTTCTGCCTATATTTTCCTCTAGGAGTTTTAAGAGTATCCAGTCTTTCATTTAGGTCTTTATTTTGAGTTTATTTTTGTATGTGGTGTTAGAGAATATTCTAATTTCATTCTTTTACATGTAGCTGTCCAGTTTTCCCAGTGCCACTTATTGGAGAGACAGTCTTTTCTCATTGCATATTCTTGTCTCCTTTGTCATAGATTAATTAATCATAAGTGTGTGGGTTTATTTCTGGGCTTTCTATCCTGTTGCATTGATCTACATGTCTGTTTTGTGCCAGTACCTTACTGTGTTCATTTTTTAATTTTTTAAAACTAATTTTTATTGGAGTATAGTTGATTTACAATGTTGTGTTAGTTTCTGCTGTACAGCAAAGTGAATCAGTTGTACATATACATATATCCACTCTTTTTTCAACACTTTTTTTTAAACTGTAGGTTTGTAGTATATTCTGAAGTCAGGGAGCCTGATTCCTCTAGCTCTGTTCTTCTTTCTCAAGATTCTTTTAGCTATTCAGAGTCTTTTGTGTTTCCATACAAATTTTAAAATGTTTTGTTCTAGTTCTGTGCAATGTGCCATTAGAACTTTGATAGGGATTGCATTGAAACTGTAGATTGTTTGGGTAGTATGGTAATTTTAAGAATATTGATTCTTCCAATCCAAGAACACGGTATACCTCTCTATCTGTTTGCATCATCTTCAATTTCTTTCATCAGTGCCTTACAATTTTCTGAGTACAGTTCTTTTGCCTCCTTAGGTAGGTTTATTCCTAGGTATTTTATTCTTTTTGATGCAATGGTAAATTGAATTGTTTCTTTAATTTCTCTTTCTGATAGTTCATTTTTAGTGTATAGAAATGCAACAGATTTCTGTATACTAATTTTGTATCCAACAAATTTACTGAATTCATTGATGAGTTCTAGTAGCTTTCTGGTAGCATCTTTAGGATTTTCTAAGTATAACATCATGTCATCTGCAAACGGTGACAGTTTTACTTCTTCTTTTCCAATTTGGATTCCTTTTATTTATTTTTCTTCTCTGTTTGCTGTGGCTAGGACTTCCAAGACTATGTTGAATAAAAGTGGTGGGAGTGGGCATCCTTGTCTTGTTCCTTATCTTAGAGGGAATGCTTTCAGCTTTTCACTGTTGAGTATGATGTTAGCTGTGGGTTTGTCATATATGGTCTTTATTATATTGAAGTATATCCCCTCTATGCTAACTTTCTGGAAAGTTTTTATCATACATGGATATGGAATTTTATCAAAAGCTTTTCCTGCGTCTGTTGAGGTGATCATATGGTTTTTATTCTTTAGTTTGTTAATGTGGTGTATCATATTGTTTGATTTGTGACTATTGAAAAATCCTTGCATCCGAGGGATAAATCCCACTTGATCATAGTGTATCATCCTTTTACTGTATTTTTGAAGTTGGTTTGCTAGCTATTTTGTTGAGGATTTTTGTATTTATGTTCATCAGTGATATTGGCCAGTTATTCTTTTTTCGTGGTATCTTTGTCTTGTGTTGGTGTCAGGGTGATGGTGGTCTTATAGAATGATTTCAGAAGTGTTCCTTACTCTGCAATTTTTTGGAATAGTTTCAGAAGAATAGGTGTTAACTCTTCTCTAAATGTTTGGTAGAACTCACCTGTGAAGCCATCTTGTCCTAGATTTTTGTTTGTTGGGAGTTTTTAAATTACTGATTCAATATCAGTGTTTGTAATTGGTTTGTTCATATTCTCTATTTCTTCCTGGTTCAGTCTTGGGAGACTGTACATTTCTAAGAATGTGTCCATATTTTCTAGGTTGTCCATTTTATTGGCATATTGTTGCTCATAGTAGTCTCTTATGATCCTTTGTATTTCTGTGGTGTTGGTTGTAACCTCTCCTTTTTCATTTCTAATTTTATTGATTTGTGACCTCTCCCTTTTTTTCTTGATGTGTCTGACTAGAGGTTATAAATTAAAAAAAAAACTTTTCAAAGAACGAGCTATGAGTTTCATTTATCTTTTAAATTAAAAACAAATTTTTTTAGTCTCTATTTCATTTCTTTTTTCTCTGATATTTATGATTTCTTTCCTTCTACTAAGTTTGGGTTTTGTTTGTTCTTCTTTCTCTAGTTGTTTTAGGTGTAAAGTTAGGTAGTTTATTTGAGATTTTTCTTGTTTCCTGATGTAAGTTTGTATCACTATAAACCTTCCTCTTAGAACTGCTTTTGCTATGTCCCATAGGTTGTGAATTATGTGTTTTTGTTTTCATTTGTCTCTAGGAATTTTTTTTACTTCCTCTTTGACTTGTTCAGTGACCCATTGGTTGTTTAGTAGCATATTGTTTAGTCTCCATGTGTTTGCAGTTTTTTTTCTTATATTTGAATTCTAATCTCATAGCCTTGTGGTTGGAAAAGATGCTTGATATGAGTTCAGTTGTCTTATGTTTACCAAGCCTTGCTTTGTGGCCCCACATGTGATCTATCCTGGAGAATGTCCATTTGCACTTGAAAAGAATGTTTATTCTGCTGCTTTTGGACAGAATTCTCTATAAATATCAATTAAGTCCATCTGGTCTAATGTGTCATTTAAGGCTTGTTTTTCCTTACTGATTTTCTGTCTGGATCATCTGTCCATTGATGTAAGTGGGGTGTTAAAGTCCCCCACTATTATTGTGTTAATGTCAATCTCTTCTTTTGTGCCTGTTAGCATTTGCCTTATGCATTGAGGTGCTCCTATGTTGGGTGCATATGTATTTACAATTGTTATATCTTCTTCTTTGACTGATGCCTTGATCATCATGTAGTGTCCTTCTTTGTGTCTTATAATAGTTTTTATTTTAAACTCTATTTTTATCTGATATAAGTATTGTTACTCTGGCTTTCTTTTAGAAAGTAGTTTTAACCAAGTGGGTAAAAAAGCACAGCATGTCAAAATTAATATGATACTCTTAGAATATATTGTAGGAGAAAATCTAAGTGACCTTGGGTTTGTTGATGACTTCTTAGATACAACACTAAAAGCATGATTCAGAAAAAAAAAGATATGTTGGACTTCATTAAAATTAAAAACATCTGCTGTACAGAAGACATTGTTAATAGAATGAAAAGACATGCCACAGACTGGGAGATAACCTTTGCAAAATACACATCAGATGAAGGACAAGGATCCAAAGTATACAAAGGACCCTTAAAATTCAACAACAAAAAAATGAACAACCCAATTTAAAAATAGGAAAAAGATCTAAAATGACGTCTCCCCTAAGAAGATATACAGATGGCAAATAAGCATATGAAAAATGCTCAGGATCATATGTCATTAGGGAGTTGCAATTAAAACAACAGTGAGATAGCATTACACACCTGTTACAGTGCCTAAAATCTAAACAACTGAAAATACCAAATGCTGGTGAGGATTTGGAGCAGTGGGAGCTCTCATTCATTGCTGGTTGGAATACAAAATGGTACAGCCACTTTGAGAGACAGTTTGGAGGTTTCTTACAAAGTTAAACATGCTCTTACCACATGTTTCAGCAATCACACTTCTGGGTGTTTTACCAAATGAGTTGAAATTTTATATGCAAAAAAATTTATGTGCAAAAATTTATGTGCAAAAATACCCTGCACATAAATGTTTATAGCAAGTTTATTCATAATTGCTAAAACTTGTAAACAAGAAGCATGTCCTTTGATAGGTGAATGGAAAAAAATTGTGGTATATCCGTGTAATGGAATAATGTTCATTGATAAAAAAGAAATGAGATATTAAGCCATGAAAAGACATGGAGGAACCTTAAGTACATATTACCAAGTAGAAGATGCCAATCTGAAAGGGTTACATATTGTATGATTCCAACTGTATGATATTCTGGGGAAGGCAAAACTATGGAGATAGTAAAAAGTTCAGTGGTTGCCAGGGGTTTTGAAGGAGGAAGGCGGGTAGGTAAAGAAGCAGGAATGAATGAGTAGAACACAGGAGATTTTGAGCATAGTAAAATAATTATTCTGTGTGATGCTGTGATGATGGATACATGTCAATATACATTTGTCAAAATCCATGGAATATACAACACAAAGAGTAAAGCCTAATGTAAACTATGGAATTCCCTGGTGGTCCAGCGGTTAGGAATATGCGATCCCACTGCAGGGAGCACAGGTTCGATTCCTGGTAGGGGAACTTATATCCTGCAAGCCATGTGGCACTGCCAAAAAAACATAAAATAAAACAAAATCTTGTGTAACTTAAACTACGGACTTTAGTTAACAATAATGCATCATTGGTACATATATTATAACAAATGTACCACAGTAATGTAAGATGTTACTAAAAGGGGAAATTGTGGGGAGAGTAAAGGGTTATATGGCAACCCGCTGTTCTTTTCAATCAGTTTTTCCTATAAACCTAAAATTGTTCAAAAAATAAAGTCTATTAACTTAAAACAATTTAATGGGACACCTCTAAAGTTTTACTTAAAAGGAAATTTATAGCAGTAAATGTCTATATTAGAAAAAAAAAGTCTGAAATCAATGACTTCAGTTTGCTCCTTGTATTGGTCAGGATTCTCCAGAGAACTAAGAGAACTTGTATGTATATATACACAAAAAAGTGAATTATTTTAAGTAATTGACTCACATGATATGGAGACTGGCAAGTCCAAAATCTGCAGGGCGGACCAACAAACAAGATATCCAGGAGAGAGCCAATGTTGTAATTCAAGTCCAAAGGCCAACAGGCTGGAGCATTCCTTCTTGCCATGAGGAGTCTTCAGTTGATTGGATGAGGCCCAGCCACATTGTGAAGGACAATCTGTTTTATTCAAAGTTCACCAATTTTTCATCTTCCAGTTTTATCGAGGTATAATTGACATACAACACTGTATAAATTCAAGGTGTACAGCATAATGATTTGACTTGCATACATCATGAAATGATTATCACAATTCATTTAGTGAACATCCAGCATCTCATACAGATACAAAATTAAAGAAATAGAAAAAAAAATTTTTTTCCTTGTGTGAGAACTCTTAGGATTTACTCTCTTAACAACTTTTGTATGTAACATACAGCACTGTTCATTATATTTATCATGTATAACTTACATCCCTAATACTTATTTATCTTGTAACTGAAAGTTTGTACCTTTCGAATACCTTCATCCAATTCCCCCTCCCCCGAACCCCCACCTCTGGTAACCACAATTCTGATCTCTTTATCTATGAGTTTATTTACGTTTGAGGTATAAATGACCTACAACACTATGTTAGATACTGTTACACAACATAGTGATTTGCTATTTCTATGCATTTCAAATTTATCACCACACTAAACCTGGTAACAATATGTCACCATACAAATATACTACACTTACTGACTATATTCCCCATACTGTTCATTTCACACCCTGTGACTTATTTTGTAATGAAAGTTTGTACCTCTTAATCTCTTTCACCTATTTCTTTCTGCCCCCACTCTCCTCCCTCTGGGAACCACCTGTTTGTTTTCTGAATCTATATCTCTGTTTCTGTTTTGTTATGTTTGTTCACTTGCTTTGTTTTTTAGATTCCACATATAAGTGAAATCATACAGTATTTGTATTTCTTTGTTTGACTTATTTCTCTTAACATAATACCATGTAGGGCCATTGATGTTGTTGCAAATGGCAAGATTTCATTACTTTTTATGGTTAAGTAATATTCCTGTGTGTGTGTGTGTGTGTGTGTGTGTGTGTGTGTGTGTGTGTGTATCATAATTTTATCCATTCATATGGTTTGGTTTTTTATTACATCTTTATTAGAGTATAATTGCTTTACAATTGTGTGTTAGTTTCTGCTTTATAACAAAGTGAATCAGTTATACATATACATATGTTCCCATATCTCTTCCCTCTTGCATCTCCCTCCCTCCCACACTCCCTATCCCACCCCTCCAGGCAGTCACAAGTCACCGAGCTGATCCCCCTGTGCTATGCGGCTGCTTCCCACTAGCTATCTACCTTACGTTTGGTAATGTATATATGTCCATGCCTCTCTCTCGCTTTGTCACAGCTCACCCTTCCCCCTCCCCATATCCTCAAGTCCATTCTCCAGTAGGTCTGTGTCTTTATTCCTGTCTTACCCCTACGTTCTTCATGACATTTTTTTCTTAAATTCCATATACATGTGTTAGCATACGGTATTTGTCTTTTTCTTTCTGACTTACTTCACTCTGTATGACAGACTCTAGGTCTATCCACCTCATTACAAATAGCTCAATTTCGTTTCTTTTTATGGCTGAGTAATATTCCATTGTAGATATGTGCCACATCTTCTTTATCCATTTATCCGATGATGGACACTTAGGTTGTTTCCATCTCTGGGCTATAGTAAATAGAGCTGCAATGAACATTTTGGTACATGACACTTTTTGAATTATGGTTTTCTCAGGGTATATGCCAGTAGTGCGATTGCTGGGTCGTATGGTAGTTCTATTTGTAGTTTGTTAAGGAACCTCCATACTGTTCTCCATAGTGGCTGTAACAATTTACATTCCCACCAGCAGTGCAAGAGTGTTCCCTTTTCTCCACACCCTCTCCAGCATTTATTGTTTCTAGGTTTTTTGATGATGGCCATTCTGAGTGGTGTGAGATGATATCTCATTGTAGTTTTGATTTACATTTCACTAATGATTAATGATGTTGAGCATTCTTTCATATGTTTGTTGGCAGTCTGTATATCTTCTTTGGAGAAATGTCTATTGAGGTCATCTGCCTATTTTGGGATTGGGTTGTTTGTTTCTTTGTTATTGAGCTGCATGTGCTGCTTATAAATTTTGGAGATTAATCCTTTGTCAGTTGCTTCATTTGCAAATATTTTCTCCCACTCTGAGGGTTGTCTTTCGTTCGTGCTTATGGTTTCCTTTGCTGTGCAAAAGTTTGAAGTTTCATTAGGTCGCATTTGTTTATTTTTGGTTTTATTTCCATTTCTCTAGCAGGTGGGTCAAAAAGGATCTTGCTGTGATTTATGTCATAGAGTGTTCTGCCTATGTTTTCCTCTAAGAGTTTGATAGTTTCTGGCCTTACATTTAGGTCTATAATCCATTTTGAGCTTATTTTTGTGTATGGTGTTAGGGAGTGATCTAATCTCATACTTTTACATGTACCTGTCCAGTTTTCCCAGCACCACTTATTGAAGAGGCTGTCTTTTCTCCACTGTACATTCCTGCCTCCTTTATCAAAGATAAGGTGACCATATGTGCGTGGGTTTTTCTCTGGGCTTTCTATCCTGTTCCATTGATCTGTCTTTCTGTTTTTGTGCCAGTACCATATTGTCTTGATTACTGTAGCTTTGTGGTACAATCTGAAGTTAGGAAGCCTGATTCCTAAGGCTCCATTTTTCATTCTCAAGATTGCTTTCGCTATTCGGGGTCTTTTGTGTTTCCATACAAATTGTGAAATGTTTTGTTCTAGTTCTGTGAAAAATGCCAGGGGTAATTGAATAGGGATTGCATTGAATCTGTAGATTGCTTTGGGTAGTAGAGTCATTTTCACAATGTTGATTCTTCCAATCCAAGAACATGGTGTATCTCTCCATCTATTTGTATCATCTTTAATTTCTTTCATCAGTGTCTTATAATTTTCTGCATACAGGTCTTTTGTCTCCTTAGGTAGGTTTATTCCTAGATATTTTATTCTTTTTGTTGCAATGGTAAATGGGAGTGTTTTCTTGATTTCACTTTCAGATTTTTCATCATTAGTGTATAGGAATGCCAGAGAATTCTGTGCATTAATTTCGTGTCCTGCTACTTTACCAAATTCATTGATTAGCTCTAGTAGATTGCTGGTAGCATCTTTAGGATTCTCTATGTATAGTATCATGTCATCTGCAAACAGTGACATCTTTACTTCTTTTCAGATTTGGATTCCTTTTATTTCCTTTGCTTCTCTGATTGCTGCGGCTAAAACTTCCAAAACAATGTTGAATAAGAGTGCTGAGAGTGGGCAACCTTGTCTTGTTTCTGATCTTAGTGGAAATGCTTTCAGTTTTTCATCATTGAAGACAATGTTGGCTGTGGGTTTTTCATATATGGCCTTTATTATGCTGAGGAAAGTTCCCTCTATGCCTATTTTATGCAGGGTTTTTATCAAAATGGGTGTTGAATTTTGTCAAAAGCTTTCTCTGCATCTATTGAGATGATCATATGGTTTTTCTCCTTCAATTTTTTAATATGGTTTATCACATTGATTGATTTGTGTATATTGAAGAGTCCTTGCATTCCTGGAATAAACCCCACTTGATCATGGTGTATGATCCTTTTAACGTGCTGTTGGATTCTGTTTGCTAGTATTTTGTTGAGGATTTTTGCCTCTATGTTCATCAGTGATATTGGCCTGTAGTTTTCTTTCCTTGTGACATCCTTGTCTGGTTGGAATCAAGGTGATGGTGGCCTCTTAGAATGAGTTTGAGAGTGTTCCCCCCTCTGCTATATTTTGGAAGAGTTTGAGAAGGATAGGTGTTAATTCTTCTCTAAATGTTTGATAGAATTCGCCTGTGAAGCCGTCTGGTCATGGGCTTTTGTTTGTTGGAAGATTTTTTTTTTTTTTTTTTTGCGGTACGTGGGCCTCTCACAGTTGTGGCCTCTCCCGTTGCGGAGCACAGGCTCCGGACGCTCAGGCTCAGCGGCCATGGCTCACGGGCCCAGCCGCTCCGCGGCATGTGGGATCTTCATGGACCAGGGTACGAACCTGCGTCCCCTGCATTGGCAGGTGGACTCTCAACCACTGCGCCACCAGGGAAGACCTGTTGGAAGATTTTTAATCACAGTTTCAATTTCAGTGCTTGTGATTGGTCTGTTCATATTTTCTATTTCTTCCTGATTCAGTCTTAGCAGGTTGTGCATTTCTAAGAATTTGTCCATATCTTCCAGTTTGTCCCTTTTTTTGGTATAGAGTTACTTGTAGTAATCTCTCATGATCCTTTGTATTTCTTCAGTGTCAGTTTTTACTTCTCCTTTTTCATTTCTAACTCTATTGATTTGAGTCTTCTCCCTTTTTCTCTTGATGAGTCTGGCTAATGGTTTATCTATTTTGTTTATCTTCTCAAAGAACCAGCTTTTAGTTTTATTGATGTTTGCTATCGTTTCCTTCATTTCATTTTCATGTATTTCTGATCTGATCTTTATGATTTCTTTCCTTCTGCTAAATTTGGGGGTTTTTTCCTTTGTTTTTCTTGCTCTAATTGCTTTAGGTGCAAGGTTAGGTTGTTTATTCGAGATGTTTCCTGTTCCTTAAGGTAGGATTGTATTGCTATAAACTTCCCTCTTAGAACTGCTTTTGCTGCTTCCCATAGGTTTTGGGTCATCGTGTCTCCATTGTGATTTGTTTCTAGGTATTTTTTTATGTCCTTTTTGATTTCTTCAGTGATCACTTCGTTATTAAGTAGTGTATTGTTTATCCTCCATGTGTTTGTATTTTTTACAGATCTTTTCCTGTAATTGATATCTAGTCTCATAGCATTGTAGTCAGAAAAGATACTTGATACAATTTCAGTTTTCTTACATTTACCAAGGCTTGATTTGTGACCCAAGATATGATCTATCCTGGAGAATGTTCCATGAGCACTTGAGAAAAATGTGTATTCTGTTGTTCTTGGATGGAGTGTCCTATAAATATCAATTAAGTCCATCTTGTTTAATGTATCATTTAAAGCTTGTGTGTCCTTATTTATTTTCATTTTGGATGATCTGTCCATTGGTGAAAGTGGGGTGGTAAAGTCCCCTACTATGAATGTGTTACTGTCGATTTCCCCTTTTATGGCTGTTAGTATTTGCCTTATGTATTGAGATGCTCCTATGTTGGGTTCATAAATATTTACAATTGTTATGTCTTCTTCTTGGATCGATCCCTTGATAATTATGTAGTGTCCTTCTTTGTCTCTTGTAATAGTCTTTATTTTAAAGTCTATTTTTTCTGATATGAGAATTGCTACTCCAGCGTTCTTTTGGTTTCCATTTGCATGGAATATCTTTTTCCATCCCCTTACTTTCAGTCTGTATGTGTCTCTAGGTCTGAAGTGGGTATCTTGTAGACAGCATATATATGGGTCTTGTTTTTGTATCCATTCAGCCAATCTGTGTCTTTTGGTGGGAACATGTAGTCCATTTACATTTAAGGTAATTATCGATATGTATGTTCCTATTCCCATTTTCTTAGTTGTTTTGTTTTTGTTATTTTAGGTCTTTTCCTTCTCTTGTGTTTCTTGCCTAGTGAAGTTCCTTTAGCATTTGTTGTAAAGCTGTTTTGGTGGTGCTGAACTCTCTCAGCTTTTCTTCTCTGTAAAGGTTTTAATTTCTCCATCAAATCTGAATGAGATCCTTGCTGGTTGGAGTAATCTTGGTTGCAGGTTTTTCTCCTTCATCACTTTAAATATGTCCTGCCAGTCCCTTCTGGCTTGAAGACCTTCTGCTGAAAGGTCATCTGTTAACCTTATGGGGATTCCCTTGTGTGTTATTTGTTGTTTTTCCCTTGCTGCTTTTAATATGTTTTCTTTGTATTTAATTCTTGACAGTTTGATTAATATGTGTCTTGGTGTATTTCTCCTTAGATTTATCCTATATGGGACTTTCTGTGCTTCCTGGACTTGATTAACTATTTTCTTTCCCATATTAGGGAAGTTTTCAACTATAATGTCTTCAAATATTTTCTCAGTCCCTTTCTTTTTCTCTTCTTCTTTTGGAACCCCTATAATTCGAATGTTGGTGCATTTAATGTTTTCCCAGAGGTCTCTGAGACTGTCCTCATTTCTTCTCATTCTTTTTTCTTTATTCTGCTCTGCAGTAGTTATTTCCACTATTTTATCTTCCAGGTCACTTGTCCATTCTTCTGCCTCAGTTATTCTGCTATTGATCCCATCTAGAGTATTTTTTATTTCGTTTATTGTGTTGTTCATCATTGCTTGTTTCATCTTTATTTCTTCTAGGTCCTTGTTAAATGTTTCTTGCATTTTGTCTATTCTATTTCCAAGATTTTGGATCATCTTTACTATCATTATTCTGAATTCATTTTCAGGTAGACTGCCTATTTCCTCTTCATTTGTTAGGTCTGATGGGTTTTTATCCTGCTCCTTCATCTGCTGTGTGTTTTTCTGTCTTCTCATTTTACTTAACTTACTGTTTTTGGGGTCTCCTTTTTGCAGGCTGCAGGTTCATAGCTCCTGTTTTTTTTTGGTGTCTGTCCCCAGTGGCTAAAGTTGGTTCAGTAGGTTGTGTAGGCTTCCTGGTGGAGGGGACTAGTGCCTGTGTTCTGGTGGATGAGGTTGAATCTTGTCTTTCTGGTGGGCAAGTCCACGTCTGGTGGTGTGTTTTGGGGTGTCTGTGGACTTATTATGATTTTACGCAGCCTCTATGCTAATGGGTGGGGCTGTGTTCCTGTCTTGTTAGTTGTTTGGCATAGGGTGTCCAGCACTGTAGCTTGCTGGTCATTGAGTGAAGTTGGGTGCTGGCATTGAGATGGAGATCTCTGGGAGATTTTAGCCATTTGATATTATGTGGAGTTGGGAGGTCTCTTGTGGACCAGTGTCTTGAAGTTGGCTCTCCCACCTCAGAGGCACAGCACTGACTCCTGGCTGCAGCACCATGAGTCTTTCATCCACGTGGCTCAGAATAAAGGGAGAAAAATTAGAAAGAATTAGTAGAAGTAGAAAGAAAGAAAGATGGAATGAAAGAAAGAAAGGAGGGAGGGAGAGATGGAGGGATGGAGGAAGGATGGAGGGAAGGAGGGAAGGAAGGAGAAAAGAAAGAAAGAAAGAAAGAAGATAAAGTAAAATAAAATAAAGATAAAAGATAATAAAGTTATTAAAATAAAAATTAATTTTTAAGAAAAAAAAAAGGACGGATAGAACCCTACGAGAAATGGTGGAAGCAAAGCTATGCAGACAAAATCTCACACAGAAGCATACACATACACACTCACAAAAAGAAGAAAAGGGGAAAAAATCATAAATCTTGCTCTCAAAGTCCACCTCCTCAATTTGGGATGATTCGTTGTCTATTCATGTATTCCACAGATGCAGGGTACATCAAGTTGATTGTGGAGCTTTAATCCGCTGCTTCTGATGCTGCTGGGAGAGATTTCCCTTTCTCTTCTTTGTTCTCACAGCTCGCAGGGGCTCAGCTTTGGATTTGGCCCCGTCTCTGTGTGTAGGTCGCCAGAGGGCGTCTGTTTATCGCTCAGACAGGACTGGGTTAAAGGAGCCACTGATTCGGGGGCTCTGGCTCACTCAGGCCGTGGGGGAGGGCGGGGCACGGAGTGTGGGGTGGGCCTGCAGCGGCAGAGGCCGGCGTGACGTTGCACCAGCCTGAGGTGCGCCGTGTGTTCTCCCGGGGAAATTGTCCCTGTATCCCCACACCCTGGCAGTGGCTGACTGCATAGGCTTCCCAGAAGTGGGGTGTGGATAGTGACCTGCGGTTGCACACAGGCTTCTTGGTGGCGGTAGCAGCAGCCTTAGCATCTCATGCCCGTCTCTGGGGTCCGCGCTATTAGCTGCGGCTCGCGCCTGTCTCTGGAGCTCCTTTAAGCGGCGCTCTTAATCCCCTCCTCTCTTGCACCAGGAAACAAAGAGGAAATAAAAAGTCTGTTGCCTCTTCGGCAGGTCCAGACTTTTCCCCGGACTCCCTCCTGCTAGCCGTGGTGCACTAACCCCCTGCAGGCTGTGTTCATGCCGCCAACCCCAGTCCTCTCCCTGCGCTCAGACCGTAGCCCAATCCTCAGCTCCCAGTCCCGCCCGCCCCGGCTGGTGAGCAGACAAGCCTCTCGGGCTGGTGAGTGCCAGTCGGCACCGATCCTCTGTGCGGGAATCTCCCCAGTTTGCCCTCTGCACCCCTGTGGCTGCGCTCTCCTCCGCGGCTCTGAAGCTTTCCCCCTCCGCCACCCGAAGCCTCCACCTGTGAAGCGGCTTCCTAGTGTGTGGAAACATTTCCTCCTTCACAGATCCCTCCCACTTGTGCAGGTCCCATCCCTATCCTTTTGTCTCTGTTTATTCTTTTTTTTCTTTTGCCCTACCCAGGTACATGGGGAGTTTCTTGCCTTTTGGGAAGTCTGAGGTCTTCTGCCAGCCTTCAGTCGGTGTTCTGTAGGAGTTGTTCCACGTGTAGATGTATTTCTGGTGTATCTGTGGGGAGGAAGGTGATCTCGTCGTCTTACTCCTCCACCATCTTCCCCTCGTCTCTCTATCCATTCATATGTTGATGGACACTTAGGTTGCTTCCATATCTTGGCTGTTGTAAATAATATTGCAATGAACATATGGGTGCATGTATCTTTTCAAATTAGTGGGCTTTTTTCTTGTTTTTTTTTTTTTTTTTTTTTACGGCACCACTCAGCTTGCAGGATCTTAGTTCCTCAACCTGGGACTGAACCTGGGCCATGGGAGTGAAAGTGCTGAGTGCTAACCACTGGAACATCAGGGAATTACCCAAGTTAGTGTTTTCACATTCTTTGGATAAATACCCAGGAGTGGAATTGCTGTGTCATATGGTAGTTCTATTTTTAGTTTTCCGAGGAATCTCCATACTGTTTTTCAAAGTGGCTGTACCATTTTATATTCCATCCAACAGTATATGAGGGTTACTGTTTCTCCACAACCTCTCCAACCCTTGTTATTTGTAGTTTTTTTTTGATACTAGCCATTCTAATGACTGTGAGGTGAAATCTCATTGTGGTTTTGTGTTTCCCTGGTGATTAGTGATGTTTAGCATCTGTTCAGGTGCCTGTGGGCCCTCTGTATGTCTTCTTTGGAAAAAATGTCTATTCAGGTCTTCTGCTCATTTTATAATTGGTTTGTTTGTTTTTTGATATTAAGCTGCATGAGTTCTTCCTATATATTTTTTTAATATTAAGCCCTTATCAGATATATGGTTTGCAAATATCTTCTCTTGTTCAGTAGGTAGACTTTTCATTTTGTTGACTGTTTCCTTCACTGTGCATAAGCTTTTTAGTTTGATGTAGTCCCATTTGTTTATTTTTGCTTCTGTTTTCCCTGTTTTCCTGAGGATACATAGCAAAAAAAGTTACTAAGACTGATGTCAAAGAGATTACTACTTATGTTTTCTTCTATTAGTTTAATGGTTTCCAGTCTTCCATTTAGGTCTTTAATCCATTTTGAGCTTATCTTTGTATATTCTGTGAGAAAATTTCTTTTTTAAAAAAATTGATTGATTGATTTATCTGGCTGCACGAGGTTTTAGTTGTAGTATGTGGGATCTTTTTAGTTGCAGCATGTGAGATCATTTTAGTTGTGGCATGTGGGATATAGTTCCCCAACCATGGATCAAACCCAGGGCCCCTGCATTGGGAGTGTGGAGTCTTAACCACTGGATGACCAGGCAAGTTCCAGAAAATTTTTCTTTCTTTTTTCTTTCTTGGTGTACGTGGGCCTCTCACTGTCATGGCCTCTCCTGTTGTGGAGCACAGGCTCCGGATGTGCAGGCTCAGCAGCCATGGCTCACAGGTCCAGCTGCTCCACAGCATGTGGGATCTTCCCGGACCAGGGCATGAACCCGTGTCCCCTGCATCGGCAGGCAGACTCTCAACCACTGTGCCACCAGGGAAGCCCAGAAAAATTTTATTTTTAATTTCATTTTTTTTACATGTAGCAGTCCAGTTTTCCTGGCACCACTTATTGCAAAGATTGCCTTTTCCCCACTGTATATTCTTGCCTCCTTTTTCTATTAATTGACCATGTGTGTTTTATTTCTGGCTCTGTATTCTGTTCCATTGATATATGTGTCTGTTTTTGTACCAATATATACTGTTTTGATTCCTGTAGCTTTGTAGTATAGTCTGAAGTCAGGAAGTGTGATACCTCCAGCTCTGTTCTTCTTTCTTAATATTGTTTTAGCTATTCAGGGTCTTTTGTGTTTCCATACAAATTTTAGAATTTTTGGTCTAGATCTGTAAAAAATGTCATTGGTATTTTAATTGGTATCACATTAAATTTATATATTGCCTTGGGTAGTATGGTCATTTTAACATTATGTATTCTTCTAAATCAGGAATATGGCATATCTTTCCATCTGTTTGTGTCATCTTTCGTTTCTTTTACCAGTGTCTTATAGTTTTCTGAGTACAGGTCTTCTACTGCCTTAGGTAGGTTTATTCCTAGCCAGCACTAGCCTCAGGACCTGGCTTCACCCACCTGTTGTTGGGCAGCACCCCAGAGTCTCCTGGACCCTGACTTCAGTAACTATTGAGTGAGGACTAGACCAGGGGCCCACCGGGATTCCACAGCCAGCCACCTCTTGACCTGGCCCCACCAACCAGTGGCCAGCAGCCTCTCCACAAGACAACCAACCAAGCCTACCAGACCACTCATAGAAATCATCCTGCAACAACAGAAGGAAACATGCAACCCACATGAGGGGTATCCCTAGAGTATAGAGCACTGGTGACAAGAGGGGAGTGTGCTGCTAGGACACATAGGACTCTCCTACAAAAGGCCACTTCTCTTAAGTTGGGAAACTTAACCAACCTTCCAGATAAATAGAAATAAAAACAGCAAGTTAGGCAAAATGAGGCTACAAAGGAACATGTTCAAAATGAAGGAACAAGATAAAACCCAAAAAAAGAACTAAATGAAGTTGAGGTAGGCAATATACTTGAGAAAGAGTTCAGGGTAATATCCAGAATCAAGCACACAGAAAAAAAGATAGGAAACATCGAATAGAACATAAGAGACATATGAGATATTGATAAATGGTCTAACATATGTGTAATTGGATACAGTAAGGTGTGTGGGAGAGAGAGGGGAGGGGGGATTGATAAGCAATATTTGAAGAAATACTGGTGAGCAATTTTTGAAAATTAAATTATCAAAATACAGATTAAAGAAGGCGTATAAATCCTAAATAAGATAAATACAAAGAAAACCATACCTAGGAGCTAACATCTTACATCTAGTTTTGCTTGATTGATGATTTTCATTATGGATCATATTTTAGTACCTCTTTGTATGCCTGATAATCTTGAATTGGATTCTAACATTGTCACTATTACCTTATTGAGTGTTGGATATTTTTATATTGCTAAACATTTTCTTGAGTTTTGCTCTGGGATACAGTTATCTTTCTTGGAAACAGTTTGATACTTTCAGGTCTTGTTTGTGTGGTGCATTAGGTGGATCTGGAGTGTAGAGATACTATATACAGCACCCATGAAGTATGAATTTTTCCAGTCCAGATGTGAGAACGAGTACTGATTCCAGCCCTGTGTGTGTGTTAGATACTGTTTCCCTCTATTCCTTTTGGATGGTTCTTTCCCCAGTTTTGGATTGTTTCCTTACAGTTATGTGCTTATAATTTCTCTGCTGAATACTCAAGAGGGACTGTACAGATCTCTGGGATTCTTCTTCAATGCAATTATTTCCTCTAGTAGTCTATCTTATCAACTGTAGCTGCCTTGTATCCTGGACCATCAACTCCATCTTCACAACTCAGCTAGGCTGACATGTTCTTCCTCAGTTTTCCCTCCCTGAGCTGTAGTATGGAAACTCTCTCAAAGCAGTAATCTGACGCATTTGTAAGATTTACCTCATTTGTTTCCCATCTTTCAGGGATCACTGTCTGATGGGAATTTTTGCATCCTCCTAAATTTGTATGTTGAAACCCTACCCAGCCCCATGTGATGATATTTGGAGATGGGCTTTTGGGAAGTAATTAGGAGAAGGCATGCGAGTGGAGTCCTCATGAACGATTAGTGCCCTTATAAGAGTCAAGAGAGAGCTTGTTTCCTTTCTGTTTTCTTTTATGTGAGGATACAATGAGAAGTTGATAGTCTGCAACTCAGAAGAGGGCCCTCAGCAGAATCTGACCACACTGGCACCCTGATCTTAGACTTCCAGCCTCCAGAACTATGAGAAATAAATTTCTGTTTTTTATAAGCCACTCATTTTATGGTACTTTGTTATGGCAGCCCAAGCTAAGACATTGTTCATTATTTGATTGTCTTGAAAAGTGTTGTTTCATGCATTCTTGTCTGGTTGTTGTTATTGTCATTGCTTCAGGTAGGAGGGTAAATCCAGTCCCTGTTACTCTGTCTTGTCCAGAAGTGACTTTAAAAAGTTTTTGACTATTCTTGTAGTCAGTTCTGATATAACATGACATATACATTCCTAAAAATCACCACACTATGCAAAATTATGCAATAAAACCCCATTTTACTCAAGGGACAATGAGGTTATGAGCACAACACCAAAAAATTCTGACATACTAAACAAAAGACAAGGACTAAATAAAAATGTAAGTACAGTTTTTAACATGTTAAATGACTAATAAATACATAAATACTATAGTAAACATGGCACTTTGCCTTGTGAAAAACCTGAAATTTACTTGTGGAAGGGCATGCTCTTCCTGCCAGCCTGCCCACCTCCCACTCCCAGCATGCTGTATGTGTGAGGAAGAGAACAAAAGAGATTTTTAAAAAGTGAAAATAATTGGAGATTAAAAAGAAAAATAACAAATCTGTACTATTCCTTAACTTTCTTCTGAGTGGACAGACATTGATAATCCCAGGGCAATGTGGGAGAGAGACAACAGAAATAACTTAAACCTGTCTTTTCCCGACCTATTCTTTCCCTGTTTTCTGTGCTTGGACTGCAGCTACTTTCTTCCCTACACATTCATTTTAAGACAGGCTTCAGCTCCCTTAGGAGTTTTTAAAATTTCTCTTAGTTCTTAGAATATATGTTTCCCTTTTATAATTTAGAGAAAGGAACCAGTAGCCCATAGTAGTTCATCATCGTAGCAGGATTCAGCAAATGTTGTATTATAATTGTTATGTATAATACTTGCAAAGAAAAATCTCTGCTGTATTTATAGTTATTTAACCATTTCATCCTGTATTTTGCTTACTTGCATCTTTCCTCTTTTTTTGCTTGATTAATCTCACTAAAGGTCTATCTCTATTATTGATTTTATCAAAGAATCAGCTTATGGCTTTGTTAATTTACTGCATTATTTTTGTTGTTATATACTTCACTTACTTACTCTTTTTTCCTTTGGTATTCTCTCTTGCTTTTTAAAATACTTCCAAATTGGATGCTTAACTCATGTGTGTTTAAACATTCTTATTTTATGACAAATGTGTTTAAATCACTTAATTTCCATTATGATTTCATCTTTAACCCAAGGGTAATTTAGTAATAGGTTATTCAGTTTCTAAATATGTCTTAAAGCTATTCTTAATTATCTGGATAGCTAATTTTAATCAATTTTTGGTTGGAAAACATAGTATATATAGAATTAATCCTTCAGCACTAGTAGAGCTTCCTTTGTAGCCTATCACATTATTTTTATACATATTTTATATGTGCTCAAAAATAATGTGAACTATCCAATAAGTGGATTATTTACCATCTGATGTCTCAACCTGGTTTACTGTATTGTTTAAAATTTTGATATCTATGCCTATCTTTTCTCTGCTTCAACTATTAATTTCTCAGAGATGTATGTGTGTAAAATAATCCTCTACATTTGTTGACTCATTAATCTATTCATTTCTGTCAGTTTTTGCTTAAATTTGTCACTCTTTTAGCTAACAAGAGCTATATTTTAATATGCTCTAATTTCTTTTTGGTCTCTCATCCCTTTATCTCTGCTGTTATGCTATTCTCTGTGCATCAGTTTCTTCATCTGAATGTAATATTTTTTACTACTTGTTAAGAGTAAACAAGTTAATATTTGTAAAGCACTTAGAATAGTACTTGGCATGTAGTATTATGTGTTTGGCTAGTATAAAAATGGCTAGAGGTGGTCATTGAAACCACAGGCATGGTTGAAATCGCTTGAAGAGACAGGATAGTTTGAGAAAATAAGAGGATCAATCATCAAGATTTAAGGAACTCTTCTGTTTAATGGCCAAGTGAGGGATAAACCTTCAAAAGAAACTGAAAAAGAGTACATAAAAATGTAGGAGGAAACCCAAGAAAGTATATTACCAATGGCATCAAGAAGAATTAATTAACAGCGCTGCAGAATAAAGATTTGAACAAATCTTTATACTATTTGTGATAAATAGTACCAATTGAAACAGCTAAATGAGTGGTTTAATGAGTACAGTGGACACTCTGATGCATCTCCCAGACCTCCCTTGCAAAATGAAGGTCTTATTCTGCCAGTTACTGGAGTGCTGCCAGCAGACACGCCTCAGCTATCAGCCACCTTGAGGAATTACTTTGGCTAAGGAGATCATCCTTGCCTAAGGTCATGCATCCTTCCTTGGCAAAGCCTGCATCCTACTGGGGAAAACTTCAGAAGCTCATCTTAAAAAAAAAAAAAAAAGATCATCTTAATTTTAGAGCTCTGTGTGGGATAGTCTAAGGCCTTTGTTGAGACTGGGCGTCACAACCCAACGTCTCCCTCTGCCGAGTTTTGCTCCCTTTTCTTCCCTTCTACAGATACTGATCCCTAATAAACTTCAGGCACACCAAAGTCCATCTCAAGAGTCTGCTTCCCAGGGAACCCAATCTGTGACAATGAGTTTCATTTATTAGAAGTGCTGTTGGATATGAGGAGAAGCCAAACTGCAAAGTTAAGAAATGAATGGTGAGAAAATGTAACAAGCCAAGAATAGGCAACTCGTTCAAGTAGTTTTGCTTTCACAGATAGGATAATGATCAGAACCAAGACAGTATTAAGGGCTCACCACTCTGCCCCCTCTTTAGTATGGGAAATATTTGACTGAAAGATAAATGCCAGTTACACACACAGGATTCGACATCGCTAAAATTAACCTTTAACAAAGAATGAACAGTAGTTAAAAAGTATTACGTTCTGTATCAGAACATCAAGATCTTTCATCAGTACTAGCTGATTAAGGAGTTAGGAGAATGAGTACCCAGCATTTTTAAAAAACCAAAATAAACCTTTTAACTTGGCTACCATACATCAATCTCCTAAATTTGAGTCAGTTTACATTTTTACTGCCTCTAGCTGATAAAACTGGATCTCCTAAACCACTCCTCCCACAACTTCCTTCTAGTCCCAGCTGAAGCCAGAGACTTAACCTGTTCCTCAGATAAGAGATTTTAACAGCGGGAATCAAGAGACTTCTGCAAAGTTTTTCTCTGGAGATCCAAATAAAGATGCCAAAAAGTAAGTCTATATGGGGAATTAAACTTTTAGAGAATCAAGTAGTTAACTATGACAATAAGTAATTTCGAGAGAGAATTAATGGGGTGGAGAGAGAGATTAGGTTAAATCTCGAGGCAAAGCTTCAAGAAAGGAAAAAAACCAAGAAACCCTCAGGAAGTAGCAATAATACAGGCGCTTGCCACAGGCAGGCGTCTAAAATTTTCTCACGCCAGGAGTGCATATGGCTTCAAAAGAGCGCTCCGATGTCTTTTAAAGCACTGGCGGGAGAGGAAACTTACACTAGCGGCGAATACAAAGGCAGAAACTTTGCGATTGACCCCGGAAACATTTTATTTTGCGTAGGTATCTGGAGAATTTTCTTTGGCGATTCGTTACTTGATCCGGAAGAAGAGACAGCAAACATCACCTGCGATTGGATCGCAGAATAAGGGCGGGGCGTTAGCGAGCCATTCACCTTGGCGACCGGATGTGGCGATACCGGAAGCTGCTAGGCTGAGCTTTGCTCTCGCTGGCGGCCTCGGTGGGCGGGGTCGGCCGAGCCCGTCTGGCTTGGTCTTCACCACTGACCCGGCACCGATAGGGGCGGCACCATTAAGGCCACGCCTCCCGCGCTGATTCCCGGTGACTCTGGAGCGATGTCCTAGGCGCTGAGGCGGAGACTCAGGGCTGTTTTCTCAGAGGTTAGGGACGGACCCGCCCCGTCAGCCTCTTCGATTCTTCCGGTTTCTGGTGGCTGCGCCGCCTCCATCCGAAGCCTGAGGATACGCCCTCTCGAGAGCCCGCCGTCGCTCTCCTTTCAGCTTGTAACCTCTCTGAGCTGCTACGGGGCAACTCCATCCCTACATTCTCTCGCTCTGGTTCTCGCCACTTGGAGGACCTCGGCCCCGACACTGCCCCCTTTCCTGGATGTACTGGTCCCTTCCACTCCTCTAAAATGTCCAATAACCTACAGAGGGTCTTCCTGAAACCTACAGAGGAAAAGTCAGGCAACGCCTCGCACTGGTAAGTACCGGTTTCGAATCTCCCTCGACATGGCCGCACCTCGCCCGTCTCTTAGCAGGATGTCGAGTCGGCCGTCGTTTCCTGACGTTCTGCAATTCAGATGCCTTTGATCCCGCTGGGTGAGCACTCCAGGGGAAGTTCGCGGCAGTTTGGCACTTAGAGCCCTTAGAGCACATCCCTGTCGGAAACGTAAAACCTCTTCAGAGCCTGACGCAGTCAGCCTCTGCCCTGGCTCCGCAGGACTCCAGCGTCTGAAGTTTCATAGGCTGACAGAGTAGATCTCCACGGGAGAGGAAAATCAACATGGCCGGCGCGCCTGTGTGAGCAAAATCTTCTGGAAGATTCTCGCGCACTCTCAGAAAAACACGCAGCAATCCGCGCGGATTAGCAAGTGCAGCTCAGGTGGCGCTGGACCTTCAGGGAAAATAGCTGTAATTTAAGAGAGTTAGTGAGAAGGAAAGGACATATTTTTGTGTAATTAATAAGAGTATATGAATATAGAAACCGAAAAATTGTTCTGGAATAAGGGAATCGATTTTTTTTAAATTTCGAATAATAGCTTTATTTGAAGATAAAAGTGAAGATAGAGAAATTATCATGTAAAGTTAATCCCTTCGAACAGCATATTCGAAGCAGGTGTAATGAGAATGTCGTCTCGAATTGGATGTTTATGTAGAGGAACTACATTTGTCAGGGGGAGATTCTAGTATTTCTTAGACACTTATTTGTAAATTTAGACAATAGTTTATCACTAACTCAGTGGTTTTTTAAAGCTCATATTAATCAAGAAGAAATAAAACTGGAACAAAATTGTTTGCTAAGGTAGAATATTTTAAGTTGTACTCTCCATGGTTTGTGGGTATATAATAAGCGGCGAGAAGAAAGTTAACGAGTCCCTGCAGAAGGAAAATGTGAAGAAGAAGGCATGGAAATGGAGATATAAAAATCATGGAAAAGCATTCATGATTGAAGAAAATCGGGCTCACTAGGTTTAATGCTAGCTTTGCTAGTTACTATTTGTGAGGCCAAGTGACCTGGTTTCCAGTCTGTAAATAAGAGCACCTAGAGGTATTTTAAGGATTAAAAGAATGAATATACTAAAATACTTAGTATAGGAAAAATAGAAAAGCATTATTTAAATGTTAGCTATTATTATTATCGTAAGGATACAACTTTACTTCTGTACAAATTTTAGCCCAGGAAGTAGGTAGTTACAAGTAGCTATAAAACCTAATTGTAATAAACACTTTAAAAAAGTATGCATAATATTCTAAAGAGAAATGGTCACCAAAAGTGTTGAGCTAAAACCATATGGAAGAACTGCCAAGAAAGAACCATTGTATTTCAGATCTTAACAAGAGCCAGCTTTTGTGCATGTATGTTTTTTGTTGGCTTATTTTTGGTGGAAGTTGAAGGGGAAGGCAGAGGTAGTGCCCTGTATAGATATGCAAAAATAGAATTAGTCTTTAATGATTGTTCATTTCTTCTATCTTCTTTTAGTACCTGGATATTTTATAACATCTGATTTACCCTAATTTAACACAATTTGTTTCAGGATTGCATTCTTTTTCAATATCAGAAATTAGAGTAAGAACCTTACTTTTTGTGTATTGTGTAATTTAACTCTGTTATCCAGTTTCTACTTCTTTTGGCTATCTATATTTTTAAAACATTACAAGTTGAATTCTGTTTTAGTTACATTCATCAGTTATCTGGAGTTCATTAACTCATTGGTTTATGCATTATTTTTTATCATTTTTGAATGCATTTATTTCTTCAAATCCTCGATTTTAAATCACATACTTAAGACATTTACAAGATGCTTTTCTGAAACAATTTGACATTTACTTTGGTTATTGATTGCATATTTGATTCTATTCTTTTTTATAAGTAACAATCTGCATGATGTCCAAATATACTTTTGCAAATAGTTGGATTAATGTCATCTCTTTAGTTTATTGGAAGCTTCATTTTCTTATATTTCTTATATTTTCTTATATTTTGATGGTATAAAATCATTTTTTTCATAAGTTTAAAATGACTATATGATTTTATTATTTTCTGTAGGTACTTGAATTTTTCTTGAGTTACTTCTTTCCTGCTGTAAAGTTTTTCAGTAATGTGATACAGAATGTTTATTGTTTAAAAAGTATCTCTTATCAGTGCATAAAATGTAAAACCCAAATTTAATCTTATAATACAAAGGAAAAATCTGGAAGATATTTGTGACAGTAAACATTAAGTTTATTTAGATTTGGACTTCATATGCAAAGAGCAAAGCAGGAGTCAGAATGGTACAGTAGAGTTACAAAGACCTTGGTAGAGTTACAGAAACAAGGTAGAGTTACAGAGACCTAGGTTCATATGCTGCGTCACCACTTATTATCTGTATCGTTCAAACATTTGGTTAAAAACGTTCACTGAGTGCCTGCTATGTGACAGACTGTGCTAAATTGAGAGGCTGACTAAAGAGTAGGATATGGGCCATGCCCATGAAAAACCTTAAGTCTGGAGGTGGATATGATGTAATACACTTTTTAATAGTGTTATGTACAGGATGATGCTGTGAGGGCATACAGAAAGGGAATTGTAGGAAAGGTTTCTGGAGTGGCTGAGTTGGAGAATGGAAGTATCAGCTATCCAATTAAAGATGAATGCAGGCTATGTCAGGAAGAGGGAATTGATTAAAAAAAACAGCAGTATGACTTATTACTAGTAATAAGTGGGATAAATAGAGAGCTCTTAAGGGTTTGCTGAAAAGATTAGACTTCATCTGTTGGACAGCCTTCAGAGGATTTTAAGAAAAGAACTGTCATGGTCAGGTGTCGTTTTAGGTAACTGATGGCAGTGTGGATTTGGGGGTGAGGGGTCAGGCATATAAGGATTCTATTTCAGTTGTCCTTTCAGATATTCAGAGAGCCTGCACTAGCTAATGTAGAGCAAGGGTTGGATTCAGAGAAATATAGAAAGGAAAATAGGCAGACCTTGTCAGTGAACTGGCATGAAGAAAAGTGGATCAATTATGATGCCAATTTTCTGGGTAGATATTGGTAAATTAATTGAGGTGAGGAACACACCAAGAAAGCAATCAGTGAGATATTTGAATCTGAAACTCAGGCAGGGTCAGAGCTGAAAATAGAGAGTGATAGACCGTTGGCTTCTATCTGCCTTTGTTCTTAAATAGGGAGCTAAAATGGGTGTCCTCAGCAGGGGGCTTGGTTTGGTTAGATAGATAATGTTTCATTGTCAGTTCAGTGTGCATTTAGTTTTGTACAGTGTGTTATTATCTTAGCTTTTGTGATTTGTGTGTGTGTGTGTATGTGTACGTGTACGTGTACGAGAGGCAGAGAGAGAGAAAGACACACATACCATAAGGCTAACTGAAATCTATTTCTCATTAATCTCTCAGTTTATTCATGAATTTTTGGGACCCTGTTATATTAGGGTTATGCTAAAGTAAATACAAGAAAATGCATGGGATTGCCCAAGAAAGCATGTCTCTGAATAAGTTATTTAATATTACTAAATCTTCATTTTCTCAACTATAAAATAGGAATGGCAATACCTACCTTGTTGGACTGTTTATTAGGGTTAGAGTTAATGACAACTGTTTACAATAACATATCTATTATGTATATAATATTATATGGTAAATATTATCATATATATTATTACATTATGTACTTGTGTATGTTATGTATGTACATAATGTTGAATCAGAGAGAGTAAGATGGAAGAAAGTCTCTTAGCAGTTGAAAATTTTGCAAAATTATCTACGAAATGTTCAGTAACCTGCAAAATTTTTATCATTCCATATCTAATCTGTAAATGCTTCACTCAAAATTAGAATAGTCAAAAATGTCAGAAGTTATATAATATTATAAGTATGTTTAATGTATCTTTTATTAAATTTCTCACATTTTCAAAAGATTATCTGATTCATTTACTTGTTCTTGAACACCAATTATATATTTTTGTGGAAGATGATATCTAGCTTATATTGGGAGCTTATTAGAATCCCAACCAGTTATAGCAAACCTTTACAAATGAAGAAAGATTCAAAGAGGTTAAGTAAATTTACCAAAGTCAATCAACTAATAATTGGAAGAGCCAGGATTAGAAGCCCATAATCTTTATAATGTATTCCTGTGTTCTATTTTAAAGCCTTAAACTGTATTAGTTTTCCAGTGTAGTTTCTCAGTTCACATCCTAGTTGGTTTAAAGTAATTAGCATGTTGATTACTCTTCTTTTTAAGTGACCTAACCAGAGCATGGGATGCAAAGTCCGGTTTTAGTTTTAGTTCTAACCTTAACTAACAGAATATGATCTTTAAGAAAACAGAATCTTTATAGGGTTTTAGTATGTTAAGTGGAAGATCTCTTCTATAGCTGAAAAATATATATATTGATTGAAGAAGTATGAATTTCACCCTGATTTATCACTTCTTTCCTTAGCATTCTGCATTTCAGTTTAATTTTTAGAACTCATTCCATTTGTTACTAGGAAATCACAGACTTTTTTAAAATCAGAGTTTGTAGGATTCAATTCAGCCAATATTGTCTACAGTGTGCCAGTTGCTCTATTAGGTGTAGAGAATATAGATATGAACAGAATAACCTACCCTTAAGGAATTTATGGTCTCTGGTAGATTGTATGAATCTCTACTGATATACTGACATAGAAGAAACTGTATTTTCCTTCCCTTTTTTGGAGGGGAAATGAAGAAGAGAGGAAAAATCCATGATTAGATTTGAAGAGTTTGTGCAATATAAATGTTTTTATAAAGCGGAAATATAGGGGCCATGTAATAAAGTATGTGAATGAAGTATCAGAATTCTGTGTGATTTGTTTAACTAATATGCCAATTAAAATGTGTTTCCCCCATGCAAATAATTAATTATAAAAGCGTGTGTTCTGCTCTGTTGAAGCTTCTAATGTGTTAGCCAGGTGTTACTGACAAATGAAGTACATAAACTAAATGAGACTAAACATTAAAGGTATTGAGACATTTCAATATATTTGAAATATTTGAAAGAGCTGCCTTATTTTTTATATAATTTTTTGAGGGCCTACTGTGCTTGGTATTGGAAGAACAGTTACAAAATAAATGATATAGTCTCTGACCATAATGGGTTTCAAGCTCACTGAGGAAAAAAATACTTTACTAATTTTTTAAAATTAACTAATAGATCAAAGGCTTTATAGAAGGCATTATGTAACTCCTAGCATTAGTGGCACCAATGAGAGTGCTTTAGGGATTCCAACTTGGAAGAAATTAATATGAGTTTGAGTGACTAGCAGATATTTCATGGAGAAGATGGATTGATCCTCAGTTTATAACTATGTTTTAAATTGTTAGAGAAGAAAAAAAAACCTTAAAGAATGCTTAGAGTAAATATTGTACATGAGACAATCCAGAATAGTAGAGACCTTTCTGGTAGGACCAGAGATTTTATGCTGAGATGTTCTAGGTGGTACTATTGTAGAGATTGGTTGGGGCTAGATTGTAGATGATTTTCATGTCAGGCTGAATTGGCAATGATGAATTACTGAAACTTTGAGCAAGGAGGTAACAGGATGAAAACAATGATTTAGTCTGCCAGAGATACATAATGATAATGGCCACAGTCAGAAAAATGAGTTTAAAAGTCAGAGCCAAACACAGGAATGAGATAATGAGGACTAGATACAAGGTGATGCAGGTCTGATCTAGCAAGTAGAAGTGGCAAAGGTGAAGAAAGAGAATATGAGTAAGAGCTGTAAAAAAGAAAAAAAAAAGTTTATAGACTTGGTGATTCATTCAGTATACATTTATTGAATGTTTATCCTTTGTAAGCATCTATACAAAGTACTATGGGTGAATTAAAGGCGAATAAAGAGGGTGGTAAAGATAGAGATTACGAGGTGATTTAAGACCTAAGTGACCTGGAAAACAGTAGTGCTGACACATGACTGGATGGTAAGATAGAGTAGTAGTTTTCAGTACAGAGTAATTTTAACTTTAAAGTAATGGTATTAAAAGTGAAAATGTTTGGTCAGACATCACAAATACGGAATTGAGGTCAATATTAGGGGATAGAATAAAAGGATATAACGTGAGAGTCATCATTGCAGAAGAGATAGTTGAAGGTAATAGTTGAAGCTTTGAACTATTACCTTGGTGCACTCTTTAAGGAAGAATGCCTTTTTTAAATTTTATTTTTTTATTGAAGTATGGTTGATTTACAAAGGAAGAATGTGTTAAAGAAGAAACAGGGTCAAGAACTGTACTTTGGGGAGAAGTCATAGTTGGATACTTAAAATGCAGAAAATGAATAAGAAAGGGAACATTAAGAAAGACAAGAAATATTGTACACAATGGAAATCGTAGTAGAAAGAGGTTCAAGATGGAGGGATAATTAGCTACCAGTACTAATTTCAGCAGAGAGCACCTAGGGAATGAGTATAGAGTAAAGCCAGATTTAACTGTGTGGACATATTTCATAATCTTTGAGAATAAGGTGTCGTAGAATAATGGGAAAGAAAATAGATTGCAGAAGACAGTGGGCTTCAAGACAACTTTTTGGCATATCAGTGACAGAAAGTTGGTAGATGGTCCTAATTATGGTTCATTAACACCATCTACCAACTTTCTGTCACTGAACTTGGCACCCACATCCCAATCTTCTCTCTAATCCTACATAACTTTAGCATCTGTATGGATAACCTCTTTGTCACCTGGTCTTTCAGTACAAAGATCTTTTTCCTCAGTGTTTTCTCCATTCTATCACCAGCTATCCACTTCTGTAGTTCTTGTTATCAGATGAAATTGCTGCATCTACAAAATTCTTGATTTAGGCATCCTGCTTTCCAAACACCAGTTCCTATATTTTAGCTTAGTTGTTTAAGTATTCCCACTCTGACTGTTCTTTATCTGGCCTTCAGTCCATTCCCTTTATTTTCTCCCTATACATTAGCCTTTTATGTTCTCATTTCCTTCCCATCTAGTATAGTTTCTGTATTTCATCATTTGGTAATTTTTTTCAGTACCCTAAAATCTTTTGCTCCTCTTTGATTTTTGTTATACCCTTCTGAAGCCACCCCAATCTTGGATGAACTCAGTGATTTACTTTCTCTGCCTATACCTGGTGAAACAGGGAGACTCTCATGAGCACAGGTTGGTATTACTATGAATTCATGATCATTACCTATCTCCCTGGGCCATCAACCCTGCCTGATGACTGATATTTTCTGAGGTCAGCTTATTTTTTCACAAAGACTGTTTCAAATCTTTTTGATTATCCTCAAATCTCTCCCTGTTTTTGCTCTTCTTAGCAATTGATGTCATATCCTTATTTCATAGTGCAAGTAAAAGCCACTAGATCAGAATTACCTCAACCTTCTAACACCAAAGCTTTAAATTTACCTGCAAATGCACCTAACCTCTCTTCCAGTTCCGATGAAAGGACATACTTCTCCAGCTCTCTTTAAGGTTCAGTCCCTTCAACTGTCTTATGGTCTCAATTTCCTACCTCCTTTTCAAACTTTACATTATTAATTACCCCTCTTTCTCCTTTATTACCAGTCTCTTCCTTTCATTGGCTCACATGAGCATTTATGCTCTAGTTCACCTAACATTAAAAAAAAAAAGAAAAAAAGAAAAGATCTTTTCTTTGACCCCATTTAATTTCCAGCTGCTTTCCAGTTTTTCTCTTCCTCTTACAGTCAAAGTTCATAAAAGAGTTGTCTATCCTTGTTGTCTTCATATTCACTCCTACCAACTTCTTTCCTCACCAAACTGCTCTTTTAAAGCCATCAATGATCCTCATGCCCTTAATTCCAGTATACATTTTTAACCTGCATCCTACTTGGCCTCTCAGAAACTTTCAATAGAATTGCCCAATTTTTTTTGAAACTCTCTCTTCCTTTGGCTTCCATTGCATCAGAATCTCTTGATTTTCTTTCTACCACTCAAAGAAAGTGGGAAGCTGATGAAATGTTTTAAGCTGGGAAGGGCTGGCGTTAGAGTGCTGAGTAATTTTAAAAGGAGATGGTAGACTGAAGAAAAGACCAGTTATGAAGCTACCATAATAGACCAAGCCAGAGATGGACTAGAGTGGGAACAATTGATTTGTAAACGATTGAATAGGTCAAGAGAAATTTAGGAGTTAATATCAACAGGATTTTGTGATAGGTTGAATACAGATGGTAAGAAAGTTGGAATTACTTTTTCAGACTTAGGCATCTAAGATAGTTCGGATGCCACTTACTGAAGGAAGAACACTGGAAAAGACCATGTTGAGTTTTAGGTGCATTTGAGATTCTGAATGGAAATGTCAAGAGGGAAGTTGGACATATAAGCCTGAATCTCAAAGGAGCTAAGATATAACTATTTGAATTGTTGATATATAAATGGTAGTTTAGTTGAAATCATGCATATAAAATAAATCATCTGGGGGAAAGCTTACAGAGTAAGAAGAGAAGAATTTACTCTAAGCTTTGGTGAATTCCAACATTTTAAGGTTGATTCAAGCAGAATGAGTTGGCAAAGAAGACTGAGGAGTCACTACAGGGATAGAAGTATGTCATATCTAGGAAACCTTGGGAAGAAAATGTTTAAAGAAAAGGAGTGAGCATTTTTGTACTCTTCCAAGTACATCATTTATCTCAATAAAAATTGCCTATTTACATGTCCATGTACCCAGCATTTTAAGTTCTTTTAGGGATTGTGGGTTGAACTAGTTTAGAGGCTAGCAAACATTTTCTGTAAAGGACCAGATAGTAAATGTTTAGGCTTTATAGGCCATGTGATCTTTGCTGCAACTACTTAACTCTGTTGTTGCAGCAGAAAGCAGCCATGTACAATACATAAAAAATGTGTGTGACTGTGTACTAATAAAACTTTATTTATGGATACAGAGTTTTGAAACTCATAATTTTCATATATCACAAAATGTTATTTTTGTGATTTTTTTAAATTAAAATATAAAGACCATTCTTAGCTTGTGTACTATACAAAAACAGGGAGAGGGCCAGACTTGGCCCCAGGCTGTAGCTTACTGAGCTACATAACTGAGTCTGGTGCCTAAACCATAACAGACACTCAGTAAATTTTGGTTTAACAAATTAAGTTCTGATCCAGTTTATATTTGCTTTTTGGGGGATAGGGAGGAGGTGAAGGTGGGTTTTCTTCTTCAACCTGTCAAAGCAAGAATTCATACTTTTCTTTATGTTTATACTTCTTTAGAGATTAACTTTTAATTTATTGAAAGTAAATACAACATTTTGAAGTGCTATCAAAGGGCCAGAAAACTTTTAAATATTTATAAGTATATAATTATGTTATTTGGGGTTGCAAAAAGGTAAAACTAAATCCAGTGCTTCCTAAGATGCATAGAATTTTTGGCTTTGATTTGTATTAATACCTGAAGCTTTAAAAACACCTATAGGCAGAAAAACACACCTTTACACTACTGAGAATTCTAATTATTATTATTTTTCATTCTTAAATTTCTTTCATTTAATCTTAGCCATGTAAGGCCATATTGGGTCTATAGGACATGGACTCTGTACCCATATTGCTGGAATTTAGTATGAGAGACAATATGTAGACCAGTGGAAAAAATCCATTAATATATGATGACAACTTATGATATGTACCATGAAGGAAACTAACAGATGTAATATTATTACCTGTGAAGGAAGAGCAAGGGTAGTTAAGGTGGCCAGAGAATGTATCTTCTGGGAAGTATCATTTATGTTGAGAGTTGAGTATATGGGTGGGTGAAGAATAAGTAGCATGTGTGACTACCCTGAGTCCCATGAGGGTTTAGTATTTTCCAAGAACTGAAGGATGGTTTCAGGATAACTTGAGGTGTCTGCATTTAAGTAATCTACAAATAATTGATTGTACAAACAGATACAGATTAGTATTGGATTTTTTTTAAAAAATCAGATAATCTGTGCTAAGTAATAGCTGATAACTTTTAATAGAATCAAAATAGGCTAAGTTAAAAAAATTATTGACTTCCAGTGTATTCCACATTCACTGAAAACCATTCAGCTGAAATGATGTTGCTATTATAAATATGGGTTGACTGACAATTGGAACTAATATGAGTAATTGCCATACCAAGAGCTATTTAACACCAAACATCAAACATGCTGGAACAATAAATCAAAGAAGAAACTGGTTCCTACATGAGTAACTCAGTTTAGTCTCCAGAAATGTGGCAAACTAAGGTATCATCTTAAGAGATGCCTTAAGCAAAAGAATGGCTGACAGTAGAACTTGTCATTATCAGGGGGAAGAATATAGAACAGATTGGGTAGGGGGAGAAAAAAGTGAGGGAAATAGAATAAGCATAAATGGAGGTAAAATAAGAATCCTGGTCAATAATAGTAAAGGAGAAGGACTAGAGGAAAGAATTTAAGGAAAAGAAGGAAGGATGCTAATAGTTTAAGAGGAGCATATTCTAGTAGCTGAAATTTTATACAGGGTAAAACTTAGAAAAGTCTACTTTTAGGAATAAATGCTAATATCTTATACCCATTGCCTAATCATGTGAGGAGATCTATATCAAAGCTGACCATACCTTTGATTATCTCTTCTACTTCTTCAAACTCTTTCTTTTGCAGTATTTCACTTTGAAAACTCAAAGTGACAAATTACATACTTACGTTATTATATTTTATAAATTTTTATTTTTAAAACATAGTGTTTGCAAATACTTGTTTTTAAATAAAATGTATATACCATGTAGTATGTTGTATTTATTTACTCGATGTTCTTTTAAGTGTTTCAGGCTGCATGTACCAAGTAGTTCAGACGATTGGCTCGGATGGAAAAAATCTTCTGCAATTACTTCCAATTCCTAATTCCTCTGGAAATCTTATACCACTAGTTCAATCTACAGTCATGTCTGATGCTTTGAAAGGGAATACAGGAAATCCAGTTCAAGTTACTTTTCAGACTCAGATTTCCAGCTCCTCCACAAGTGCATCAGTTCAATTGCCCATTTTTCAGCCAGCCAGTTCTTCAAACTATTTTCTTACAAGAACAGTAGACACAGCAGAAAAAGTTAGAGTTACTTCTGTGGGAACTGAAAATTTTACCTCATCAGTTTCTAAAGTTCAGAGGCATGGTGTGAAAATTGATGGACTCACCATGCAAACGTTTGCTGTTTCTCCCTCCTCAACACAAAATGATTCATCTTATATTTTAGTAAATACCCAGAGTCTTCCAATGACTGTGAAGTCTCCGGTTTTGCCTTCTGGGCATCATTTACAGATTCCAGCCCATGCTGAAGTGAAATCTGTACCAGCGTCTTCATTGCCTCCTTCAGTTCAGCAAAAGATACTTGCAACTGCAACCACAAGTACCTCAGGAACAGTTGAGGCCTCCCAAATACCAACTGTTATTTATGTATCTCCTGTAAATACAGTGAAAAATGTAGTTACCAAGAACTTTCAAAACATTTACCCAAAACCTGTTACAGAAATAGCAAAGCCAATGATACTAAACACCACACAGATTCCAATGAATGTTGCTAAAGAGACACAATTAAAAGGTGGTCAGCATTCTCAAGCTGCTCCAGTGAAATGGATTTTTCAAGAGAATCTACAGCCTTGCACTCCATCTCTTGTTCCTGTTAAATCTTCAAATAATGTGGCTTCAAAGATTTTAAAAACTTTTGTAGATAGGAAAAGTTTGGGAGATAATACTGTAAATTTGCCACCATTGAGTACCATCAGTCCTAGTGGGACACAATCCAAAAGTATGCCTATTAAAGATAATGCTTTGGTTATGTTTAATGGGAAAGTCTATCTATTGGCTAAAAAGGGGACAGATGTTTTGCCATCACAAATTGACCAAGAGAATTCTGTTTCTCCTGATATTCCACCAAGAAAAGATACATCACAGATAGTAAGTTCAAGTCCAGTCACAGAAATATCCAGAGAGGTTGTAAGTATTGTTTTGGCTAAAAGTAAATCTTCCCAGATGGAGACAAAATCACTTTCAAATACCCAGCTTGCTTCCATGGCCAATCTAAGGGCAGAGAAGAATAAGAAAGTGGAGAAACCATCTCTTTCTACCCCAAACCCACATAGTATGAACCAATCCATTAACTACTTAAAGCACAGTAAGACTTTATTCTCAAAGCCAGACTTTCCAGATGGATTTAGTACAGGACAAAATTCCCCCAGAAAAGGAAATATCATCCACAGCATAGAGAAAATAAGTTCCTCTGTTGATGCAACAACTGTTACTTCACAACAGTGTGTTTTCAGAGACCAAGAACCAAAGGTAATTTTCCCATGTTAGGGTGTTCTTTTTATCTATGTATATAGAAAATTTTTCTTTCTTAATTCTCAAAGTTAGTTATCTATGATACCTCTCTTTCCCTCCTCTCCCATCCTCCTCTTCATCACACACATACCATACGCACATGAATGCTTAAATAAGTCAAAGCTTTCATCTGAAGGAAATGTTTGAGGAGTGTAATAGAGAGAGCTGAAGCAGTATTTTTCTCTAGAATCATTTGGCATGCCAAGTCTTCAAAGCAAAATTAAACAAACAAATCACAGAGCAACAAGATTTAGAAGAGTTGGAGAAGGATAATGTGAATTCAAAGCTTAGTAAAATTTTGTGTGTGTGTGTGTGTGTATATATATATATACATATATATATATATATATACAAACACACATACTTATCTTTGTACACATAAATACATATACATGCATACATATATACTTAAGAGCTTACTTTTAGTATATGAAGAGATTAATATTATGCACAGAGCAGTGCTGGGATTTGTTTGTTTGTTTTGTGGTGGTAGGGAGATATCTGGCAACTTTTTTAGGTAGACGGTAGAAGGGGCAGGACATGGCTAATTAATACCTTTCAGTCATTTGTGGAAAAAGAATTTATCAACATCTTGATTGGGTTGTTTGGTTGTTTTTTGTGTTTTTAGTATACAAGTCTCCTGTTCCTCTTTTTAGTCCTTCTTTCTGAATCATTCAATTACTCAACATATCCACATAGTTATCCTTCTGTTCTACTTAAGATATGTGTATGTGTAATCACTAAATATTTGTACCCACATTTTCCTTCTTAGAGGTCTACTTAATAATGTTCAGTATTTCTCCCCTTCAGTACAGAATTCAATGAACTCCAGAGATGTAAGGAGGTAAATTCTGATTAAGTACAAATTGATTAAAGCTATAAGAGTTTTCCAAAAGATGACAATTTCCAACATGATGTTTTATTGATTATTTTTAACTTGTCATTAGTCTGTATTCTCATTTCATTTGTTTGAGAATTAACTACCTGTTACTTTCCTAGTACAAGAAAGTAAAATTTTAGGAGAACATTTTGGTTTTGCTCAGTTAAGTTCAGCTTTTCAAGTGTGGGTGGTAAGGCAAGAGTAATACAATCCAATCATTTAGGACTTTAAAGCATAGCATTTTAAGTAAGATGAGGTAATCACTTAGTTGCTAGTCTGATAAAATAGCTTAAGTAATTGGCAGTATTGTTTGTGTGTTTTCTTTTCCTATTTCCAGATCCAGAATGAGATGGCATCAACATTAGAAAAAGTTACTCAAGAAAGAAATGACAAGAACAATTCCCAAGGAAGAAGCAATAAGGCATCATATCTGAACAATGATGCTGAACTTAGAAAGATATTTGGTCTCACTAAAGATTTGAGCGTGTGCCTTACTCGGATTCCTCACCATTTGGGCTCTGGAGGAGGTTTTGATTCCTTTAGCTGTTTGGTGAAAAGTGATACTTACAAAGAGACAGAGTTTATAGTGAAGGAGGAAGGGAGAAAACAGGTAATAGATTTTAAAGTGTCCTTTGTAGGTACTCCAAAGATATATGAATGTATTAATTTTCTTGATTTTTTTTTAGTCTTGTGCATTAATATGAATGATAGTTGTTACCAAATTTGCATGTATATGTATTATACTAAAACAATGTTAAGAAGAACCATATATGCACAGGTAAAAATGCATCCCCAGTTAATTAAAAATGTTGCTTTAGGGAATTCCCTACCAATCTAGTGGTTAGGACTCCGAGCTCTCACTGCTGAGGGTCCCAGTTCAATTCCTGGTCAGGGAACTAAGATCCCGCAAGCCACAAGGCATGGCCAAAAAAAATAAAAAAGGAAAAGAAAAGAAAAGAAATGACAGAAATGCAGGGAAAATATAAGCATGCAGATACTCACTGAAGTATTACTTTAATTTAAACATCTTAAGAAATCTACACAATAATGATGAAAATAAAATCCCGATAACTTTGCTTACTGTCTTTCTACTTATAAATATTTCATTATTGTATAATATCCTGAACTTCAGATCTGAAACCGGTCAACCTTTCCCAGTGATAATCTTCCCTATGTGCCTACTCTGCAGAGGAGAAAATAAATAAATAAATTCTATTTCTTATGCTCTTCACATATGGTTGTTAGGTTTTCATAGTAGATCAATATAGCTTCTAATATTTGACTTAAGCAGGAATATGTGAGTTTTTTGTTGAGTTGAATTTAATGGCTAAATATTTGTATCTGCAAACTTTGTTAAATTCGAGAGCACACTATTCAGCAATAATATTTTGTTTTTCTTTTGGAATCTTAGTCAACATTGCAACAGGGTTTTGGTAAGAAAAGAAAAGCAAAAACCAATAAGAAGATGGATCACACAAAGAAGAGAAGAACTGAGAGTGTTTATAACACAACTGTAAATGGAGGGACTAATGTCACCAGTTCCCAACTCGTTAGCAGTATTTTACCAACTTCAAATGTATCACACCATAACATTCTCAGAGGCTGCAACAAAACCAGGGAAGAAAAGAGATCTGAGGTAGAACACTCTACCCATGGGAATGAAGAGAAATGCACACTGAGTTCAAATACAGCTTTTGAGCAAAGCCATTCCTTCAATAAAAACTATACTGAAGATATTTTCCCCATGACACCACCAGAGTTAGAAGAAACCATTAGAGATGAAAAAATAAGAAGACTTAAGCAGGTGCTGAGAGAAAAAGAAGCAGCTCTTGAAGAAATGCGTATGAAGATGAGCCAAAAATAATGAAATGTTGCTATACGTAAAGACCAGTGAAATAGCTGTGTTTTTTCATATACTTTTGCATTAAGTTAATTATAGATGCATTCTGAAAGTGTCTTTGAATATTAAACTTGTCTTTTCATCAGTTGATTATCATTTTATTTAAGGAATACAGAAAAGGTTGATTATATGACTTTTGTGAATAATCTCATGGGGTATCTGAATCTTTGTCTAGATACCTCTTTTTGGAAGGAAAAGTTTTCTATTTTTCTATTACTTTAACTTGAATTCCCCAAGTTTGAATATTTGTTATTGTTTGTACATTTAGCTAAATTGCTCAGATGTTATTCCAACAATAGGTAATTATTGTGTACTTTTTAAATTATACAATCCAACAGAGGAAATCAGCTCTAAACTTAGGTTTTCCAATGGGCTTGTATATCTATATGTCTCTTTACCCGTAAATGATACATTCTCACCATTGTTGTAAGATTTTTTTTAATTTCATGAAAGAAAATGTATTATAGCAGCATTATTTAAAAATTCAAACATTTCTCAAGAGTGAGGGACATTTGTTTTATAACCTTTACAAAGTAGTTTCATATAATACAAAATGGGTTTTAGAATTCAGGCTATATAGTGTATTGTTTGCTTAAAGTGATATGTTATTATTCCTAGGCAAATGCTTCCTTTTTTTGTGTGTGGGGGGGGAATTTGTACATATGTGACTTGGATTGTGTGAAAAGTAAATATGAACATGGCCACATTTAATACTTTTTAAAGTGGTAAAGTGTAGTTTTTCATAATAGAGGCAGACATTTTCCTATCTGGTTATCTTTGATTTAGCGAGTTGGAGAATGGTGTAGAGATGGGGATTAAGGGGGAGGAAAGGGTTATTTTTTTAAAAAAATGATTAACAAATTCCTGGAAGTAGTGTCGGTCAAATAAAACCTGGACATTGGCAACAAAATAGAAAACAATAAGTCAGAAAATACTGAGAAGGAGTAGAACAAATGCAAACTGAGCATCAGCTAGATTCTCTTGCCTTTTTGGGTTTTTGTAACAGCTTTATTAAGATAATTTGTATATCTTAAAGTTCACCCTTTTGAAGTGTACAACTCAGTGGTGGTTATATTCACAGAGTTGCGCAACCATCAACATGATCTAATTAGAACATTTTCATTACCTCCAAAAAACCTCATACCCATTAGCAGTCACTCCCCAGACCCTCCTTCCCCCAGCCATTGGCAACCACCAACACTTTCTGTCTCTATAAATTTGCCTGTTTGGGATATTCATATGCATGGAATGAATCATTCAATATATGTCCCTTTGTGACTGGTTTCTTTCACTTAGCTTAATGTTTTCAAGTTTCATCTGTGTTGTGGCATGTATTAGTATGTAATCCTTTAATTGCTGAGTAATATTCCACTGTATGGATATAACACACTTTATCATTCATTTGTCTATGGACATTTTGGTTGTGTACACATTTGGCTACTAGGATGTTATGTTGCTGTGTTGCTCTGAACGTTTGGGTACATGTTTTGGTGTGGACATAATGTTTTCAAGTCTCTTGGGTATATACCTAGGAGTGTAATTGCTGGTCATACCCTAACTCATTGAGGAACTGCCAAACTATTCCAGGCAGATTTTTCTCCCCCTACTCCACCAAAATGGATCTTGTTAAGGACACCAGTGACTTCCATGTTGCTAGATGCAGTGGTCAATTGTCAGTCTTAATTTATCTATCAGTGGGAATATAATTTCATGAATTATTACCTCCTTTGAAAAAATTTTAAACATTTTATAAAAGAAACAGTAAATGTCCATTGTGGGAAAATTGAAAATACAAACTAAAATATTAAAAATTCACTTTCCCATCAAGCTAAAACATTAAATTTGGGGGCTAGGAGATACATAGTTAAAGGCTATCAGTAAATAGATATTATTTGAAGTCATAGGTCTGGAAAACTTCACTTAGGGAAACAGTATAAACAGAGAAGTTAAAATGGTGGGCTCATGTCAGACTACATTTAAAGGTTGGAAAAAGGGCAATCTCAAATGAATTTTGAGGATTGGAAGATTATTGAATGAATTGTATTTACAAATCCTTGAATAGTGCTTGACACATAGCAATGTATCAATGTTTGTTAAATAAAATAAATTCAACTAAAATCATTCTAATAGACATGTTGCATCCATTTTCATTTCATTTCATTTTCTTACCTTCTCCTTTTGATGTTTTCTGCTTCTTTTACTATTAAGGCTTTGCTGCTCATGGAATCATCAAGCACCACATTTCTTCTGATAATAAATTCCATGGTATGGAAATGTGGCTTGAATTCTTTATAGCAAAATTCTCAAAATTTGTTTATACTGATGGTCTCAAACTCCTACTTCTCACTCTGAAAGTCTCTCAAATTAGGGTTTTGTCTTGACCACTCCACTAAACCTGTTTTTCTCAAGGTGTTCAACAATCAACATATTGCTAAATCTAATGGTCAGTTCTTAGTCTTTATCTTATTTGACCTGTCAGTAGCATTTGACACTTTTTATAAGTCTGTCATTGAAATTTGTTCTTCACTTTGCTACCAAGACACCATATTCTTGATTTCCTACTACCTTATTAGTTGCTCCTTAGTCCCTGGTTGATTCCTTCCCTTCTCCATGATCCATAATATTGGAGTTACATACAGCTCAGTCCTTGTATGTCTTTTATTTTATACCTATATTCAGTCATGATAGTCTCACCTAGTTCTCATGGATCAAATTACCATCCATATTCAGGAACTCTCTTCTGAACTTCAACATCGTGTATCCAACCACCTTCTTGACATTTCTATTTAGAAGTCCAGTGGGCATCTCAAAATTAACACAGGCCAAACCTACGTTCTAATTATCCACACCCACAATTTGCCTCAACCAAGATCTTCTTTATCTCAGTTAATGACAAATTCAGGCTTCCACTTGTTCAAGTGTACACACTTGGAGTAAACCTTGATTTTTCTTTTTCTCATGCCCTAGTCTGTTAGGAAATTTTCTCCATTTACCTGGAATCTGATCATTATTTACCACCTCTACTGTGACAACCTTGCATTATCTCTCATTTGGATTATTGAAAGCACCAACTGTCTCCCTGCTTCCATCAGTGTCCTCCTACAACCTTTATTTATCACGATAGCCAAGTAATTTTGTGAAATGTATAAGTAATGAGGGGGAAAGAAAAAAAAATAGAAAAATGGGAAAACTATATGAACAATTTATGATAAAATATATAATAATGACCTTCAAACATGAAAAATATTCAAATTCACTGGAAATTGGGTAAATGCAAATTAACACCACTCAGCATTTTTCATTAGAATGGAAAATATTTATGAATGTGGAAACATTATTTTGGCAAGACTGTGAAGAAATAGACTTGTTTATACGTTGCTGATGGCAATACAAGTTGGTACGATTTTTCTGGAGGGAAATTTCATGGTGTCTAACAAAATTACATATGTATTTACCTTTCAACCAATGGGGCCAGCAATTCTGTTTCTAAGAATCTATCCTGATAATGTACCTCCAACAATATTAAAATATATATACAGAAATATATTAATTACAATATTGTTTTTAATTACAAAGTATTGGAAACAACCTAAATACCCATTCATAGGAAAGTGGTTGAAAAAACCATGATATGTATACACAGTGGAATGAGGAAGAGCTTTATGAACTGATATGAAGTGATTTCTAAGACATACTATAAAATGAGAAATAGCAAAGCACAAAAGAGTATAGCATGCTACCCTTCATATAAGAAAGAAGAGCTATAAGAAAATACACAAACATCTGTTTATTTGTACAAAAAAAAATACAGGAAGGATAAACCAAAAGCTAACAAGACTGATACCTAAAGGAAAGGGATAGAAAGAAGAGGGGAATGGCAATAGGTTAGCAAGGATGAAGTAGAGTAACATTTCTCTGATTATATCTTTTTGTAGAACTCTTAGAATGAGTAATGTCTTGCATACTCTTCACATACCCTAAATAAGCAAATGATTAAAACCAAGCAGGAAATGATGACAACACAAACTGGAATACAAATATTAACAAATGAAAGTAAATATATTGTGAAAGAATAACATGACCATACTTAAGGGGATGGAAAAGAAACAACTAACCTAAGTAACTTAGAAGCAGTATCTTCAGTGAGCACAAAGCTAAAGACTTAAGCACTGTAATCTAGTTAGTAAATGTTTTTCTCACAGGGATATGAGTTAGCAATCCTGAAACTACATTTGTGTGTATACTAGAATTGAAAAGTAAGTACATATATTGTAGATAGTGAAAGCCAGGCTTCTTACAATTGGAGAAAGACATAAGGAAAGGAAGAAGGCTAAAATAAACCCTGTGGTATTGGATTACAATAAGAGGCATCAGTATAAATTCATGGTTTTTGATATATATTCAGACAGATAAAGAAATATATATATATGGGGGGGGGTTAGTATACATTCATATATTTCCTAACTAACTCATTCAATGAGAAGGCCTAGAGGCAGTGACACTCCAGAACAATGTGCACACTTAGCACCAGATCTTGGTTTCTAAACACGAGTCTCTAACATAAAGAACCAGGGTTTCTTAGATAATTTGATTTCAGGGCAGGCTGGAGCAAAGAAAACACAAGGTGAACCTAAAACATTTTGTGAGGTCAGAAGATAAGGAAATTCTCCCCCAAAAGTTGGAGGCTTATCAAAAACAGAGGAGCTAATCTGAAGGAGCATCTTATGGCCAAAACTGGAATAATGTGAATAATAAAAACAGTGTTTGAGTTTAACCCCTAGAATAATATATACCCAGTGAGTCTATGCAAATATAAAAATCAAATGCATAAATGAAGGAGAAGGGACAGCTTTTCCTCACAATTGAATATCAGTTAATAAATGTAGATGGAAAGGGGAAATAGAGAATCATCATTGTAAGTGCCCTAGTAATACCTGTTGCAGACAAGATTCACCAATGGATGCTAAAATGAGGGAGCAAAAGTTTGAGAAGAAACAGGATTTGCAGTCTCAAAGCATCTCCCCAAAGATACTTATTAACTATGAAGGGAAATAAAGTAACTTTATAGGGGAGAAGCCTAGCAGACACCAACCTATCCAAATGATCAAGATAAATATCACCAGTAATAAGACATATCAATATCATGAATCCCTTGATATGATGCATAAAGATATTTTTGTAGGTGGTAGTCTTTCCAAAAATACAAAACCTGTTATAGACTGAATGTTTGTGTCCCTTCTAAAATTCATACATTGAGGAGCTAACCCCCAGTGTGGAGATGGGGCCTCTAAGGAAGTAATTAAGGTTAAATGAAGTCATAAGGATGGGACTTTGATCCAATAGGATTAGTGTCCTTATGAGACTTCAGAATGGTCCCCTCCAACCACCCCTGCCAGCAAAATGCACTGAGCCAGCATGCTCACACTGAAGATCAAATGAGGACATAGTGAGAATGCTGTCATCTGCAAACCAGGAAGACAGCTCACACTAGAAACTGAATTGGCTGGAACCTTGCTCTTGGACTTTGAACCTCCAAAACTGAGAGAAATAGATATCTGTTATTGAAACCACCCAGTCTGTGGTATTTCGTTATGGCAGCCTGAGCTAATACTCTTTCCAATGATGAGAAAATATGAGAAAAATCCAATTTGAGGGGCATTCTACAAAATTACTGATTAGTATTCTTCCAAAGTGTCAGGGTCATGAAAGACAAGGGAAAGAGTGAAAAACAGTTGCTGACTGGAAGAGACTAAGGAGGAAAAATCAAAACAAAACTGCATGTAATATGGGACCCAGAGCAGGATTCTGGAACAGAAAAAGGACACAGTGAAGGAAAAAATATGAAATTTGAATAAGACCTGTAGCTTAGTTAATAATATTGCACTAGTATTAATTTACCATTTTTGATGTAAAATGTTAACATAGGGGAAGTGGGATAAGGGATATAAGGGAACTCTTTGTACTATTTTTACAAGTTTTCTGTAAGTCTAAAATTAGGTCAAAATAAAAAGTTTATAAACAAGACAAAATATTTAAAAATTGTAAATCAGAACATTCCCTCCACTGTTCAAAATCCTCTAGCGGCTTTCTATCTCACTCAAATTAGATGCCAAATTCTGCACAATGGTGGAAAAGCCCTACACTAATTGTTCCCCTGCTTCCTCTCTAATTTCATCTCCTACTAGTCTCCCCATCCCCACTGAATTTTAGCCAAACTAACTTTTTGGTGTTCCTTAGGTATAGCAGGTACATTTCCGGCTCAGGTCTTTGCATTTGTTTATTCCCAGATACCACTTGTTGTTCTTCCTTTAGCTAACTTCATGGCCTGCTCTTTCACATTTTTCATCTTTACTCAAATGTCATCTTATCAGTGAAAGTTTCCTCACCACCCTATTTTATTTTGCACCCACCAGCCTCCTGGAGTTCCATATTCTGATATTATTTTTCCCATAGCCCTTATTATCATCATCAATATTCTGCATATTTTACCTATTTAATTATATTATTACACATTGATATACAGCAGAGTTTAAGCTGCACCTAAGTTAAAGTTAGGGAGAGGTCTGACTATTTTGTTCACTGATGTATTGCCAGTGAACATGAAGAGAGAATGAATAGTCATGTGGAGGCTGCTTCATCTCCAATGTCTTATTCCAGTTTCAAGAGCAGGAAAAAAGCGGCAAAAAAGAAGAGATATATTAGGAAAGCAAAAACTCTCTTCATGTGTTATTGGATCACTGGCCAAACTACGTCACATGACAACCTCTAACTGCAATGAAGGCTAGGAATTTTTTTATGGCTAGAAACATTACTGTGTATCTACCACATTTTGACAAAAGGTTTAGGTTAGAAAGACAGAATGAATACTATAAACTATTCAGACAAAAAATATTGCTTAAAAGGTAGCCAAAAACTTTCATAAATTTCTGCTTTTGTTTCAGGAATATTAAGGGAAAAATAAAAACAGCACAAATTTTACAGTTCTGAGGGGAAAAATCGTAAATGAAGAATTTTCTACGAACCTAAGTTCTGAATGAAATATGATATCAAGAAAAAGATATTCTCAAATATTCAGGAGCCAAGAAAATATACTTCTCATCTTTCCTTCTTGAATAAAACTACTTTAACATGTGCTATTACAGCTTATTTTGTCTTTTTTTTTTTTTTTTTGGCCCCACATCTTGCAAGATCTTAGTTTCCTGACCAGGGAGTCGATCCCAGTCCCCCTGCATTGGAAGCACAGGGTCCTAACCACTGGACCGCCAGGGAATTCCCTGCTCATTGTGTCTTAAGAAAAATATTTCCACCTCTGGTGGCTTTGTACTATGTCAGCTTGGCTAGGCTAAACTACATTTCCCAGAATTCCCTTTTGTATATAGTATTTCTAGTTAGGGTCGACTACAAGAGAGACAGACTCCTGTAGGAGACTTGGAGGGCAAAAGCAAAGCAGCAGCCACTTTGTAGCTCACACACATTGTCTCTGATCTACTGGTGCTTCTCATTGACATGAGGTGTGGCCCGATCTGGAACTACTTCTTCTTCCCCTGGATTTCTCTTCAGCTTCTCTTATTTGTTGGCCAAGTAATTGTGTTTAGCTCTGTGACAAAGAGGACATGTGTAGCATCAAGGTCACAGACAACAAGAACTGACACAGGTTTCAATCTATCCTGTGTCCCTCAGCTTGGCCCTGGGTGTTCTAGATTGTTCTTCCTCTCCCTCATGCCACATTCATCTATTCTTCCTGATTTCCTGCCCTGTGGACTTGAAGATTCAGGATCAGATAGGGAGAAAAATAGATCCTCACAAGGAGGCAAGAAAGTTAGATTCCTGGAACAAATCCTTTTACACATACACAAACACACACACATATTCCACATTCTACTGGTTCTGCTTCTCTGACTGAACTCTGACTTATATACTACCCTGAATTTATTTTTTAAATTCTCTAATAATTTCTGCTAAGAGTTATAGAATTTTTCCTTTCAAAGACTGGTCTTTAATTCACTTCATATTGATTTTCGTGTATGTATAGTGTGAACAAGGAGTTCAATTCCATTTCTTTCCAAATGATTAATCAATTGTTTCAAGATTCTTAATTGAAAAGTTCATCTTTTCTTGACTAACATGTAATACCAACTTCATCATATAGCAAGTGTCCATATATGTATGGGTTTATCTTCTGGTCTTTCTCTTAGTTTACTTATGTACATATCTTAGTATATCTATAAGCTGTAACTAAGTTTAAGTGAGGGGATATCTATGTCCTAGTGAGTACTTGTGTCTAAATTATAATAGCTTTAATATAAATCTTGGTAAGTACCCTATCTTACTCTTCTTCATCGAGAGTATCTTGGCATTTTTGATCTTTTGCATTTTTATATAAATTTTAGAAATATCTTGTCAAATTCCATAATGTAATCTGTTGGACATGTATTCAGGTTGAATTAAATCAATAAAATGGAGATAATTAACATGTATACAATGTTAATAGATAAAATCTCTAAGCATGATGCCTTTCTCCATTTATTTAAGTCTTCTGTAATGGCTTTCAATTGAGTTTTTTTTTAACATCTTTATTAGGGTATAATTGCTTTACAATGGTGTGTTAGTTTCTGCTTTATAACAAAGTGAATCAGTCATACATAAACATATGTTCCCATATGTCTTCCCTCTTGCGTCTCCCTCCCTCCCACCCTCCCTATCCCACCCCTCCAGGCTGTCACAAATCACCGAGCCAATATCCCTGTGCCATGTGGCTGCTTCCCACTAGCTATCTACCTTACTACGTTTGTTAGTGTGTATATGTCCATGACTCTCTCTCGCCCTGTCACAGCTCACCCTTCCCCCTCCCCATAACATCAAGTCCATTCCCTAGGAGGTCTGCGTCTTTATTCCTGCCTTACCTCTAGGTTCTTCATGACATTTTTTTTCTTAAATTCCATATATATGTGTTAGCATACGGTATTTGTCTTTTTCTTTCTGACTTACTTCACTCTGTATGACACACTCTAGGTCTATCCACCTCATTACAAATAGCTCAATTTCGTTTCTTTTTATGGCTGAGTAATATTCCATTGTATATATGTGCCACATCTTTTTTATCCATTCATTTGATGATGAACACTTAGGTTGCTTCCATGTCCTGGCTACTGTAAATAGAGCTGCAATGAACATTTTGGTACATGCCTCTTTTTGAATTTTGGTTTTCTCAGGGTATATGCCCAGTACTGGGATTGCTGGGTCATATGGTAGTTCTATTTGTAGTTTTTTAAGGAACCTCCATACTGTTCTCCATAGTGGCTGTACCAATTCACATTCCCACCAGCAGTGCTAGAGTGTTCCCTTTTCTCCACACCCTCTCTAGCATTTATTGTTTCTAGATTTTTTGATGATGGCCATTCTGAGTGGTGTGAGGTGATATCTCATTGTAGTTTTGATTTGCATTTCTCTAATGATTAATGATGTTGAGAATTCTTTCATGTGTTTGTTGGCAGTCTGTATGTCTTCTTTGGAGAAATGTCTATTTAGGTCTTCTGCCCATTTTTGGATTGGGTTGTTTGTTTTCTTGTTATTGAGCTGCATGAGCTGCTTGTAAATTTTGGAGATTAATCCTTTGTCGGTTGCTTCATTTGCAAATATTTTCTCCCATTCTGAGGGTTGTCTTTTGGTCTTGTTTATGGTTTCCTTTACTGTGCAAAAGCTTTGAACTTTCATTAGGTCCCATTTGTTTATTTTTGTTTTTATTTCCATTACTCTAGGAGGTGGGTCAGAAAGGATCTTGCTGTGATTTATGTCATAGAGTGTTCTGCCTATGTTTTCCTCTAAGAGTTTGATAGTTTCTGGCCTTACATTTAGGTCTTTAATCCATTTTGAGCTTATTTTTGTGTATGGTGTTAGGGAGTGATCTAATCTCATACTTTTACATGTACCTGTCCAGTTTTCCCAGCACCACTTATTGAAGAGGCTGTCCTTTCTCAACTGTACATTCCTGCCACCTTTATCAAAGATAAGGTGTCCATATGTGCATGGGTTTATCTCTGGGATTTCTATCCTGTTCCATTGATCTATCTTTCTGTTTTTGTGCCAGTACCATACCGTCTTGATAACTGTAGCTTTGCAGTATAGTCTAAAGTCAGGGAGCCTGATTCCTCCAGTTCCTTTTTTCGTTCTCAAGATTGCTTTGGCTATTCGGGGTCTTTTGTGTTTCCATACATTGCAAAATTTTTTGTTCTAGTTCTGTGAAAAATGCCATTGGTCGTTTGATAGGGATTGCATTGAATCTATAGATTGCTTTGGGTAGTAGAGTCATTTTCACAATGTTGATTCTTCCAATCCAAGAACATGGTATATCTCTCCATCTATTTGTGTCATCTTTAATTTCTTTCATCAGTGTCTTATAATTTTCTGCATACAGGTCTTTTTTCTCCTTAGGTAGGTTTATTCCTAGATATTTTATTCTTTTTGTTGCAATGGTAAATGGGAGTGTTTTCTTGATTTCACTTTCAGATTTTTCAACATTAGTATATAGGAATGCCAGAGATTTCTGTGCATTGATTTTGTATCCTGCCACTTTACCAAATTCATTGATTAGCTCTAGTAGTTTTCTGGTAGCATCTTTAGGATTCTCTATGTATAGGATCATGTCATCTGCAAACAGTGACATCTTTACTTCTTCTTTTCCAATTTGGATTCCTTTTATTTCCTTTTCTTCTCTGATTGCTGTGGCTAAAACTTCCAAAACTATGTTGAATAAGAGTGGTGAGAGTGGGCAACCTTGTCTTTTTCCTGATCTTAGTGGAAATGCTTTCCGTTTTTCACCATTGAGGATGATGTTTGCTGTGGGCTTGTCATATATGGCCTTTATTATGTTGAGGAAAGTTCCCTCTATGCCTACTTTCTGCAGGGTTTTTATCATAAATGGGTGTTGAATTTTGTCAAAAGCTTTCTCTGCATCTATTGAGATGATCATATCGTTTTTCTCCTTCAATTTGTTAATATGGTTTATCACATTGATAGATTTGCGTATATTGAAGAATCCTTGCATTCCTGGAATAAACCCCACTTGATCATGGTGAATGATCCTTTTAACGTGCTGTTGGATTCTGTTTGCTAGTATTTTGTTGAGGATTTTTGCCTCTATGTTCATCAGTGATATTGGCCTGTAGTTTTCTTTCTTTGTGACATCCTTGTCTGGTTTTGGTATCAAGGTGATGGTGGCCTCGCAGAAGGAGTTTGGGAGTGTTCCTCCCTCTGCTATATTTTGGAAGAGTTTGAGAAGGATAGGTGTTAGCTCTTCTCTAAATGTTTGATAGAATTCGCCTGTGAAGCCATCTGGTCCTGGGCTTTTCTTTGTTGGAAGATTTTTAATCACAGTTTCAATTTCATTGCTTGTGATTGGTCTGTTCATATTTTCTATTTCTTCCTGATTCAGTCTTGGCAGGTTGTGCATTTCTAAGAATTTGTCCCTTTCTTCCAGATTGTCCATTTTATTGGCATAGAGTTGCTTGTAGTAATCTCTCATGATCTCTTTTATTTCTGCAGTGTCAGTTGTTACCTCTCCTTTTTCATTTCTAATTCTATTGATTTGAGTCTTCTCCCTTTTTTTCTTGATGAGTCTGGTTAGTGGTTTATCTATTTTATTTATCTTCTCAAAGAACCAGCTTTTAGTTTTATTGATCTTTGCTATTGTTTCCTTCATTTCTTTTTCATTTATTTCTGATCTGACTTTTATGATTTCTTTCCTTCTGCTAGCTTTGGGGGTTTTTTGTTCTTCTTTCTCTAATTGCTTGAGGTTCAAGGTTAGGTTGTTTATTCGAGATGTTTCCTGCTTCTTAAGGTGGGCTTCTATTGCTATAAACTTCCCCCTTAGAACTGCTTTTGCTGCATCCCACAGGTTTTGGGTCGTTGTGTCTCCATTTTCATTTGTTTCTAGGTATTTTTTGGTTTCTTCTTTGATTTCTTCAGTGATCACTTCATTATTAAGTAGTGTATTGTTTAGCCTCCATGTGTTTGTATTTTTTACAGATTTTTCCTGTAATTGATATCTAGTCTCATGGCGCTGTGGTCAGAAAAGATACTTGATACAATTTCAATTTTCTTAAATTTACCAAGGCTTGATTTGTGACCCAAGATATGATCTATCCTGGAGAATGTTCCATGAGCACTTGAGAAAAATGTGTATTCTGTTTTTTTTGGATGGAGTGTCCTATAAATATCAATTAAGTCCATCTTGTTTAATGTATCATTTAAAGCTTGTGTGTCCTTGTTTATTTTCATTTTGGATGATCTGTCCATTGGTGAAAGTGGGGTGTTTAAGTCCCCTACTATGAATGTGTTACTGTCGATTTCCCCTTTTATGGCTGTTAGTATTTGCCTTATGTATTGAGGTGCTCCTATGTTGGGTGCATAAATATTTACAATTGTTATATCTTCTTCTTGGATCGATCCCTTGATCATTATGTAGTGTCCTTCTTTGTCTCTTTTAATAGTCCTTATTTTAAAGTCTCTTTTGTCTGATATGAGAATTGCTACTCCAGCTTTATTTTGGTTTCCATTTGCATGGAATATCTTTTTCCATCCCCTTACTTTCAGTCTGTATGTGTCTGTAGGTCTGAAGTGGGTCTCTTGTAGACAGCATATATAAGGGTCTTGTTTTTGTATCCATTCAGCTAATCTGTGTCTTTTGGTGGGAGCATTTAGTCCATTTACATTTAAGGTAATTATCGATATGTATGTTCTTATTCCCATTTTCTAAATTGTTTTGGGTTCGTTATTATAGGTCTTTTCCTTCTCTTGTGTTTCTTGCCTAGAGAAGATCCTTTAGCATTTGTTGTAAAGCTGGTTTGGTGGTGCTGAACTCTCAGCTTTTGCTTGTCTGTAAAGGTTTTAATTTCTCCATCAAATCTGAATGAGATCCTTGCTGGGTAGAGTAGTCTTGGCTGCATGTTTTTCTCCTTCATCACTTTCAGTATGTCCTGCCACTCCCTTCTGGCTTGTAGGGTTTCTGCTGAGAGATCAGCTGTTAACCTTATGGGGATTCCCTTATGTGTTATTTGTTGTTTTTCCCTTGCTGCTTTTAATATGCTTTCTTTGTATTTAATTTTTGACAGTTTGATTAATATGTGTCTTGGCGTATTTCTCCTTGTATTTCTCCTGTATGGGACTCTCTGTGCTTCCTGGACTTGATTAACTATTTCCTTTCCCATATTAGGGAAGTTTTCAACTATAATCTCTTCAAATATTTTCTCAGTCCCTTTCTTTTTCTCTTCTTCTTCTGGAACCCCTATAATTCGAATGTTGGTGCGTTTAATGTTGTCCCAGAGGTCTCTGAGACTGTCCTCAGTTCTTTTCATTCTTTTTTCTTTATTCTGCTCTGCAGTAGTTATTTCCACTATTTTATCTTCCAGGTCACTTATCCGTTCTTCTGCCTCAGTTATTCTGCTATTGATCCCATCTAGAGTACTTTTAATTTCATTTATTGTGTTGTTCATCATTGCTTGTTTCATCTTTATTTCTTCTAGGTCCTTGTTAACTGTTTCTTGCATTTTGTCCATTCTATTTCCAAGATTTCGGATCATCCTTACTATCATTATTCTGAATTCTTTTTCAGGTAGACTGCCTATTTCCTCTTCATGTGTTAGGTCTGGTGCATTTTTATCTTGCTCCTTTATCTGCTGTGTGTTTTTCTGTCTTCTCATTTTGCTTATCTTACTGTGTTTGGGGTCTCCTTTTTGCAGACTGCAGGTTCGTAGTTCCCGCTGTTTTTGATGTCTGTCTCCAGTGGCTAAGGTTGGTTCAGTGGGTTGTGTAGGCTTCCTGGTGGAGGGGACTAGTGCCTGTGTTGTGGTGGATGAGGCTGGATCTTGTCTCTCTAGTGGGCAGGTTCACGTCTGGTGGTGTGTTTTGGGGTGTCTGTGGCCTTATTATGATTTTAGGCAGCTTCTCTGCTAATGGGTGGGGTTGTGTTCCTGTTTTGCTAGTTGTTTGGCATAGGTTGTCCAGCACTGTGGCTTGCTGGTCGCTGAGTGAAGCTGGGTGCTGGTGTTAAGATGGAGGTCTCTGGGAGATTTTTGCCGTGTGATATTATGTGGAGCTGGGAGGTCTCTTGGGACCAGTGTCCTGAAGTTGGCTCTCCTACCTCAGAGGCAGAGCCCTGACTCCTGGCTGGAGCACCAAGAGCCTTTCATCTACACGGCTCAGAATAAAAGGGAGAAAAAGTAGAGGGAATTAGTAGAAGTATGAGGAAAGAAAGAAGGAAAGGAGGGAAGGAAGGAAGGAAGGAAGGAAGAAAGAAAGAAAGAAGCAAAGAAGGAAAGAAGGCAAGAAGAAAAGAAAGGAGGGAGGGAGGGAGGGAGGAAGGAAGGAAGGAGGGAAAGAAGGAAAAAAGAAAGAAAGAAGATACAGTAAAAAATAAAATAAAGTATAATAAATTTATTGAATTAAAAAAGTCTTATTTAGAAAAAAAAAAAAGGGACGGATAGAACCTTAGGACAAATGTTGGAAGCAAAGCTATACAGACAAAATCTTACACAGAAGCATACACATACACCCTCACTAAAAGAGGTAAAGGGGGAAAAATCATAAATCTTGCTGTCAGAGACCACCTCCTCAATTTGGGATGATTCGTTGTCTAAAGGAGGGAAGGAAGGAAGGAAAGAAAGAAAGAAAGAAAGAAAGAACGAAGGTGAAGTATAATAACGTTATTAAAATTAAAATTGATTATTAAGAAAAAAATTTTAAAGAAAAACCATGGATGGTAGAACCCTAGGACAAATGGTGGAAGCAAGACTATACAGACAAGATCTCACAAAGAAGCATACACATACACACTCACAAAAAGATGAATAGGGGAAAAAAATCATAGATCTTGCTCCTAAAGTCCACTTCCTTAATTTGGGATGATTGGTTGTCTATTCAGGTATTCCACAGATGCAGGGTATATCAAGTTGATTGTGGAGCTTTAATCCGCTGCTTCTGAGGCTGCTGGGAGAGATTTCCCTTTCTCTTCTTTGTTCTCACAGCTCACCGGGGCTCAGCTTTGGATTTGGCCCTGCCTCTGCGTGTAGGTCGCTGGAGGGCGTCTGTTTTTTGCTCAGACAGGACGGGGTTAAAGGAGGATCTGATTCGGGGGCTCTGGCGCACTCAGGCCGGCGCGGAGGGAGGGACACGGAGTGCGGGGCGGGCCTGCGGCGGCAAAGTCCGGCGTGACTTTGCACCAGCCTGAGGCCCGCCGTGCGTTCTCCCGGGGAAGTTGTCCCTGGATCCCGGGAACCTGGCAGTGGCGGGCTGCACAGGCTCCGCGGAAGAGGGGTGTGGAGAGTGACCTGTGCTCGCACACAGGCCCCTTGGTGGCGGCAGCAGCCTTAGTGTCTCCCGCCCGTCTCTGGGGTCCGCGCTTTTAGCCGCGGCTCGCGCCCGTCTCTGGGGTCCGCGCTTTTAGCCGCGGCTCGCGCCTGTCTCTGGAGTTCCTTTAAGCAGCGTTCTTAAACCCCTCTCCTCATGCACCAGGAAACAAAGAGGGAAGAAAAAGCCTCTTGCCTCTTCAGCAGGTGCAGACTTTTCCCCGGACTCCCTCCCGGCTAGCCGTGGTGCACTAACCCCTTCAGGCTTTGTTCAAGCCGCCAACCCCAGTCCTCTCCCTGCGCTCCGTCCGAAACCGAAACCCGAGCCTCAGAGCCTCAGCTCGCAGCCCCGCCCACCCCGGCGGGTGAGCAGACAAGCCTCTCGGGCTGGTGAGTGCCGGTCGGCACCGATCCTCTGTGCGAGAATCTCCCCGCTTTGCCCTCCGCACCCGTTGCTGTGCACTCCTCCGCGGCTTCGAAGCTCCCCCCTCCGCCTCCCGCAGTCTCCGCCCACGAAGGGGCTTCCTAGTGTGTGGAAACTTTTCCTCCTTCACAGCTCCCTCCCACTGGTGCAGGTGCCGTCCCTATTTTTTTGTCTCTGTTTTTTCTTTTCTTTTGCCCTACCCAGGTACGTGGGGAGTTTCTTGCCTTTTGGGAGGTCTGAGGTCTTCTGCCAGCCTTCAGTAGGTGTTCTGTAGGAGTTGTTCCACGTGTAGATGTATTTCTGGTGTATCTGTGGGGAGGAAGGTGATCTCCGCGTCTTACTCTTCCGCCATCTTCAAGGTCCCCCCTCAATTGAGTTTTAATATATTTTTCAAGAAGCTCTTGCATAACTTTTTAGAAATTTATTTCTAGATACTTATATTTTTGAAACATTAAAAATGGTAATTAAAAAATTTTGGTGTAAAATATAACATATAACTTTATAGGTGCTTAATAGAAATATACTGTATATATTTATCAGAGTGCTGTTTTTTTCATCCAATATTACATTTTAAAGAATCATCGTTTAGTTCATTTATTTTCATTGCCATGTAGTATTTCATTGCATGAATAGTCACAATTTATCCATTCTATTGTTGACAGACATTAGGAATTTTCCCAGTGTTTAACTGTTATAGACAATGCTTCTATAAAACAAAAATTTATACTATTTCCCTGTGCATGTAACTATGCATTTCTGTAGGATGCTTATCTAACAGTCGAATTACTGCATCACAGAAAGTGTCACACTGTTGTACAAGGGGTTGTATTAATTTATGTACTCATCAGCAGCGTATGAGTTCCCAATATTCCATATCCTATCTAACACAGGAATTAGTCAGCTCTAGTATTTATTTATTTACTTAGCCAAAATGATATGTATGCAGTGGTATCTTATTTCCCTGATTCCTAAAGAGTCTGAGTAATTTATCATGTTTACCAGTCATTTGAATTTCCTCTTTTGTGAAGTGCCATTTCAAGTCTTTTGTCCATTTTCTCTATATTTTACTTTTCTTGTCCATTTGTAGGAATTCTTTATCCATTCTGAATAGAAGATTTTTATTGATTATCTGTGATGCAGATATTTTCTCCTCCTCTGTGGTTTGTCTGTTCATTATTTGGGGATGTTTTTTGATATGTGGAAAGTAATCAAATTCATCAGTCTTTTCTTTCTGTGATTATTGTCATGTTTTTGGAAAATTCCTTATCTACTTCAAGATCAAGAAGAAATTTTCCTATATTATCTTCTAAAAACTTTATATTTCTTTTTATTTCATAGTTATGTATTTATTTCACCTGGAATTGATTTTTTAAAAATAATTTTAAAAAGTTAGTATAATGTTTATTTATGTATTATTGTATGCTCATTTATCTTTTTATTTTTAAACCATTTTTTATTGACGTGTAATTTGCAATGTTGTATTGGTCTCAAGAGTACAGCCAAGTGATTCAGTTATATATATATATTCTTTTTTCTTCAGATTCTTTCCCCTTATAGGTTATTACAAGATATTAAATATATTTCCCTGTACTCTACAGTAGGTCCTTGTTGTTTGTCTATTTTATATATAGTAGTGTGTATATGTTAATCAAAATTCCTAATTTATCTCCCCCCCCCCACCGCTGCTATCCTCTTTGGTAACCATAAGTTTGTTTTTCATGTCGAAGTGTCTATTTCTCTTTTGTAAATATGTTCATTTGTATCATTTTTTAGATGCCACATATAAGTGATATCATATGATGTTTATCTTTATCTGACTTACTTCACTTAATATTATAATTTCTAGGTCCATGCATGTTGCTGCAAAAGGTATTATTTCATTCTTTTTTATGACTAGATTCCATTGTATATATACACCACATATTTTTATCCATTAATCTGTCAATGGACATTTAGGTTGCTTCCATGTCTTGACTATTGTCAATAGTGCTGCAACGAACACCGGGGTGCATGTAGCTTTTTGAATTAGAGTTTTCTCTGTATATATGCCAAGTAGTGGAATTGTAGGATCATAAGGTAACTCCATTTTCAATGTTTTAAGGAACATCCATACTGTTCTCCATAGTGGCTGCACCAATTTACATTCCTGCCAACATTGTAGGAGGGTTCCTTTTTCTCCACACCTTCTGCAGAACTTATTATTTGTAGACATTTTCATGATGGCCATTCTGACTGGTGTGAGGTGATACCTCATTGTAGTTTTGATTTGCGTTTCTCTAATAATTTGCAATATCGAGCATCTTTTCATGTACCTGTTGGTCATCTCTATATCTTCTTTGGAGAAATTTCTGTTTAGGGCTTCTGCCCATTTTTTGATTGGGTTGTTTGTTTTTTTGGATTTTAAGCTGTATGAGCTGTTTTTATATTTTGGAAATTAATCCCTTGTTGGTAGCATTCTTTGCTAATATTTTCTCCCAGTTTGTAGGTTGTATTTTCGTTTTGTTTGTGATTTCCCTTGCTGTGCAAAAGCTTTTAAGTTTAATTAGGTCCCATTTGTTTATTTTCATCTTTATTTCCATTACTCTAGGAGACAGATCCAAAAAACTATTGCTGCAATTTATGTCAAAGAGTGTTCTGCCTATCTTTTCCTCTAGGAGTTTTAGAATATCCAGTCTTACATTTAGGTCTTTAATACATTTTGAGTTTATTTTTGTATATTGTTTTAGAGAATGTTCTAATTTCATTCTTTTACATATACCTGTCCAGTTTTCCCAGCACTGCTTATTGAAGAGGCTTTCTTTTCTCCATTGTATATTCTTGTCTCCTTTGTCATAGATTAACTGATCATAAGTGCGTGGGTTTGTTTCTGGGCTTTCTATCCTGTTCCATTGATGTATGTGTATGTTTTTGTGCCAGAACTATACTGTTTTGATTACTGTAGCTTTGTAGTATAGTCTGAAGTCAGGGAGTATAATTCCTCCACCTCCATTCCTCTTTCTCAATATTATTTTGGCTGTGTGGGGTCTTTTGTGGTTTCATACAAATTTAAAATGTTTTTGTTATAGTTCTGTGAAAAATGCCATTGGTAATTTGATATTGCTTGGAATCTGTAGATTGCCTTGAGTGGTATGGTCATTTAAACAGCACTGATTCTGGAACTGATTTTTGTAGGAGTACAATTATTTATTTCCATATTGGTACACAAATGTCACAGCACCATATATTAAGAAATCCATCACTTCTCCAGTGCTCTCTAGTGCCACATCTGTCATATATTAAGTTTTCATATATGCATGAGTGTGTTTCTATATTTTGTCTTCTATTCCATTGGTTGAACTATCTATCCCTATGCTAATATTATCTTCATTACCTTAGCTTAATAATGTGTATATTTCATAGATCAAGTCTCCTACCTTATATCAATAGTTCTTCAAGAGTATCTTGACTATTTCCAGTTCTGTCAACTTCCATTTAAATTTTAGAATCATTGTCAGCTCTTGTCTTACTCATACTCATACATTATTGTGCTTTTGATTGTATTTTTGATAATATAATATTTAAATTATAAATCAATTTTTGGGGAAATGACATTTTTGTCAGTCTTTTCAATCCATGAGATGGGGTGTCCATTTATTTAAACCTACCTTAATTTCTCTCAATAAAGTTTTGTGATTTTCTCCATAATATTCTTCACATCTATTATTAGATTTGTCATTTGATTTACTTAATTAAAAAAAGTTTTATGATATCTGATTAAAATTTCATTTTCTACTAGACACTATTGGTATATCAAGATACCTTTTTTTATATTGATGGTATATCTTATTATTTCTAATAGTTTATAAGTAGATTCTTTCGATTTCCTACATACACAGTCACATATCATATGCCAATAATGCCAATACACAGTCACATATCATATGCCAATAATGGTTTTATTTCTTCCATTCTCATCCATTTATTTTCTTTGCCTTATTCTCTTGCTCCAGAATCTCTGGTTTAATATGAAATAATTATTTTTTCTCAATATAAAAGAGAAGAAATTCAAAATTTTCCCATGCAGAATAATGTTTGTTTTTTTTTTTTTGTTTGTTTGTTTTTGGTAAATACTCTTTTGTAGGTATATCAGTCAGGGGTCTTAAGATAAATCAATAGGGTGTGTATATGTGTACATATACATATATGTCTATATATACAGCTGACCCTTGAAGACATGGGTTTGAACTGCAAAGGCCCACTTATGAGTGGATTTTATCCAATAAATATATATTCACCCTCTATATTTACAAGTCTCACATCCATAGATTCAACCAACCACAGATTGAAATTTTCATCTCTAGTTCTTGAACATGCAGATGCATAACCTTCAGATACTGAGGGCCAACTATGAGACTTGAATGTCTGGGTATTTTTGTGTACATAGTGGCTCCTGGAACCAATTCCCTGCAGATACAAAGGGAGGACTGAAGAGACAGAGAGGAAGAAGAGGGACAGAGAGAGAGAGAGAGAGAAAGAGATTTCTTTTAAGAAATTGGCTCATGCAACTGAGGAGGTTGGAAAATCCACAGAGTAAGTTGGCAAGTGAGAGACCTAGGGGAGGTTTTCCATTTAAGTCTGAAGGCAGTCGGCTGGCAGAATTCCCTCTTCTTTGAAGGAGGGCAGTTTTCTTAAGACCTTCAACTAATTGAGTGAGGCCCATCCACATTACCTAGGGCATTCTGCTTTACTCAAAATATGCTAATTTAAATCTTAATTTCATGCAAAAATGCCTTCACAGAAACATCTAGAATAGTGGTTTACCAAATATCTGGGTGCTGTGACCTAGCAAAGGCCACATAACATCATCCATCAAAATAGGTTACAAAAATTCCCTTCTAATTATTAGTTTATTACAAGGTATTTCATTTTTGTTTTAATACTTAATGATATAGTTAAATTTTATGAAATGATTTTTCTACATCTATTGAGGGGATAATGTTTTTCTCCTTTACTTGGTCAGCATGGTGAGTTACATTGATTGTATCATTCCTAAGATAAACCTAACATGATAATGATGTTTTATCCAGAAATTTATTCCAAAATTAATTCTGTTAATATTTTAAGATTTTTGCATGTAAATTTATGACTAAGAATGTTTATTAATTTCCTTTCTCATATTGTTCTTTTAGGTTTTGGTATCAAGTTTACCTTGAGGAGTATTCAATCTTTTTCTATACCCTGGTTTTTCTTTTGTTTTTGTTTTTGTTTTTTGGAAGATTAAAATAATTTCTTACTTAAATATTTGGTAAAACTCACCAGTGAAGCCATCTTGGCCTAGATTTTTATGAGAATATTTTTGACTATTGATTCAATTTTATAAACAGTTATTGACTCTTCATGTTTTCTACTTGAAATTGTTTTGATAAATTATTTTCTTAAGACTTTTCCCAGGGAATTCCCTGGTGGTCCAGTGGTTAGGACTTGGCACTTTCACTGCTGTGGGCCTGGGTTCAATCCCTAGTGGGGGAACTAAGATCCCATGAGCCGAGTAGTGCGGCAAAAAAAAAAAAAAAATTGTCTAAGACTTTTCCCAGTTCAACTAGTGTTTTTAATGTATCATCATAAGTTATTCACAATACTCTTAATCTCTCTGGAATTTCTAGGGATAGCTCTTCTCATTCTTCATATTTTTCATTTATGCCTTTTTCTTTTTTTTCCCAGTACAATCTTACCAGAAGTTTTTCGTTTATACTAGATTTTTTCTTTTGGGGGGCAGGGGCCCTGCACCATGTAGCATGCGGGATCTTACTTTCCTGGCCAGGAATGAGCCCATACCTCCTGCAGTGGAAGCACTGAGTCTTAAATACTGAACTGTCAGGAAAGTCCCGATTTATACCAGATTTTTAAAAAGAATATTTCTAGTACTATTGATCCTACCTACTACATATTGTTGCATAACTAATTCTTGCTTATTTTTTTATTATTTATTTTACTTTACTTTCAGGTTATTTTTCTGTTCTGTTTTGACTTCCCGAGGTGAATACCCAGATCTTAAATGTTCAATCTTTTTTATCTTCTAATATATGAATTTAGAAATTAAATCTCAGTATAACACTGTTTTAACTCCATCTTGTACATTTAATCTATTTTGAAAAATTCTCAACCACTATCCCTTAAGAGTATGTATTTTTTATTTTCAGTTTAAAAGTTTTCTAATTGTCATTGTTTATTTCTCTAATGCAAGGCAGTTTAGGAGTCTACTTCTTAATTCCCAAATATATGGAGATTTTCTGGTTATCTTTTGTTATTGATTTCTAGCAAAATTGCATTATGGTAAAAGAATACCCTGTATGATTTTAATCACTTGATATTTTTGAGACTTGATTTATGATCGTTTATATAGTCAAATTTGGTAAATATTTATTTATGTGGTAGACTAAATAATGCCCCCCTAAATGTTGATGTCTAAATGCCCAGTACCTATAAGTTACCTTAACAATAAAAGGGACTTGGCAGATGTGATAAGAATCTTGAGGTGGAGAATTTATCCTGGATTATCCCTGTAGGTCCAATGTAATCAGAAGAAGGAGGGAGGGGCAGATTTGACTGTAGAGGGAATAAGGCAATGTGACAATGGAAGCAGAGTTTGGAGCGATGTGGCCAGGAGCAAAGGAATGCCATAGGCTCTAGAAGTTAAAAGAGGAACATATTCTCTCCTAGAGTCTCCAGAAGGAATCAGACCTGATGGCATCTTGACTTTAGTTTCTTAAGGTCCGTTTTAGACATCGGATATCCAGAACTGTAAGAGAATAAATTTATGTTGTTTTAAGCCACTAAATTTGTGAAATAGAAATAGTAAACTAATATTATGTGTGTTTGAAAACAATCTGTATTGTTCAGATTTGTTGGATAGCATTCTATATGGGTCTGTTAGGTCAATTTTATTTATCATGTTTACTAAATCTTTACTGATTTTTTTAATGTTCTATCTACCACTGAAAGAAGTTTTCCAGAAAATTTCCAATATACTTATTTACTTGCCTATTTCTCCCTATGGTTCTGTCAATTTTTGCTTTTATATATTTTAGGGCTATGTAATTAGGTACATAAAAATATTTAATTTTTTTCTGGTGAAATGAAGTGCTTCTTTACCTGTAATAATGTTGTTTTCCTTAAAGTACTTTCTGCCTGATGTAAAGACAGTTTTTGTTGTTATTATTGTTAGGTTAATTTTGTTTTTATCCAATTTAATGATTTTTTTTTAAAAAAATTGGACCTTTAATGATTTTACATTTAGTTTTTCTATTGAAATAGCTGGGCTTATATTTGCCATTTTATTTGGTGCTTTCTGTTAGTTCCACTAGTAGAAAGGTCCTTTCTTGATATTTTTGGATTGAATAAGTATTTTTTTAAAACATTTTATTTTTTACCTCTACTAGTTTGGCAGCTATTTGTGTTATTTCCATACTTTCAGTGGTAACCCAACCAATGACAACATGCAAACTTAACTTACCAAAGTCTTAATTTAATTGAAATCTTTACTCATCTCCCAGATTATACAGATTTCAGAACACTTTAACTTCATATATGTACCTCTCATAATTTAAATGTTATTGTTGTCTGACAATTTGAGTATATCTTTTAAGTAAAATTTTAAAATTCCAATAAACACTAATATTATTGTTTCATATATGTTCACTTACATTTGCCCACTTTCTTTTCTCATTAACTTATGCATCTCAGATCTTCTGTCTAGCACCATTTTGTACTTACTTTAAGCAAATACATCTTTAGAATTTCTTTTTTTCACCTTTATTGAGGTATAAATGACAAATAAAATTGTAAGATATTTAAAGTGTACAATGATGATATGATATTAATATACATTCTGAAAGAATTACCCTCATCAAGTTAAGTATCACATCCAGTACCTCACATATTTACTTTTTCCTCTTTTAGTGAGAACATTTAAGGTCTACTTTCTTAGCAGTTTTCAATTATACAATACAGTTTAATCAACTATAGATACCATGTTACACATTAGATCCTCAGAACTTATTGATCTTATAACTGAAAGTTGGTATTCTTTTACCAACCTCTCCCTAATTCCCCAGCCTCCCAGACCCTGGCAACCACTTTTATATTGTATTTCAATGAGTTTGACATTTAAAAAAGAAGATTTCACATATAAGTGGTATCATACAGTATTAATCTTTTTCTTTCTGTCTTATTACGCTTAACATAATGCCTTCCAGGTTAATCCATCTTGTTGTAAATGACAGGATTCCCTTCTTTTGAGACCAGTAATATTCCAATCTGTGTGTGTGTATCACATTTTCTTCATCTATTCATTCATAATGAACACTTAGTACCTAGGTTATTTATATGCTTTTGCTATTGTAAATAATGCTGCAAAGAACACGAGAGTACAGATACTTTTCCAAGAGAGTGGTTTTGTCCCGTTTGCACATAGACTCAGAAGAGATGTTGCTGAGTCATATGATAGCTCTATTTTTAATTTATTGAAGAACCTCCATACTGTTTTCCACCATGGCTCTACCAGTCTACATTCTCACCAACAGTGCACAAATGTTCCCTTTTCTCTACATCTTCATCAATATTTTTGTCTCTTGTCTCTTGATAATAGACATCCTAACAGACTTGAGGTGATAGATCATTGTGGGTTTTTTCTGTTTTGTTTTGTTCTTTTTTTGTTTTTTAAACAGCTTTATTGGAGTATAATTGCTTTACAATGGTGTGTTAGTTTCTGCTTTATAACAAAGTGAATCAGCTTTACATATACATATATCCCCATATCTCCTCCCTCTGCATCTCCCTACCACCTTCCATATCCCACCCCTCAAGGTGGTCACAAAGGACCTACCTGATCTCCCTGTGCTAAGTGGCTGCTTCCCATTAGCTATCTATTTTACATTTGCTAGTGTGTATGTCCATGCAACTCTCTCACTTCGTCCCAGTGAATCAGCCATATGCATACATATGTCACCATATCCGCTCCCTCTTGAGCCTCCCTACCATCCTCCCTATCTCACCCCTCTAGGTCATGGCAAAGCACCAAGTTGATCTCCCTGTTATATGCTGCTGCTTCCCACTAGCTAACTATTTTACATTCGGTAGTGTATATATGTCGATGCTACTCTCACTTCGCCCCAGCTTCCGACTCCCACCCCATGTCTTCAAGTCTATTCTCTATGTCTACATCTTTATTCCTGCCCTGCAACTAGGTTCATCAGTACCATTTTTTTAATTCCATATATATGTGTTAACATATAATATTTGTTTTTCTCTTTCTGCCTTACTTCACTCTGTACGACAGTCTCTAGGTCCATCCATCTCACTACAAATAACTCAATTTCATTTCTTTTTATGGCTGAATAATATTCCATTGTATATATGTGCCACATCTTCTTTATCCACTCATCTGTCTATGGACACTTAGGTTGCTTCCGTGTACTGGCTATTGTAAACAGAGCTGCAATGAACATTGTGGTACATGACTCTTTTTGAATTAGGTTTTCTCAGGGTACACACCCAGTAGTGGGATTGCTGGGTCGTATGGTAGTTCTATTTTTAATTTTTTAAGGAACCTCCATACTGTTCTCCCTAGTGTCTTTATCAATTTACATTCCTACCTACAGTGCAAGAGGGTTCCCTTTATTCCACACCCTCTCCAGCATTGATTGTAGATTTTTGATGATGACCATTCTGTCTGCTCTGAGGTGATAGCTCATTGTAGTTTTGATTTGCATTTCTCTAATGATTAGTGGTGTTGAGCATTCTTTCATGTGTTTATTGGCTATCTGTATATCGTCTATGGAGAAATGTCTGTTTAGGTTTTCTGCCCATTTTTGGATTGGGTTGTTTGTTTGTTTGTTTGTTTGATATTGACCTGCATGAGCTGCTTGTAAATTTTGGAGATTAATCCTTTGTCAGTTGCTTCATGAGCAAATATTTTCTCCCATTTTGAGGATTGTTTTTTCGTCTTGTTCATGGTTTCCTTTGCTGTGCAAAAGCTTTTAAGTTTCATTAGGTCCCATTTGTTTATTTTTGTTTTCATTTCCATTACTCTAGGAAGTGGGTCAAAAAGGATCTTTCTATAATTTATGTCATAGAGTGTTCTGCCTATGTTTTCTTCTAAAAGTTTGATAGTGTCTGGCCTTACATTTACGTCTTTAATCCATTTTAAGTTTATTTTTGTGTATGGTGTTAGGGACTGTTCTATTTTATTCATGTAGCTGTCCAGTTTTCCCAGCACCACTTATTGAAGAGGCTGTCTTTTCTCCATTGTATATTCTAGTCTCCTTTATCAAAAATAATGTGAACATATGTGCATGGGTTTATCTCTGGGCTTTCTATCCTGTTCCATTGATCTATATTTCTGTTTTTGTGCCAGTACCATACTGTCGTGATTACTGTAGCTTTGTAGTATAGTCTGAAGTCAGGAGCCTGATTCCTTCAGCTCCGTTTTTCTTTCTCAAGTTTCCTTTGGCTGTTCAGGGTCTTTTGTGTTTCCATACAAATTATGAAATTTTTTGTTCTACTTCTGTGAAAAATGCCATTGGTAGTTTGATAGGGATTGCATTGAATCTGTAGACTGCTTTGGGTAGTATAGTCAATTTCACAATGTTGATTCTTCCAATCCAGGAACATGGTATATCTCTCCATCTCTTTGTATCATCTTTAATTTCTTTCATCATTGTCTTATAGATTTCTGCATACAGATCTTTTGTCTCCTTAGGTAGATTTATTCCTAGGTATTTTATTCTTTTTGTTGCAGTGGTAAATGGGAAGGTTTCCTTAATTTCTCTTTCATATTTTTCATCATTAGTGTATAGGAGTGCAAGACATTTCTGTGCATTAATCTTGTATCCTGCTACTTTACCAAATTCATTGATTAGCTCTAATAGTTTTCTGGTAGCATCTTTAGAATTCTTTATGTATAGTATCATGTAATTTGCAAACAGTGACAGCCTTACTTCATCTTTTCTGATCTTGATTCCTTTTATTTCTTTTTCTTCTCTGATTTCTATGGCTAAAACTTCCAAAACACTGTTGAATAATAGTGGTGAGAGTGGACAACCTTGTCTTCATCCTGATCTTAGTGGAAATGGTTTCAGCTTTTCACCATTGAGAATGATGGTGGCTGTGGGTTTGTCATATATGGCCTTTATTATTTTGGGGTACATTCCCTCTATGCCTACTTTCTGGAGGATTTTTATCGTAAATCGGTGTTAAATTTTGTGAAAAGCTTTTTCTGCATCTATTGAGATTATCATACGGTTTTTATCTTTCAGTTTGTTAATATGGTGTATCACATTGATTGACTTGCATATAGTAAAGAATCCTTGCATTCCTGGGATAAAACGCACTTGATCATGGAGCATGATCCTTTTAATGTACTGTTGGATTCTGTTTGCTAGTATTTTCTTGAGGATTTTTGCATCTATGTTCATCAGTGTTATTGGCCTGTAGTTTTCTTTCTTTGTGACATCTTTGACTGGTTATGGTATCAGGGTGATGGTGGCCTTATAGAATGAGTTTGGGAGTGTTCCTCCCTCTGTTATATTTTGGAAGAGTTTGAGAAGAATAGGTGTTAGCTCTTCCCTAATTTTTTGATAGAATTTGGCTGTGAAGCCATCTGGTCCTGGACTTTTGTTTGTTGGAAGATTTTTAATCACAGTTTCAATTTCAGTGCTTGTGATTTGTCCGTTTACATTTTCAATTTCTTCCTGCTTAAGTCTCAGAAGGTTGTACTTTTCTAAGAATTTGTCCATTTCCTCCAGGTTGTCCATTTTATTGGCACATACCTGCTTGTAGTAATCCCTCATGATCCTTTGTATTTCTGCAGTTTCAGTTGTTACTTCTCCCTTTTCATTTCTAAATCTATTGATTTGAGTCTTCTCCTTTTTTTTTTTTTGATGAGTCTGGCTAATGGTTTATCAATTTTGTTTATCTTCTAAAAGAACCAGCCTTTAGTTTTATTGATCTTTACTATTGTTTCCTTCATTTCTTCACTTATTTCTGATCTGATCTTTATGATTTCTTTCCTTCTGCTAACTTTGGGGTTTTGTTGTTGTTATTCTTCTTTTTCTATTTGCTTTAGGTGTAAGGTTAGGTTGTTTATTTGAGATATTTCTTCTTTCTTGAGGTAGGATTTTATTGCTATAAACTTCCCTCTAGAACTGCTTTTGCTGCCTCCCATAAGTTTTGGGTCATTGTGTTTTCATTGTCATTTGTTTCTAGGTATTTATTTCTAGGATGTCCTCTTTGATTTCTTCAGTGATCTCTTGGTTATTAAGTAGTGTATTGTTTAGCCTCCATGTATTTGTAATTTTTACAGATTTTCCCCTGTAATTGATATCTAGTCTCATAGTGTTATGGTCAGGAGAGGTACTTGATACTATTTCAATTTTCTTAAATTTACCAAGGCTTGATTTGTGACTAAGATATGTTCTCTTCTGGAGAGTGTTCCATGAGCACTTGAGAAAAATGTGTATTCTGTTGTTTTGGGATGGAATGGCCTATAAATATCAATTAAGTCTATTTTGTTTAATGTATCATTTAAAGCTATTGTTTCCTTATTTATTTTCATTTTGGATGATCTGTCCATGGGTGAAATTGGGGTGTTAGGGTCCGCTACTATGATTGTGTTACTTTCAATTTCCCCTTTTATGGCTGTTAGTATTTGCTTTATGTATTGAGGTGCTCCTATGTTGGGTGCATAAATATTTACAATTGTTATATCTTCTTCTTGGATTGATCACTTGATCATTAGGTAGTATCCTTCTTTGTCTCTTATAATAGTCTTTATTTTAAAGTCTATTTTGTCTGATATGAGAATTATTACTCCAGCTTTCTTTTGATTTCCGTTTGCATGGAATATCTTTTTCCATCCGCCCACTTTCAGTTCTGAATGTGTCCCTAGGTCTGAAGTGGGTCTCTTGTAGACAGCATATATCTGGGTCTTATATTTGTATCCATTCAGCCAGTCTATGTCTTTTGGTTAGAGCATTTAATCCAGTTACATTTAAGGTAGTTATTGATATGTATGTTCCTATTACCATTTCCTTAATTGTTTTGGGTTTGTTATTGTAGGTCTTTTCCTTCTTTTGTGTTTCCTGCCAGAGAAGTTCCTTTAGCATTTGTTGTAAAGCTGGTTTTCTGATGCTGAATTCTCTTTGCTTTTGTTTCTCTATAAAGATTTTAATTCCTCCATCAAATCTGAATGAGGTCCTTGCTGGGTAGAGTAATCTTAGGTGTAGGTTTTTCCCTTTCATCACTTTAAATATGTCCTGCCACTTCCTCCTGGCTTGCAGAGCTTCTGCTGAAGGATCAGCTTTTAGCCTTATGGGAATTCCCTTGTACATTATTTGTTGGTTTTCCCTTGCTACTTTTAATATTTTTTCTTTGTATTTAATTTTTGATAGTTTGATTAATATGTGTCTTCAGGTTTTGTCCTTGGATTTATCCTGTATGGGACTCTCTGTGTTTCCTGGAATTTATTATCTATTTCCTTTCCCATATTAGGGAAGTTTTCAACTATAATCTCTTCAAATATTTTCTCAGTCCCTTTCTTTTTCTCTTCTTCTTCTGGGACCCGTATAATTCGGATCTTGGTGCATTTAATCTTGTCCCAGAAGTCTCTGAGACTGTCCTCAAGTCTTTTTATTCTTTTTTCTTTGTTTGCTCTGCAATAGTTATTTCCACTATTTTGTCTTCCAGGTCACTTATCCATTCTTCTGCCTCAGTTGTTCTGCTATTGATTCCTTCTAGAGAAGTTTTAATTAATTTCATTTATTGTGTTGTTCATCATTGTTTGTTTGCTCTTTAGTTCTTCCAAGTCCTTGTTAAATGTTTCTTGTATTTTCTCCATTCTATTTCCAATATTTTGGATCATCTTTACTATCAATACTCTGAATTCTGTTTCAGGTAGACTTCCTATTGCCTTTTCATTTATTTCCTCTGGTGGGTTTTTACCTTGCTCCTTCATCTGCTGTGTATTTCTCTGTCTCCTCATTTTGCTTCACTTACTGTGTTTGGGTTCTCCTTTTTGCAGTCTGCAGGCTTGTAGTTCCTGTTGTTTTTGGTGTGTGCCCCCAGTGGCTAAGGTTGGTTCAATGGCTTTTGTAGGCTTCCTGGTGGAGGAGGCTAGTGCCTGTGCGCTGGAGGATGAGGCTGGATATTGTCTTTCTTGTGGGCAGGACCACGTCTGGTGGTGTGTTTGGGGATGTCTGTGTACTTATTATGATTTTAGGCAGCCTTTCTGCTAATGGCTGGGGTTGTGTTCCTCTCTTGCTAGTTGTTGGGCTTGGGGTGTCCAGCACTGTGGCTTACTGGTTGTTGAGTGGAGCTGGGCCTTAGTGTTGAGATGGAAATCTCTGGGATATCTTTTGCTCTTTTATTTGTTGTTGTTGTTGTTTGTTTGTTTTTGTTTTTGTTTTTTTGCGGTACACGGGCCTCTCACTGTTGTGGCCTCTCCCGTTGCAGACCACAGGCTCTGGACGTGCAGGTTCAGTGGCCATGGGTCACAGGCCTAGCTGCTCTGCGGCATGTGGGATCCTCCCGGACCGGGACACGAACCCGTGTCCCCTGTATTGGCAGGCGGACTCTCAACCACTGCGCCACCAGGAAAACCCAGCTTTTGCTGTTTGATATTACATGGAGCCGTGAGTTCTCTGGTGGACAATGTCCTGAACTCAGCTCTCCAACCTCAAAGGCACAGGCCTGACAGCCGGCTGGAGTACCAAGTCCCTGTTAGCCACAAGGCTCAGAAGAAAAGGGCGAAAAAAAGAAAGCAAGAACTATATAAAATAAAATAATGTTATTAAAATAAAATTTAAAAATAATTATTAAAAATAAAAAAATTAAAAAGTAATAAAAAAGAGAAAAAAAAAAAAGAAAGAAAGAAGAGAACAATGAAACCAAAAAACAAATCCACCAATGACAACAAGCGCTAAAAATGATACTATAAAAACAAAAACAAATGGACAGACAGAACCCTAGGACAAATGGTAAAAGCAAAGCTTTACAGACAAAATCACACAAAGAAATATACACATACATACTCACAAAATGAGAAGAAGGA